>NC_135802.1:49788831-50496465 GCF_964213995.1 Mustelus asterias | reverse complement strand
AGGAATGACTCAATCAGAATCAGTCCTAACTCTTGCCGTTGTTTTCCATTGAAATCCTGGGAGCAAAACCCAGACCCACAAAATAGACAACAGGGAAATTTTACTTGGCTACAGACTTGGGACTTTGCCTATTATTCCGAACTTGACTTTTTTTTTTGTTTGAAGGAAATTTCTGGGCTCTTGTTTTTGCCCTTTTCTCCTCCCCAATTTTCTCCACTGCTGAAAATGTGACTCTCAAACCATTAACTCTCTCTTTAATATTGTTTCTTCCTGTAACTCCATTCAGAACAAAGACAGGAAGAAGTAATATCTTGTCTTGGAAGAATCCCATCTTCTAATTGCTCTGCATGTCTGACACTTGCAATCTCCAATTCCACTGAATATTGTTTTTTTCCCTCTAGTGAGCTGCTGAGCAGTTAGTTGAGTGTCAGTTTAAACACTCAACAGTTGGGATATGTCATCATTTGCTGTTACTGAGTACTTTTTTCCTTTCACAGCTGCTGTATTTGAATCTTAATCCTGATATGTGTTTTTACCTGTGTTCTTTTCATTTTACAGGTTTTCTGTCAAGACTCTAATTGATCGTTCCTGTTTTGAGACCATTGACGACTCGTGTTCAGAATTTACAAACTTTGCAGCTATTCTGGAACAAGTCCTGAGTCATCGTCTCAAAGGTAACCTTACCTGCTCTATACGCATTTATCAAATAAATAGGAGTTAGCCCACTGGGTTGTATTTGTTTCAGTGGGGTTGGGGCTGCCTTGAAATTGAGGGTGACGCCCATCAGTCATCAGATGATTGAGGTGGCTGATTCTGGATCTGCAAGTTTTTCCGCAATGGGGGAATGTTGTCGTTTGGGGGGAGTGAAATTCGGAGCCCCCCGAGTTGGCTTCCCTCTCCTTCCTCTGCCACCGTTCTGCCTCGCTGTCCAGTCGCTGAGCCTCAAAGTGGACCAGGTGACCACCTTTAGGGCTCCGTCTTGTTCTCCTTGTGCACATGGTAGATGCTGTTTGTCCATTGTCCTGCAAAACTTTGAGATACCTATCCACAGCTTGCTTGCTATGGAAATACAAATTGTTCTTCAACGTTCTGTCCTGATCATTAAAGCTGTAGTGAAATTGCCAACCTTTGATTTGCCTTTTATCTTTTGGCATCCTTTTAGTTGTTGCATTCAAGCGTTCTAAATTTATTTCCCTTGCTTCTGTTTCTCCTGCATTGTTTATTAACTTCCTTTATCCTTTTCAATTTAATGCCCCTACTTTTCATGTCTTTAGATTTTCAAGGTTTACAGTTGATGGCAGATGCCTAAATTTGAGGGAGAAACTGAGGAAGGAGCAATTGTGGCTGCTTGCTGCATCCATAAAAGTGACTTCAAGGCTGTGCAAAGGCTAACATGATTTAATGACAGGATAATCGTGGCCTGTTTTAAAAGGAATAAATATCTCTGGCCTCCAATCCAGAGATTACTTGACTGTTTCAGAAGGACAGGTAGCAGGGACCATTTTTAGATAAAAGGTAGACTCCTTTTTTGCAAATACACATTTAATATCTTAAACTTGTTGATTTACTCCCATGATACCCTATTTATTTTTATTTGATTAACATGTTTCCTCATTCATGATATCTGAGGGTTCTGCATTAATGAAATTGCTTATCAATAAAAACAAAATGCTGTACTCATTCATTATTCAGTGACTCCACCTTATCAAGATGGAGTGATTCTCTTTGCTTGCTGCTTTTTTTAAAACTAACTTGCTGATGAAGGAATGTACACTGAATTTAAACTAGTCTGAAAGTAATTAATACTGGTTGATTTAATAAGTATCTCAATTTTTGCCAAATTTAGTGTCAGAAATATGCAATGTTTCAAACTACAAGTGGTAGTTACATGGTATATAGAATATTTCTTATAATATAATTAATGGAATTTGTGTATCACTGGCTAGGCTAGTATTTGTTGTATTTCCCTTGAGAAGATGCTGGCCACCATCTTGGAACACCGCAGTCCATGTGGTGCAAGTGCAAATGGAGTTCCAGGATTATGATTCAGCAACTGTGAAGGAATGGTGAGGATTGTGTGTGGCTTGAGGATCTTGCGGGCGGTGATGACCCCATGCATCTGCTGCTCTTGTCCTCAGAAATTACGGATTTGGAAGATGCTGTAGAAAAAGGATCCTTTTGGAGAGTTGTTGCATTGATTATAAAATCATGTGAAATAAGAGCAAGAGTAGGCCATTTAGCCCATTGAGCCTATTCCACCATTCAATAAAATTGCAGCTGGTCTGACTGTGCCCTGAACGCTAATATCCCGCCTGCTGCCCCCCCACCCCACCCGTTTCATTCTTGACTCCCTTGTTGATCAAAAATCTGTCTAGCTCAGCCTTGAATATGTTTAATGATTCAGCCTCCATTGCAATCAGTGAGAGCAAAATTCTAAAGGCTAACAACCTTCAGAGCAGAAATTCCTCTTCATCTCCATGTTAAGTGTAAGGCCCTTTATTTTTAAACTGTGCACCCTAGCTCTAGATTCTCCTAATGAAGGAAGAAACCTCTCACTACCCACCCTGTTAAGTCTCCTCAGAATCTTTAAATATTCCATTCAGATCACCTCTCATTCTTTTGGATTCCAATGAGCATAGGCCCAAACTCCTCAACCTTTTCTCATGAGGCAACCCATTAGTACCAGGAATCGGCTTAGTGAACCTACTCTGAATTGTTTCCAGTACAAAACGTTTATTTATTAGTCACATGTAGGCTTACATTCACAGTGCAATGAAGTTACTGTTAAAATCCCCTAGTTGCCACACTCCGGCGCCTGTTCAGGTACACTGAGGAAGAATTTAGCATGGTCAATCTACCTAACCTGCCCATCTTTGGACTGTGGGATGAAACCAGAGCACCTGGAGGAAACCCACACGGACATGGGGAGAATGTGCAAACTCCACACAGATAGTGATCCAAGCCGGGAATCGAACCTGGGGCCCTGGCGCTGTGAGGCAGCAGTGCTAACCACTGTGTCATCATGTAGTATATGCTTTGTTAAGTAAGGAGACAAGTACTCTAGGGGTAGTCTCACCCATGCCTTGTATAGTTGTAGTATGACTTCCTGATTTTTATACTTCATCCCCTTGCAATAAAGACCAACCCGTGAGTTCTTAACTTGTGTAATAATTTTCAATTGACACCTCATTGAATGCCTTTTGGAAATCCAAAGGCAGTAATTCTTTGCTTCATATTGTATTGCTTTCCTGAAAAATGGAACATTAAATGAAACAACACTAAGCAAATGAGATTTTTCCATTACAGCAAATGTAAAAGCTTTATCTGGGCTCTATGGGACCTTTTCCATCAGAAAAACTGAAACATTATAGCCTATACGTCTAAATACTGTATATTGCTAAATTGCTATATTTGTAAACTAAGCATTAAAAATATAAATTAAAAAATATAAAGTTAAACTCTTTCTGCTTAGTGCCACTCCTTACCTCTCCCACTCTGACCATCTAGTGCACTGCCGATCATGCTTCCTAACCTTTCTGGTCACCATCGACCTTCCCACTTGCCAACCCTCCCATTGGCTAAATCTCTTGCTCGCTACTTCTCTCCCCCAAACCCTCGCTGTGAGTGAGAGCTCAGATGAGCAGCAAGAGGCAGAAATCAAGTTACGGAGTGAGAATAACTTCAAGTTGCAGGGTCATGGAGGTAAACCACAAGCTGGGAGAGGCGGGGGCAACTGGGCGGGTTAGGGAGCAGGAGGGACGACTCTAAAAATGATGCACATTGGGTTGTGAAACCTTGCGTCACACCTGCTGCAAAACCATATTAATGCAAATTACAAAGCTAAACATGAATACCGTCGCCAGATTGAAATTAATTCAAATGGGACAACTTAAAGCCAGGACTTGTTTTACAGCACATTTACTAGTAGACCGTTAGCCATCCTACTTGTTACACCCTCAAAGAACTCATTTTAAAGAATTGTCAAACCCTATTTCCCTTCACAAGACTATGTTGACACTGCCTGATTTTATGATGATTTTTTAAAAGTCTCCTGATGCTATCTTCCGCATTTTCCCAATGACCAATGTTAGGCTAACTGGCCTATAGTTTGCTGCTTTCTGTCTGTCTCTGTTCCTGACTAGAGATATTCCAGAATTTTGGAAGGTCACTGATGCGCGATATAACACACGAGAGGCTGGATGTACTCAGGAAATAAAGGCTTTTATTGCCAACAATAACAGAGCTACCATATACAGTATACGATCCCAGACTAAAGGGTCACCAGGCAAAGCAGTGACCTTTATACCTCTCCCAGGAGGCGGAGCCGACTGGGGTGTACCATAGGACTATATTAACAGGTAGAACAGCCCAACCCTAACCCCAACAGTAACATATATACAGACTCATAGTACTGGCCATCCATGGCTCAGCACTACCTGGTGGGAACCAACAATGGTTCACCACAGTCACAACTGATGCATCCACTTTCTCTACAGCCACTTCTTTTTGGAAACTCCAATTCAAGACAACAAGCCCAGCGGACTTTTTTGCATTTCATACTGTGAAGGTAGATGCAAAATACCTGTTCAAAGTCTCTGCCATTTTCTGGTTTCCAATTATTAATTTTGCTCTTGGGGACTAACGCTCACTGTAACTACTCATTTAATTTCTATATAATAGAAGCTTTTAGTTTTTGTGTTTCTGGCCAGTTTTTTTTAACGCAATTTCTTCCTCTTCATTTTTGGGCCTGTTTTGCTGGTTTCTAAAATGGCCTACCATTACTCTTTGCAGCACTGAACATCTTTTCTTTCTTTTTGATGCTACTCTTAACCATGGCTGGTGCATCCTTCTCAAAAGAAGGATGACACTTGTGTAGCACAAATGTTGCTTGTCACTTGTCAGCCCAAGCCTGGATATTTTCCAGAACTTGCTGCATTTGGACATGGACTGCTTCAGTACCTGAGGAGTCATGAATAGTATGGAACATTGTTAAGTTATCAGTGAACATCCCCACTTCTGATCTTATGATGGAGGGAAGATCATTGATGAAGCAGCTGAAGATGGTTCAGCCTAGGACACTACCCTGAGGAACTCCTGCAGTGATGTCCTGGAGCTGAGATGATTGATTTCCAATCACCACAACCACCCTCCATTGTGCCAGGTATGACTCCAACGAGTGGCGGGTTTTCCCCCTGATTCCCATTGGCTCCAGTTTTGCCTGGGCTCCTTAACGGTGCCTTGTTATCAACAGCAGTCATTCACATCTCTGGCATTCAGCTCTTTTATCCATGTTTGAACCAAGGCTGTAATGAGGTCAGGAGCTGAGTGACCCTGTTGAAACCATGAGCAGGTTATTGCTGAGTAAGTGCTGATTGCGCTGCTGATGACCTCTTCACTGATTGTCGAGAGCAGGCTGATGGGGCAGTAATTGGCTGGGCTGGATTTGTCCTGTTTCTTGTGTACAGGACATGCCTGGGCAATTTTCCACATTGCCAGATGAATGCTAGTGTTGTAGCTGTGCTGGAACAGCTTGGCTAGGGGAGCAGCAAGTTCTGGGGTACATGTCTTCAGTACTATTACTAGAATATTAACAGGCCCGTAACCTTTGCAGTATCCAGTGCCTGATTCTTGATATCAACTTGATTGCAATTTATCATCCCAAGCCTGAATGTTGTCCAGGCCTTGCTGCAGGTGGACAAGGACTTCTTCTGTTTCTGAGAAGTTGCTAAGATTGGTATTGGACGTTAAGCAGTGGGCATCCGGTCTTCTGACTTTACGATGAAAGCAAGGTCGTTGATGAAGAGGCTGAAGATGGTTAGACCTAGGCTGAGGAATTTCTGCAGCAATGTCCTGGGACTGAGAATGATGGGCCTCTAACAACCACTGTCATCTTCCTTTGTGTTAGGTATGACTCCAACCAGTGGGCATTTAAGAGTCAACCACATTGCTGTGGGTCTGGAGTCACATATAAGCCAGGTAAGGATGGTAGATTTCCTTCCCTAAAAGAGATTAATGAATCAGATGGGTTTTTATAACAATCGAAAATGGTTTTATGGTCATCATTAGACTTGAATCTAATAAGAAAATCTGGAATTAATTCGAACCCAGAGCCCCCAAGTATTACCCAGGGTCTCTTGATAACTAGTCCAGTGACAATACCACTATGTCATTACCACCTTTAATGAAGATTCATGTCCTATGGCTCCTATCTTAATTAGACAAGATTGAAGACGCATTAGTCAAAACCAGTCTTAAATTAGTCATAAAGCTACTATAGTTATAAAATTCAGTAATAAGCTATATTGATTTATAGATTTTAAGATTTTATTTTACCAGCAAACTGAGTTCTATGTCATTAAATACATTATACTGACTTTGATTAACATTAAAAAATCTTGTAGAAAGAAGTCCAAATTGTTGATTAGCAATTCGGATGTTTAAAATGGAGCGTTGCCATCAGAGGTAGTAAGTGTTTTGTAAACATGATACCATGCTCATGTTCTAAAGAAAAGTATATTAAAAACATTTTGAGGAAGAAATAACTAAATTAATAGACATTGTTCTAAATCTAGCCCAGTTTGCTCAACTTTCCACTAGTTGCAAGGTTCCTACTTAAAATATCTTTGAGCAAATTCAATTTGGTTCTAGACGGCAGGAATTTCTGTCACAATAAAAAAAACTATCACTAATTTAAACAGTAATTGGCAATTATGCTGATCATAACATTGCTGCTGTAGAAAGTGGGGGGAAAAAGATCACACAGTGCAGCGAAGATGTTCCCTGTGGCTTTAATTAAGGCACATTGCAAGGGCACACCTTTGTTGTGTGGCTTTGAATAAACATGAAATATTCATTTGTGAGATGAGGATGTTGCCGGCAAGGCCAAAATTAATTGCTCAGCCCTGATTACTGCTTTTAATACAGCAGAACAGATCGCGCAGGAAAAATTTGCAGATTACCAAGTGTGTGATGTTTTGAACAATTGCTGGCTGCTTTTGCACAAGAGCTAATCTCTGTTGAACATGCAAACAAAGGTGACTATCTGTATATTTGAATTTGCAAAATCTTTATTTCAATTTAAGACAAGGGCTAATAGATTAAAACCCCAAATTCTCATTCCCTTCTGACCACAATCGGTGCAATTTAATTTTTGATCAGGCTGATGTGTTTTCCCAAAGCCCCTCCCCCACCTCCAAGCAGCAGACGACTATGGATTTTATACAAGGAGTGTTACTTATGTGAATCTGTGGAATTCCCTGCCCAGTGAAGCAGTTGAGGCTACCTCGTTGAATGTTATTAAGGCAAGGATCGATACATTTTTGAACAGTAAAGGAATTAAGGGTTATGGTGAGGGGGCGGGTAAATGGAGCTGAGCCCATGAAAAGATCAGCCATGATCTTATTGAATGGTGGAGCAGGCTCGAGGGGCCAGATGGCCTACTCCTGTTCCTAGTTCTTGTGTTCTTATTCACACACTCCCGCTGGAAAGGTCTAATGTTATGTCAATCACATGACCAAGAAAGGTGCGTGCACTTCCCTCAGCTGATGAATCAGTCCTCCATATTGAGCACCACTTGGGAGAAGCACTGAGGGTGGCAATGGCACAGAATGTACTCTGGGTGGAGGATTTCAGTGTCTATGAGCAAGAGTGGCTCGGTAGCACCACCACTGACCAAGCCCTAAATGGTATAGCTGCTAGACTAAGTCTGTGGTAGGTTTTGAGGGAACCAAAAACAAGGGAAAAAACCTACTTGATTTTGTCCTCGCACACCTATCTGTCACAGATGCATCCATTTATGAAGTATTGGTAGGAGTGAGTACCGCACAGTCTTTATGGAGCCAAAATTCCATATTTAAGTTGAGGGCATCCTCCATTGTGTTGTGTGGCACCACCATGCTACATGGGATAAATTTTGAACATATCCCGCAAACCCAAAACTGGGCATCCATGAGGCGGTCTGGGCCATCCGCAGCAGCAAAGTTGATTTAACCACAATCTGTAATCTCATGGCCCACTCTACTATTACCACCAAGCCAGAAAATTAACCCTGGTTCAATGAAGAGTGCAGGAAGGCATGCCAGGAGCAGCAGCAGGGGAGAAGCTGTTCTTGAGTTGAAAAATGAGATGAGAACCTGATGAAACTTCAAAACAGAGCTACCTGTATGCCAAACAATATGAGCAACAAGTGGTCGAGCTAAACGATCCCACATCAGGTCAGTTCTAAGCCCTGCTGTTGTTGTCTGCTTAGCCAGTGGTGGACAATTGAAAAAAACTAACTGAAGGAGAAGGATCCACAAATATCTCCACCCTCCATGATGGGGGGCCCACCGCATTAGTGCAAGAGAATTTGATTTGATTTATTATTGTCACATGTATTAACATACAGTAAAAAGTATTGTTTCTTGTGTGCTATACAGACAAAACATACCGTTCATAGAGAAGGAAAGGAAAGAATGCAGAAAATAGTGTTACAGTCATAGAGAAAGATCAACTTAATGTGAGTTTGGTCCATTCAAAAGTCTGATGGCAGCAGGGAAGAAGCTGCTCTTGAGTCGGTTGGTATGTGTCTTCAGATTTTTGTATCTTTTTCCCAACGCAAGAAGGTGGAAGAGAGAATGTCTGGCATGGGGTTCTTGATTATGCTGGCTGCTTTTCTGAGGCAGCGGGAAGTGTAGACAGAGTCAATGGATGGGAGGCTGGTTTGAATGAAGAACATTGCTTCATTAATGACTTTTTGTAGTTTCTTGTGGTCTTGGGCAGAGTAGGAGCCATACCAAGCTGTGATACAACCAGAAAGAATGCTTTCTATGTTGCATCTGTAAAAGTTGGTGAGTGTCAAATTTCCTTAGTCTCCTGAGAAAGTAGAGGTGTTGGTGGGCTTTCTTAATGATAGCGTCGGCATGGAGAGACCAGGAGAGGTTGTTGGTGATCTGGACACCTAAAAACTTGAAGCTCTCGACCCTTTCTACTTCGTCCCCGTTGCTGTAGACAGGGGCATGTTCTCCACTATGCTTCCTGATGACAATCTCCTTCATTTTGTTGACATTGAGGGAGAGATTATTGCCATCACACCAGTTCACCAGATTCTCTATCTCTTTCCTGTACTCCGTTCTTCTTTGTTTAAGATCCGACCCATTATGGTGGTGTCATCAGCAAACTTAAAAATCGAGTTGGAGGGGAATTTGGCCACACAGTCATAGTTGTATAAGGAGTATAGTAGGGGGCTGAGGACACAGCCTTGTAGGTCACCAGTGTTGAGGATGATTGTGGAGGAAATGTTGTTGCCTATCCTTACTGATTTGCGGTCTGTGGGTTAGGAAGTCTAGGATGCAGTTGCAGGAGGAGGAACCGAGCCCCAGGCCACGGAGTTTGGCGATGAGTTTTGTAGGAATAATGGTGTTGAAGGCTGAGCTGTAGTCAATAAATAGGAGGCTGACATAGGTGTCTTTGTTATCTAGGTGTTCCAGGGTTGAGTGTAGTGCCAGGGAGATGGCATCTGCTGTGGACATGTTGCATCGGTAGGCGAACTGTAGTGGATCCAGGCGATCTGAGGCGCGGTGCCCGAGGATTGGATGGTGGCAAATGTTGTGCCTTTGTTCAAGAAGGGCTGCAGGTAAAAGTCTGGGAACTACCGCTGGTGAGCCTAACATCTGTAGTGGGTAAGTTGTCAGAAGGTACTCTGAGAAACTGGATCGACCGGGATTTAGAGAGGCAAGGACTGATTAAGGGACAGTCAGTATGGCTTTGTGAGTGGAAAATCATGTCTCTCGAATTTGAGTTTTTTGAAGGGGTAACCAAAGAAGGTGCAGTGCAGTCGATGTTGTCTATGTGGACTTTAACAAGGCCTTTGACAAGGTGCTGCATGATAGGTTGTTGCATAAGGTTAAATCTCACAGGATCCAGGGTGAGGTAGCCAATTGGATACAAAATTGGCTTGATGACAGAAGCCAATGACAGAAGGTGGTTGTAGAGGGTTGTTTTTCAAATTGGAGGCCTGTAACCAGCAGTGTGCCTCAGGGTTCGGTGCTGGTCCACTATTATTTGTCATTTATATTAATTTGAATGAGAATATAGGAGGCATGCTTCGTAAACTTGCAGCTGACACCAAAATTGGTGGCATAGTGGACAGTGAAGAAGGTTATCTAGGTTTGCAACGGGATCTTGATCAATTGGGCCAGTGAGCTGACGAATGGCAGATGGAGCTTAATTTAGGAAGTGCGAGGTGATGCATTTTGGGAGATCGAATCAGGGCAGCACTTACTCAGTTAATGTTAGTGCACTGGGGAGAGTTATAGGACAAAGAGATCTAGAGATACAGGCTCATAGCTCCTTGAAAGTGGAGTCAAAGGTGGACAGGGTGGTAAAGAAGGCATATGGCATGCTTGGTTTCATTGGCCAGAACATAAAATACAGGAGTTGTGACATCTTGTTGAAGTTGTACAAGACATTGGTAAGGCCACCCTTGGAATACTGTGTACAGCTTTGGTCACCCTATTATAGAAAGGATATTATTAAACTAGTAAGAGTGCAGAAAAGATTTACTAGGATGCTACCGGAACTTGATGGTTTGAGTTATAAGGATAGGCTAGATAGGCTGGGACTTTTTTCCCTGGTGCATAGGAGGCTTAGGGATGATCTTATAGAGGTCTATAAAATAATGAGGAGCATAGATAGAGTAGTCAACATCTTTTCCCAAAGGTAGGGGAGTCTAAAACTAGAGGGCATAGGTTTAAGGTGAGAGGGGAGAGATACAAAAGGGTCTCGAAGGGTGGTGAGTGTCTGGAACAAGCTGCCAGAGGTAGTAGTCGAGGCAGGTACAATTTTGTCTTTTAAAAAGCATTTAGACAGTTACATGGGTAAGATGGGTATAGAGGGATATGGGCCAAATGTGTGCAATTGGGACTAGCTTAGTGGTTTTAAAAAAAGGGTGGTATGGACAAGTTGGGCCAAGGGGCCTGTTTCCATTCTGTAAGCCTCTATGACCAAGTATTAACACCAAGAGCAGACTGCAAAAAGCTGTTAATAACAAGGTGTAGTGTGGGATCAACAATCTGGGAGGCCAGAATTGACTCGTGCCATGACTAACCTTACGAAGCACTTCATAATGATGGATGTCAGAGCCACTGAATGATAGTCATTAAGGCACGCTGCCTGGCTTTTCTTTGGTACCAGGATGATGGTCGTCTTCTTGAAGCAGGTGGGGACCTCAGATTGGTGTGTGGAGAGGTTGAAGATGCCTGCGCATACCCCTGCCAACTGTTTTGTGCAGGAGCTGAGTGCTCGTTCTAGTACCCCATCTGGGCCAGTTGCTTTCCATGGGTTGAAATTTGAGAAGGCTGCTCGGACATCGGCAATGGAGACAAGACTGAAATGTTTGCAACAATCTTCAGCCAGAAAGTGCCAAGTGGATGATTCATCGTGGCTTCCTCCCAAGGTCCGTAATATCACAGATGCCAATCCTCAGAAAATTCAATTTTTTCCATGTGATATCAAAGGATGGCTGATGACACTGGACCCTGAAGAGTGTATTGTCCTGACAGGATTCTGGCAATAAAACTGAAGATTTCTCATAAGATGGGAACAGAAACTGTCAGGGAAAGGCACTAATGAAAAGTGGAACTTTTTCAAGGAACAAATACTGGGTGTCCTTGATAGGTATGTCCCTGTCAGGCAGGGAGGAAATGGCCGAGTGAGGGAACCATGGTTCACGAAAGAGGTGGAATGTCTTGTGAAAAGGAAGAGGGAAGCTTATGTAGGGATGAGGAAACAAGGTTCAGATGGCTCGATTGAGGGTTACAAGTTAGCAAGGAATAAGATGAAAAAGGGGCTTAGGAGAGCTAGGAGGGGACATGAGAAGTCCTTGGCAGGTCAGATCAAGGAAAACCCCAAGGCTTTTTACTCTTATGTGAGGAATAAAAGAATGACCAGGGTGAGGTTAGGCTGGAGGAAATAGATGTTCGGAGGGAGGATGTCCTGGCAGTTTTGAATAAACTGAAGGTCGATAAGTCCCCTGGGCCTGATGAAATGTATCCTAGGATTCTTTGGGAGGCAAGGGATGAGATTGCAGAGCCTTTGGCTTTGATCTTTGGGTCCTCACTGTCCACGGGGATGGTGCCAGAGGACTGGAGAGTGGCGAATGTTGTTCCTCTGTTTAAGAAAGGAAATAGAAAGGTCCCTGGTAATTATAGACTGGTTAGTCTTTCTTCGGTGGTTGGTAAATTGATGGAAAAGGTCCTTAGGGATGGGATTTACGACCATTTAGAAAGATGCGGATTAATCCAGGATAGTCAGCACGTATTCGTGAAGGGCAAGTCGTGCCTCACAATTTTGATTGAATTTTTTGAGGAGGTAACTAAGTGTGTTGATGAAGGTAGGGCAGTTGATGTCATATACATGGATTTTAGTAAGGCGTTTGATAAGGTCCCCCATGGTTGGCTTATGATGAAAGTAAGGAGGTGTGGGATAGAGGGAAAGTTGGCAGATTGGATAGGTAACTGGCTATCTGATCGAAGACAGAGGGTGGTGGTGGATGGAAAATTTTCGGACTGGAGGCAGGTTGCTAGCGGAGTGCCACAGGGATCAGTGCTTGGTCCTCTGCTCTTTGTGATTTTTATTAATGACTTAGAGGAGGGGGCTGAAGGGTGGATCAGTAAATTTGCTGATGACACCAAGATTGGTGGAGTAGTGGATGAGGTGGAGGGCTGTTGTAGGCTGCAAAGAGACATAGATAGGATGCAAAGCTGGGCTGAAAAATGGCAAATGGAGTTTAACCCTGATAAATGTGAGGTGATTCATTTTGGTAGGTCTAATTTAAATGTGGATTACAGGGTCAAAGGTAGGGTTCTGAAGACTGTGGAGGAACAGAGAGATCTTGGGGTTCATATCCACAGATCTCTAAAGGTTGCCACTCAAGTGGATAGAGCTGTGAAGAAGGCCTATAGTGTGTTAGCTTTTATTAACAGGGGGTTGGAGTTTAA
Organism: Mustelus asterias; assembly: GCF_964213995.1. Taxonomy (NCBI): domain Eukaryota; kingdom Metazoa; phylum Chordata; class Chondrichthyes; order Carcharhiniformes; family Triakidae; genus Mustelus; species Mustelus asterias. Next base: position 50,483,488 of record NC_135802.1, on the reverse strand, counting down.
GAGCCGTGGGGTTATGCTGCAACTGTACAGGACCTTGGTGAGGCCACATTTGAAATATTGTGTGCAGTTCTGGTCACCTCACTATAAGAAGGATGTGGAAGCGCTGGAAAGAGTGCAGAGGAGATTTACCAGGATGCTGCCTGGTTTGGAGGGTAGGTCTTATGAGGAAAGGTTGAGGGAGCTAGGGCTGTTCTCTCTGGAGCGGAGGAGGCTGAGGGGAGACTTAATAGAGGTTTATAAAATGATGAAGGGGATAGATAGAGTGAACGTTCAAAGACTATTTCCTCGGGTGGATGGAGCTATTACAAGGGGGCATAACTATAGGGTTCATGGTGGGAGATACAGGACGGATATCAGAGGTAGGTTCTTTACGCAGAGAGTGGTTGGGGTGTGGAATGGACTGCCTGCAGTGATAGTGGAATCAGACATTTTAGGAACATTTAAGCGGTTATTGGATAGGCACATGGAGCACACCAGGATGATGGGGAGTGGGATAGCTTGATCTTGGTTTCAGATAAAGCTCGGCACAACATCGTGGGCCAAAGGGCCTGTTCTGTGCTGTACTGTTCTATGTTCTATGTTCTCTTATGGAACTAGCTGCCACCCTAGCCATGCTGTTCCAATACAGCTAACATCTACCCGACAATATGACAAGTTGCCTGGCTATGCCCTGTCAACAAAAAGGACAGATTCAAGTCGACCAATTATCATTACGTCAGTCTCTCAATTATCAGCAAAATGATGAAAGGTGTTGTCGGCAGTGCTATGCAGTGGCACTTGCACAGAAATAACCTGCCCACGGATGCTCAGTTTGGGTTCCACCAAGACCACTTGGCTCCTGACCTCATTGCCACCTTGATCCAAGCATGGATGATGGAGCTGAACTACTGCTATGAAGTCTACAAAAAGGAATGACACAGACAGACCACCCAGCATCAACCTAGACATCGGAAACAACAGCAACAAATCCTGTTGACTCTAAAAGGTCCCCCAATCTGGAGGCTTGTGCCAAAATTGGGAGAGCTGTCTCACAGACTAGTCAAGCAATAGCCAGACATATTTTATACTGATGGAATCATACCTTACAGATAAGGTCCCAGACACCACCGTCACCATTCCTGACCATGTCCTGTCTCACTGGTAGGACAGACCCAGCAAAAACGGTGGCACTTCTATACACTCTGCAGGGAGTGGCCCTGAAAGTTCTCAAGATTGACTCTGGACCTCATGAAGTCTCATGGCATGAGGGCAAAAAGGATAAGCAAAGCTTCTGCAGATTACCACATACCATCAAGCTGATGAATCAGTTGAACACCACTTGGAGGAAGCTCTGAGGGTGGCAAAGACACAGAGTGTACTCTGGATGGGGACTTCAAAACACCTCTAGAGACTGAGTTGGCCGAATGCCAAAGGACATAGATGGTAAACTGAGTATGCGTCAGGTGGTGGAGGAACCAATAAGAGGGAAAAACATACTTGATCTCGTCCTCATCAAATTCCAGGCAGCAAATTCATCTGTCCGTGACCATATCGGTAGGAACGAGCACCACATAGTCCTGTGGAGACAGAGTACTGTCTCCTCATTGTGATGATACTGTGCCTTTAAGAAATGAATTTATATCATGTTTCTTATAAGGGGTATGTTTAAAATTCAGCTGTTTTACACTGTGCCAATTTGTCTGGGCACCAAGCAGTTCACATGCTGAGAATGGAGGCTAATGATTGATTATAGTTGGGGATGTGTTTGTTTTAATCTGAGTTGATGCATTATTGTTTCTTTGTTTTTTTCTCCCTGGGGTTTCAGAGTGGGGCCTTGATTAGGTTGATTGCCAGAGACAGTCATGTGCTTAAGGGGAGAAGCTAAGCTTGCAGGGAAAAACATGTCGTTACTGTCGGGTTCTGAAAGAAGCAATAGGGCTGTCACTTGCAGTCCAAGTACAAGCACGTAAGCCAATGTGTTGCTAACTGATTTTGAAGTGGAGTTTAAGTCTATAAGAGGAATATTGCTTGAATTGGATCTAATCGAGATAAGTTAGCAGTTAAGAATTGTATTGTGTCATGTTTAAGTATTTCAATTGGTAAAAGTTAAGCTAATTCATTCGTTATAGTTAAACTGTATTGTTAAATCTAGTTTGTTTTGGTAAAACTTCCCAGTGTATCAATAGAAGTATACCTGGAGTGAAACATCCTCACAATGCCAAAATAAAAAACTGTTGTGGTCTAGTCAAGCTTCATAATATATTTTTGGGGTTTCTGATCTGGTACCTTAACCATATTGAGGATCCCTTCCATTGTGTTGTGTGGTACTATCATCATGCTAAATAGATTTCAAACAGATCTAGCAACCATGAGGCACTCTAAGCCATCAGCAGCAGCAAAACTGTACTCGACTATAATCTGGCCCCTAGCAAAGCTATTCCAGTACAGCTACAACACTGGCATCTACCCAGCAATGTGGAACACTGCCCAAGTATGTCCTGCACACCACAAACAGGAAATTGAAGCTGGCTAATTGCCACTTCATTCGTCTACTTTCGATCATCAGTAAAGTGATGGAGAGGGCCATCAACAGTGCTATAAAGTGGAACTTACTCAGCAATAACCTGCTCACTGATGTTCAGGTTGGGTTCCGCCAAGGCCACTCGTGTATAATCCAGGTGATGAATTGGGGTGGGTGAACCCATAACAAGGTCAGAGGAGAACTCCTCCTCCTATGGGAGATGTAAAAGAAAAATAGTTTTGGTAGTCTTTCCTGATCATCTTCACCTCACAGGCTTTCCATTCAGATTATTAAGTTAAAATTGTTTATCTGTAATTGCCATTATAAAAACAAACTTGTGTTGGTGCTGATTTTCTGTGATTTTGATTTTAAGCTGTAATATGTTTACTGTCCATGATGTCAATCGAATCTGGTATCCTTACGTAAGAGAGGGTGCTTACTTTCCATGTGTCCTTTTTGCTAGTTCAGTTGAGCAAGTTAAAACTGAGAATAGTCAGCTCCTGTCATTTCTAGGACTGGTAACTAACCTCAGTGATGGTAACTAACCTCGATTGAGTTTAACTGCCCAGTTTCTACATTACCACCTGCAAGATGAAAAGGTTGAAGTTGAATTACTGTGTGTAATGTGTGGGTGTTTCCACCCCAAACCCCCTTTCACCTGCAGACCCCAGTTTGCACTGCCAGCTTTACAGCACTTATTCATAGAATCTGACAGTGCAGAAGGAGGCCATTCGGCCCATCGAGTCTGCACAAACCACAATCCCACCTATCCCCTTAACCCCATGCATTTACCCTAGCTAATCCTCCTGACACTAAGGGGCAATTTACCATGGCCAATCCACCTAACCCGCACATCTTTGGAGTGTGGGAGGAAACTGGAGCACCCGGAGGAAACCCACGCAGACACGGGGAGAATATGCAGACTCCGCACAGACTGTGACTCAAGCCGGGAATCGAACCTGGGTCGCTGGCGCTCTGAGGCAGCAGTGTTAACCACTGTGCCGCCGTGCCGCCAAATTGATGTGAAATGATTTCTTCTTACCCTTGTCATTTACTTTTCTTCTTCAAGATGCATGCCTGATTTTCTTCCATCTGTTTGCCAGTTAAATGTTGGCACACGAGGATAGAAACTTCCTTTTTAATTTTATTCTACTCTCTGTCTCCTTAACTTTATGGCTCTAATATTTACTGGTGAAGTGTTTCAGTGGTGGTGGGGAGGATGGTTGCACAGGATTCTGGTCAGGTCAACTTTGAGGAGATTGCAAATCTTTGCTGAATGTGTTTCTGTGTTAGCTAATGAATTATGGTGATGACACTTGCTTCAAATATGGGGCCAGCTTTGCTTCTCTTATTACAATCATTGGGCACTGAATAGGACTGGGTATTCACAGCCGTGATGCTGAGGAAGATTAATGAGGCATTGCCAACTGTGGTAAATCTAGATGGGCTGACAACAGCAGGACAAACCATAAACAATATGATATTCCATTTCGATAATGAAAATCTATTGCGCACTCATACGGAATACCAATGATTTTGTTACTTGCGCAAGATTACATTTTTGTTCAAATTGTAACTGGCTTTCACTACATTATCTCCTTTCCATCATGTTTGGTGCAATTGCTTCTTTGCCAGGCAAGAGGACAATTGAATTACTGCAAGTACGGTTAACTTTTTTCGTCAGTTGCTAAGGCAAAATGATTCTTTCCTCCACCCACAGCTTCCAAAAGGCCCTCAAGGAACTGATTGTCATATGCTAGTGGAATAGAGATAGACCATCACCTTGAATATAACCATGACCAAGGAAGTCTTGTAGCACAATGGTAGCGTCTCTACCTCTGGACCAGAAGCTCCAGGTTCACGCCCAGCGCCAGGAGTTGTTGGCCAAGGAAGGAACATTCATAACACAGTTCAACAGGCTTATAATCAGCTCAGGAATCCTTCCACCACTTCCCCACTATTCCTTAAAGGGGAAAAGAAGTGTGTGCGGAAGTATCCTTTAAAAAAATCCATGGCCAGCCCTGCTTCATGACGCAAGCTGGGAAATGTGTATTTTGACAAGTCTGGCACTATGATCAATGAGCCTTTCCCACAGTAGGCAGTGATTGATTGGGTATAAAGGTGTGAAAAGCTTCAACAATAGACTCTACAAGATCCAGTTTATTTTCACAGATTGAATAGTGAACTGCACATGATGATATTTCCCCCACAGCAAAGATAAATTGAATTCTGGTATGTTGAAAATACATCCACAGAATTGCAATTAAATCATGCCATAGCTCAGTGGAAAATGCCAATTTATGAACATGATGGAAAGTCTATTCCATTCTCTTGGTGGTCGTATGCTGCTCGTTAGTGCCAGTGACTGCTGTCTACCCATAGGAACATGCTGGGCATATGTGGGACCTTTTCAGAATTGAGTTATGACCTCTATGTTGCTCATTGACACACAAACACCTCACTTCATACCAATTAAATACTGTTCTCTTCTGGGTGCCTATAGTTTCTGTAACAGCTTAAATGGATGGCTGTATTATGGGATATTCAAATAAGCCTTTCAAGAGACTGCTTGGTTGGAGCTCAGTGGTTCTATTGGCAAAAAATAAAAGCCTCAAGTTTGTGAGATCGAGCCATTTCTGCCACCTCCAGTGTGATATCACCACCAAATACATCTGCCCTTCCCCTCCCTGAAGGGACCATTCCCTCCATAATACCCTGGTCTATTCCTCAGTCAGCCCCCAGCACCTTCCCATGCAAACACAGGTGGTGTTATATCTTGCCTTTTAACTCCTCTATTTGTCTTAGGCCCCAAACACTCCTTCCAGGCAAAGCAGCAATTTTTGTGTACTACTTTCAACCTAATCTACTGTGTACTGCACACAATGCGGTCTCCTCTACTTTAGGAAAACCAAATTGTTAGGGGTTGTTACAATGGTTTTCTTGTTATATTTTAAAATTATCTTTCCCTTCAAGTAGCCAAACAAAGTAAATGGTTCCAAGATGAACTTTACTATAGCTAGCCATAGAGAGTGAAAAATTCAGAACTACATAGGCAATTAAAAACTCAGCATTGATTACAAGTAATTAACATATACCAATAACAGAATAGGAGTTGTCTCTATCCAATCATAGTTATGATCACATCATGCATACTTAAGGGTGTAATGTCCAATTAAAACTTGTGCATGTTATATTGTCAAGAAATGATAGCTATAAATCTCTGACCAATTGTATAGAACATAGAACATAGAACAGTACAGCACAGAACAGGCCCTTCGGCCCATGATGTTGTGCCGAGCTTTATCTGAAACCAAGATCAAGCTATCCCACTCCCTATCATCCTGGTGTGCTCCATGTGCCTATCCAATAACCGCTTAAATGTTCCTAAAATGTCTGATTCCACTATCACTGCAGGCAGTCCATTCCACACCCCAACCACTCTCTGCGTAAAGAACCTACCTCTGATATCTTTCATATATCTCCCACCACGAACCCTATAGTTATGCCCCCTTGTAATAGCTCCATCCACCTGAGGAAATAGTCTTTGAACGTTCACTCTATCTATCCCCTTCATCATTTTATAAACCTCTATTAAGTCTCCCCTCAGCCTCCTCCGCTCCAGAGAGAACAGCCCTAGCTCCCTCAACCTTTCCTCATAAGACCTACGCTCCAAACCAGGCAGGATCCTGGTAAATCTCCTCTGCACTCTTTCCAGCGCTTCCACATCCACATCCTCCTTATAGTGAGGTGACCAGAACTACACACAATATTCCAAATGTGGTCTCACCAAGGTCCTGTACAGTTGCAGCATAACCCCACGGCTCTTAAACTCCAACCCCCTGTTAATAAAAGCTAACACACTATAGGCCTTCTTCACAGCTCTATCCACTTGAGTGGCAACCTTTAGAGATCTGTGGATATGGACCCCAAGTTCTCTCTGTTCCTCCAGTGTCTTCAGAACCCTACCTTTGACCCTGTAATCCACATTTAAATTAGTCCTACCAAAATGAATCACCTCACATTTATCAGGGTTAAACTCCATTTGCCATTTTTCAGCCCAGCTTTGCATCCTATCTATGTCTCTTTGCAGCCTACAACAGCCCTCCACCTCATCCACTACTCCACCAATCTTGGTGTCATCAGCAAATTTACTGATCCACCCTTCAGCCCCCTCCTCTAAGTCATTAATAAAAATCACAAAGAGCAGAGGACCAAGCACTGATCCCTGTGGCACTCCGCTAGCAACCTGCCTCCAATCTGAAAATTTTCCATCCACCACCACCCTCTGTCTTCGATCAGACAGCCAGTTACCTATCCAATCGGCCAACTTTCCCTCTATCCCACACCTCCTCACTTTCATCATAAGCCGACCATGGGGGACCTTATCAAACGCCTTACTAAAATCCATGTATATGACATCAACTGCCCTACCTTCATCAACACACTTAGTTACCTCCTCAAAAAATTCAATCAAGTTTGTGAGGCACGACTTGCCCTTCACGAATCCGTGCTGACTATCCTGGATTAATCCGCATCTTTCTAAATGGTCGTAAATCCCATCCCTAAGGACCTTTTCCATCAATTTACCAACCACCGAAGTAAGACTAACCGATCTATAATTACCAGGGTCATTTCTATTCCCTTTCTTAAACAGAGGAACAACATTCGCCATTCTCCAGTCCTCTGACACCATCCCCGTAAGAAGTTTAACAACAGGTTAAAGTCCAACAGGTTTATTTGGTAGCAAAAGCCACACAAGCTTTCGGAGCTCTAAGCCCCTTCTTCAGCCCCCACTCACCTGAAGAAGGGGCTTAGAGCTCCGAAAGCTTGTGTGGCTTTTGCTACCAAATAAACCTGTTGGACTTTAACCTGGTGTTGTTAAACTTCTTACTGTGTTTACCCCAGTCCAACGCCGGCATCTCCACATCATGACTACCATCCCCGTGGACAGCGAGGACCCAAAGATCAAAGCCAAAGGCTCTGCAATCTCATCCCTTGCCTCCCAAAGAATCCTAGGATATATTTCATCAGGCCCAGGGGACTTATCGACCTTCAGTTTATTCAAAACTGCCAGGACATCCTCCCTCCGAACATCTATTTCCTCCAGCCTATTAGCCTGTAACACCTCCTCTTCCTCAAAAACATGGCCCCTCTCCTTGGTGAACACTGAAGAAAAGTATTCATTCATCACCTTGCCTATCTCTACTGACTCCATACACAAGTTCCCACTACTGTCCTTGACCGGCCCTAACCTCACCCTGGTCATTCTTTTATTCCTCACATAAGAGTAAAAAGCATTGGGGTTTTCTTTGATCCGACCCGCCAAGGACTTCTTATGTCCCCTCTTAGCTCTCCTAAGCCCCTTTTTCAGCTTGTTCCTTGCTAACTTGTAACCCTCAATCGAGCCATCTGAACCTTATTTCCTCATCCCTACATAAGCTTCCTTCTTCCTTTTCACAAGACATTCCACCTCTTTTGTGAACCATGGTTTCCTCCCTGCCTGACAGGGACATACCTATCGAGGACACCCAGTATTTGTTCCTTGAAAAAGTTCCACTTTTCATTAGTGCCTTTCCCTGACAGTTTCTGTTCCCAACTTATGCCCCCTAATTCCTGCCTAATCGCATCATAATTACCTCTCCCCCAATTGTAAACCTTGCCCTGCCGTACGGCCCTATCCCTCTCCATTGCAATAACAAAAGACAAAAGTATCTCAACCTCCCTTTCCATTCTTCCTTGTTCTAATGGGCAGACATGAACTGCAGCTGCACATCATTCAAATAGATAGTCCTTGAATGTTATCTGGGCTTACTTTAATCAAAACCTGTCATTTGTTCATCCAGCAGAAGGGACTCTTCAGTTATAGGCAATAAAATGGAACCAAACTTACTCCAACTTGTAAATCAAAAAAAAGGTTTAGTAAAGAAACATCATTACTCCAACACTTGCAGCCTCACCCTGGGCCATTCCAAGCTCTTTAACAATTCCAACAGGATCTTATTTATACTGAGTCAGCTGGTAAGCTGACCACCACATTATTTTGTCATTGGTTACAAAGTTTATTCGGTCAGCTGACCCTTACAGCTTGTTTCCATTGGGTCTGTTGTAGTGTGATCAATGTTATCATCGGTTACAATCTAACATCATTTGCACATAGCAAAGAGCAAGAAAGTAGCCTGGGAGAGGGTTGGCCCACTCGAGGACAAGGGAGGGAATCTATGCGTGGAACCAGAGGAAATGGGCGAGGTATTAAATGAGTACTTTGCGTCAGTATTCACCAAAGAGAAGGACTTGGTGGATGATGAGTCTGGGAAAGGATGTGTAGATAGTTTGAGTCATGTTGAGATCAAAAAGGAGGAGGTATTGGGGTTCTTGAGAAACATTAAGGTAGACAAGTCCCCTGGGCCTGATGGGATATACCCCAGAATACTGAGAGAGGCAAGGGAGGAAATTGCTGGGGCCTTGAGAGAAATCTTTGTATGCTCACTGGCTACAGGGGAGGTCCCAGAGGATTGGAGAATAGCCAATGTTGTAACTTTGTTTAAGAAGGGTAGCAAGAATAATCCAGATAATTACAGGCCGGTGAGCCTTACATCAGTGGTAGGGAAATTATTGGAGAGGATTCTTCGAGACTGGATTTATTCCCACTTGGAAATAAGTGGACGTATTCGTGAGAGGCAACATGGTTTTGTGAAGGGGAGGTCGTGTCTCACTAACTTGATGGAATTTTTCGAGGAAGTGACGAAGATGATTGATGAGGGTAGGGCAATGGATGTTATCTACATGGACTTCAGTAAGGCCTTTGACAAGGTCCCTGATGGTAGACTGGTGCAGAAGGTGAAGTCGCATGGGGTCAGAGGTGCGCTGGCAAGGTGGATACAAAACTGGCTCGGTCAAAGAAGACAGAGGGTAGCAGTGGAAGGGTGCGTTTCTGAATGGAGGGCTGTGACAAGTGGCGTTCCTCAGGGATCAGTGTTGGGACCTTTGCTATTTGTCATACATTTTCCTCCAAATCATTTATATATAACTGGTTTGATTAGTAAGTTTGCGGATGACACAAAGGTTGGTGGATTTGCGGATAGCGATGAGGACCATCAGAGGATACAGCAGGATATAGATCGGTTGGAGACTTGGGCAGAAAGATGGCAGATGGAGTTTAATCCGGACAAATGTGAGGTCATGCATTTTGGAAGGTCTAATACAGATAGGAAATATACAGTAAATGGCAGAACCCTTAAGAGTATTGATAGGCAAAGGGATCTGGGTGTACAGGTACACGGGTCACTGAAAGTGGCAATGCAGGTGGGGAAGGTAGTCAAGAAGGCATACGGCATGCTTGCCTTCATCGGCCAGGTCATTGAGTTTAAAAATTGGCAAGTCATGTTGCAGCTTTATAGAACCTTAATTAGGCCGCACTTGGAATATAGTGTTCAATTCTGGTCGCCACACTACCAGAAGGATGTGGAGGCTTTGGAGAGAGTGCAGAAAAGATTTACCAGGATGTTGCCTGGTATGGAGGGCATTAGCTATGAGGAGAAGTTGGAGCAACTTGGTTTGTTCTCACTGGAACGACGAAGGCTGAGGAGAGACCTGATAGAAGTCTACAAGATTATGAGAGGCATGGACAGAGTGGATCGTCAGAAGCTTTTTCCCAGAGTAGAAGAGTCAGTTACTAGGGGGCACAGGGTTAAGGTGCGAGGGGCAAGACTTAAAGGAGATGTACGAGGCAGATTTTTTACACAGAGAGTGGTGGGTGCCTGGAACTCGTTGCCCGGGGAGGTAGTGGAAGCGGATACGGAAGTGACTTTTAAGGGGTGTCTGGACAAATACATGAATAGGATGGGAATAGAGGGATATGGTCCCCAGAAGGGTAGGGGGTTTTAGTTAAGTCAGGCAGCATGGTCAGTGTGCTGTAATTTTCTTTGTTCTTTGTTCTAGCTTTCCCTGTGTGACTGAGATTCGGCTGGCAGCTTATGTGATTTTTAAACTTTTCACAAATGCAGGTTGGGTGGCTGCTTTGCTAAACAGTTCCATTTAATACACAAGCGTTACCCCAAGCTTCCAATGGTCTGTCATTTTAATTCCCGCTACGTCCTGACATCTGTCCTCATCCGACTGCACTCTTCCAGTGAAGCTGGAACAGCAACTCGTCTTTCAGTTAGGCACTTTGTAGCTTTCCAGATTGAACATTTGAGTTCAACAATTTCAGACCTTAATCTCTGCTCTCTTTTCTCCACACGTTTTTTGCTTTGCTTTGCATTTTTGTTTTTTTTTGCTTTCAGTCAGTAGCACACCTGGTCTAGGCAGATCATCTTCTTTCCTGCCCCATCACCATTCCCTTTGGCCTTCTTCTGTTATTCAATCACTCCTGACTTTCACCCACAGACCCTCCTTTTGCCCCTGTCCCACCTCCTCACTCAAAATCTATTAATCTCTAACTTTTCTCAGTTCTGATGAAATGTCATTGACCTGAAATGTCAACTTTGTTTCTCACTCCACAGATGCTGCCTGACCTGATATTTCCAGCATTTTCTCTTTTTATTTCTTGAGTTCCAGATCCGCAGTGAGGGTGTACTGAAGCTTTTTGATGACATTCCTTTCTGTTGCTCTTCTGTTGTGTTGGTGTTGAAGAACTGATCTGATGACTGATTTGTAGGCCTGTGCACCTTCCAGTGGTACCCAGTAAAAATGCTGCCCTGGATATAGTGATGTGTGCTGATCACAACATGAAGGCCTACTTTCTCAACCTTACCCCTTACCTGAGGTGTGGCAATCCTCAGGTTAACTCACCTGAGGATTGCAGGGGAGAGCAGCCTATAGTCATCTGGGACTATGGCGAATTTACCTCTAACTTTTAATTGCAGCATGAGCTCACTTACAGCAATCCCATTGACCCCAGTAGAGCTGCTAACTTGCTGAAATCTCTATCTCGTGTGTTCAATATATGTTTCCTTCATTGCTGTACAAGTGTATTTAAACAATGGATCCTGAAGATTCATTCAGTAGAGATTTTTGGTTCGACCAAAGTGTGTACTCCTGTGTTTGACATCATGATTGAATGGTCAGCAACAACCAGTCACCTTGCCAGCAAAAGCTAACTATGGAAGGTAGTAAAGGCTGGTTGGGAGAATTGTGGCACTCAACTTGGATTAGTGTCATTATATGTAAAAATCTCTCACTCATTTAAGAATAAAGATAATGAGGCATGTTAACTGGGTTGTACACTACTACTGGGTGTAAGGAAGGCCAAATACCTCTCGCTGGTGGGCTTGCAGTTCTCTTTGTGGCTCATCCTGTATTGGTCTTCACCTTTATACAACTCTCACTCATAACTCCAAGCATTTGTCAGCAGGCAACAGTGACAACTCCCCAAAGAACCACTTTGGGTGGGATAAACCAGGCCAGGATAGCTATTGGGCCTCCTAAGCTTGGTAACTTGGGGATTTGTCTACCCTGGCATGCAAAGACTGATTGCAGTGGACTGGGCAGATGAGAACAATCTAAGGTCCAATGGTCTTGAAGGTGGGTCAGCACCATGCTCAGACAGGAAGGAATCTCTCTCAGAAAAGCTCAAGTGACCTGTGTACAGAGAAAATGGATACACACAGCATTGAAGATGACTGGGCGACATTCAGGGATATAGTCCCCTGCTTGAGATTGACTTGATGAAAAGGTAAGCAATGAATAGAAAGGAATCCAAACTTATGACAATCATAGAGGAATCTCACTCCTTTCCATCGCTGGCAAATGTTTACTGGAATCCGTTTGATCAGCTTGATGCAGCATCTCAACCAGAGTTTATTGCCAGAGAGTCAGTGTAGTTTCAGAAATGGTTGAGGAACCACAGATATGTAGTTAAACAGCTCCAGGAGAAATGCCAAGAAAGTACATGGACCTCAACACCAGGTTTATTAATCTGATCAAGGTGTTTGACACGGTCAGCCCTGAGGGCCTTTGAAATGTAATGGAGAAATTACATCTCAATGGTTCGACTGTTCCATGATGGTATCCTCGTGCATGTCCTAGATGATGACGAATCTTCTGACCCAATCCCAGTTATTAATGGAGTTAAACAAGGTTTTGTATTAGCATCAACCTTCTTCAGCGTGTTTTTTCCACCATGATCTCCGATGCCTACCATGATAGTGATCCCGCCATCAAAGTCAGATATCACATGGACAGAAAGTTGCTCAAGTTTAACGTAACTCCAGGCTTCGACTAGGGTCTCCAAGGATATACTTGATTTTCTGTTTCATGATGACTGTGGGCTAGCTTTTGGTTCAGAGCTAAACAAGCAATGTAGCATGGACCTGTTCTCTTGTGCAGGTAACAATTTCAGCTTTCTGATCAGCACATGGAAAACTGAAGTCCTGTACCAGCCTGCTCCAGCAAAGCCCTATCTTGAGACAGTTTCAGTTCGTGACCAGAATCTGTCATCAGTGGATGAGTTCTCGGTGGCGCACTCTCCAACTGTCTGTATTCACCACAAAACACGTGCATGAAATACCAAACCAATGGAACCTTCGGCTGACTTTGAATGTCAGTCAGGAAATGACCAGGAGTAAATCTCCCATTCAAACTAAAAGTCTATAGATCAATAGTGCTGCTCACTCTGTTCTACACATGCAAGACTTAGACTGTACCAGCGTCATGACGAGAAGCTCAACCACTTTCACCAGAGCTGCCTTTGGAAGTTTCTGAAGATCAGATGGCAGGACACGATACCAGACACTGAGGTGTTTATCTGAGCTGGCACTCCAATCATTCACATGGCGGTTAAAAGAAGAAATACAAGGTTTCACCTGGGAATTTTGAGGGAGAAGTGTGCCTAGGATTTTTGCACCTAGCACAAGCAAATTGTAAAAAAAATATATAGTGCAGGCTCTTTTGCAAGCAAGTACATATCAGAGACAAAGACACAAGAAGTGGAAATCCCAAGACAGCAACCCATCCAGACCTCTACTGTCTGTAGTATTGTGAACTATTTTGAGCAGAATATTCTGGATGCAGATCAACCTTAGCAGTTGCCTACATGCCCACTGGAACCCTACCACATACCCCAGATGGTGAACATGGTCTCCTTGCCTCAAAAGCCAATAATGCCATATTGCTCTGTATTGCTGAGTCTTGGCTTGTCAATAAAGCAGGCAGAAAAACAAGAGGTCATGGATAGGAAGGCCCTATTTCCCTCGGTTGAGGTGCTCATAAAGCACAGACATAGATTTAGAGTAAGAAGTAGAATGGTTAGAGGGAATTTGCGGGAAAACATTTTTCCACCCAGAGGGTGATGGGTGTCTGGAACTCACTGCCTGAGAGGATGGTAGAGGCAGAAACCCTCATATTTAAAAAGTACTTGGATATGCACTTGATAATTTCAATAAGCCCACGGACTAAGAGCTGAAAAGTGGAATTAGACTGGCTACTTTTGGCTGGCATGGACACGATGGGCCAGATAGCTTCCTCCTGTGCTGTAAATTTCTCTGGCTTTCTGTGATTCTATCCACTCCATCTGACGAAGGAGCTGTGCTCCGAAAGCTTATGGTATTTGCTACCAAATAAACCTGTTGGACTTTAACCTGGTGTTGTGAGACTTCTTACTGTGCTTACCCCAGTCCAACGCCGGCATCTCCACATCATTCTAATATGAAGCAGTGAGAACCATGAACTGGATGCAGTCATTGAAAAACACATTCAACTTGAACGGCAGAATGGAGTTTCATGCTTTTAATAGATAACAGCTCGGGAGAGAGAAACCAGCCCAAAAAATTCCTTACTGGCAAAGCAAATAAACTGTCAGTGAAGGGTGTCTGTGTCATTTTTAGCCGATCTTTCCAACCCCTGCCACTCAACTTGAACTTTTACCTATCTTCTAATGCAAAACAACCAGCTCTGGATTCTCCCAACAGTAGCTGTGTTTTTGCAGAGTGAGCCTTCAGCACTCTGCCTCTAATATCACTGGACCAGCAGAAGAGCTACACAAGAGCTATTTTAGGTGACAGTGGAGCCTCAAAGATCAGGGAGATTGTAGCCCTATTGAAGGCATTGTGTGCTGAAAGGAACTTTCTCCTCACTTTTGCAGCTTAGCCATTGTGAGTATTTACATATGAGTAAGCAAACATACAAATTAGGAGCAGGAGTAGGCCATTTGGCCCTCGAGCCTGCTCTGCCATTTAGGAGTAGGCCACTCGGCCCCTTGAGCCTAGTCCATCATCCAGTAAGATCATAAATGATCTGATTGTAACTTCAATTTCCTGGCATCTACTGCTATCTTTTGTTTGAAAGTATTGGAACATGATTAATATCAGGACAAATCTGGGTCCTCGCATATATGGTGGGTGTTGGTGCTTTGGGAGGGGAATTTGAGGTTGAGACAATAAGGCAGTAGCCCTTACTACCAAATTTTCCTTCCCTTCCCCATTACTACCCCAATTTTGGGTAGACTAAGAAAGCAAACTGTAGCCACTCGAATTTAAGCTGATTGTCATGTTGCCACTTTTCTTGGATTTGCTTCGTAACTCATACGGACTGGCTCATTAGGAGAATTTAATTATGTTCTCTATTCTCTAGACCTGTAGACCCTATTACTGTTAAATGGACAGATGTCTGGGTTGAGAAATTGATATATTCTTCATTAAGCTTGCATGTATCCTTGGAGACTGAGTGACTAGCTCAGTAATGAGGGGGTTCTGGCTGACTGTTCAGACAATCTCTGTTGGATTCCATTTGAAGTCTTTGAACCCGGATAGTTAATCTTAGAAATTAATCAGTGTATCCATTTCGTGTTGATTTTAAAAGGTGTTTAAATTTTAAAATGATTATGTTAAATTAGTGTAATAAGATTGAATCTGCAGATTTCTAACTGCAGAATCAAACCCTCTGCAGCATAAGATTGGGATTTTTGTATGCTGCTTGTACTACAACTGAGCAGTTATAAGAAAAATAAACAGTTAATGTGAAGAAGCTGAGAAATCCGACATGAATACATATGTACTCTAATCATGTATATGGAGCTCTGTACACTGGTTCTAGTAATTCACAACATATCCAATTGAGTATTTACTGCTTAGTAACTTGTCCTGGTTAGAATTTTGACCATAAGATGATATGTTGACCAGCATGTCTTCACATATAGAATTTTAGTTTCAAATGCGTCACCAGGTTCTCCAATACCTGCCTAAACCTATGAATCAGATTGTCCAACACAATTTCTGCTCACTCTTAGAATGAATGAGGTCTTGTTGCATTTTTAAGATGACACAAGGGATGGAAAATTCTGGATATGAGGGGCACTCTAGTTATTAGCACTACTGGCCTCGGCCACTCGGCTCTTTGAGCCTGTTCTGTCATTCAATAACATTGTGGCTGGTTTGACTATAACCTGCTGCCTACCTTGCTAACTTTTTATCCCTGTGTTTATCAAGAATCTATTGACCTCTGCCTTGTTAACATTCAAAGACTTGCTTCCAGTGCATTTTGTGGAAGGGAACTCCAAAGACTCTCTACCCTCCTGAGGGGAAACAATTCCTCGCACCTGTTTCTTTAATGGGGGATCACTAATTTTTTTTAAAATGTGACTCCTAAAGCAGTCATTGCAGTGACTCCATGTTGTGGGGTATTTCGAAGTGGCCAATACTGTCTTTAACTACAGACAATGCAAAACTCACGAGGCAGGTATCTCTGCATAATGACGTAACATTTATTTAAAATAAGAACATAACAAGCAGCTGCTCGGAGATCACCAAGATAGCTCTGGAATAGAGTGACAGAACTGCTCCGCTGAATCTAACCTTTGCAATCAAAAATAGATAAATTATAGATTTTACTGATCATTCCGCCTCATATTAGTTTAAAATCAATTGCATTCAGTGTACATACATCAATAATGATCCCTGACATATTCCTCAGCCAATTGCATTTTACCATTTAGCATAATATTTCATTTGTCCATTCAATCCGGACACTGACTCCCAGCTTGGCTGAACTCACTCCCCTGTTGCTAAGTTACAATAGGCACTCATCATAGAGGTCAAAGTGAACATTCCCACTGGCTCACTGCCAAGTTGAATGGACATGTGATCCTGTGTCCAGGTGCATATCTATTCTGTGTCTGGGCAATGAATGTCCCTATTCATAAAGTTGCAAAATATGTTCCCTCACCAGAAACTTTCTGATATGAATTCTGCTAACTGCGAGGGTTCCCAGGCCTTTGGCTCTGAACTTTTCATTTTTACCATCATCCGTTATGGAAACCTGCTTTTGGCTGAAGTGAACAATGATTCATACAATACTTAAAATACATATTTTAAAATATAAGTAATAGTTTAAAATCATAATTATTTGTTTGATTCTCTTACTGTATTTATGCATGTGTAAACCATTTGTCTCATTAGCTTATTAACTTTGTTTCAAGAATCATTTAACTTTTACTGGTAGTACTGCCAGTGCCTTATGTATTCTGTCTAAAAGGGGATGAGGGGCGGACAATGGAAAGGTTCATTGAGCTTTAGGATTTTACGGTTTTGGGATGAGTGAGGCAATAAAATCCCACCCTTTATCTTCATTGGAGTAAAGTTAGAGGAGATCAAATTTAAAATTTTAACATTATATAAGGTTTTGATGGAGCGCATAAAGAAAGATTGTTATTACTCGTTGGAAGCCAATGATGGCTCATCGATTGATGTTAGCCACTGAGAGTGAGGAGAGTAGTTAGTTGATATTTTTGAGTGTTTAGATATAATTTGGAATGTTGTCAGAAGAGACAGGGGAGGCAAAAAGTGGTAACTGGGGAAGTGCAGAGAGGAGTTTAAAATCAAATGCCTGGGGTGGAGATGGTCAGGGAGAGAATGAAAGGAGCAGGAAGAGATAAATGGAGAGTGGATAAGAATCTTCAAGAGAGAATTAAAACTGTGGCAGACAACTTGCTTATGTGGGGGGAAAAGGAGTTGGCAGAGGGATTGGTGGGGCCTTTATATATGTACCAGGTTGGATATGAATAACTGGCAGTAAGATAATCCTTCAATGCAATTTGTGATGCATTGGATAAGCAAATGGCTCAAATGTGGCAATAGGCCATGACAGTATTAACTCCACCTATAGAGAGCAACCTAGCTGCATGTTAGTGAGTGGATGGACAAGGATTAGGCACTCCTCCTGCAGTTTGGATGAAAACATGTGGTTGATGTTGGAAATAGGGTCCACAGTCTTTTTATTGGTAGAATTGCTCAGCTCAAACTTTGTATGATACCAAACTGCTGAGAAGGCACGACAGTGCTGTAGACACACTGTGATGTGGAAGGAGGGAAGTTGACAAGTTGGGAGAAGATGCTTCAGCCCTGAGCATCAAATCTTTATCAACCAGCAATGAAGTCAGTAATGAACTAAATAGTAAGTGTATACTCCAAATGAAAAAAATGTCTTGCATAAGAACTGTAATCACATGAAAAGGAATCTATGGATCTGTTGTTTCAAGGATTTTCTTAGTCAAACATTCCAAGCAGTTTCCTCTTTTAAACTTAAATAATTGAATTTTAAGTGGATTTGGACATAGGTTTGGGTGCAGGTGGGTATATAAAATTGTCAATATGTTGGGAAGATGGTTCCAATCTGCTGACTTCACGTTTGACACCAATGTATGAGTTTTTACACCCACAATCCCCCGGAAGAGGGGCAAATTGTCCATTTTTATATATTAAATTACTCAATTACAACAACATTGACATACTCTTCTCTTTAACTTTGCCAAGCCTTTCTGAAAGTTACGAGTGAATCCAAGGCAAGTACGCAGTGGTAATTGCGGGGCTGAAGAATTCCGGGCAAAGATGCCAATAAGTAATCGGTATTCACAGCTGCTTTCTTGCACGCTGGTAAGAAAGGGATTGTTCACATAATTTTGCTGAGTGTGCTAATTACTCGAGCCATGGCAGAACACATTATTTCAGTGCTCTGTGATATCAGCTCCTCCCCACCTCGCGGGAGTTGGATTCTTCCAGTCTCTCTCCAAGCGCGGTGAGTCCATTTTGAAGACCTGCCAGTGCGTCACACATTACCGGCCACTTCTCAATGATTCTATTCAATGACAACCTCCATGATGCAACATCTATGTCTAACTGAGCAGAGTTTGAAATGGGCTATATTTTTTTTAATTCCAGACTCTCCTCCATCTGCTCTTACTCACTTGCTAAATGTGAGTCACCAGGTGAAAACGCAACTATCTGCCAGTCTGCTCCTGCCAATGTGCGAGTATCTGAGCTTGTACACAGTGTGTTTGGTTCCTGTGATGGTGTGCACACAGAACAAATGAGCTCCTCCGAGAACTCATCATCTGTGAGATAAAAGACACAAATTAGTCCTGGCAAGGTATAATTTTATTATTTAATGGGGCGGTAAGGTGGCACAGTCGTTAACATTGCTGCCTCACAGCGCCAGGGACCCAGGTTCAATTCCGGCCTCAGTGCACTGTCTGTGTGGAGTTTGCACATTCTCCCCATGTCCACATGGGTTTCCTCCCACATTCCAAAGATGTGCAGGTTAGAACATAGAATATTACAGCGCAGTACAGGCCCTTCAGCCCTCGATGTTGCGCTGACCAGTGAAACCAATCTAAAGCCCCTCTAATCTACACTATTCCAATATCATCCATATGTTTATCCAATAACCATTTGAATGCTCTTAATGTTGACGAGTCCACTACTGCTGCAGGCAGGGCATTCCACGCCCTTACTACTCTCTGAGTAAAGAATCTACCTCTAACATCTGTCCTATATCTCTCTCCCCTCAATTTAAAGCCATGTCCCCTGGTGCTAGCCGTCACCATCTGAGGAAAAAGGCTCTCATTATCCACCCTATCTAATCCTCTGATCATCTTGTATGCCTCTATTAAGTCACCTCTTAACTTTCTTCTCTCTAACGAAAACAACCTCAAGCCCCTCAGCCTTTCCTCATACGATTTTCCCACCATACCAGGCAACATCCTGGTAAATCTCCTCTGCACCCTTTCCAACACTTCCACATCCTTCCTATAATGCGGCGACCAGAACTGTACGCAATACTCCAAGTGCGGCCGCACCAGAGATCTGTACAGTTGCAGCATGACCTCCTGGCTCCGAAACTCAATCCCTCTACCAATAAAAGCTAACACACCGTACGCCTTCTTACCAACCCTATCAACCTGGGTGCCAACTTTCAGGGATCTATGCACATGGACACCCAGATCCCTCTGTTCATCCACACTACCAAGTATCTTACCATTAGCCCAGTACTCTGTATTCCTGTTACTCCTTCCAAAGTGAATCACCTCACACTTTTCCGCATTAAACTCCATTTGCCACCTCTCAGTCCAGCTCTGCAGCTTATCTATGTCCCTCTGTAACCTGCCACTTCCCTCCGCACTGTCTACAACTCCACCGACTTTAGTGTCATCCGCAAATTTACTAATCCATCCTTCCACGCCCTCATCCAGGTCATTAATAAAAATGACAAACAGCAGTGGCCCCAAAACAGATCCTTGCGGTACACCACTAGTAACTGAACTCCAGGATGAATATTTCCCATCAACCACCACCCTTTGTTTTCTTACAGCGAGCCAATTCCTGATCCAAACCACTAAATCACCCTCAATCCCACGTGTCCGTATTTTCTGCAAAAGCTTATCATGGGGAACCTTATCAAACGCTTTGCTGAAATCCATATACACCACATCAATCGCTTTACCCTCATCCACCTCTTTGGTCACCTTCTCAAAGAACTCAATAAGGTTTGTGAGGCATGACCTACCCTTCACAAAGTCGTACTGACTATCCCTAATCAAATTATTCCTTTCCAGGTGATTATAAATCCTGTCTCTTATAATCCTTTCCAATACTTTGCCCACAACAGAAGTAAGGCTCACCGGTCTATAATTACCAGGGTTGTCCCTACTCCCCTTTTTGAACAAGGGGACAACATTTGCTATCCTCCAGTCTTCTGGCACTGTTCCTGTAGACAATGACGACACAAAGATCAAAGCCAAAGGCTCTGCAATCTCCTCTCTAGCCTCCCAGAGAGGCTAGGGGACTTATCTATTTTTACCCTTTCCCGAATTGCTACCACCTCCTCCTTATGAACCTCAATCCCATCCAGTCCAACAGCCTGCATCTCAGTACTCCCCTCGACAACACTATCCCTCTCCAGTGTGAATACCGACGAAAAATATTCATTTAGTGCCTCTCCTATCTCTTCAGACTCCACGCACAACTTCCCACTCCTGTCCTTGACTGGCCCTAATCTTATCCTAGTCATTCTGTTACTCCTGACAGGTGGATTGGCCATGATAAATTGACCCGTAGTGCCAGAGGGATTGACAGGGTAAATGCATGAGGTCACGGGGATAGGGTCTGAGTGGGATTATGAGCAGTGCAGACTTGATGGGCCGAATGCACTATAGGGATTCTATGACATGGGCTTCACTGGGTAGGTCAGCAGTTGTATTGCCCTTGATAAGATGGTGGTGAGCTGTCTTCCTGAACTGCCTTAGTCCATATGGTATAAGTGCACCCACATGCTGTTAAGAAGGGAGTTCCAGGATTTTGACCCTATGATAGTGAAGGAATAGCAATGTATTTCCAACTCAGAATAATGTGTGTGTGTGTTTGGGGTGGGGTGAGGGGGGACCTTCAGGTGGTGGTGGTCCCTTGTCAGAGGTTTGTAAAGTTACAAATTATCACTTGAGTTAAAATCTCTGATGTGACTGAGTGCTGCATGAAATGTGTTGGCTTTTATTTAATTGTTCTATCAGGGAGCTCTCCTTTCCACCTCCAATGGCCATGGATACCAAAACTTTGGTGATCTCCAATGTTATTTGCTCTCCATTTATGAGCCGTGAGATTTATCAAGGGTTCTGGTTCTCTGCCTTATCTCAGTGTTCAATGTTCTCTTCATCTGCAAGAAAGGAAAGAAGAGACAGATGGAATGCAAATGGGAAGGGTGACTGAGGGAGAGGCAGGACATTGCATAGGGATGAGGACAAATGCCAAAGGTATGTGATGCACATAATGGGATATAGGTACCACTGTATTCATCTTTGCTGACTTGTTAGGCGGAATGCCCCTAAAAGATTTCTTCTCCCAAAAACAAAATATGACTGCGTCATATTAGGGAAGATCAACAAAAGTTTGGACAAAGAGTTGAGTTTTAAAAGGCATCTTGAAGGAGGAAATGGAGTTAGAAAGGTTTAAGAAAGGAATTCTAAAGTTTGGGGCCCATGCAGTTGAAGGTATAGCCACCAATGGTGCAATGATTGAAATCAAGGCTGTTTAAGATGCTAGGACTAGAGTAGCACAGGTATCTCAGGGTTGGAGGGCAAGAGGAGATTACAGAGATATGGAAGAGGTGACCATACCATGGAGGGTTTTAAAACCAAGGATGAGAATATGAAAAGAGAGGTGATACTTAACCAGGTGCCATCATAGGTCAGTGAGCACAGGCATGATGTTTGAATGCGATTTGGTGCGAGTTAGGAGTTGGACAGCAGACTTCTGAATGGGCTCCAGTTTAGGGAGGGTAAAACATGGGAGGCAGGCCTAGAGTGTGTTAGAATAGTCAAATCTAGAGGTAACGAAGACCTAGACATGGGTTTCAGCAGCAGGTAAGCTGAAGCAAAGGTGGAGTCAGGCCTTGTTACAGAGGTGGAAATAGGCAGTCTTAGTAATGGCATGAATGTGTAGCTGGAAGATTAATTGGGGTCAAATCTGCTTTCAGGCGCCTCCCTATGCACTCGCCCTGAAAAAGAAATTGCGGGTCCGATGTGGGTGGGGCTTAGCGCAGAAAGCGGCCCAGGAGCGAAAAGCGGGAGCGATGGCCCCCACAGACATCACCCCACCCGCACAGACATCACTGTCCCCCTTATCAACCCACCCCTCGCTACCCAGACCGAACGCCACCCCTGCCACCGCCCCCCCACCGATCGCCTGCAGAGTGGGAGCGGACCCCCCTTTCACCCCCCCCACCAGAGATCCATCTGACCCTCCTCCACCAGAGATCCATCTGATTTTTTCCCCCCTCAACCAGAGATCCATCTAACCCCAACCCCCTCCCCCACCTGAGATCCATCCCCACCCCACCAGTGAGCGATCGGACCTCCTCCCCCCCACCAGAGATACATCTTACCCGCCTCCCCGCCCCACACCCCTCCCAAGACAACAATCTGGCCTCACTCACCAGACAACGATCTGGCCTCATTCACCCCCCCCCCCCCCCCCATCCCAGAGAATGGTCTGGTCTGGCCTCCCCTTCTCCCACCCCGCAGAGGAACATCTGACCTGCCTCCTCCTGCTCCCCGCCCCCCCAACCAGACAACGATCTGACTCCCCCCCCCCCCCCCCCCCCCCCGCCACTGATCTGAGTCAGAGAGCCGTTGGAAGCACTGAACGTGCTCTTCAGCAGCTGGAGCGCCCGATTCAGACTTTTATTTAGCAGGTCCATTATGGCACGGTTCCGGATTGGCAAACGTGGTGGTAAAGGGGGAAATGCTGATAAGGTTGGGTGGGCAGTTCATTAATTCAATTTAAATGCATGCAAATTGCATTTAAATCGCCGTTGCGCCCGTTTTGGGTGCGAAGCGGATCGCCGCCATTCCCAGGTTTCGGTAAAGTGGCAATCTGCACGGACGCGGGCGCGGGCGCGGATCGTGTTAATGGCCTCACACCCGACTTTACCACATCGGGCGCGATGCAATGGTAAAATCGGGCCCCATGTTTGTAAACAGTCTGATTCAGAAAGTGGGATTGAGCCAATTGCAAGCAAACAAGCAGAGTTTGTGGTGAAGTAGACCAGATGGCCTGTGTATACGTGGAAACCTGAGAGATCGGAGTGAACCAAGGATCCATGGAGACAGGGCATAGATTAGGTGTGTGTGTGTGTCCCCAGACATAACTGATCGGATAGGTACGAATATGACCGGGTACATGCAGTTCCACCCAGATGGAGGATGGTGTGATTAAACATGTCAGAAGCTGCTGAAAAGCCAAGACAAAGGAAAGGACATTTACATAGAATGTAATTTGTAACTTTGAATTGAACCATTTCAGCAGAGGCAGAAACCTGATTGAGTGGATTCAAACCAGGAATTCCAGGAAGTTTCTCTCCCTCACTCCCCACAGCCCCCACTCATCGAGGGAGACATCACTGAAGCAAAGTGCAGCCTTTGTCCATCATGTGGGTCCACGTCATGCCCGCTGTCGCTGACTGGTTGTGGAATCTACAAGTAGATTTGTAACGTGGTGACTTCAGTTAAAAAAGCCACTTTTCACACATGCAGGTTTCCGTTGTGCTGTTGGACCCCTTACCCCAACCCCTCAGCCTCTCATAGAATTAAAATCACTGGTAAAAGTTCTTTTAGCCTCCTGTTAATCAGATCCTGCAGAGATATTTCCGAGTCTGAGACTGCATGTAGCTAATGCATTGGTCTTCGTGAACATAATTCACGGATGTATTATGATTGAATTTCCTATGAAATCTGTTTGATTTCACACTGAGATATGTAGCAGTCTGTCAATTTGTAAGGAAGAAACGGAAATTAGAATAAAAATATATTTCCGCAGTGAAAAATGTTTTAAACAGGGAAGTAGAAACAAAAACATTGCGCATTCTGAGGGAGTCTTGTTTTAATAGATTGAAATCTAATCCACTTTTGTCATTCCTGATATTTTTATATTTTCATGAAGAAAATCAAATTCTGATCCTTTTTATCACAATTTTGGCCTTTGTTTTCATGGGAGGTCAAAATTGAAGGAGTCTGACTGCAAGCCTTCAGATGACCAAAAACCCAGCTTTTACTATGAATTTTCCAATGATCACTTAAATCTTATTTCAAACATTAGGCTCTGGCAATATTGCCTTTGATTCTGTCAGCTGTATGCACATTATCTTCGATAAGCTGTTAATAGTGAAAATGTCAATTTAAAAAACACATGAGGCATAAAGGAAATTAAATAGCGATTGATATAATGAAATTTCAACTGTTATCCTCGTCTAATCTAATTGACGCAGTTAAATTTTCCTCGTCGTCTGTAATGTTCTGGTGTAAGTTGGTTCTGTTTAGCTTTGAATAGCTTGTTGCTGTCTACCTGAACTTAGCCATTTGACTCCCGTCGGGAAATAGATACAAAAGTCTGAAGTCACGTACCAACCAACTCAAGAACAGCTTCTTCCCTGCTGCCATTAGACTTTTGAATGGACCTACCTGTATATTAAGTTGATCTCTCTCTACGCTCTAGCTATGACTGTAACACTACAATCTGCCCCTTCTCCTTTCCTTCTCCATGAGCTGTATGCTTTGTCTGTATTGCATGCAAGAAACAATACTTTTCACTGTATACCAATACATAGGACAATAAATCAAATCAAATTCCATTGTTGAACTTGAATTAGAAATGTTAACTGCACAGTTTTCTTCCCTTTTTGGGTTTCAAGCCTTTCTATTTTTCCCCCAGATTTTCTCCCCTTTCTTCTTATCACAATGTGAATTGGTGGCTGAGCTTTTTTGTATAAACCCTGACTAGGAAAAGGATGTAGGAACAAGTGCAATGTTTTTAACTCAGTTTTGTGATGGTCAGATGAACAATCATCTATTCATCCTGATGGGGCATCAATGAATGAACATCTTTGGATTTTATCTGAAATTCCTCTCCATCAGAGACAGTAAATTAATTATTTTAAATCAAGGCTTCTACAAAGATAGCAGAGAGAGTAGAGTTTCAGAAGAATGATTAAGCAGTTATATGCCAGTAAGGATGTGAACACACTGGAGGGCCTGGGATGGAACATTTAAGTTATGAAGAGAGGTTGGATAGGCTTGGGTTGTTTTCATTGGAGCAGAGAAGACTGAGGGGTGACCCGATTGAGGTGCTCAAGATTGAGGAGCTTGGATAGGGAGCAGCTGTTCCCCTTAGTTGAAGGGTCAGTTACAAGGAGAAACAAGTTAAAAGTGAGGGATAGGACATGGGAGATGAGGGGGGATTTGAGGAAAAACCTTTTTACTCAGAGGATGGTGACAGTCTGGAATGCACTGTCTAGGAGGGTGGTGGAGGCAGGATGCCTCTCATCCTTCAAAACATACCTGGATGAGTACTTGGCACGCCATAACATTCAAGTCTATGGACCAAGTGCTGGCAAGTGGGATTAGGTGGGCAGGTCAGGGCAATTAATGTGTCAGTGCAGACTTAGTGGGCCGAAGGGCCTCTTCACTGTAATAATGTGATTCTGAGATTGTGATTCTGTGAACTTTCTGCTTAATTTTAGAGCCTTCATCTTTTAACTTGCTTCCGTTTTGACCTCCTGTGAGTGAAGTTGGTTGGCTGGAAATGTAAGACTACAGTAATCAATCAGTTGTCATGTTTTCAACTGAGGGAGAATGTTCCCCTGATTGATTGCTGTGATGCTGGTTTAATGCTTGTGTTGCAATTTCATTCCAATTTGACTGTTGCTTTTGAACAGCTACACTACTCTATTCTCACATTTATGTTATGGAGTGTGGTTTTTATACTTTTGTTTTTATCCAGTATCCGGATCAAGGACTCATTCATGATCCTTTGATGCATTTCAGCCCTTCATGGATTCGGAACTTCATAAGCCTTTTGAACTCTTTACCACCTTTCTAGGAAAGGAGCTTTAGTTCACTTAAGATGTTAAATAAAAGTTATACTGCTGTGAATAAACCATTGTGTTTTTTCCATTTTGCTTAACAGTAATGATTAATTTACAGGCAAGATTGTCTTATGTGTCCCCCTTTCTGATCATTCAGTCACTGCTTCTTTCTTAAGTGCTTTACTGATTGCACTTTTACTTATGCCAGTATTCTGACACTCTTTTATGTTCTTAAGTGATGCCCTTAGTTGGTTTACTAAACTACATTGATTGCCTTGAATGTTGCCATCTGTTTATTATGCTTCCACTAACGGAAGGGAGAGACAAATTTGAGGGAAGTGCTCGATATCCACAACATGTTAATAATGAGATTATGGGCACCCTGAAGAAGAGGACTACCAGGGTGGCCATCAGTGAAAATCCAAATCTGCCTGTGCAGAACATGTTCAGAGTGGAAGAGAAGATAAAGGCAGCACGATGGCACAGTGGTTAGCACTGCTGCTTCACAGCTCCAGGGACCTGGGTTCGATTCCAGCCTTGGGTGACAGTTTGCATGTTCTCCCCGTGTCTCTACGGGTTTCCTTCAGATGCTCCAGTTTCCTCCCGCAATCCAAAGATGTGCAAGTTGGGTAGGTTGGCCATGCTAAATTGCCCCTTAGTGTTTGATGGATTAGCCATGGGAAATATGTGGGGTTACAGGGATAGGGCGGGGAGGAGGGTCTGGGTAAGATACTCTGTCAGAGAGTTGGTGCAGACTTGGGCTGACTGCACTTAGGAATTCTATGATCCTATTCTATGAATGAATGGACTTGTATGAGATCCTTACTATATATTCCTTTGTAGGCTCGATAGGTAATGTTGATTACCTGGAGGAATGAATATATTTTAACTAATGCACCTTTAGTTGGTTGAAACCAGTTCTGCAACAGTATTTTCATCACTCAGCAGCCTTTCTGGTGGAAAGCATGAGGAATATAACTTGTAGCTACTGGAGAATGCCACTCCATTACCATTTATAGTCAAGTTGTCCAATGTCTCTGTGTATGATTTTCGTATCATTTGTTCAATTGTTACAGTCCCCCTTTAAGGGGCTGTTGATTTGTTTACTGGTTAATTCGTTTATTCATTCATTCTTTAAAAGAGTATAAAGAGATACTCATTGACACTGGTGGGTTGTACGTTTAGGAGCTATGCAATTGTAATGTCTCACATTGTGAATAAATCAAAAACTGAGTAAAGACTGACTTCTAATCTCTTTCATTAACTGGCTACAAGAAGTTTAGCACTGCAAGACATAGGCCCAGATCATGAAGTCAGGTCGAATTGAGAGACATTTAAAAATGGCAGACAGGACCGAATTCCGGGATTTCCACCTGCATTGCAATTTCCGTCAATTTTGCAGGCACAGGGCAAAGGTCTGGGTAACAAGTCCACATGCACTTCCACAGTAACTGGGTGGACATTTCAGACCCCTGCTATTTTGATGGAGTTGAGCCTGTTCTGTTGAGACGTGTGGTTAATTTCAGAGGAATCCTGAACAATGGGATTCCTAATTCCAAATCGAGAACCAATGACGCAGTGAGGTATGTCTTAGAATATCCTGTTAAGGAAAATAACTTTAACATTCTAGCAAAGGCTCCATTGTAGCAACTTATTTCTTATGTATAATATATTCTTGAACAATATGAATTAAATGTATCTTATACTTGTGATGCTTAGCTGAAAGCCTTTCCACTTCAAGGTTTGTGAATCCAGTAACGGGAGAAAAGTTCATTCTAAAAGCCTTGAATTCCATTTGCCAACTGATTAACCCATATCGCCAAACTCAATTTTTAAAAAAACTTCTAATGTACTGCAAACAAAATGTTGAAGGATTGGTATGGAGTTGGAAATTGACAAGTAGGATTGCCAACTGGGATTAAATGTATTCCTGGAGGTTTCATCACATGACTTGTCCCCATGCTCCAACCATTCGTCGGCCAACACATCCATCCTCGTGATGCACTGCCTTCCTACACCAATTGGAAAGCAAAAAGACTCATTACGCAGTTGGATGATGCTTGACTGTCAGCCAAAAATAGCCTTTCTCCCCATTTCCAATATTTTAATATCTGGTAAAGTGCAATATTCAAAGAAAATATTCAAAGAAAAACCCATTATTCAGTCCAAAGATGTGCAGGTTAGGTGGATTGGCCATGCTAAATTGCCCCTTAGTGTCAGTGGGACTAGCTAGTGTAAATGCATGGGGTAATGGGGGTAGGGCCTGAGTGGGATTGTGGTCAGTGCAGACTCGATGGGCCGAATGGTGGCCTCCTGCACGGTATGATTCTATGAAAATGATAAAATAAAACAATACTTCTTAATGTCGCTGTGATTTTATTCTCCAAGGTTGCCCACATCAGTGCCCTGGAGACTCCAGCTCAATCCTGGAGGGCCGGTAACCCTAATAAGTGTTGCGCCCATCCTTGGGACATAACACTTGTGCAACACACATTAATTTAGCAGTAGAATGACCTGCACTCTGTCTGCACAAACATGGGGCCCACTTCACTGCTGGACATCCAATACAGGAATTAACACACTAATTTTTAAGAGCCCAAAAGCCTTTGAAGGCCCAAGTTGAAAAATTAAAGCTTGCACCATTCAGGATTCTTAAGTGGATTCTGTGGATGCAAACCCCCCCCCCCCCCCCGCCCCACCGACCCTCCGCCGGCTGTGGATCTTACTGAATGCCAGTGGGGCAGAAAACCTCATGTTGATGTCTTCGCTCAAGGGAATTGCTTGCAAAGGCATCAAAGCCAACAGCTTGCAGTATGTAGATTAATAAAGCCTGAGGACTAATTTTTATCGGTAATCACACCTCTTGACTTAGTCGCATTCTCTACTGGGCATGGAACACTGTATCTGAGCCTGAAAATGGTGCAGCCTAATTTGTAGACCACTAACTGGTAATCTAAAAAGATGTTGGTGGAATTCTCCCAGAATTCAAAATGGCAACTAAGTTATTCTTTCAGGCAGTAAATTGTGTATAAAAGGAAAATAACCTAAGTAAGAACTTATTTTGGCTAATACTTCATATTTTGAAATGAAAGTGTAAATCTTCGATTATGATGTTTGGAATGGGAATTTTGAGTAGAGAGAATTGCGGAATAAACATTGCGTACACTTTTGGATTTGGAGAAATTTATTCTTCATATTTAACCACAGATTATCTTAAATTTTTCTCTGCTCTCCGCACCCATTGTGAATAATCTGATGAAATATCGGAGGTTGTATCAGTTTCTCTAACTGTGTTCTATATTTGGGATGAAAGTACATTAACATTCAAATGCTCACTGACTATGTTCATTATTCAGACTGTCAGGCTTGCAGTATATTGATACTTTGTGAATGCAACGCAGGCTGAGCACATTAATGGAAGTGTACTGACCCAAGGATGACCCAATTCTTAAAATGTCAAAAGACTGTTGAGCGCGATCAGCCATGATTGCATTGAATGGCAGAGCAAGCTCGGGCCGTCTAGTCTACAAAAGCAAAATACTGCAGATACTGGAATCTGAAATAAAGGCAGGAAATGATGTAGGGTGGCACAGTGGTTAGCACTGCTACCTCTCAGCACCGGGGACCTGGGTTCGATTCCCGGCTTGGGTTGCTTGTGGAGTCTGCACATTCTCCCCGTGTCTGAGAGTTTTCTCCGGGTGCTCCGGTTTCCTCCAACTTTCCAAAAGACTTGCTGGTTAGGTGCATTGGCCATGCTAAATCCTCCCTCGGTGTAGCTGAACAGGCACTGGAGTGTGGCACTAGGACATTTTCACAGTAACTTTATTGCAGTGTTAATATAAGCCTACTTGTGACACTGATTAATAAATAAGTAAATATCCAACAGATCAGGCAGCATCTGTGGAGAGTTAGTGCTTCAGGTTGATGATGATCCTTCATTCAAATTAAAGAAAGATGGTAATTCAATTGGTATTAATTGCTCTCAATTCAAGTTTTTAAATCTGCCTTGAAAAATCTTTGAAGCTATCAAGTTTTGTTTCAAAGTGAAGTTACTGATTTTGTAGATCATTATTTTTATTTGTTCTTGGTCTCCTACTTCTGTGTTGCAGGTCAAATAAATTGGTTTGGTTATGAAAGTCCTCGAAGCTTCTGGGACTTCATCCGTGTGGCTTGCAGTAAGGTTCCCCATAACTGCATCAGTAGCATTGAAAACATGGAGAACGCAAGCTCATCGAGGGCAAAGGTTAGCAATTGGTTCTATCTTGCCATTGGTTTCATGGTCTGTGAACATTAACCGAGGGTGTGCTATCAAGGGCTGTTTTTATACTCTGCAGGTCTCACAGTAATGCCGTCACTTCCTAATGGGTAGGTCTCACTCAGCCAGTGGCAATCCAAAAATGCCAGGGATGAAGTCCTGGATGGACTTGAAAATGAGATAAAGGGTTTTAGCCTCCGTTTTAATTTGGGTCATGTATGTGTAAGATGGTTGAGTCTCTTATGGATTTGCCCAGGCCATTTTAATTCCCAGAGCTACTTTTAATATTTGAGGTCAGTGTCTCGCCTAAAGTAGATGGAAACAACGTATGGGCCTGTGAGAGTGGGAATAGGAAGGAGAAACAAACATCTTCGGGATCCAAGCAAAGGTTCACTGGTATCGTATGGACCATCTCTAATCTAAAATTAAAGTTGTGTTGCGACACCGATGAAGCCTTTGGTCTGTGACTTCCATGTTTTAAGTTGCCCTTATCTGTCTGTGGCAGGTGGCCAAGGTGCTGCTGGAATTGTACCAGCTAAAATGATAACATGCACAAACCAGTCGACAATATAGTGCAGATTCCTGGTTGCCATTTTAAGCAACCACTTACCTTATTCATGTTAGGTGGCTGGGGTTAAAATCGGGCCTTTTAAATTTAAATTGGGGGGCATTTGGCATCGGTGTAGTTCAGCAAGTATGGGACACTATAGAGGTAGTTGCATTCTGGTCCAGCTGGAGTATATAAAAGAAGAAGGAGGGCATGAGAGAATTTGTAGCTAAAATTGTGAAAAAAACCTGGATTAAGGTTTCTGTGGAGGTGGGGCTGAGGAG
This sequence comes from Mustelus asterias, assembly GCF_964213995.1. Lineage (NCBI taxonomy): Eukaryota > Metazoa > Chordata > Chondrichthyes > Carcharhiniformes > Triakidae > Mustelus > Mustelus asterias. The sequence continues at coordinate 50,452,283 of NC_135802.1, read as the reverse complement.
GAGGGGGGTCAATGTTTGTAGATGGAATAAAAAGGCGGTCTCGGTATGGATAAGGAAGCTCAATTCTGGATTGAACAGTGCACCAAGTTTTCCCTGGAGTAATTGGCTGGGGAGCAGGACAGAATCAGTGAGAAGAAAGTGAAATTTACAGTACATTTAGGAAAAATGACTTATTTCATCTCTGATATTCAGGCGGAGGAAGTTGTGACTCATCTGTGATTTCGATGATTGATGGGCAGCCTGATTGCATGAATGTGGTTATGATGTTGACAAAAATAGTTTAAGTAGAACTGGGTCCCATCTTAAATATGGAAACTGCTTTTATGCCTGCAGGCTTCTCTTCTCTCTAGCACTAATCTTAAACCGTCCTCTCCTGCTCATTCCCCCTTCCTCCTCTCCAATAATTCATGCAATGAACTCATGGTCTTTTTTTGCCACAAAGATAAAGACTATTTGATCAGCTGCCTCTTGCCCACTGTACCTCGCTTCCTTTAAGGCTACCCTTTGCACTATCTCTGAATTCAATTCTCTTTCTTTCTAGTTTGTTTCCCATCTCCCTGATGCACACTCCAAGCTCCTTTTGTCTGTGGGATCCACATCTTAATCCCTAGACTCTCTCAGAATCATAGAAACCCAACAGTGCAGAAGGAGGCCATTCAGCCCATCGAGTCTGCACCGACAACAATCTCACCCAGGCCCTATACCCATAATCCCACATATTTACCTTGTTAATCCCTCTTGCCTATACATCCCGGGACACTAAGGGAGAATTTAGCATGACTGATGCACCTAACCCGCACATCTTTGGACTGTGGGAGGAAATCGAAGCACCCTGAGGAAACCCACGCAGACACGGGGATAATGTGCAAACTCCACACAGACAGTGACCCAAGTAGGGAATCAAACCCAGATCCCTGGAGCTGTGAGACAGCAGTGCTAACCACTGTGCCACCGTGCCACCCCATTATATTCCTACTCAACTGCTGACTGCTCAGCTTCCATTCCTGACTGTCATAGAAGCTGACATTGTTAATGGTTCTTTCTCCTTGGGTTCTGTCCCCTCTTCTTCAAAACTGCTATCATCATCACAATCTCTCCCTCAAAAAATAAATTTTGACTCCCTTCTATTTTTGCAAACTCGCACCCCATCTCTAACCTCCCTTTCCTTTCCAAAGTACCTGTATGTGTCATCGCCTTCCAAATTATTTTTTATTCTTTCATAGGATGTGGCCAGCATCCAACCCTAATTGCCCTTGAGAAGGTAGTGGTGAGCTTCCGCCTTGAACTGCTGCAGTTCCTGTGGTGTAGGTACACACAGCACGGTGTTGCAGGAGTTCAGGATTTTGACCCAGCGACAGTGAAGGAACAGTGATATCATTAGAAACTAGAAGAAGAATTAGGCCATTTGGCCCTTTGAGCCTGCTCCATCACTCATCTTGATCATGGCTCATCATCGAATTCAATATCCTGATCTCTCCCCCCCCCCACCCCGCAACCACCCCCATATCCCTTGATCCTTTTAGTCCCAAGAGCTATATCTAATTTCTCCTTGAAATCAGACAGCGTTTTGGCCTCAACTACATTCTGTGGTAGTGAATTCACCACCCTCTGGGTGAAGAAATTTCTCCTCGCCTCAATTCTAAAAGGTTTACCACTTATCCTCAAATTATGATGCCTGGTTTTGGACTCCCTCCACCATCCGGAACATTTTTTCTGAATATACCCTGTCTAACCCCTGTTAGAATTTTATAAGTTTCTATAAGATCCCGTTTCACTTTTCTAAACTCTAGTGAATATAATCCTAACCGACTTAGTCTCTCCTCATATGACAGACCTGCCTGCCATACCTGGAATCAGCCTGGCAAACCTTTGTTGTACTCCCTCTATAGCAAGGGCATCCTTCCTCAGATAAGGACATCAGAACTACACACAATGGCCAGTATTTTATGACCTCACTTGGGCGAGGCTCATAAAATCCCGCCCGGAGTCAATAGAGAATTCCTGTTCTGAGAGATTCCGGGGCGGGTGTGGTGGTAAAATTCCAGCAAATATTCCAGATGTGGCCTCACCAACACCCTATACAGTTGCAGCAAAACATCGCTATCCCTATACGCAAATCCTCTCGCTATGAAGGCCAACATACCATTTGCCTTCTTTACTTCCTGCTGTACCTCCACGCTTTGAGCGACTGATGCAAGAGAACTCCAACGTCTTGTTGAGTATCCACCTCTCTCGATTTACACCCATTCAGGTAATAATCTGTCTTCCTATTATTGCTACCAAAGTGGATAACCTCACATTTATCCACATTATACTGCATCTGTCATGCAGATACCCACATACTCAGCTTGTCCAAGTCATGCTGAAGCATCTCTGCATCCTCCTCACAGCTCACCCCCCCCCACCCAACTTTGTATCATCTGCAAATTTGGCGATAATATATTCAGTTCCCTCTTCCAAATCATTAATATATAATGTAAATAGTTGGGGTCCTAGCACAGATCCCTGCGGGACCCCACTAGTTCCTAACTGCCAATCCGAAAAAGACCCATTTATGCCAACTCTTTGCTTCCTATCTACGAACCAGTTTCTATCCATCTCAAGACATTACCTGCAATCCCATGTGCTTTAACTTTACATAATAGTCTGTTATGTGAGACCTTTTTGAAGGCCTTCTGAAAGTCTAAATAAACCACATTCACTGGTTCTCCTCAGTCAACTCTTCTAATTACATCCTCAAAAGTTTCCAATAGATTCGTGAAGCAGGATTTCCCTTTTGTAAATCCATGCTGGCTATGTCTGATTATACCACTGCATTCCAAATGCCGAATTATGTAATGCTTGATAATAGACTCTAGTGACTTCCCCAGTTAGGCTCACTGTTCTATAGTTCCCTGTTTTCTCTTTACCTCCCTTTTTGAATAGTGGGCTTACATTAGCTACCCTCCAATCTGTAAGAACTATTCGAGTCCAAAGAATTTTGGAAAATAACCACCAATGGATCTACTATTTCCAGGGCCACTTCCCAAAGTACTCTGGGATGAAGATTATCAGGACCTGGGGATTTAACCACCTTCAATCCATCAATTTCTCCCAAACCATTTCTCTATTAATGCTGATTTCCTTTAGCTCCTCACTAAAACAAGTTTCTCTTAGCACTTCTGATACGTTATTCATGTCTTCCTTTGTGAAAACTGAAGCAAAGTACAAATTTAATTCCTTGATCATTTCTTTATTCCCCGTTATGAATTCTTCCATTTCTGACTGTAAGGGGCCCACATTCGTTTTTGTCAATCTTTTTCTCTTTACATATCTATTGAAACTTTTACAATCAGGTTTTATATTCTCCGCTAGCTTACTTTCATACTTTATTTTTCCCTTCTTAATCAATCTCTTGGTCGTCCTCTGCTGAATTTTAAACTGCTCTCAATCTTGAGGCCTATTGCTTTTTCTTGCTAATTTGTATGCATCTTCCTTGAATCTGATACTCAATAATTTCCCTTGTAAGCCATGGTTTGCCCACAATTGCCTTACCACTCTTGTGCCAAACAGAAGAAACAACTTCTGGTATTCACCTATTTGTTCTTTAAATGCCTGCCATTGTCTGTCCATTGTCTTTCCTTTCGGTAATGTTTCCCAGTCCATCATGGCCAATTCATGCCTCATGAATCCCAAGTCAGGATAGTGTATGGCTTGGAGGGGAACTTGCAGATGGTGGTGGTCCCATACATTGCTGCCCTTGTCCTTCTAGGTGGTAGAAGTTATGGATTTTGAAGGTGCTGTTGAAGGAGCCTTGCTGAGTTCCTGCAGTGCCACTCTGCATCGGTGGTGGAAAGAATGGATGTTGAAAGTGTTTGATGGGGTGCCAATCAAGCAAGATGCTTTGTCCTGCAAAGCCTCAAGCTTCTTGAGAGCTGTTGGAGCTACATGCATCCATCAAGTGAAAAGTATTCCATCACACTTCTGACTTGAGCCTTGTGGGTGGAGGGCAGGCTTTTGAGAGTCAGGAGGTTAGTTGCTCTCTGCAAGGTTTCCAGCCTCTGACCTGCTCTTGTAGCCACGGTATTTATATGGCTGGTCCAGTTCAGTTTCTGGTCAATGGTAACCTGGAGGATGTTAATAGTGGGTAATTCAGCAATGGTAACACAATTGAATGTCAGGGAGAGATGGTTGGATCCTCTCTCTGAGGACCATCTTTTGCTCACCGCTCTTTAGCAATTGGTTTTAGACTGACATAATTTCACGCTGGCGTGATGAAAGATTGGATGGCCTGATTCGATGAGATTGGTCAGCTATTTTAATGAGCATTCATGAGATGCAAAGCAATGCAAATTGAATTCATGCCACCAGCCAGCGGGAAGACCAACTCACCATTAATCCGTCGTTAGGAGGATTGCAATATGATTTTGTGCCAGTGAGTTTCCGCCTTTTTGGCTCCCGCTTGGGTCTGCCTGCCATCAAAGCTGCCACGGGCGGGATGGGAAAGTTCCACTCAAAATCTCTTGCTGACAACTGATGAAATTTGTGTTCAAATGTTTTATAGGTATTTTCCAGTATCTGTCTGAGTAGCTACAGGAGGTCATAAAGACTGACATAACATGTCCCTAGTATTTATCCCTTATAGTTATGATTATATGTTTTATTGTGAGCAAACTATAAGAATTGTTGCTCAAGTGGGTTGCAAAACATTGGCTCCCTCATGGTTGGTATGGATGTGTCTTGTCTTGTCTTGTCACCATACCCAGCTGTCAGTGCAGTGAACAAAGAATGGTGTAGCTGTTTGCTCAATGCATTTTAATTCTGTTATGCTTCTGTTCTGTCTCTTGTAACTTGACAGGGCAGAGCATGGATCCGTGTCGCCCTCATGGAGAAGCGTCTGTCTGAGTACATCTCTACTTCCCTGAGGGACATCAAAACAACCAGGTCTTTACAAATTATCCATGTCATGTGACACTTCCAATATAACAGCAGAAAGTAATGCAGTTGAACTTGGATTGACTTTATAAAATGATTTATTTATTAAAAAAACATTGTTTGTAGCCTCTTGCCACGGTACAAAGAAGTTTTTTTTTGTCTCGTGAACCAGCAGACTATTGAGAAGACAGTGTTTATTTGTCCAGCGATTTGCTTAGCTGGAGACACAATACTGTTCATTACCCAGCTGATTTAATTTGATGTGTAACATTAAAACCGATTTGAAATGACGCCTTAAAGCCATCTGTGGCTGAGGCTCTGGAAAAACTTTTGTTCAAATTCCTCTTACAGGAGGTATTATGAAGATGGAGCAATTGTACTGGGAGAAGAAGCAAACATGCTTGCTGGCATGCTGCTTGGACTCAATGCTATTGATTTCAGGTAAGTGATCTAATTTTTTTTTCTACAAATCATGCTAGATTAGAGAGCACATTCTGTTAGTATGTAAAAGGCACTGGTTTTATACAGTTTGTATTTCCCAGTTGGATAGACCCAGGCTAAATGCATTACTTTCTGGCTCAGAAAGTACACACACCAGCACGCGCACACATCTGCTCACTGCTCTTTTAAATGCAGATTAAACTTGAACTTTAACAAATAGTGGGACAATTCATTTTCTGCTAACCGTATACAGATTGAAACCTGAAGTTTTAAAAGATCTTCGGCAATTATGAGGTGTTCATCCATGCCCAAAGGTATAGGCCACTGGAGCAATGTGAAATAGATTCTAGTCACTAGCAATGTTCCTGCTAGGCTGCCAAAGTGCCCGGCTATGCAGCAGCATGGAACATTTCGCACAAATCTTGTTCTGGATCAAATACTGCATGTGCATGGCCACGTAAAAAAACTTAAAGGTACAGTGCAATGAAAAAAATGAAGCAGGTGAAGGTAATTGGACCTGGGTCACGACCCTGAGGAGCTCCTTGGACTGAGAAGATTGTCCTCCAACAATCATAACTGCCTTCCTTTCTAGTAGGTATGACTCCAAACAGTGGAGAGGTTTCCCCCTAATTCCCATGGACTTCACTTTTGCCAGCGCTCTTTGATGTCATGTGGAGTCAAATGCTGCCTTTTTGTCAAGGCTAGTCACTCTCACCTCCCCTCTTGACATCAGCTCTTTTATCGATGTTTGGACCAAGGCTGTAATGGGGTCACGTTGGCAGAGGAATTTCTCCTAGCACATAAATGACAAAATTAACATGCAGATAGGAAGGAAATCAGTATGTTAGCCTTTATTGCAAGGGGGCTGGAGCAAAAGGTCTTACTGCAATTGTGTAGGATTTAGTGAGACCAGGAAACTGTACAGTTTTGGTCTCCTTGCCTTATCAGGGATATACTTGCCTTGGACTCTTAGGATGAGAGGACTGCACTATGAAGAGAGATGGAGCAGAGTGGCTCTATATTCTCTGGCGATAAGAAGAATCCCACCGATGTGAATGGCCAGAAAATTCTGGCCAATATGTTTAAGTCTCTTCCTCCAGTTCTCGTGTCCCTTCTGCACACAAACTAATTCCTTGGTGCAATTCTTGAATAACTCCAACTTTATCTACTCTGTCCTTCAATGGGAAAATATAAGATCTTTATTCTTTCAGTTCTTCAAAAACCATTCATTTATATCTCTCTCCTTGAATCTAACCAACAACTACCACCTTTTCTGACTTCACTATAGGCCTTCATCTATTGACCTTTGGCTTCTACTTACCAAACTCCTCCTCCAAAGAAAACATGGAGTTCCCTTCTCCCTTTCAGCTCCATGTCACAATATCCAACTGCCTTTGAGTGACTCCATAAATTTTCTCTTCACCACCCTACTCTTGAGTGTTCTTTCAAATTTTCTTGACAACAGCTATAAGGATACCTTTACAAGTTTGGGACCATGTCTCTTTGTTTTGTAAAAATAGGTTAATTTGATTTAAATAAACACTTTGGAACAACTTGGATCCTTGTGCCCTAACCCCACAAATTATGTATTCTTATGAGGTGTCATCTTGGACCCATTGAGGCACTATCATCTCCAAGCATTAGTCTCTTTAAAGGAGTTGAGTTACCTTCTAGTGAGATATCGTTAAGCATTTTCCTCCAATCTATTGGTTTTAAATCTTCACTCATAGCTTTTGCCTTTAGCGATTGATCATGGTCTTAGGTTCATTTGAGTCACAAACGTGTAACCTTTCTGTGCTCCCTGGACCCCAGTGAGGGGAAAAAAACAACTTGCATTTCTGTAGCACCTTTCACAACGTTGGATTATCTGTTTATTTTAGAACTTTGCCATGTTTAAATTAACTGCTGTGGTTGACTACATTGTAATGGTGACTACACTTCAAATTGATTGATTGGTTATGAAATGCTTTCGGATATTCTTGGGTTGTGTGAGGCACTATAATAATTCAAGTTTTTTTTCCTTAGTAAGTTAAAGTTTATTTATTAGTCACAAGTAAGGCTTATATTAACATTGCAATGAAGTTACTGTGAAATTCCCCTAGTCGCCACACTCCAGCGCCTGTTTGGATCAATGCACCTAACCAGCACGCCTTTCAGACTGTGGGAGGAAACCAGAGCACCCGGGGGAAACCCACGCAGACACGGGGAGAACGTGCAAACTCCACACAGACAGTGACCCAAGCTGGGAATCGAACCTGGGTCCCTGGCGCTGTGAGGCAGCAGTGCTAACCACCGTGTCGCCCCTTGTACTTGTACTAGTAACTTGTACAGTGTATCAATATACGGTCCCCTCTTGTAAATCTTGGAACCATAGAATTCCTACAGTGCAGAGGAGGGCATTCAGCCCACTGAGTGTGCATTAACTCTCTGAAAGAGCATCTTACCCTGCATCTACCCCGCCCCACCCCGCCCCATTCTTGTAACCCTGTGCATTTACCATGGCCAATCCACCTAACCTACACATCTTTGGAGTGTGGGAGGAAACCAGGGCACTTGGAAGAAACCCACGCAGACACAGGAGAACATGCAAACTCCACACGGACAGTGATCCGAAGCTGGAATTGAACTCGTGTCCCCGGCGCTGTGTGGTAGCAGTGCTGACCACCATGCTGCTGCTCTTTCAAGGATCTTTCATGCTGAACATTAGAATTTACTAATTGTCCTGATGATGAGTATCTGCTTTCAGTGCTGCAAAGATCTATGCAGGAGAGCTTATGATGTGCAGTTCAACTCTATTTTTATTAAGTGCAAAGCTGTGTACTAGGCTTACCTGCCACAGGCGTTTGAATCCAGATCCTCATGTGAAGGACTTTACTAAAGAGACATATTCACTGCAGTGAGGCTGCTCGCCCTCGAGGCTCTTGAGCATCACTTATGGGCTAAAAGTCACCTTGCCAGCAACCGCTTTTCCTGCTTGTTACACATAGAATCCTAGAATCAAAGAAACCCCACAATGCAGGAGGAGGCCATTCAGCCCATCGAATCTGCACCAACAACAATATCGCCCAGGTCCTGTACCCCACATACTTACCATGCTAATCCTGAAAATCACACTTTGGTCCTTGCACGTCACATACATGTTGTTATCCCCAAATCCTAAATTTTGTATTTCTGCATCTTTAATTTGTGATTATCAAGTAAAAGCAAAGGTTTTTTTGAAATTGTACCATATATTGAGCAAAATATTGGAATGAAAATTGAAATACAATCTGTGAAGAAACTGGCTTGACCGTGATGAATAAACAATTTATCATCTTCTCTTTCAGCTTCTGTTTAAAGGGCGAGAGTTTGGATGGCAATTGTCCTGCTGTTATAGACTACACCCCTTATCTGAAGTTCACACAAAGGTAGATTCATCCTAATTTGTGTATTCTTCTCGGCTAGTGTAGTATCGACATGCTGTGCTTGGTTGAAGTAATTAGGTTACATTTTAGCTTCATTTGAAGGAATTTTTAAAAGCAGCATTTCTGCCTTTTGGCTAAGATGCAAGTGAGATCAAGCCTTGGAGGAGGTGCAATGCCTACTCCAATCAGCTTGGATCATGTAGATCAAGCCCAAGACAGGAGGTGAGAGCCCTGTCTTGTCAGCTTGGATCGGGAATGTCTCAACTTGTTGAGACTCTGAATTGGACTTGATTTGATTGAATTGGTTTTTTAAAAAAAATTGTGTATTCTTCATTGTACTTAAATTAAATTAAATCGGGTTAAAAATCTCAAAGTCTGGCTTCATTAAAATTCTTAACCTCTGCTTATTCGTGTTAAAGTGCCATATAAAAGCAATTTCATTCTCCTCATTTTATGTCTGTTCCCTGAGTAAAAGGTTTCAAAAAGTGAAGATAGAAAGTGTGAATGCTTTGCATTGCAGGACTTAATCTTTGTGGTATAGCTTCTTTTGTGTAAGGTTAAAAGGAAAAGTCTTTACTAAACTGTCCTCTGTTTAGAGCTGCACTTAGAGGAGCTTTTCATTTTAGTTATTGTGAGATGCCCAGAATCTCAAATTCTTGAACCCAGAATTACAAAAACTAAAGTCTCATCAGATACTAGATTACACTCCTCCTTTGCTATTGGTTATTGATTCCATCCGCCTGTCACTGCACTAACTCGGGCTGAATTCAGCTGCTCAAATCCTTGGCTTCTGTTGAAACCCCACATATATTAATGTAGCTTCTACCAATGCAGTTTTGTTTACCTTCATTCCTACCTGAACCACTCCACTATGTAAAGACCTTAATAGGCTTTGAGCACTTCTAGATTTCAGTATCTTCTTTGTTCACTTTCCACATTATGGGCGGCACGGTAGCACAGTGGTTAGCACTGCTGCTTCACAGCTCCAGGGACCTGGCTTCGATTTCCAGCTTGGGTCACTGTCTGTGTGGAGTTTGCACGTTCTCCTCGTGTCTGCGTGGGTTTCCTCCGGGTGCTCCGGTTTCCTCCCACAGTCCAAAGATGTGCGGGTTAGGTTGATTGGCATGCTAAAATTGCCCTTAGTGTCCTGAGATGCGTAGGTTAGAGGGATTAGTGGGTAAATATGTAGGAATATGGGGGTAGGGCCTGGGTGGGATTGTGGTCGGTGCAGACTCGATGGGCCAAATGGCCTCTTTCTGTACTGTAGGGTTTCTATGATTCCACAGACTTTCTTGTTCAAAGCTCAACTGTCTGTATTACTTCCTGCACTAAGTCCTGATTGTCCATCACTCCTGTTCATGTTGACCTACATTTATTTTCTGTATGCCGAAGTATTACATTTATAATCCTCTTCCATCTCATAAAAATAAATCCTTCATGGTCTGAGTGTCTGATTTCCACATCTAGAATCATAGAATCCCTACAGTGCAGAAGGAGGCCATTCAGCCCATCAAGCCTACACTAACAACAATCCCACTCAGGTCCTATCCCCTTAACCTCACTCATTCTCCTCATACTAAGGGGCAATTTAGCATGGCCAATCCACCTACCTGCACAACTTTGGAGTGTGGGAGGAAATTGGAGCACCTGGAGGAAACCCACGGGGAGAACGTGCAAACTCCACACAGACAATCACCCAAGGCCGGAATTGAACCCAGGTCCTTGGCGCTGTGAGGCAGCAGTGCTAACCAGTGTGCCACCATGCTGCCCCTTTTGCACCCTCTCCCACTTCCTTCACAACTCTTCTGTCCCTGCACCCTTCCTAACCACCCAACCCCGCTGCTCAGTTCTTTTCCACTGAATTTGTGCATATCCTATGTCCCACCATTGGTGTCAATGACTTCAGCTGTTTAGCATTGCTCCTAAGAACTATTTCCCCAAGCCCTTCCAACTTTACACTTCTCTTTCCTCTGCAAGATCAACCATTATTGAGCAAGCTCCCGGTACTCCTCAATTTTGTCCCATGTGGCTCGGTATGTACTTACCGATATTTATGAAATGTGTAACTTTTTTTTACAGCAGTGGCAACGTATGTAAATGAAAATTTGTGGGAATTTTAACCTATCCTGCCTTTCAAGTTTATTTATTTATTAGTCACAAGTAGGCTTACATCAACACTGCAATGAAGTTAGTGTGATAACCTCCCCCCTAGTCACTACACTCCGTCACCTGTTCGAGTACACTGTGGGAGAATTTAGCATGGCCAATCCACCTAACCAGCATGTCCTTTGGACACTGAGAAGTCTCTCAACACCAGGTTAAAGTCCAAACAGGTTTATTTGGTAGCACAAACTTTTGGAGCGCTGCTCCTTCATCAGGTGGCACGGTAGTACAGTGGTTAGCACTGCTGCTTCACAGCTCCAGGGACCTGGGTTCGATTCCCGGCTTGGGTCACTGTCTGTGTGGAGTTTGCACATTCTCCTCGTGTCTGCGTGCGTTTCCTTCGGTTGCTCCGGTTTCCTCCCACAGTCCAAAGATGTGCGGGTTAGGTTGATTGGCCATGCTAAAAATTGCCCTTGGTGTCCTGAGATATGTAGGTTAGAGGGATTGGTGGGTAAAATGTGTGGGGATATGGGGGTAGGGCCTGGGTGGGATTGTGGTTGGTGCAGACTCGATGGGCCGAATGGCCTCTTTCTGTACATTGGGGTTTCTATGACTTCTATGAAGGTGAGATACTCAGTCCAACGCCGGCATCTCCACATCATGTCTTTTGGACTGTGGGAGCAAACTGGAACACCCGGAGGAAACCCATGCAGACACAGGGAGAACGTGCAAACTCCGCACAGACAGTGACCCAACCCGGGTCCCTGGAGCTGTGAGGCAGCAGTGCTAACCACTGTGCCACCGTGCTGCCCGTGCAGTCCTGCCTGACAGGAATGGAGCAGACATGCTGGCGACAAATCTTTGCTGCTTGATGCCCACCAGTTCCCACCCACCACGATCTTGATTCAGGTGAAAGCATCATTAATACATACTAATCTGGATCCTATAATCGTAGAATTATGGTCACAGCACAGAAGGACTGCCATTCAGCGTGCCATATCTGGTCTGCTCTCTGCAAGCGCCTTGCATGTAGCCTTGCAATTTTTTCCTCTTCAGATAATGGTCCATGTGTCTTTTGAAAGCAATGACTGAATCTGCCTGCACCGCAATCTCGGGCACTGCATTCCGGATCGAAATGATGCATTGTATAAAGAAGTTTCACCTTATGTTGTTGTCAGTGAAATAATGACTTCCAAATAATTGCTCAAGCTTCCCATTTGAAAGCAAAACATTTTAAAGAATATGTTTTATATTTTGACATTTTTTTAAACTCAGAAAATATTGAATGGATGGCCATTAGATTAATTTTGACACAATTACAGCTTGTTCACAACTACAGTTGATAATTAGTCTTACTTCTGAAGTTAGGGGTAGGTGGCCAGAAATTACTTGAACATTCATATGAACTCTCCACAAAACCTACTTAGAACTGTTGAGCTGAGAGGTCATTTCCAGAAGATAACAGATGATGAAACATTAAACATAACCATTCAATAAAATGCCAGTCCTGCTGGAGTTTGTCATCTATTCCAACATCCCAACAAATCCAACAGGTTATTCTCTGTTTATACTCTGTAATTTGATGCACGAGTCATCTGGTTTTATAGGAACACTTCAAGTTCATAGAATCACAAAAGATAATTTAGTCCATTATGTGTGTACTGGTTCTCTGAAGGATTAATTCACCTGGTGCTACTCTTTCACATGTGCACATGGACACTTTCTCCACCGTCCCCCCCACTCCCCCCACACCTCATTGTCAGTCAGTTCATTCCAGATTCCAACCAATCACTGCAAAAATAAAGTTTATCCTCATACCACCAGTGCTTCGTTTGCAATTACCTTAAAACTGTGCCCTCTGGTTCTCTATCCTTCCACCAATGGAAACAGTTTTGCTCCATCATCTGGGCCCCTCATGATTTTGGATACCTCTATCAAAGCTCCTCTCAACGTTCTCTTCTCCAAGGAGAACAATTCCAACTTCTCCTCTCTATCTGTATGTAACTGAGGTTCTTCATCCTGAATCCCGTGAATCTTTTCTGCATTCTCTCTAATGCCTTCACACCTGTCCAAAAGTGCAGTGCCCAGAACAGGGCACAGTACTCCAGTTGGGGTCAAACCAGTGTTTTCTACAAGTTTAACATAACTTCCTTGGGCTTTATCAATAATCCCTATTGATAAAGCTCAGGGTGCAATTTGCTTTACTAACTGCTCTCTGAACCCATTCTGCCACTATCAAGGATTTATACAAATATGCTTCTAGGGCCCTCTGCAACCGCTTTAGAATTGTACTCTTCAGTTTATGGTATTAAAATTTCAATTTTCTGATAGTTTCAGCTAAATCTAATTCATGAAATCTCAATTTGTTGCCACAAGCTCGGAGAGTATCAGCAGTGATGAGGAGGAGTTGCGAACTCTGGGAAGTAGCGGCAGTGAAGGAAGCACCCCCGAAAACATTGGTCCGCCTTTCATTACCGATGAACACAGTTGGTACAACAAGTGCAAGCGAGTGGAACAGAAGTTCAGGCTGGCATTGGAGCAGAAGGTAATACTCATTGATTTATTAGTGTCACATGCATTGGTATACAGTAAAACGTATGGTTTCTTGCGCGCTATACAGACAATGCATACCGTTCATTGAGTACATGGGGAGAAGGAAAGGAGAGGGTGCAGAATGTAGAGTTACAGTCATAGCTAGGGTGCAGAGAAAGATCAACTTAATGCACGGTAGGTCCATTCGAAAATCTGATGGCAGCAGGGAAGAAGCTGTTCTTGAGTCGTTGGTACGTGACCTCAGCCTTTGTATCTTTTTCCCAATGGAAGAAGGTGGAAGAGAGTATTTCTGGAGTGTGTGGGGTCCTTGTTTATGCTGGCTGCTTTTCTGAGGCAGCAGGAAGTGTAGACAGAGTCAATGGATGGGAGGCTGGTTTGTGTGATGGACTGGGCTACGTTCACAACCCTTTGTAGTTCCTTACAATCTTGGTCAGAGCAGGAGCTATACCAAGCTGTGTTACATCTGGAAAGGGCGCTTTCTATGGTGCGTCTATAAAAATTGGTGAGTCGTAGTGGACTTGCCTTATTTCCTTAGCCTTGCTGAGATGTGGGCCTGAGCTTTTTATTGATGGGGAGTAGGCACCCTAATTCTGCATTGTCCAGTTCCTGATGTAAACAGTCAACCTTCAGGAAACAAGCACTTTCTCCATTCCTTGTGGCACAGGGATGGAATCAGAAGGCACAGTACAGGCATATTGCTTACTACCTCAGTAATAATGCGCATCTTTCCAAGATCAGTGCTTCAGAAATTGTCTTCCAGTAGGAACCTATATATAAAAGGAAAGCAAGAAATTGATGTTTTGGATGCAAGTCGTCTTCAGAACTACAATCTAAAAGATAAGCAAACACCTTGTGTGATGAAAGAGGCTTTAGTAAAAAGAAGGAAAAGTGACAACAGATACTCTGATCATCAAGAAGAAATTAAAGACTTGAATGAGCTACAGATTACTGAATAGAAAAAAAAAGCCAACACTCCAGGCTCAAAACTCCAGCGAGAGTTGTATTTTGAAAATGGCTCCACATTGCAAGAGCCCCTCCCCTGAATGATGATTGACATCCTCCATGTTTCACCCTTTACTGAAGGAAAATCTAAGGATTATATCTAAAATCTGACGTGCCTAAAGTGTTTAGATGGGACAAATGTCCAGGTTTCCAAAGCTTTTGAGCAATGGAGAAGGTGATAGGTGTGAACGGCCCAATATCAGTCTGTTGAGGGAACAAATCTGTTGATCTTGCGTCAGAACTGGAAGCAATTAAAAATGAACAGCATTTAAAACGGACACAGCAAATGGAATGAGGAAGGAAAACGCACACAAAACAAGATGGTTAAATGGATGAAGTGATAGAAACATGAAATAATGACAATTGAAATGTGTGAAATCAAGGTAGTGATGGTAAGTTGGTTAGAAATGGAAGTACAAACAACTGTTAAAATGCTCCTTTTTGTTCACTATCAAAAATACGAATTTAAAGGTAAACTTGCGCAGTGAGAACAGAAGATAACTGCACCTTTCTAGCATAAACTCTGGTGGAGGACTTTGCTGGTCATTGATATAGCTAAGACTCATAAATAATAAGCAGTGAATTGTGTTTCTCCATGCCACACTTTCTTGACATTAATGTATAGTTAATTACGTTCAAGTCTCTGTACAACCTGTACATTTTCAGGCTTCAAATTTGATATCCTTGAAAAATTACCAAGTGTAATCTTGAGCTCCCAATGTGTTGGAACTCTTTCTCTTCCTTCTTCAGAACTATCTTAGCTGTGCTCATACACATGCTGAGGCAATTCCAGCTGAGATCAGAAACAAACTCTAGGGGATATTGGGATGACCCTTTTATATGTTCTTGGTATCTTTTACATGTCATGGTGTTGAAGGCTGAGCTGTAGTTAATAAATAGGAGATATCCTAGTTGTATGGAAAAGATCCAGCCGTACCTTTCATCAGCCATTTCCTGCACTTGCCACTAATCTAAGCAAATTATTAATCTATAAAGCCACAGTTTTATGGTGACTAAATAAGTCAAATTTGATTTTCATTACTTGGTTTACAGTAATGTTTAATAGTGACTTGGGGATTGCTTTAGTGATTCTAACCATTGTCATCAGTATTTGATAGCTGAATATCTCAAATCATTATTGTGGGATTTTAACCAGAATTGAGGACTTCATTCTACAATTATGTGCAACTTCCCATAATCACCATAAATCAGTGACCTTGCTGGTATTCAAAACACAATGCTTCAGTGAAGTTCTCTTCTGCCTTTTTATGTGCGAGTGTGTGTGTCCTCTTCCATTAAGATCCTGCCAGCAGTTATGCATATATGTGAACGTATCCATGGTGATATTATTGAAATTGAGTATTGTTGTCACAGGGCATTATTGCAATTGAGATTTATTTTAATTTGTGTTTCTATGGTTTGTAAGCCTTTTACAGCTATGCAATAAATCCTATATACCTGCATTGGTGCAGTATCTGCCCCTATTGGATCATTGCATTTTTTGTGAACTATGAAATCAACAATGTCCTGGTTATTTCTGTAAATACATTTAATTTCAGTAAGCTCTTGAAATCGTTTGCTTTCAATACAGATCTCTCATGCATTTGTCAGTCTATGGATACATTTTATTAGCGAGGGAAGTTTGTAGTGAAATGACCTTGCATGAAGGATCTGAACTTTCAAAGTTACATTTAATGTTTATCTGCTAAACTTATATTCCAATCGCATTCCACTTTCCACACTTGATGAAGGATATAAGCAGAGCATCTTTCAACCAATTAAAAAGTATTGTTCCACCCTTTTTAAGGGAGTTGAGCACGATTCCACGGTTTGGATTATTATTTTCAATGCTTACAGTGGGGTGGGAAAAAAAATCTTTTGGAACTTAGCCTGGTGATGTGAGTGGGACCCTGCATTTTGAATTGTCATTTTGTTTCTAGGGCTACCTGGAAGAGCTAGTACGTTTGCGAGAAGCTCAACTTGCAGAGTCAGTTGCTCAAAACAAACTTGTTCTGCAAAGGATGGAGGAGACTGATCTGAACCACAAATTGGAGAAAGAACAACTGGAGTACATCATCCTGGAACTACAGGATCAGCTGTAAGAAATATAATTGTGCAACACTGCTGGTTGACTATATTAAGAGTTTTAACAACACCAGGTTAAAGTCCAACGGGTTTATTTGGTAGCAAACACCATTAGCTTTCGGAGCGCTGCTCCTTTGTCAGATGGAGTGGAAATGTGCACATTTCCACTCCCTCTGACGAAGGAGCAGCGCTCCGAAAGCTAATGGTGTTTGCTACCAAATAAACCTGTTGGACTTTAACCTGGTGTTGTTAAAACTCTTACTGTGTTCACCCCAGTCCAACACCGGCATCTCCACATCATGACTATATTAAGGCAGCTCTTTATATACTGTATAATGGAGCATTTATTAGAGGCACTGGAGGCAGTGCAGAAAAGAGGCAAGATGTTCATCCATAGTGTCAGGGCTCTTTGTTATGAAGATAGACTGGAGAGAGTTGGAGCTGCCTGGAACATCGGCATCTCTGAGGTGGAACTGTAGAGATGAACTTGTAGAGCTGTAAAAGGAAAAGAGAAAAAGGGTAAATCATGTTCTGAAACATTGCAAAGGGGCACAGGGTCAAAACAATTGAGGGTAGATTTATGATTGAAAAGAATGAACTTCCAGAATAATTCTAAGGAAAAACTAGATGCAATGGTGGGGACATAGACCATACATTCCTTCAGGACAGAATAATTTCGATGAGTAGAATGGCCTTCCTCATTTCTATCTCATGAACTTGTTCAAATAGAACATCTTACAAGCATTTAAAAAAAAAATAATTTGTAGAGTAAGGTTCCATTTGCTTTGCTGACTTGGCTCTTGAAGCTAGCTCACATTAACCAATATTTTACATTTGCATATATGGAGATGTGGTGGGGAAGGAGTAGCAAAATAAAAAGACCTCACTTGACAAGCAATGTACCATTGAGTAGTAACCAAGGAGAAGCAGTAATTTAAAGAATGAGACAACAGATTGAGTCCCTCATTATTTCCATACCCACATATCTTTGCAACCTAAAATAAGTTACGTTTATTTAGCAACTTATTGACTAATAATATTACACTATATATTTCCAGGATTCTGGATTGGACTGAAGACATTTGGCTTAGCTCAGTTGGCTGGACAGCTGGTTAGTGAAGCAGAGTGATGCCAACAGCATGGATTAAATTCCAGTACTGGCTGAGATTAATCATAAAAGTCTGCTTTCTCAACATTGCCTCTTGCCTTAAGTATGGTGATCCACAGGTTAAATTACCACCCAGTCACAGCCTATGGTCATCTAGGACCATGGCAACTTTACTTTTATCTTCTGGAAGAAAAATAATCATCTCATTTCTGAGTCAAATTGGTGACCCTTTGTTTTTAAACAGCGATTCCTAGTTCTAACTTCTGCATCCACCCATCAAGATCTTTTATGTTTCAATCAAGTCGCCTTTTATTCTTCTAAATTTCAGTGGATTCGAGCATAGCCTGTCCAGTCTTTCCTTGTATGACAACCTGTTCATTCCTGGTATTAGTTTAGGAAATCTATTCTGAACTGCTTCTAATGCATTTACATCCTTCCTTAAATAAGGAGACCAATACTACACAGTATTCCAGATGTGGTCTTACCAGAAACTTGTACAAGTGAAGCATGAACTCCCTACTTTGGTATTCAATTCCCCTCGCAATAAATAATAACACCGACATCCTATTAGTTTTCCTAATTGCTAGCATATTCACCTTTTGTATCTCATGCACTTGGACACCCAGATCCCTGTGAATCTCCAAGCTCTGCAATCTTATATAATATGCTTCTGTATTTTTCCACCTGCCAAAATGGATGCCCTTCCATTTACACCAGGAATTCTGAGGCCAATTGAAGTATGCTTGGTCAAAATGCAAACAGATGTACAATTTTAGCAATATTTCAAAAACACCTTTCTCTTGGTACTATTTCTTCAGAACTATTTGGAAAATGACACTGGAATCATTCAGGATGGTAACAAAATGGAATCCAGACTAACTTATTAATTTGAGTATTTAACAAGAACAGTTAGCTTTATATCAAATGAAGAAAGCACAGGAATTTAACTTGTTTGGCTTCAGAGGAAATACACTTGGCTTGAGCATCAAACTAATTGTTGGTGCACAATACGAATCATTGGTTAGATTTTAGCTAGAGTATTATGTTCAGTTTGGCACCACATTTCTAATGGATGTCAAGGCCCAGGAGAGGGTGCAGAGGTTACCAGAATCATACTAAGGATGAAGAGCTCTCTTTCAAGCAGAGGTGGTCAAGGAGCGATTTAATGGACGTGCTCGCTATTATGAGGGCAAAGGAGGAATTGTTTCCAGTGATGGGCTGGATGGTAACTAGAAGACTCCGATTCAAGGTAATTAACAATAGAACCAGAGGCAGACGTGATTTGCTTGCACAGTGAGTTATTACAATCAGAAGTGCATTGCCTGAAATGTGGATGGAAGCAGATTCAATATCAACTTTAAAAGTGCACAAGTTTGAAAGGGAAAAATTGCAGGTTTATGGATGGGAGCAGGACTAATTGGGTAGATCTTTCAAAGAACCATCAGAGGGTCAGTGAACCCTCTGGCCTCCCTCCTGACTGTAAGATTTAATGTTTATGCTAATAATCCTCCAATTTACCTGTGAACAGTGCCACATGAGGTCTGCTGCAGACCACAACAAGCTTTGCAGTGCCACAATGGCCCTTAATGCAATTGTTTTAGGCCTTTGTGCTGCCATAACATTGATTTTTGCCATTGTTGTGTCTTGTGAAGATGAATATAACAATAGTGCGTAATTGAAATTGAAAAAAAAAAGAAATACAATACAGAGTCGCTTGTCATGCATGTTTCTCTGGCAATGTGACAGCTGGTTTTGTGTCGTTGGAAGGAAGATTTTTTTGGGAGTAGGGAGGAGACTGCAAGTTCCATTTTCATGGTGTTAATTAAATTGACTGAGTGTTATATAACTGACTGAGTACCATATAATTATGTAATTGAAAATGGAGTAACATACTCAAAGACAGACACGAGAATGACATTCATTGCAAAGACCAATTATTTTAAAGTTCTGTAATCCCTTTCAATGCTGGAGTTTTGAACTTTGTTTAATTAAGAATGATTCAGGGATGTTTTATGAAATTCATAATTTAAATTTGTTCTGACAAGAAAAACAGACCTATCCACAAATACCCACTAAATTCCTGTTCATCCAGGTAAATGATCACTATACCCAGAACTGCTAATATTGTGTTTGTGTACTAGATGCAGTCATAGCAGCTTGTTTGCAGCATGCCTAATGACTGTTCAAGTTTTAATGCAACCAATTCTAAAGTTCCATCTTTTCCAATTTCCGCACCCACCACCTCCAACTCCAAGTTCAGAAACATTTGCTTTATTGCAATTCGATGTTCCATATTCCTGTATGCAAGTGTGGAGCACAGAAATCCCACTTTAATGACGTTTGTCACCTTTGAACCAAAAGTTTTCAATTCTGCAGCTGATTGGTATTAACTGGTCAATGTATTTCTCTGCTTTATCCCTGGCTGACTCCTGGTTGTTAGTGTTATGTGGTTGTGAGAGAAATGGAAGTTATCTTTTCATAAGGTGAAACACAAAAGTTATTGCTGCATGAGAAAACTTTGAAAGAATTGAGGATTCAAAAGCTAGTTGCACAGAAGTATAGTGCTTCTGAATCTCTGGACTCTCATTCTCAAAAGAAAAGTGGTGTCTTGAAGGACTAGGATAGAAATGAGAACTAGTTAGGAAATACAAGCATGAAAGTAGTTTGGCTAATGTAGATGTAGCAGTCCGAAAGAGCTCAGAAAATTTTATCTTACAGCAATCTGAAAAACTAAAGGTAATGAGTATGCTGAAGAACTTGCTGTGGAAAGCTTTGAAGCATCAAATACGTTCCTATGCTGCTTGAAAGTGAAACACAACCTTATTTATAAAAGGTTGTCTTGTGATAAAAGCAGACAGTGATAAATCTGCTAGGGGTGCATTGGTCTGATGGGTTTGTTAGCAGAGTGTTCACTTGACTGCATTTATAGTTGTGGCCTGCCTGATTAAGTTAATGCAAGGAAAGCAGAAAAGGCGAATCCATCATGGGAAAATAACACAATATATTGTTGTCATGCTTGAGGAAATTTATGCACTAGAAGAGAGTGCAGTTGTTCTTGATTTCTGATCTTGAATATTACTGAATATAGAGATATGCTGTTGAAACTTTTCATCTTGCACTCATCAGGACAGATTCACAAGAATACCAAATCCCAAGGGGAGCACGAATTTACACTGGATCATAAGAGGGTGTTAGTTGATTGGCAGGTGGACTCTGGTAGAGGCATGGAGGATGCATCAGGGAACAGTTAACTTCCAAGCCTTTGTTTAAATTCAAATCAGGCAAGTTGGCTCTGGTCAAGGAATTGCCACGCGGAATGAACCAGGGAATGGCTATCCCCAAAGCTTTTGATCAGTTGACAAAAGGTGCAATGCATGAACATGTTCTTTCTGCTTGCAAAGGACAGGGCCCCATGTGTGAATATATGTAGCTTCGAGCACACGTAAGTGAGCGACTCTGTGAACCAAATTTGATTGATGATCTTAAATTGGTTGTTACTATACTTACTGTAACGCTTAACACAATCAGGATTGTCTAGAAAGTGCTGTCCAATTGAGGACTGCCATCTAATGTTGGACACTGTGTTCTGAGTTTTGCAAGCATGGGCTGGTTGAGTAAGGTCAGTACCTTGCAAACATCCAGAGGGGCTTGCTGTGTGATACGATCCCAGTAAGAAGTCTCACAACACCAGGTTAAAGTCCAACAGGTTTATTTGGTAGCAAATACCATAAGCTTTCGGAGCACTGCTCCTTTGTCAGATGGAGTGAAATCCGCCAATGGTTGGGAAATACAGCCAATGTGTCTGGCATGACTCAGGCACTGAAATTCATATAGTACATTACACACAATACTTGCTAAACAATCAACACCCTCTTCTCATGTTGTATGAATTGTTGTTCTCTTTGAGATTTGGTATTCTTGTGAATCTATCCTGATAAGTGCAAGCCAAAAAGCTTTGACAGCATGTCCTTTTTTTAAGCAATACTCAAGCTCTTCTAAGCTCTGCCAAAATAAAGATCACAGCATAGAAAATGTCCCCAGAGACATGAACATTTCCTTTTTAATTTTCAAGATGTTCTATCTTTTGTATTATATTCACCTTTTAAAATTCAGTTGTATAAAAGGAACTCTGAGCATTTTCCCCCCAAACTTTATATTGTATTGTAAGATGTATGAAATTTAGGCAATGGAAAGGTTATGTTTCATGGCATCCATGATATTTGTTGCTTCATGTTTTATAAAAAAATGTTATCACAGTTTGCAAGATTTCCCCAAATGATCATGATTCAACGATCATGATTTAAGTTGATTGTCGAGCGGTGTTCATTCATCCGTTTTCGTAGCGTCTTCACGACAACACAGAGTCGCTGAGCAGAGACTGATGGCCAAGTTCCGCACACATGAGGACGGCCTCAACCGGGATCTTGGGTTCATGTCACACTATCTGTAATCCCCACGACTTGCCTGGGCTTGCAAAATCTCACTAACTGTCCTGTCTGGAGACAATACACATCTCTTAAACGTGTGCTTATCGCTCTCTCCGCTCGCATTGTCTGTATCTTTAAGACTTGATTACCTGTCAAGACTCGCATTCCAATCATTGTTTTGTAAATTGAGTTTGTGTCTTTATATGCCCTGTTTGTGAACAGAACTCCCACTCACCTGATGAAGGGGCAGCACTCCAAAAGCTAATGGCTTTTGCTACCAAATAAACCTGTTGGACTTTAACCTGGTGTTGTGAGACTTCTAACAGAGACAGTGTCAGTCTTTTCTATTGCCAGAGAAGAAAATGCCATGAAATGCCACAAACGAAAGTTTTTAAAAAATTGTACCATTGCTGCTGCTAATTTCAAAGCAGTTCAGGGAAGCTGTTGATCTCTTTTGCAGGCAGTTGCATTGCTTCACTTACCTTCCAATGTCACCGAGGTTGAGACTGCTTCTAGTAACAAGCGATTTAAAGGGGCCACAAGAACTTCATTATATGCAGTACAATACCTCTGACAATGTAAGAGTAGAATTTGCTGCTGTTTATCTTTACAAAAGGTCAATTTATTTAATTATTTTTTCTTGAAGATATTGTCAGGGATTTGAACCATGAATTAAAAATTAGAAGGTAAAGGCATTACTAGAAATGAATTGCTGTCGCAATGTGACTGGCAATTACAGATGTGTGTAACAACCATTAAAAATGCACTATTTTCCTCTTCGTCGGGTTACAAAAATGAGATAAAGTCACACGTGGAAGGTAAATAAATATGTTGAAAATTAGTAGTACTAAATATAACACATGATTGCATAGGTGGGTGCTAGCTACTGTTCAGTAATTTTGGGGCAATCTTGGAGATTAACTTTTGTCCAGTTATATTGAACACCTTTTCTTACAGGGCGGTGTTAAAAAATAATGACTTGAGATCCAGACAAGAATTAACCGCACACCTCACCAATCAGTGGCCCTCCCCAGGAGCATTAGATGCGGACGCTGTTGCCTTGGATACACTTCTGTACAGGAAACAGTGTGGTCAATGGGATGAGTATGTTCACACTTCATTTTAACAATTTAATTGTGGCTTTCTAACTTCAGAATCACTTACCTTATCAATCTACCTTGTTCTGACTAACTTGAGTTTTATTGTTTGATTGTTTTTTTCTCATGAAAAATGTTTGACCTTTAATATTAACCTTGTTTGCTCGCTCTCTCTCTCTCTCTCTCCACCATTCTTGCCAGATGCGTTGAGTGTTCCGGCAATTTCGGTCTTTCATTTAGGTTTCCAGTATTTGCAGTGTGTGGTTTTTGACATTCTCTTTGTTCCCTTGTGCATGATTCAATTTAAAAGGCTTGCACATTCTGGACAGTTTTTTTTTAATACCTCTGCCAAAATGATTTTTTTAGTGCTTTTAACTTTTAATTTTGTTTACCCTCCTTATGTTCTCAGATCACATACCTGTAGCTTAAGAAAACATAAAACTGCACGTTCATAGAGTTCCTACATAGAGGAAGTAGGCCATTCAGCCCATTGAGTCAGCACTGATCCACCTTTTTCTTTAAGTCTTACCCAGGCCTTATCCCCGTAACCCCACATATTTACCCTGCTAATCCCAAGCCATGGGTGGAATGGCGGCACAGTGGTTAGCACTGCTGCCTCTCAGCGCCAGGGACCTGGGTTCCTTTCCGGCCACGGGTCACTGTATGGAGTTTGCATGTTCTCCCTGTGTTTGCGTGGGTTTCCTCTGGGTGTTCCGGTTTCCTCCCACACTCCAAAGATGTGCAGGTTAGGTTGATTGACCATGATAAATTGTCCCTTATGTCAGAGAGACTAGGAGGGTAAATATGTGGGGTTACGGGGATAGAGTCTGGGTGGGATTGCTGTTAGTGAAGACTTGATGGGCCAACTGGCCTCCTTCTGCACTGTAGATTCTATGATTTCCCCCTAACCTACACATCTTGGGACACAAGGGGCAATTTAGCATGGCCAATCCACCTAATCTGCACATCTTTGGAGTGTAGGAGGAAACCAGAGCAACTGGAGGAAACCCATGCAGACACGGGGAGAACATTGAATCCAGATCCCTGGCACTGTGAGGTAGTAGTGCTAACCATTGTGCCAACATGCCACTCCTTTATGGGGAGTCAGTTTAGCTCAGTTGGCTGGTTGGCTGTTATGTGATGCACAGTGATGCCAACATTGCAGGTTCCATTCCCGTACTAGCTGATGTTATTCATGAAGGCCTGCCTTCTCAACCTTGCCCTCAACTGAGGTGTGGTGATCCTCAGGTTAAATCACCACCAGTCAGCTTTCCCGTCAAAGGAGAGATAAGTCTATGGTCATCTGGGACTATGGTGACTTTACCTTTTTTAACCAAGCTTTGCGCAGTGGCAGTATTGTAACTCATGAGGTTTAACCAATGCGCAGTTATTACTTACTGAATTTCTAATGTTCTGTCAATGTTGCTTAAACTAGCCACTACTACATTGTGTACATCATTGGCTCTTTTGATATGAAATGTGTATATTTAGTTAATTATTAATTGACACTTTTGTAATTGGAGTCAAAATTTTCCATCGCCCGAATCTGGTGAGTTTTTGTGACACATAACCCCTTCTTAATGTGCTGTATTTGCAAAAAACCATTTTCTATCTACAGCCTGTTTTTCACTGTTTCACTGTTTTTCAGAATTTTTTGATAATTAATTACACCATGACTAAATCTACTATTACACTGCATAGTTTAGTCAACACCTGCTAAATAAACTGACATATTTTACAACTGTGTTTTCAAAAAAAAGAGGTATTCACAGTATTTGCAACATAGCCACCAAATGAAAGCAAATCCAAATTAGTATTAATATTTCAGGAGACTTTATAAAGTGTTACTGTTGCTCAGTAAATCTTGCATAGTCATCAGTAGCATAGTATTAAAATGTAGAAAGGAAATATTTTGTTATAGTTGAGGAGATGAGTGATTTGCAATGCTTGCAGTTTAAAAGACTTGACTATTTAAGATTTGCTGTCACAGTCTTGGCAAGCTTCCAAGGTATTATTATGCTTTGTTTTTGCAGGCACAGTTTTCAAAGTTTGGAACAACTCTCAACAGAGATCAGTCTTTCTTCAACTTCACTAGATCCATTGCATCCACAGAAAGATGGGACAGGAAGGCATGGAAACTCAAAAAATGATGGTAAGATTTTTTTAAAATGACATTGGTGTCCTGACCTCTGATCAGCACTGCATTAAATACTTTCAAGTGGGTTGTGTGGACCAAAACCTGTTAGCATTCAGTATGAACTGGATGTCATCTGTCCAGAGTGTATGACCAAAAGTGCATACGATAAAGTTGTTGCATTTACATATGCACTTAAGCCAAACACAGAGTGGAGCATATACACTTATTTTAGTTTCAGCTATGGTTCAGTTGTAAGCACTCTTGTCTTTGAGTCAGAAGGTTCAGGTCCAACTACAGATATAAAAATGTAGACTGATACTCCAGTACATTACTGAGTGAGCCCTGCACTGCTGGAGGTGCTGTATTTTTGTTCAGATGTTAAACAGAGATCCAATTGAAAGATCCAATTGCACTATTTCAAAGAAAAGCAAGGGAACTGTGTGAAGTATCCTGGCTAATATTTATCCCTCAAGCAACATCACTGAAAACAGATTATTTGAACATTCTCACATTGCTTTTCCTGGGAGCTTGCTGGGCACAAACTGGCTGTTGTATTTCTAACATTACAACAGAGACTACACTACACTTCAAAAGTACTCCATTGCCTGTAAAGCTCTTTGGAATATTCTGAGGTTCAGAAGCAAGTCATCCTTTTTTAACCAATGTGTGACAATCTCAACATTCACACATTCAGTTCACCATTCATGATAAGGGAGAGAAAGGTAAATGTTTGTTGAATGCATCATACTCCAGATGGCAGCAATGATAGAGGGATGATCCTTTGTGTGTGGAGGATGGTGGGTTGGAAGGTGAGTACTAAATTGACTGTGGAGGCTCATAGAGAGGTTTTCAACTTGAGCTATTTCTGCCATCTCCGTCACGATACCACCACCAAACACCTCTTCTTCACTTCCCTCTCAACATTCAGAAGGGACTGTTGCACATGCACCACCCTAGTCTACTCCTGAATCATCTCCAACACCGTCTCCTTTTCCCATAGCATCTACTCTGCAAACACAAGCTACGACACCTTCCTTTTTACCTTCTCCCCAGCCAGGACTTCAAACACTTCTTTCAGGTGAAACAATGATTTATCATCATCACTTTTAACTTGGTCTGCATGGGTTTCCTCTGGGGGCTCCATTTTCTCCCATGGTCTAAAGATGTGCAGATTAGGTGGATTGGCTGTGCTAAATTGCCCATTAGTGTTCTAAGATGTGTTGGTTTGCAGGATTCGCCATGGTAAATGTGCAGGATTACAGTGATAAGGTGGAGGGGCGGGCTTGGGCGGGATGCTCTTTCGGAGGTCAGATGCCTCTTCTGCGCTGTAGGGATTCTATGGTTCTTTGGTAGACCATATTCATTGCTCACATTGTAATCTCTTCCACACTGAGAAGACTAAACTCCAATTCGGTGAGCACTTTGTGGAATACCTCTGTTCACTTTGCAAATTTGACCCTGAACTTCTGACTGCCTCTAATTTTATTTTCCTGCCTTACTCCCATTCTACCCTTGGCCTCTTACACTGTTCCAATGAAGCTCAATGCAAGCTTGGGGAACAGCACCTCATCTTTTGATTAGGCACATTCCAGTCTTATGGACTCAAAACCTACATAGAAACATATATAGAAAATAGAAGCAGGAGTGGGCCATTCGGCCCTTTTGAGCCTGCTCCACCATTCATCATGATCATGGCTGATCATCAAATGCAATACCCTTGATCCCTTTAGCCCCAAGAGCTATATCTTTAGAAACATTGAATTTTAAATCATAATCACAACCTCACTTTTTTCAGACAAAAACGTTTGATTATTCTGCTATTCCCAGGTTAAAGTCCAACAGGTTTATTTGGTAGCAAATGCCACAAGCTTTCGGAGCCTTAAGCTCCTTCTTCAGGTGAGTGGGAATTCTCTGGACCTATTATTTAATGCCCTACTTGTCCCATTTTGCCTTGCGCAATCATTAAAAAGAAACCTTTCTTTCGTGCCTTCCGCCCTATCACAGACTGTCTCTTTTGTTTTCCCCTCACCCCTTCCCCTGCCTCAGTACTTGCTTCAAACCTGTCACATCTCCAAAACTCTCTTTAGTTCTGACAACAGACTGTTGACCCTTCTGTCTCTCTTTTCACAGATGTTGCATGGCCTGTTGAGTATTGATGTAGAGATGTTGGCGTTGGACTGGGGTAAACACAGTAAGACGTTTAACAACACCCGGTTAAAGTCTAACAGGTTTATTTGGTAGCAAATGCCACAAGCTTTCGGAGCCTTAAGCTCCTTCTTCAGGTGAGTGGGAATTCTGTTCACAAACAGGGCATATAAAGACACAAACTCAATTTACAGAATAATGGTTAGAATGCGAATCCTTACAACTAATCAAGTCTTAAAGGTACAAACAATGTGAGTGGCGAGAACATTAAGACAGGTTAAAGAGATGTGTATTGTCTCCAGACAGGACAGCCAGTGAGATTCTGCAGGTCCAGGCAAGCTGTGGGGGTTACAGATAGTGTGACATGAACCCAATATCCCGGTTGAGGCCGTCCTCGTGTGTGAAACTTGGCCATCAGTTTCTGCTCAGCGACTCTGCGCTGTCGTGTGTCGTGAAGGCCGCCTTGGAGAACGCTTACCCGAATATCAGAGGCCAAATGCCCGTGACCGCTGAAGTGCTCCCCAACAGGAAGAGAACAGTCTTGCCTGGTGATTGTCGAGCGGTGTTCATTCATCCGTTGTCGCAGCGTCTGCATGGTTTCTCCAATGTATCATGCCTCGGGACATCCTTTCCTGCAGCGTATCAGGTAGACAACGTTGGCCGAGTTGCAAGAGTATGTACCATGTACCTGGTGGATGGTGTTCTCACGTGAGATGATGGCATCTGTGTCGATGATCCGGCACGTCTTGCAGAGGTTGCTGTGGCAGAGTTGTAAGGTGTCGTGGTCACTGTTCTCCTGAAGGCTGGGTAGTTTGCTGCGGACAATGGTCTGTTTGAGGTTGTGCGGTTGCTTGAAGGCAAGAAGTGGGGGTATAGAGACGGCCTTGGCGAGATGTTCGTCTTCATCAATGACATGTTGAAGGCTCCGGAGAAGATGCTGTAGCTTCTCCGCTCCGGGGAAGTACTGGACGACGAAGGGTACTCTGTCCACCGTGTCCCGTGTTTGTCTTCTGAGGAGGTCGGTGCGGTTTTTCGCTGTGGCGCATCGGAACTGTCGATCGATGAGTCGAGTGCCATATCCTGTTCTTATGAGGGCATCTTTCAGCATCTGGAGGTGTCTGTTGCGATCTTCCTCATCTGAGCAGATGCTGTGTATTAGGAGGGCTTGTTCATAGGGGATAGCTTCTTTAACGTGTTTAGGGTGAAAGCTGGAGAAGTGGAGCATCGTGAGGTTATCCGTGGGCTTGCGGTACAGTGAAGTGCTGAGGTGACCATCCTTGATGGAGATGCATGTGTCCAAGAATGCAACCGATTCCAGAGAGTAGTCCATGGTGACTATGGAATACTCTCCGGAATCGGTTGCATTCTTGGACACACGCATCTCCATTAAGGACGGTCACCTCAGCACCTCACTATGCCGCAAGCCCACGGATAACCTCACGATGCTCCACTTCTCCAGCTTTCACCCTAAACACGTTAAAGAAGCCATCCCCTACGGACAAGCCCTCCGTATACACAGGATCTGTTCGGATGAGGAGGATCGCAACAGACACCTCCAGACGCTGAAAGATGCCCTCATAAGAACAGGATATGGTGCTCGACTCATCGATCGACAGTTCTGACGTGCCACAGCGAAAAACCGCACCGACCTCCTCAGAAGACAAACACGGGACACGGTGGACAGAGTACCCTTCATCGTCCAGTACTTCCCCAGAGTGGAGAAGCTACAGCATCTCCTCCGGAGCCTTCAACATGCCACTGATGAAGACGAACATCTCGCCAAGGCCATCCCCACACCCTCACTTCTTGCCTTCAAACAACCGCACAACCTCAAACAGACCATTGTCCGCAGCAAACTACCCAGCCTTCAGGAGAACAGTGACCAAGACACCACACAACCCTGCCACAGCAACCTCTGCAAGACGTGCCGGATCATCGACACAGATGCCATCATCTCACGTGAGAACACCATCCACCAGGTACACCGTACCTACTCTTGCAACTCGGCCAACGTTGTCTACCTGATACGCTGCAGGAAAGGATGTCCCGAGGCATGGTATGTTGGGGAAACCATGCAGACGCTGTGACAACGGATGAATGAACAGCGCTCGACAATCACCAGGCAAGACTGTTCTCTTCCTGTTGGGGAGCACTTCAGCGGTCACGGGCATTCGGCCTCTGATATTCGGGTAAGCGTTCTCCAAGGCGGCCTTCACGACACACGACGGCGCAGAGTCGCTGAGCAGAAACTGATAGCCAAGTTCCGCACACACGAGGACGGCCTCAACCGGGATATTGGGTTCATGTCACACTATCTGTAACCCCCACAGCTTGCCTGGACCTGCAGAATCTCACTGGCTGTCCTGTCTGGAGACAATACACATCTCTTTAACCTGTCTTAATGTTCTCTCCACTCGCATTGTTTGTACCTTTAAGACTTGATTAGCTGTAAGGATTCGCATTCCAACCATTACTCTGTAAATTGAGTTTGTGTCTTTATATGCCCTGTTTGTGAACAGAATTTCCACTCACCTGAAGAAGGAGCTTAAGGCTCCGAAAGCTTGTGGCATTTGCTACCAAATAAACCTGTTGGACTTTAACCTGGTGTTGTCAAACTTCTTACTGTTGAGCATTCCCAACATGTTGTTGTTTCCGATTAACATCATTTGGAGATTTGTGCTTTTACATCAGACTTTTGAAGATGTAGTGCTGTGAATGTAATCCTAAAGAATACTTCAGAGATTGGGGTGGGAGAGGGACCCAAATTTGTAGACAAGGGTGGGAATTTAAAATTTAATACATGAAAGAGAGGTAATGTAAAAAGATAATCTGCCTGCATACAGGACTTAGTGCCATCTTTAATGAGTATTATAACTGATTCCATTCTGTAATGTTTTTAGTTGTGATTTGTCTGCTTTACATATAGAAAGTGATTTCATTTTCTACACATTGCCAGTAAGTTCTGTACTTCAGTTTTATACCAGCTGAAAATAAGGATTTTTTTTTATTTGTAGGGAAGGAGGACACGCCCTCGTTACTTGGTTTATGTGGATCCTTGACCTCCATGACAAGCTACAAGTCTCTTACAAGCCTCAAGTCAAGTGAATGTCTTGCCAGTCCCAATGCTGAGATTACAAGCCCAGGGCTCACCCCATCTTAGGAATGTTAAGGAATCTTAGCAAAGCAAGAACGAAGCTGAGATCCTGTGCACTGTAGTGACATTCCAATCATTCAACAAATCCTGAAAAGCATGGAAACTTGACTTAATAAATCCAATCTGATTTTATTTAACTAGAAGACCGACCTGAAAATGTACTCGCTAATCTGCGGTATCGTTACCATTCACAAAGGCTTTGGCCAGTTGTGCAGGCTGCTTTACTTGAATGCATTTACTTTGGGAATTATTCTAGATGTGCAAACATCAGCCATGACAGCTTGTGTGGAGATTTCTTTCCCCATAAAATGTCTGCTTTAAGATGTCCTACTTGTAAAAGAAAGCATTTTAATTTTCATTGCTTGTTTGCTGCCAGCGTTACTTTGCAGAAGTCTGAAACACTGGGTTTGTGAATTTATGGAGCAAAAAAAAAGTTGTCAAATGTGCAATTAGTTTTATTGCTTAAAAAGAGAAGCTGCTATTTTTCCCTGGAGAATTAAAGTGCAAGTGTTTTTTGTTCCTTGTTCTAATTAAGGTTGCAGACTTCTCGATGTATTTCATTAGCTATTGTATTTACCTTTTTTTTAAGAGAATTTCCATCTAGCTGTACATCCTGACTATTGGATCAAAGCCATTTTCCACAGACCTGTAAGTGAAAGTGTTACCTAGTTTTTGTTTGTGTTATTTGACCAACTTGATACAAGATGCCTTTAACATTCTGTGGAGATGCCGGCGTTGGACTGGGGTAAACACAGTAAGAAGTTTAACAACACCAGGTTAAAGTCCAACAGGGTTATTTGGTAGCAAAAGCCACACAAGCTTAGAGCTCCGAAAGCTTGTGTGGCTTTTGCTACCAAATAAACCTGTTGGACTTTAACCTGGTGTTGTTAAACTTCTTACTGTGTTTAACATTCTGACAGGGCTGAGGTAAGTGAAGGTGTAGGTTGGATTTATTCACTAATATGTGAAAGCTTTAAGTACCTGTTACATGAGAATGTAAATGACAACAAGCATCTTTTGTGTTCATTTAAATGCAGTTGCCGGAAGACTTTGTGTGCTCACAATGTGGGAGTAGTTTTTGATCTCTAATCTGGAACACGCGCTGTTACCCAACCAGACGTGTATTGGTTCAAATACTGTGCTCTGTAGTGTAATTGTTTAATTCCAGTGCAATTATGTCAACAAAATGATGAAAATTTATAACATTCTCCTGCCCTTATGAAGAAAAGTGAACCACCAATGAATGTTTTGCAATAAAGAATAATAAATCACTGATTAAATACATTAAGGGACGATGCGTGCAAAATGTGTTAATACATTTAAACACGTTGCAAAGAGAACCTTACCACAAATGTAGGCGCACTCTTGAAATGAAGTGTGAAAATGTTTAAATAGTTCTGTTAATTGTAACTAACTAGGTATGACTTTTTCTAATATTTGTAAATTGCATTTGTCTTTGACCTTGTGTTACACGTATACGTTTGTAACTTTGTCAACGTGTGATGTTTTACTCTAAATAGCCTAAAGTCACATTGGTTCCTCACTTGCTGTTACTTTGAACTGTTTATACACACAAATTATTAATTACAATGGGTCTTAGTATAGGGTCTTTTATGACATTTTATTTTGAAAATGTTGGTACAATTGTCTCACCCTATTTTTTTTAGTGTTTACTTTTAAATACAATCCTACTGTACATTTTATTCCATGTTGAACTAACATTAAGTTGCTGCTACAATGTACATAATGCATGATGAATCTGTTTCCTTTTAGTACCAATGGCTGTTCACAGGGTTATTACTTGGTTCCAATTTTATTTAAACAAGAAGGGAAATGTCAAATTTTACTTGTGTATGCTTTCTTAATTTTTGTCTTGATAATTTGTGATGTCAAAATGAGCTGCATGTATAATAAAGTGAAACCAGTAGACTTTGCAGTTTGGCCATTTCTCATTTGTAAACTTTTCGGCTTCAGCTATAACATGAAGATTATTTATCTCTCACTCATTTTAATATTTTAAGTACTGCATGATAGACCGAATGAGCTGAATTTTGCAGTCAGCATCAAAGGAGCCACACTCATTGTTTTTTATGCTTAGAGCTGCCCATAGTCAAAGGCTCCTCGACATAACAATCACGATCACGTTGGTTGTAAAGTGCTTTGAGATGTCTGGCAGAAATGAAAAGCACAATATAAAGACAAGTTTGTTTCGTTTATATGTGGCAACTTTCAGTAAGTAGAGATCTCTTTTTCAGTGCTACCTTTTACAGGGAACTATAGTGCATAAACATATAAAATTCTGATGGGACTGGACAAGCTAGATGCGGGAAGAATGTTCCTGATGTTGGGGAAGTCCAGAACTAGGGGTCACAGTCTAAGAATAAGGGGTAAGCCATTCAGGACTGAGATGAGGAAGAACTTCTTCACTCAGAGTTGTGAACCTGTGGAATTCTCTACCACAGAAAGTTGTTGGGGCCATTTCGTTAGATACGTTCAAGAGGGAGAACGTGGCCCTTGCTAAAGAGATGGAGAGAAAGCGGGAGTGGGATACTGAAAGCGCATGATCAACCACGATCATCTTGAATGATGGTGTAGGCTCGAAGGGCCAAATGGCCTACGCCTGCACTTATTTTCTATGTCTATAGGCAAGACTGTTTCTGGGAGCTGGGCTCAAACTGGCTGCTGTGTTTCTAACATTATAACAGTGACTACACTTCAAAAGAACTTCATTGCTGGTAAAGCTCTGAGGTCCTGAACAAGGCAAGTCTTTTTTTTAAATTGGAACCAAGTGTAACATTCACAACTTTCACATATTCGTTTCATAGAACATAGAACATAGAACATTACAGCGCAGAACAGGCCCTTCGGCCCACGATGTTGCACCGACCAGTTTAAAAAAAAAAAACTGTGACCCTCCAACCTAAACCAATTTCTTTTCGTCCATGAACCTATCTACGGATCTCTTAAACGCCCCCAAACTAGGCGCATTTACTACTGATGCTGGCAGGGCATTCCAATCCCTCACCACCCTCTGGGTAAAGAACCTACCCCTGACATCGGTTCTATAACTACCCCCCCTCAATTTAAAGCCATGCCCCCTCGTGCTGGATTTCTCCATCAGAGGAAAAAGGCTATCACTATCCACCCTATCTAAACCTCTAATCATCTTATATGTTTCAATAAGATCCCCTCTTAGCCGCCGCCTTTCCAGCGAAAACAATCCCAAATCCCTCAGCCTCTCCTCATAGGATCTCCCCTCCATACCAGGCAACATCCTGGTAAACCTCCTCTGCACCCTCTCCAAAGCCTCCACATCCTTCCTGTAATGTGGGGACCAGAACTGCACACAGTACTCCAAGTGCGGCCGCACCAGAGTTGTGTACAGTTGCAACATAACGCTACGACTCCTAAATTCAATCCCCCTACCAATAAACGCCAAGACACCATATGCCTTCTTAACAACCTTATCTACTTGATTCCCAACTTTCAGGGATCTATGCACACATACACCTAGATCCCTCTGCTCCTCCACACTATTCAAAGTCCTCCCGTTAGCCCTATACTCAACACATCTGTTATTCCTACCAAAGTGAATTACCTCACACTTCTCCGCATTAAACTCCATCCGCCACCTCTCGGCCCAACTTTGCAACCTGTCTAAGTCTTCCTGCAAACTACGACACCCTTCCTCACTGTCTACCACACCACCGACTTTGGTGTCATCAGCAAATTTGCTAATCCACCCAACTATACCCTCATCCAGATCATTAATAAATATTACAAACAGCAGTGGCCCCAAAACAGATCCCTGAGGTACACCACTTGTAACCGCACTCCATGATGAATATTTACTATCAACCACCACCCTCTGTTTCCTATCCGCTAGCCAATTCCTGATCCAATTTCCTAGATCACCCCCAATCCCATACATCTGCATTTTCTGCAGAAGCCTACCATGGTGAACCTTATCAAACGCCTTACTAAAATCCATATATACCACGTCCACTGCCTTGCCCCCATCCACCTCCTTGGTCACTTTCTCAAAAAACTCAATAAGGTTAGTAAGGCACGACCTACCTGCCACAAAACCATGCTGACTATCACCTATCAATTCATTACTCTCCAAATAACTATAAATCCTATCCCTTATAATTTTTTCCAACATCTTGCCGACAACAGAAGTGAGACTCACCGGTCTATAATTCCCGGGGAAGTCTCTGTTCCCCTTCTTAAACAATGGGACAACATTCGCTAACCTCCAATCTTCTGGTACTATACCAGAGGCCAACGACGACCTGAAGATCAGAGCCAGAGGCTCTGCAATCATTTCTCTTGCCTCCCAGAGAATCCTTGGATAAATCCCATCCGGACCAGGGGATTTATCTATTTTCAGACCCTCCAGAATATCCTGCACATCCTCCTTATCAACTGTAATACTGTCTATTCTACTCCCTTGCAACCCAGTGTCCTCCTCAGCTATATTCATGTCCCCTTGCGTGAACACCGAAGAGAAATATTGGTTCAATGCTTCACCAATCTCCTCCGGTTCCACACATAACTTCCCTCTGCCATCTATAACTGGCCCTAAACTTGCCCTAACCAACCTTCTGTTCTTGACATACCTATAGAACGCCTTAGGATTCTCTTTAACCCTATCCGCCAAAGTCTTCTCATGTCCCCTTTTAGCCCTTCTAAGCTCGCTCTTCAACTCCCTCTTAGCCAATCTAAAGCTTTCTAGTGCACTACCCGAGTGCTCACGTCTCATCCGAACATAAGCCTCCTTTTTCTTTTTAACCAACAAAGAAACTTTTTTGGTGCACCACGGTTCCCTAGCCCTACCAATTCCTCCTTGCCTGACAGGGACATACCTATCACAGACTCGCAGTAGCTGCCCCTTGAAAAAAACTCCACATGTCGGACGTTCCCAGTCCCTGTAATCTCCTAGTCCAACCTATGTTTCCTAATTCTCTCCTAATAGCCTCATAATTACCCTTCCCCCAGCTAAAACCACTGGTGTTTCACTCACCATTCGTAAAAGTTAAGGGGAAAGGAATGTTTTCTGATGGCACCATCATGTCTCTGCAACCATTCAAACTGAAGAATCCTCACCCACATGAAGTCAAAACCACAAGGTATGTAAATGAGAATACTTAATGTAAATTCATGTATAGAAAACAAAATAATATGAGGGAAAGATGTGATTGACAAAGGGAGAGAGTTTTTTTTAAACTATTGGCAACAGCTAGAATCTGAACAACAGGCTCCACACTTGTAAAATGTTAATTTTCAGTGCCAGAGGTTGGCAGCAATTAAGACTTATCGCAACATTAAAAATTTAAATAGTTGTTTGGTAATACAGAATTGGAGTGCTACAGAGAAAAAGAGACATGCTGTTAAAGCTATTCATCTTGCACTCATGAGGACAGACAGAAATATGCCAAATCTCAAATGGAACAGCAGCCCAAGAATAAGGGGTAAGCCATTCTTATGCCTGTCTTGATGAGTGCAAGACCAAGGGCTTTACATAATATAAGAACTAGGAGCAGGAGAAGGCCATCTGGTCCTTCGAGCCTGCTCTGTCATTAAATAGGATCATGGTTGATTTTTTTGTGGACTCAGCTCCACTTACCCGCCCACTTACCATAACCCTTAATTCCTTTAATATACAAAAATCTATCTATATATACCTTTAAATGCATTCAACGAGGTAGCCGCAACTGCTTCACTGGGCAGGGAATTCCAGATTCACAACCCAAATATGCTCCCCCTTATTTTGAGGCAATGCCCTCTAGTTCTAGTTTCGCCCCGTCAGTGGAAACAATCTCCCCTGCTTCTATCTTACCTATTCCCCTCATAATTGTATATGTTTCTATAATATCCCCCCTCATTCTTTTAAATTCCAATGAGTATAGTCCCAATCTACTCAGTCTCTCCTCATATAAGCCAACACTCTTAACTCTGGAATCAACCTAGTGAATCCACTCTGCATCCCCTCCAATGCCAGTACATCCTTTCTTAAGTAGAGACCAAAACTGTACATAGTACTCCAGGTTTGGCCTCACCAGCACCTTATACAGCTGCAACATAACCTCCTCCCTTTTTAAACTCCATCCCTCTGGCAATGAAGGACAAAACTCCATTTGCCATCTTAATTTTAAAGCAACGATAGCCAAATCTTTGAACAGTAAAGGAATTAAGGATTATGGTGAGCGGGCGGGTAAGTGGAGCTGAGTCCATGAAAAGATAGCCATGATCTTTTGAATGGCGCTGCAGTCTCGAGGAGCCTGACGGCCTCCTCCTGCTCCTAGTTATTAATTACCTGCATGACAGCATGTCTTTTCTTTCGGTAATTAAAAATTCACTTGCACCTGAAAGCACAGGTCCTAATATTAGTCTGCATTATTAGTGGCTAATAAGTGATTACATGCAACATATGAGTATGAGGCTGCTGTAAGAGTAGAGCACATTGAACAGCAAATACCTCGTTCCTGCATGTAACTGCCCACTTGTAGATGCCGCAAATGGCTGTCTGACCCTGTTCCTTAGGGTGGGCATTGACAGCCTCATCCTTATCACGAAGTCAACCTAACTTACGCAGCAGTTATTTTTGCTGCTTTGAGACTGCTGGCAGTTCAAAGATATAATGTAGCCTTTGTTTATGTAAGGGTGACATGGTGGCTAGCACTGCCACCTCAGTGCAGGACTCGGGTTCAATTCCAGCCTTGGGTGACTGTGTGGAGTTTGCATGCTCTCTGTGTCTGCGTGGGTTTCCCCCTGGGTACTCCGGTTTCTTCCCACAATCCAAAGATGTGCAGGTTAGGTGGATTGGCCATGCTAAATTGCCCACTAGTGTCCCAAGATGTGTAGGTTGGGTGAATTCGCCATGGTAAATGCACAGGGCTCCACAATTTTGACCCAGCATCAGTGAAGGAATGGCAATATATTTCCAAGTCAGGGTAGTGAGTGACTTGGAGGGGATCTCCAGGTGGTAGTGTTCTCAGCTAGCTTCTGCCCTTGTCCTTCTCGATCAGGGGTCTCCAAACTACGGCCCGCGGGCCACATCCGGCCTGCAGCGGGCTACATCTGGCCCGCAGCCAGTGGGGCGGGACGGGATTCCCACTGCCGAAAACACTCCTGCGTCCAGAACCCCGCCGCTGACTCAGGATCCGGACGCGGGGACGGAAGCCACAGGCCGGACATTTGCTGCCGCTCCGCGCGGTGTCTGATGGACCCATGGGAATCCCCGCCCTCTTTACCGGCCTATTGTCCAATCAGAGCTGCCGTCCTGTGACAGTTCATCAAACGATTCAGCAATTGAGACATCTGTTATCCAATTGCCGTTCTGCATTGACTAAGTGACAGCTGCTTTATCCAATCCGTAAGCTCCATCTGTCTGAAATGAGCGAGAACAATGACAATGATGGCGGCAATTCAGTTATGGAAGGAAAAAAGAAAAGAAAAGTGGACAGTGAGTGCTGCCTGTTCAGTGAAGAATGGGGTGTAAAGTACTTCTTTGTACAAGCAGGTGCTAAAGCCTTGTGTGTCATATGCAATGAAACTGTTGCAGTTTTGAAGGAGTACAATGTACGTTGGCACTGAGACCAAACATGAACCAAGTTATTCCCAATTCACAGGAACACGGCATTCGGAAAAATTTGAATCAATGCAACGCAGGTTGCTTTCCCAACAAGCTTTTTTTACGCAGAAGATAACTGAAAATGAAGCTTTAACCAGGGCCAGTTGCAAACTAGCTTATGTGCTGGCTAAAAGAGGAAAGCCATTCGCCTATGGAGATCTCATCAAAGAGTGTATAATGGAAGCAGTGGTAGAGTTATGTCCAGAAAAAGCAAATCTGTTCAAAATCATCAGTCTTGTGCCAAATACTGTTGCTCGTAGAATTGAGGATATAGGGAGCAATATATTTAATCAAATTGCAGACAAAGCAAGAAATTTTCAGTTGTATTCTCTCGCACTTGATTAATCGACTGATGTACGTGACGCATCACAACTTCTAGTATTCATCCGTGGCGTCGACAGTGAATTTAATGAGACACAAGAATTAGCATCAGTGCATAGCATGCACAGCACAGTAACTGGAGAAGACATCTTCAAAGAATTACAAAAAACTGTGTTAGAATATAACCTGGAGTGGAATAAACTGCAATGTATGACAATTGATGGAGGAAAGAAAATGTCTGGGGTGAAGAAAGGTTTAGTTGGACAAATCACAAAAGCTTGTGAGGTTGGTCGATTCTCAAAGCCCATGTTTCTGCACTGCATTATCCATCAACAAGCATTGTGCGGAAAATATGTGGATATGTCTTGCATTCTGAAACCTGTTGTTTCAACAGTGAATTTCATTTGATCTCACGGGCTTAATCATCGCCAGTTTCGTGATTTTCTGAAAGAAACTGATTCTGAGTTCGGTGACTTACCTTTATTATACAGCAGTTTGATGGCTTAGTTGTGGAAAGGTTCTATCATGGTTCTTTCAGCTCAGAGAGGAAATTGATTCCTTTCTCACAACGAGTCAACCCGAACCACTTTTATCAAATAGACTGGCTTTGGAAATTGGCATCTTTTGCAGACGTGACAGGCTATATGAATCAATTGAATAGGACTCTTAAATTGGCCTCGCGGGTAGAGGTCGTTAAGAAGGCGTATGGTGTGCTGGCCTTCATCAATTGAGGGATTGAGTTTAGGAGTCGGGAGATAATGATGCAGCTTTATAAGACCCTCGTCAGACCCCACTGGAGTACTGTGCTCAGTTCTGATCGCCTCATTACAGGAGGGATGTGGAAATGATTGAAAGGGTGCGGAGAAGATTTACAAGGATGTTGCCTGGATTGGTTGGCATACCTTATGAGGATAGGTTGAGGGAGCTCGGTCTTTTCTCCTTGGAGAGACGAAGGATGAGAGGTGACCTGATAGAGGTGTACAAGATGTTGAGAGTTATAGATCGGGTGGATTCTCGGAGGCTTTTTCCCAGGGCTGAAATGGCTGCTACGAGAGGACACAGGTTTAAGGTGCTGGGAAGTAGGTACAGAGGAGATTCACTCGGGGTGGTGGGTGAGTGGAATCGGCTGCTGTCAGTGGTGGTGGAGACAAACTCGATAGGGTCATTTAAGAGACTTCTGGATGAGTACACGGGACTTAAAAGGATTGAGGGTTATAGGTAAGCCTATATATAAGCCTAGGTAGGTAGGGACATGACCGGCGCAACTTGTGGGCCGAAGGGCCTGTTTGTGTTGTATTTTTTCTATGTTCTATGAATCTGAAGTTGCAAGGTGAAACAAATTTGATTTGTGATCTATCCACGCATGTCAAGGCATTCAGGGCAAAACTGATGCTATTTCAAGGACAGCTGAAAGTTCATAACTTGGTTCATTTTCCATGTTGTGAAAAATTTCATGAAGAAAGTGAAGCAGAATTTCCTCCTTCATTTGCAACAGAAATCATTAAGGACTTGCAAAAACAATTTCAGGAACGATTTTCTGATCTTGATGGAAACACAGATGAAATAAAGCTGTTTCAAAATCCATTTGGCTGCAATGTTGAAACACTCCCAAGTCAGTTTCAAATGGAAATTATTGATCTCCAATCAGATGACATGCTGAAAGACAAGTATAAAGAAGGAAATCTGATCCAATTTTATAAATCTTTGCAGCCTGAGCAGTTTCCAAATTTGAAGCGATTTGCATCAGTTTTTGGTACAACGTACCTGTGTGAACAAACATTTTCAAAAATGAAGTATGTCAAGTCCAAATATCGAGCAAATTTATCTGATGAGCGTTTGAAGTCCATTCCAATAATTGGCTCCTCAAGCTTGAAACCTCAGTTCAGCAATATTTTGAAATTAAAAAAGCAGTTCCATCATTCCCATTAATCTTGTTGGTTACGATTGAAAACTCCAATTGCCAGAATTGTATAGAAAGGTGCAGACTGAATTTATTTTTGTTCGACCTTTATTAATGGTTCAAGTTTATTTTGAATTTCTTTGCTTTGTTTTACTGAAGTTCTTTCTTGGGGCGTGTTTATTTTTCTTATTGTGTGCCACAAAATTGGACAAATTCTCATTTCAAGTAAACATTTGTAAATTTTCAGTAAATAAAATTAATTTAAAAATGAATAGCCTGCTTTTCTCATCTGCAGTTAAGTAATTGATTATTTTCAGAGCATTTGCTAATGTTCGACATTTTTACTCATTATATATCATTTCTCAGTGTAAGCACGGCACTGTTTCTTTGTAATTGTCACATTTCTCTTTTGTTCTGAATCATATCATGCTGATTACAAAGATGATCCAAATAAAACTTATTCATTTAAATTTTATTCATTCATTTATAAAACTAATTTTTTTTCTTTGGCCCCCGAAAATGTGTAAAATATACGATGTGGCCCTCGTACTTAAAAGTTTGGAGACCCCTGTTCTAGATCGTAGTTCCATAAACATAGCCAAGCTGTCCCTGCCTTAAACTGTGCATTTTCCCAGCTTTCAAAATATAAAACTAGCAGAAATTATTCAAATTTCCTAGATTTCTCTGATACTTTCATGTCATCACTTTTTCCTGATAAATGCAGTGCCTTCTGTCTCATTCTTATCAAATTATGAATTATCAACAGAGTTCCTTTAGGATAGAAAGGTCAGAAAATTCACTTGGCTGAAAACATTTTTGATCATATCTGCTTCCTAAGTTCACAGGGCATTGGTATTCAATCTATAAATTACTAATTTGTTTAAAGTCTTTTAAAAATTAGCAAACTACATGGAAACCAATGTTTCAAGTTTGTGTAAAAATGGTCAAAAGCAGATCAGTTGCCTGTTAAATGCTTGGCCCTAATGGTACAGATGCAAGTGTGAAGTTAAGTTCTCCTGTTTACCCATAATGAGGAAAACTCATCATATTTCATTAGCAATTGTAATTATTCTAGTTGATCTGCATCTTAAGGCAGGATTTCCTCCATCTGTTAAAATGAGGTTAAATGACATCTCATTAGAAAGCAGGAGGGAGTAAGCCACTTCCTTGATTTGAACGACATGCCTGTCTGTTTTAACTGGGTGGCTTGGGTGAAAAATTAAGCCTTGGGTTTAAGCTGCGTTTATTTGTTACTTTGGCAGTAAAGCTACTTTTGTTATACCATAGATTCAGAATAGCGAGTGGAAATGAATAGTTTATTGATTTTAGATCATCATGTGGGCCCGGACTGCTTCAGTATCTGATTAGTTCTGAATGGTATACATCCCTATTTCTGGCCTTTGAGGAAGGTCACTGATGAGGCAGCTGAAGATGATTGGACCTTGGACACCTGAGGAATTCCCGCAGTGATGTCCTGAGACTGAGATAATTGGTCTCCAACAACCAGAATCATTATATTTTTGTACTAGGTGACTCCAACCAGTGTAAAGGTTTCCTCCTGATTCTCAATGACTTAATTTTTGCAGGACTCCTTGATGCCATGCTTGATCAAATACTGCCTTGATTTCAAAAGCACTGATTCCTCACTTCTAGAATTTGGCTGTTTCGTGCATGTTTGGACCAAGACTGTAATGAGATCTGAAACTGAGTGACCCTGGCACAACCTCACTGAGCTGCCATGAGCCGTTTATTGCTGAGTAAGTATTAACTAAGCACTGTCAACTAAATCTTCCATCGCTTATTTCATATATAAATTTTTCCTTTTCATATTCCAGTTCGCAGCAGGATACCAACTCCATTAAGACTGGGTGATATACCTTCCAAAGCATTGCTGCAGGCATTCAAACCTCTTTAAAATTGCAGGTAAATTCTTGTCATAGTTATTAGAATTATCACTTCAGGTTGATTTCAGCTAACAAATATTAGAAACAGGAGAGGACAAGTAACTTTTCCCATCTCCTCACTGACAACTCACTACTCTTCCCAGTCTACAAATTTTACACACTAATAATTGCTCTTTTAACTAGAATGAACTGCTTTTAGGAAGAAGGGAGACAATCACTTGAGTAGAAATGAAAGGATAAAAATTAATGAATTACTGAGACAAATATTTAAATTTGTATGTCACTAGGACCAAAAAATCTGTTCAGGTGTGCAGTGTTCATTTATTTAAAAAAGATAGTTATCAGAAACAAAAAAAATCACATTTTGTAACAAATTTCCACAAATTAATATTTACTGGACTCTGTTTCAGAAAATAATCTTCTTTGCTTATAAATTGTTCAATGAACAAACCACAACAATCTCACCAGACCATGAAATCTGCTGTTCTGGCAGCCGATTCATGGTCTACGTATAGTTAAGTAGTAGGATGGGTAATTTTCTATGTTAGTATTGCACTTTTTTCTACAGATGCATTTGAAACATCTGATTATGACAAAATACAACTTTAATATCCATTTCTTACCTCCCTTGGTTGTGAATCTTCATTGACAAATTTCCAATACTAAATAGGTAAATTGTTCCTATTGCTTTTCCTTCACATATCTTATTATTTCTATAGCTTTCACATCATTTTGGCTGGATCTTGGAATTTGAGTCACAATGGCAAACAAATTTTACAGCGACTTTATAAACAGTGGAAACAGAG
Organism: Mustelus asterias; assembly: GCF_964213995.1. Lineage (NCBI taxonomy): Eukaryota > Metazoa > Chordata > Chondrichthyes > Carcharhiniformes > Triakidae > Mustelus > Mustelus asterias. Next base: position 50,409,146 of record NC_135802.1, on the reverse strand, counting down.
TCAGACAAAGTTCTACAAAAAAAATCCTGTCCATTCATGAAATGTTTAATGTTCCAAGGTCTCTCCCGTATATAATGATGAGTAAGCCACGTTTGAAGTTTTCGTCTATTTGGCAAGAAATGAGTCTCCACATTTGATTTGTTCTTCAAACTCAGGTTGTATGAATTTTCTCAGCTGATGTCTGATTTCCAGCTTGCCTTCAGCTCCTGCTCTCGATTTATTTTACGAAAAAAGGATTTGCCATATTCATAGGAACTGATCATAATAGCACAAGCCGGTACTACCTTCATTAATCGAGGCAACAAACCTGGAGGAAGATAGATATTAGTTACTATTTTATGCACAGCCTTATGAAATAAATCTTTACTAAATTAGTTTAAATATTTATTTGCTGCTACAATTTCAATCAGGCTAATAAAAACAATACATTTTCAAATTTACATGACAGAATTTTGAAGACATTGATGATTAGAAAATACAAGTGCTGATTGTATTCAGTTGATTCTTCTTACTAGTACATGAGAGTTTGAGCACTTGCTATTTTTAACCAGATCAACCTTTTTGGGACTGTGATGAGAATGAAGAAAGATGACTTTCATCCTGCTTCATGGTTTGCAAAGACTACAATGGTAATAGGGATGCTTAGAACATATGTTCCACTATGCTAGAGGAAGATGGGACTTGAGGAAATTATTACTGAAAAATTATATCAAGAAGCTGGAAAGTGTTGGGGAAGGAGGTCAGAGACTCCAAGCTATATTATGAAGTTTGCATAGACCCCACTTTATTTGATTTTGGCATTAGTGCGAACACAGGATGTTTTGCTCCTGCTGTTTGTTTTATTCATTCATGGGACATGGGCGTTGCTGGCTGGCCAGCATTTATTGCCCATCCCTAGTTGTCCGAGGGCAGTTAAGAGTCAACGACATTGCTGTGGCTCTGAAGTCACCTGTTGGCCAGACCAGGTAAAGACGACAGATTTCCTTCCCTAAAAGGACATTAGTGAAGCAGATCGTTTTTTCCAACAATGGACAATAGTTTCATGGTCATAAGTAGATTCTTAATTCCAGGTTTTTATTGAATCCAAATTCTATATAATGAAGGACTTTGGTAGCAGCTATTGTGGGTGATTCTACTGACCTACTAAAGTTTTTATTAAAACAAACTTTATTTAACAACACGGTAAAAGTTATGTTGATTCTTTTTGTTATATTTTAACTCATTGAAATACTTAAACATGACTAGATATTATTCTTAATTGCTAGCTGTCTCTGTAGTTTCAATTTTTGAGTATAGTTTCAAAGACATACCTCTGCAAAATCAGTTAGCATAAAACATATAGGCTTATGTGGGTGCTAGGCCTCCAGCCTTTTAACACTTATGGACAGAAATACAGAAAGACTGCTGTCTTCTGACTCCCATACAGCAGCCTCCAGAGAAAGATCTATCTTCAAACAGCAGAACTGAAGAGAAAGAGACCTATTTTCTGGCAGGTCCCAGACTCCAATCTCCACAGGGAGACAGAGAGAGCTTCCTCTCTCTAAGTATGCCAAGCAGCAATCTCTTTGAGCTTAGGTCCACAAAGTCACATGATTTTTCCTGTCAATCAACATAATCAAACCTCACTCTGGAAAAACCCCAGGGTAAATACTAAAATAACCAAACTGCATTAACCCAGATTGAAACAAGCATTCAGGATTAATTATGCTTCTTCAGCAACATGTGGACTATGTTATAAGCAAAGCAGCATGGGGTAAATAGAACGGACTTCTAAAAAAAAATCCAGCACAAGAAACATGACAAATACATTTCTTAAAGGCATAGTATCATCACAATATCCAAATATGAATTTTGTGCCCAGTTTGATTGGGTTGCAGGGAGGCAAACACAAGCTGCTGGAAACTATAAAAAATGCATAACGTTATCAAATGAGTCTGGTTCAAGTTTTTGCACAAAACTGACAGCATATAAAAATGACTCCTCATGTGAAAACATTACGGACAATTAGAAGTCATTCTCCTATCAAAAATAAAATATACCGGGAATTTGTCTTCTAATGCTGAAATTAACCACAAAGCCAGACTGCAGTCTGATATTTCATCAATACAAAATTCTAGTTTGTGTGCTAAGTTTGTAGATACTTACCAACAAATAAACCTCCAAAACCAGATTCACGAACAACTCTTCTCATTATTTTCCAGGTAGAGGTTAAGGTTTTTCGTGACTCTGGAAAAGAAAATTTATCATGGAAACTCTCGATTCTGCCTTCATCAATTTGACGATTTTTCCTTGCTACAGGATACACATTTGATAGTTTGGAAAATTATGATGTCCATATTAGAAGGCAATAGAAACTAAGCATTAATGGTTTTCTGAAAGCCATTTGTAAACTCTGATATGGAGGTCTCCATATACAAGGTTGAAGAATTTAGCTAATAAGCACATTAACTTGAATTAGTTCATAGTGCACCATCAGTTTGATGACAGTAAAGAATGTGACTCCTGTGAATTCATGCAGGAGGCCTCCATACTCTAAAGCCTCTTGGCTAGAAAGTAGCAAGAAACAGGAATTGTTCAAGAAACAATCTATAGAGCTTTACATGCACCGTTCTGGCAAAGAACCAGCACAGGCACAATGGGCTGCAAGTCCACCTTCTGTGTTATATTATTCCATGATTCATAAAGTGGGGAAGACTGTCAGGAACGGCGGCAGGGTGACACAGTGGTTAACACTGCTGCCTCACAGCACCAGAGACCTGGGTTCAATTCCAGCCTTTGGTGACTGTGTGGAATTTGCATGTTCTCCTGTATTTGCACATCTTCAAAGATGTGCAGTTTAGGTTGACTGGCCATGTTAAATTGCCCCTCAGTGTCAGGGGCATTAGTGGGGATGAGGCCTGGGTGGGATTGTTGTTGGTGCAGACTCGATGGACCAAATGGCCTCCTTCTGCACTGTAGGGATTCTGTGAAGTCTAGCCTTTGACATGAAATGTAGAAGTCTGCTTAGCACATACACTCATAATTTAGGATCACTGTACAGTTAGAGTCATAGAGGTTTACGGCATGGAAACAGGCCCTTCGGCCCAACTTGTCCATGCCGCCCTTTTTTAAAAAACCCCTAAACTAATCCCAATTGCCCGCATTTGGCCCATATCCCTCTATACCCATCTTATCCATGTAACTATCTAAATGCTTTTTAAAAAACAACATTGTACCCACCTCTATTACTACCTCTGGCAGCTTGTTTCAGACACTCACCACCCTCTGTGTGAACAAATTGCCCCTCTGGACACTTTTATATCTCTCCCCTCTCACCTTAAACCTATGCCCTCTAATTTTAGACTCCCCTAATTTTGGGAAAAGATATTGACTATCTAGCTGATCTGTGCCCCTCATTATTTTCTAGACCTCTATAAAATCACCCTTCAGCCTCCTATGCTCCAGAGAAAAAAGTCCCAGTCTATCCAGCCTCTCCTATAACCCAAAGTCCCGGTAGCATTCTAGTAAATCTTTTCTGCACTTTTTCTAGTTTAATAATATCATTTCTGTAATAGGGTGACCAGAACTATGGTATCAGAGTTTACAAATGGCTTTCAGAAAACCATTAATGCTTAGTTTCTATTGCCTTCTAATATGGCCGTACCAATGTCTTGTATAACTTCAACAAGATGTCCCAACTCCTGTATTCAATGTTCTGACCGATGAAACCAAGCATGCCGAATGCCTTCTTCACCACTCTGTCTACCTGTGACTCCACTTTCAAGGAGCTATGAACATGTACCCCTAGATGTCTTTGTTCTGTAACTCTCCCCATGCCCTACCATTAACTGAGTAAGTCCTACCCCGGTTCAATCTACCAAAATGTATCACTACCAAAATGTATCACCTCGCATTTGTCTAAATTAAACTCCATCTGCCGTTCGTCAGCCCACTGGCCCAATTGATCAAGATCCCGTTGCAATCGAAGATAACTTTCTTCACTATCCACTATGCCACCAATCTTGGTGTCATCTGCAAACGTACTAACCATGCCTCCTATATTCTCATCCAAATCATTAATATAAATGACAAATAACAGTAGATCCAACATTGATCCCCGAGACGCACCGCGGGTCACAGGCCTCCAGTTTGAAAAACAACCCTCTACTACCACCCTCTGGCTTCTGTCAAGAAGCCAATTTTGTATCCATTTAGATACCTCACCCTGGATCCCGTGAGATTTAACCTTATGCAACAACCTACCATGCAGTACCTTGTCAAAGGCCTTGCTAAAGTCCACGTAGACAACGTCAACTGCACTGCCTTCATCTACCTTCTTGATTACCCCTTCAAAAAACTCAATCAAATTTGTGAGACATGAGTTTCAAACAAAACTTTAAAAAATGACATACGTGACATGCTCAGCTCTCCAAGTTCAATCTGTCTGCGAGTTTTCACCACATCAAATGGCAAGGTCAATACAGCTGCAATCTGAAAGAAATGGTCAAGTATTGGCAGCATACAATTGTACTCATTTCTATTTTCATACAGTTCAAGTAATGTTTGAACTATTTTGATGAGGAAAAGACACCAGATTGTGATTGGTTGTCTCTTATTACTCATAGATGATGAACAAAAATGTGCTGAAAATACATCATCTGCTGCAGATTATGGATATGTGTGGGGGTCACGGTAGTCGTCATGGGGGACTTTAACTTTCCAAATATTGATTGGAACCTTTGTAGGTCAAATAGTTTGGATGGGGCAGTTTTTGTGCAGTATGTGCAGGAGGGTTTCCTGACACAATATGTGGACAGGCCGACGAGGTGAGGCCACATTAGATTTGGTACTGGGAAATGAACGGGCCAAGTGTTAGATTTGGTTGTGGGAGAGCACTTTGGAGATAGTGACCACAATTCGGTGTCTTTTGTTATTGCAATGGAGAGGGATAGGGCCGTACGGCAGGGCAAGGTTTACAACTGGGGGAGAGGTAATTATGATGCGATTAGGCAGGAATTAGGGGGCAGAAGTTGGGAACAGAAACTGTCAGGGAAAGGCACTAATGAAAAGTGGAACTTTTTCAAGGAACAAATACTGGGTGTCCTTGATAGGTATGTCCCTGTCAGGCAGGGAGGAAATGGCCGAGTGAGGGAACCATGGTTCACGAAAGAGGTGGAATGTCTTGTGAAAAGGAAGAGGGAAGCTTATGTAGGGATGAGGAAACAAGGTTCAGATGGCTCGATTGAGGGTTACAAGTTAGCAAGGAATGAGCTGAAAAAGGGGCTTAGGAGAGCTAGGAGGGGACATGAGAAGTCCTTGGTGGGTCAGATCAAGGAAAACCCCAAGGCTTTTTACTCTTATGTGAGGAATAAAAGAATGACCAGGGTGAGGTTAGGGCCGGTCAAGGACAGTCGTGGGAACTTGTGTATGGAGTCAGTAGAGATAGGCGAGGTGATGAATGAATACTCTTCTTCAGTGTTCACCAAGGAGAGGGGCCATGTTTTTGAGGAAGAGAAGGTGTTACAGGCTAATAGGCTGGAGGAAATAGATGTTCGGAGGGAGGATGTCCTGGCAGTTTTGAATAAACTGAAGGTCGATAAGTCCCCTGGGCCTGATGCAATATATCCTAGGATTCTTTGGGAGGCAAGGGATGAGATTGCAGAGCCTTTGGCTTTGATCTTTGGGTCCTCACTGTCCATGGGGATGGTGCCAGAGGACTGGAGAGTGGCGAATGTTGTTCCTCTGTTTAAGAAAGGGAATAGAAATGACCCTGGTAATTATAGACCGGTTAGTCTTACTTCGGTGGTTGGTAAATTGATGGAAAGGGTCCTTAGGGATGGGATTTACGACCATTTAGAAAGATGCGGATTAATCCGAGATAGTCAGCACGGATTCGTGAAGGGCAAGTCGTGCCTCACAAACTTGATTGAATTTTTTGAGGAGGTAACTAAGTGTGTTGATGAAGGTAGGGCAGTTGATGTCATATACATGGATTTTAGTAAGGCGTTTGATAAGGTCCCCCATGGTCGGCTTATGATGAAAGTGAGGAGGTGTGGGATAGAGGGAAAGTTGGCCGATTGGATAGGCAACTGGCTGTCTGACCGAAGACAGAGGGTGGTGGTCGATGGAAAATTTTCGGATTGGAGGCAGGTTGCTAGCGGTGTGCCGCAGGGATCAGTGCTTGGTCCTCTGCTCTTTGTGATTTTTATTAATGACTTAGAGGAGGGGGCTGAAGGGTGGATCAGTAAATTTGCTGATGACACCAAGATTGGTGGAGTAGTGGATGAGGTGGAGGGCTGTTGTAGGCTGCAAAGAGACATAGATAGGATGCAAAGCTGGGCTGAAAAATGGCAAATGGAGTTTAACCCTGATAAATGTGAGGTGATTCATTTTGGTAGGACAAATTTAAATGTGGATTACAGGGTCAAAGGTAGGGTTCTGAAGACTGTGGAGGAACAGAGAGATCTTGGGGTCCATATCCACAGATCTCTAAAGGTTGCCAGTCAAGTGGATAGAGCTGTGAAGAAGGCCTATAGTGTGTTAGCTTTTATTAACAGGGGGTTGGAGTTTAAGAGCCGTGGGGTTATGCTGCAACTGTACAGGACCTTGGTGAGACCACATTTGGAATATTGTGTGCAGTTCTGGTCACCTCACTATAGGAAGGATGTGGAAGCGCTGGAAGGAGTGCAGAGGAGATTTACCAGGATGCTGCCTGGTTTGGAGGGTAGGTCATATGAGGAAAGGTTGAGGGAGCTAGGGCTGTTCTCTCTGGAGTGGAGGAGGCTGAGGGGAGACTTAATAGAGGTGTATAAAATGATGAAGGGGATAGATAGAGTGAACGTTCAAAGACTATTTCCTCGGGTGGATGGAGCTATTACAAGGGGGCATAACTATAGGGTTCGTGGTGGGAGATACAGGACGGATATCAGAGGTAGGTTCTTTACGCAGAGAGTGGTTGGGGTGTGGAATGGACTGCCTGCAGTGATAGTGGAGTCAGACACTTTAGAAACATTTAAGCGGTTATTGGATAGGCACATGGAGCACACCAGGATGATAGGGAGTGGGATAGCTTGATCTTGGTTTCAGATAAAGCTCGGCACAACATCGTGGGCCGAAGGGCCTGTTCTGTGCTGTACTGTTCTATGTTCTATTAGTGGAGTAGTGGATGAGGTGGAGGGCTGTTGTAGGCTGCAAAGAGACATAGATAGGATGCAAAGCTGGGCTGAAAAATGGCAAATGGAGTTTAACCCTGATAAATGTGAGGTGATTCATTTTGGTAGGACGAATTTAAATGTGGATTACAGGGTCAAAGGTAGGGTTCTGAAGACTGTGGAGGAACAGAGAGATCTTGGGGTCCATATCCACAGATCTCTAAAGGTTGCCAGTCAAGTGGATAGAGCTGTGAAGAAGGCCCATAGTGTGTTAGCTTTTATTAACAGGGGGTTGGAGTTTAAGAGCCGTGGGGTTATGCTGCAACTGTACAGGACCTTGGTGAGACCATATTTGGAATATTGTGTGCAGTTCTGGTCACCTCACTATAAGAAGGATGTGGAAGCGCTGGAAAGAGTGCAGAGGAGATTTACCAGGATGCTGCCTGGTTTGGAGGGTAGGTCTTATGAGGAAAGGTTGAGGGAGCTAGGGCTGTTCTCTCTGAAGCGGAGGAGGCTGAGGGGAGATTTAATAGAGGTTTATAAAATGATGAAGGGGATAGATAGAGTGAACGTTCAAAGACTATTTCCTCGGGTGGATGGTGCTATTACAAGGGGGCATAACTATAGGGTTCATGGTGGGAGATATAGGAAGGATATCAGTGGTAGGTTCTTTACGCAGAGAGTGGTTGGGGTGTGGAATGGACTGCCTGCAGTGATAGTGGAGTCAGACACTTTAGGAACATTTAAGCGGTTATTGGATAGGCACATGGAGCACACCAGGATGATGGGGAGTGGGATAGCTTGATCTTGGTTTCAGATAAAGCTCGGCACAACATCGTGGCCCGAAGGGCCTGTTCTGTGCTGTACTGCTCTATGTACTGTTCTATGCAAGGTGCAAACATCCAGCCTTCTAATACACCACTCTATAGCTAGCTGCTGAGAGATTCACTATTAGACACAGTAATAGCTTTCCTATGGCCTTTTCTGCCTTCATGAAGGCTTTATGCACAACTAAGGGGAATGGGTGTCCAATTTGCATTTCACCACCATTGTGAAGCATTATTGAGGCTCTGATTATTAGAAAATGGTTGCGCAGTTATACGAGTTTAACTGGCCACACATGCCTGGAGAATGCTCAGTTCCCAGGGGCATGCTGCATCAAATATTCATCTCCATTAACCTCTAGCAGGATTTCCTTAGCACCACCTGGTGAAGTAGGTGCCAATCCCAGCATAATCCTGAAAATAAGAAAGGAACACAAGAAGACGATGAACGTGGTGAATTGCAGGGTAGCTGTAGTCTGTCAAGAGACAGGTCTGTGTAGGTTTGGGGCTTGTAAAATGGTCCAGGCCAGAAAATACAAAAGGCATCTTTCCTCAAACATGTATCCCATTTGAGGTGTGCTATACTTAAGACATACATGGAGGAAAATTTACCACATTTCAGCACTGTAGATACCATACAACATAGGTTGTATGCGTAACTATATAGCGGTCCAATTTTAGAAATCGGATGGTAATCTCCAAATGTCCTATTTATGAATATTCTATTACATTCTGATCTACTGTGAAATGGTATCAGGCTTTGATTCATAGCTCCTTTGTAATGCACTAAGAGATAAGAAGTAGATTGAGACTGCTTGACCATTCAATTTGATCATGGCTGACATATCTCTCAATGTCACTTTCCAGCACAATCTCTATATCCTTTGATGTCATTGGTCTCCAGAAATCCATTGATTTCTGTTTTGAACATGCTCAATAAATGAGCTCCCATGGCCCTCTGGGGTAGGGAATTCCATGGATTCACCACACTCAATGAAGAAATTCCTCCTCAGCTCAGTCTTCAATGCCTACTGCTTATCCTGAGGTTTTGTCCCCTGGTTTTAGACTCACCAGCAAGGGGAAACATCTTATCTACAACCACCCTATAAGAATTGTATAAATTTCAAGGCCCAATCTCACCAATCTCTCCTCATACGACAATCCCAGGGATTAATCTGGTGAACCTCCATTGCACTCCTATGGCAAATATGCCCTTCCTTAGATAAGGGGGCCAAAACTGTGCATGAACTCGAGGCGAGGTCTCATTATAACTATATAAACTGCAACACGAGATGCTTCCTTCTGCACTCAAATCCCTTTGCAATGAAGGCCAATATACCATTTACCTTCCTAATTGGTTGTTGCTCTTGAATGCTTAGCTTTTAATGAAATAAGCAAAGAGCCATTTTTTAAGAAAACATCCCTTAGCACTGTTCTGAAGATACAGAAGTTAAAATACAGCATGCATACCTAAACCTACAGACCACTGCTCACTGTACAGCAATGTGACTTTTGAAGGGTTAAATTTGGTCAACTTTAAATTAGACTGCACCTTCTGATCTCAAATTGGTACAGGGGAAATGGTACAATGTAATATAAAGCACATAAACTCTTTAGAGTTAATTAAATGGCAACAAATGATATAGATTTTGAAAGCGTCTACATCTCAAGAATTAGAAGTAGGATCAATGGGTTGGATTTTATAGCCATCGGTAAAGTGGTGGCGCTCAGAGATGGCCTTGAGGAAAAGTGGCCATAATGGTCAAAAATCTCAGTGACATGGATTTTACTTGTCCTAATATTAAATTTGATTCTGGCATTAACTGTAGGAAACTTCTGGAGTCCAGTAATGATGTCATCAAGCAATCAATCACACTAAAGGATTCTCAGACAGCAACCAGGAAGAAAATGCACTGGTCATCCTTCATTTTTTAATCATTTTACAGTGAGAAATTAAGATGGCGACACATACATGGGATTAAGATAGTTCAAAATCATAAAAATAACATTAAAATCTTACAAAATTGGGGAATGATGGGGAAATTTGGCATTCCACAATAGAAAATTAAATTTTACAGGGCTAGAGAGGATATTCAGCAGTAATTATACCTTGGAACCCCATTAAAAATCCAGTTACACCTACTCAACCAGATGCAACATCTGGGGGGTTTTAGCAGCAAGATAAAGAGCATATAAGGTAGAGCTGTGTGTTGATTCAAGTGACTCCCATGTGCGGCGACTTCAATAGTATACCCTATGGAACAGCAGGGAATCACTGATAGCAACTTTTCGATTTCCATGTCAACTTCATAGCTAACAGTGGCAAATGCCAACTACAACTCCAAAATCCGGGCCAATTTATTTTTTAGATCTTGTATGTATAGATGGTGAGACCACATTTGTGAAACAGATTGTAATTTTGGATCTCCTAGTGTGGAATTTCCAATCTCCACTGTATCTTCAGCAGAAACACTGGAGAAAGAGTGTAAAAGGTTACTTCAGCCATTTCTCCAGAAGTTACAGCTATCATGGCACACAATCAAAAGAAATTTCATGAAAATTTCAGGTGCCTCTCGCTAGAGAGGCGTTAATTTCATTTGGCCATCAGGGTCAGGGGAGGAACCATAAAGGAGTGCAGCTTCAGAGAAATTTTGTATAACTTTCTCAGAACATGCCAGGCTTTCAATATTCATGGTAATGTTCAAAGTTAATAAAACTAATAGCATTTGAATACGAAAACAAATTGATTAGGCTATGAAGTACTAATGTAAAGGGGCATGTAAAATGTTTTAAATGATGAGTTATAATTTATTGTAATTAATTTTTTTTGATAGATAATAGTAATCTTGTTCTTGGTCAAATGTTTAACATTAACCACTTACTGTAAAAAAAAATCATTACGATTCAACATTTTAAAGATAAATTTAAAGATTTTGTCAACCGAGATTTAAGGAGAAAATGTTCTACCTAAAATTGCCTATTATACCTATGGGCAACGTTTATGTAACTAGAGTCAGACTTACTGCGCCTGATGATGCTCCTGAGGAAAAACTGATCGTTAATGTAGGTTCACTGACATTGTATCTCTTGCATAACTGGCTCTTCATCAGTTCATAATTAAACCAGTAAATTGCTGTGGGGACACATAGTTAAATTAAACATCTATTGCAAAACTCTCCCATTTGCAGGCAACACACCTTCTCATTACAGACCAATTATGCTTCTAATCAAAGTACAAATAGAATAATGTGCAAATCCACCAGTCATTTTCAATTCATTTTCAGGCAAATGCTCAGTATGATTTAATTGCTGAGGGGAAATTAAAACACCGGTGCGTTAAATCTTTTGTAAATGACTAACATTTAGTTACTTACACTACATTACTGGTCTAAATCAAACTATAACTTAGTGAACATCTGAGAACACAATCAATGCTGCCATTTCTCTTAGCAAAAATTAAGTTTAAGCCTTCCTGATGCAATCTGACAAATGTTCTTATTTTAAGAAGCTTTTGAGTTAGAGATCCCGAGTCATTTTTTAGATGAATCAAAGTTAGAGCATGAGAAATGAGACAAAGAAATTAGAAGATTCAGCACAGAGGTGTAAATAAGAAAATATACATTGTTCCATGTAACTTCAAGTGCCAGATCCTTGATGATAAATTAAATGTTCAAAAATACTGCTATCCCATTTTATTTGATCTACAAAAATCTGTTTTGGTGACACTGGTGATATATCTTTAAACTGTCCTGATGGAATGTAGCCATTAAGGTTTCATTTAAACAATTTCGCTGCAAAAGTTTCAAAAGAAGTAATATTTTTAGAAACTGAGTAAAATATATCAATTAATTTAAAATACCCACTTTCTTTTAAGTGGTTAATGTTGAGTATTTCTCCCAATGTGGCATCTTGCTTCGTCTCTTTCTGTTGGCGAAGTTCCGGAAGACTGGAGGGTGGCTAATGTTGTTCCGTTGTTTAAGAAGGGTAGCAAAGACAAGACGGGGAATTACAGGCCAGTGAGCCTGACATCAGTGGTGGGTAAGTTACTGGAGGGGATTCTGAGGAACAGGATCTACCAACATTTAGATAGTCAAGATCTGATTAGGGATAGTCAGCACAGCTTTGTGCGTGGGAAGTCATATCTGATGAATCTTTTAGAGTTTTTCAAAGAGATAACCAAAAGAATGGATGAGGACAGGGAAGTAGATGTTGTCTATATGAACTTTAGCAAGGCCTTTGACAAAGTCCCACATGGCAGGCTAGTTTGGAAGGTTGTTTCTCAGACTGGAGGCCTGTGACTAGTCGTGTGCCTCAGGTCGATGTTGGGACTCTAGTTATTGATTATTTATTTAAATGATTTGGATGTGAATTCTCAAGGCATGGTTAGTACGTTTGCAGATGATGCTAAATTAGGTGGTATCGCTGATAGTGAAGAAAGTTATCAAAAAATACAGGGGGATCTTGATCAGTTAGGGAGGTGGGCCGAGGATTGGCAAATGGATTTCAATACAGATAAGCGTGAGGTTGCATTTTGGAAGGTCAAACCACGGTAAGACTTATATAGTGAGTGGTAGGGCCCTGGGGTATGTTGAGGAACAGAAGGACCTAGGAATACAAGTACATAGTTCGTGGAAAGTGATGTCACAGGGAGACAGGGTGGTGAAGAAGACGTTTAGCACACTGGCCTTCATCAGTCAGGGCACGGAGTACAGGAATTGGGACATTATGTTACAGTTGTATAAATCGTTGGTGAGGCCGCACTGGAGTATTGTGTACCGTTTTGGTCACCCTGTTACAGTTCAAAGATTCACAAGGATGTTGCCAGGACTAGTGGGGTTGAGTTATAGGGAGAGGTTGGCTTGGCTAGGACTTTATTCCTTGGAACATAGGGGAATGAGGGGTGATCATTTTGAGGTGTATAAAATCATGAAGGGCATAGAAAGGATGAATGCAGTCTTTTTCCCAGGAAAGGGGATTTGAAAACTAGAGGGAATAGATTTAAGGTGAGAGGGGAAAGATTTGAAAGGAACATGAGGAGCAATTTCTTTACGTAGAGGGTGGTGCATATATGGAATGAGTTGCCAGAGAAAGTGGTTGAAGCAGGTACAATAGCAACATTTTAAAAATATTTGGATAACTACATGGATGGGAAAGGATTAGAGGAATATGGGCCAAACACAGGCAATTGGGACTAGTTCGGAGGGCACCATGGTCGGCGTGGACTGGTTGAGCCGAAGGGTCTGTTTCCATGCTGTATTACTCTATGACTCTATCTACCAGAAACGGTACGATGGAAGCCACCAGAGCTAGGATGATTGTGAGATGGTACGAACATCCTGAAGTTCTGCTTGATTACTTTTTTGGTGAAGTATTTATGATGTATTTTATATTAGGAAAATAAATAAATGGGATAGATTCTACCACAGGGAAGACTGGACAGAATGTAGAAGAATTAAGCCTGATAGACCACTAGCCTTTTCTCATCCCCCATGAAGTCTTGCATTCTTTATTTTTCAGTACTGCTACTTTTACCAAATAGCAGAAAAAAAGTTCTTTGGGGCAAAGAACATCATTTTACTTAAGGAACCAGAATTTATACCCATTATTCTCAATGGTTCCATGATTGCGTGAATTTCTTAGTTTACTTTGTTTGCTGTACATTTCTAGTAACAGAAAGTGAAAACTATTTCTAAAACAATAATTTAAAAAACCTCAATTTGAAAGATTAAAGATGTTTTGGTGGTCAAAAAAACAGGACGGCACAATGGTTAGCACTGTTGCCTCATAGCGCCAGGGGCTCGGTTTCAATTCTGGCCTCGGGTCACCGTCTGTGTGGAGTGTGCACGTTCTCTCTATGTCTGTGTAGGTTTCCTCCAGGTGCTCCAGTTTCTTCCCACAGTCCAAAGATGTGCGGGTTAGGTTAATTGGCCATGCTAAGTTTCCCCTTGGTCTCAGGGGGACTAGCAGGGTAAATGCTTGGGGTAGTGCTTGGGTGGGATTGTTGTCAGTGCAGGCTTGATGGGCCTAATGGCCTGCTTCAACACCGTAGGGCATCTGTGAATTCTGTGGAAGTGTTTTTGTTTTAATTACAGTTGTTTAAAGGACACAATCAATTTCCTACAATGCCTCACTTTTTATCAAAAGGACAAGAATATACTAAGAGGAATGGAAAAATTTAAACAGAAAGAAAACAGTTTTTTTTCCACACAACTGAATGTACTTTTAATTAGAGATCATTCGGATCTATCTCCGGAATCATTAGGTCTAAATAATAACAGCTTAACTTGAAACGCTGAAATAGTTTCATTGAGCAAATCTCTGTTTAAAACAAGTCTTCCTGTAGCAAATGAATTGAGCAGAACAATGGTATTGCTAAAGATTTCAATATTTGCCTTCACAAGTCACCACAGATTTGGATAAAAGCCAATTACTGTGGATGCTGGAATCTGAAAATAAAACAGGAAATACTAGAAAATCTCAGCAGGTTTGACAGGATCTGTGGAAAGAGAACAGAGCTAAAGTTTTGAGTCCGGATGACTCTTCATCAAATTCATAGATTTGGAATTTGACAATGGACAAATAATGCTAACTTTCCTTTCGACAGTTTTCTCTCCTTCTTCCTGCTCACCTGGAGTTGACTCTTGTTGGATAGTAACTCCATAAGCACCAGCTGCCCTCAACTATTTTCTTCATCTTTAATTACCATCAGAATGGCCAACCCAAGTATCACAGCAATAGTTTAGTTCAATTTTAATCTGATTACTTAGATGATACTTTAAACCAAGGTTCAATTGGATTCAAAAGATCCAATGACATGGTTAAAAAAAACAAGTTTTCCTGGTGACCTCATCAATATCCATTTCTGAACCAATATTACCAAATAGGTTTTCTGATCATTTATTTAATTTTGTTTGTGGAACTTTGCTGGAATTATTACTGTTAGATAAACTAGCTTGGAGTTGTTCTCTCGGTCTGGAATTAAGGTTCAAAACACAGTGTCTTTATTGTACATCATTTAAGAGGGAATGACACTTAAAGACAATATGCACAATGATACGAAGGTTGCAGAAGACCTCAAGTTACAGTTGCTGAAATTTTCTACTTCCAACCACTCTCCCTGGGTCTTCAATAACTTCCTTTTATGACTTCAACTACAGTCTCTGATCTAGTTTGCCTCGCCCCTGCTGCCAGCAAGAATGGAGAATTTGGCGCTCAGCCAAAGTGCCATTCACTGCTGTGGTACCGGAGAATCCCAGCCACAGGCGAAGTCAGAGGTTTCGTCAATAGAATCAACTCCACCATTGTTTTATAGCTAGCTTAAAGCACCAAGTCAGAATTTCAGAGAGTGGGGTTTAGAAATCATGTCAGACTTGAAAATGAGTGCACTAGGGTGTGGTGAGAAAAAAAAAACTTCCTTTGCAACTTCTATGCTGCCTGCTCATAATTTGGCCAGGCAGCCAACAAGGCTATACTATTCACTGTGCATCTATGTGGCAGAGGAGTCAAAGAACACTACCTAAGGTGAGCAAGCAAAGGAAGTAAATGGCTGAAGGAGGAACAAGGAAGGAGTCACCAAAGTTCTCTGATGCTGCACTAGAAGACTTGAAACAGGCAATGGAGATTGTTGAGTGAGTCAGTGACAGGAGAATCAAGAACATGGCTACAATACAAGGAAAGAAATTTAACGAATTAACTAAAGTTAAGGAAAGAAAACTGCTGACTTACTTTCTAAAGCTTCCAATCAATTACTTTATTACACAGATTTTCTCAGAAACGGTAATGCTCTGAGCACTTGATTTAAAAAAAAATTTTACACACGCACTCACGCACCTTTTACAAGACTAACCTGAGAATGGTACATCTCTAAGCACTGTTGGGGTCCAGCCCCTCCAGAGAGACAGCCAGCCATCTTGTGCTACTGCAACCCGAACAACGCTACCCAGCTCACTATATGTCAGCTTACGAGACTGACTCTTTGTTCTGATTAATTCCAAGGGGCTTATGACAGTAACTGCACCCACTGAAACACAAGAAAACACTGAAGGGTTATGAAAATGAAGTCTACTTGCTATACAAAATCAAGAGTAGTACCTTGGAACCATTTCAAATCTTCTTCAATTCCAAAGTTTTGATTATAATACAATTACTGTGAAATAATTTATCTACACTGCTTTTTATGTAAATCATACTCTATTACTTAAAATATAAACTCTCAGATCCTAGGCAACATTCCTACATAGGTATACAGAATTGTTGCGACTATAAACGCACATTTCATCAATTCAGCTGTGTGTTCCAATATTAAAACTTCCAAAAAAGCAAACAAACATAACTAAAATGACTGCAGACACCAGCAACATAGTACATATGTTAGAAACAGCATTATTAAAAAATACTATTCCTCACTGAAATATAGATCAAAAAACTACAGGCACCTGAATTTAGCAGCAAAAAAAAAAATCACACCAACTTAAAATGGTTCAATAATTTAAGTTTTGAACAATACAGTTCATTAAAGCAACAGAAGCTTTTGATGAAAGCAAATTACTGCAGATGCTGGAATCTGAAACAAAAACAGAATTTTGGAAAATCTCAGCAGGTCTAACAGCATCTGTGGAGAGAGGAGAGAGCCAATGTTTCAAGTCTGGATGACTCTTCAAAGCTTTTGATGCATCAGTTAGTTCTAACAATCTTCACTTTGTTGTGATGAAATGGTTTCAAAGCTTGTAAGTGTTTTTACCCCTAAATGAAAGAGAAACCAAATCCAGATTAAGTGGATTTCTAATAAATCAGCCTCTGGCTTAGGTTGTTAAGGAAATGGAAGCAGATTGGAAAAAAATACAAACACCAGGTTAGGAAGTCAAATTTCAGCCAGTGGTCCGAACAACTGTGAATACTGGGCGAGTAGTCCAGGCACACTGGATCTGGGTGCTTTTTTTAAAAAACAGAGGTAATCATATTTCTAGGGTATTACAGAGTGATTGGATGTGGGTGACTCTGGGGAAGCTATGCCTTTAGGACTGTCTTGAATCAAGTAAAGGAGGTTATGCAGAAGTGTGCCTTTTTGGTGATAATCTTTCCCGTGCAACTCAATGGAGTAAAGCTGTTGTCAGAGGCTAATTGGTGATCAAATCCTGGTGAAGAAGAGTGGACTGAGGAATAGTATTTTTTAAAATAATGGTATTATGTATTATGTTTCTGGTATCAACAGTAATTTTACTGTCTCATTCAGTTTGTTTATTTGTACTTTCAGTAGTTTTAATACTGAGATACTAAAGTCCTGAACTGATCTAATGTACGCTTATAGTTCA
Source organism: Mustelus asterias (assembly GCF_964213995.1). Lineage (NCBI taxonomy): Eukaryota > Metazoa > Chordata > Chondrichthyes > Carcharhiniformes > Triakidae > Mustelus > Mustelus asterias. The sequence continues at coordinate 50,391,881 of NC_135802.1, read as the reverse complement.
ATAATTCTGTATATCTACATCAGAAAGTTGCCTAATAGCTGAGAATTTATGTTTTGAGAATAGGGTATGATTTAACTCAGATTCACAAAACAAGTGTGGAGAAAATATTTAATATTTATAGTAATTGCAATTACTCCACTGTATGTACGTAGTCCAAGTTTCTGAGCTGTACAGAAGAGGTGGGAGAACGACTGCCTTATACGTGTCAGCACGAATATTGCGGTCATCGAAGACTCTCATCCTGAGGCATCGCTCACAGACTGGATACGATATTGGGACTCCACATCGATATCAACCTTAGTTAAGAGGTGGTTTCCCAGATAGGGAAAATGTTCCATGTTTGGGAGGGTTGCTTCGATGATCTTGATGGATAGAGAGACCGGATCTTGCCCTGGACTTGAGTCTTGAGGTTGAAACCGAGACCGATTGTTTGGTATGCTTTCATGAGGGTGTCAAGCATGGCTTGAAGATTCTCTTCTGAGAGTGTGGAGATGGCGATGTCATCTACATAGTGAAGTTCCACAAGTGATATCAGTGATGTTTTCTTCTTGGATTTCAACCCTGATGAAATACCATCAATGCTGCCTGAGATGGATTCTTATCAGCTGGGACGACAGACGTGCTAACATCAGCATCCTTGAAGGAGCCAAGAGCACCAGCAACGAGGCCATGATCATCTGAAACCAACTCCGCTGGGCCGGCCATGTGCTTAGGATGTCAGAGTCCTGACTGCCAAAACAAATTTTCTTCGCACAGTTCAAGCAACGCTCCAGAACAAGAGGAGGACAAAGGAAACGCTTCAAAGATACCCTGAAGGCTTACCTCAAGAAATGCAACATGGATATCAATATCTGGACACCCTTGCTCAGAAGAGACCTAATTGGAGGAACCTTCTGACTGAAAGGACACAATTCTTCAAGGACACGCAATGTCAAAAGGAGGTCCGGAATAGGAGCCCGAGAAAGGAATACCAGTGATTGGAGTCTAGGTACCGAATCCACCTCCCAGAAACACCTACCAAGTGTGTGGTCTAAAATGCAGCTCTAGGATTGGCACGCAAGGACCCACAGGACCCATGACCAGTAGCACAGAGTTTCTTAAGTGGACAATCATATTTGTTAGCGAGTTATTGCCAAAGGAGAAGAAATTATTCCATTGGAGAAAGATAGATTTGTGAAGGAGTTTAGGGACTGCAAGTGGTGCCATAAGTGCTGGGGAAATGGCCAGTAAATCTGAGAGACTTATTTTTGTTGTGTCAGCTATTTATCGTGTAATTTATAGTTTCTATTGAATCCAATTTGCCTGTTAGTTCAAATTTAATTTTGGTTTAATTTGATTGTTACAGTAAAAGTAATTAAAGTGAAATCTTCTCCATCAGTTTCTTCACTGATTTCGTTTGGAAAGTTTGGTTCTTTTACACTATTGGTCTCCACTGGCACCATAGCACTTTTTAATTTAAAGCATGGTTAATTTTATAGTCAGGCCTCTACAATAAAAAGTCCAACTTCCTACTAGGAAAGTTTCCTAAGACATGTATGCTTTTAATAACCATTAAATAACTTCCAAAACTTTTAGATGAAAGTAACAAGTATTAATTTCTCAATTTTGGGGGGTGGATTTCAACTTTGAGTGATAGTCCAAAATGAGTGACAGTGAGTTGGCAGCCCATTTACTGACTACCAGTTTTACATTAGCATGAAGTTAATACTGCCACCCTGTGGCATTTTCATAACCAATGCCCAATTCATTTCTTTTAAGCCAAATCCTGGTCTCTCTGGTTCCCACACCAACTTTTTGGAGAACTACTTATAAAAAGTTCAGTTCAAACAATGTTCCAGCCCATCCCCATGGGAATAGGAAAATATCCTAGGGATTACTGTTCCCCCAGACTTCAAGCATACTGCATTAGGGAGGAACTTCATACTTTCAAGACATCATCTTTTTGTCAATGAGTTAACTGAATGCCATTTAACTTAGTTGTACACAAAATCCTTGCTTTATTTCTTTAAAAATAGCATTAAAACACATTAAGCTAATTATTAATTGCCTACCAACTGTCCTTGCCCTTCTTTGGAGGGTGGCAAATGTTGTGCCTTTGTTTAAAAAGGGCTGCAGGGAAAAGCCTGGGAACTACAGACAGTGAGCCTCACATCTGCGGTGGGTAAGCTGTTGGAAGGTATTTTGAGAGACAGGATCTACAGGCATATCGAGACGCAAAGACTGATTAGGGATAGTCAGCATGGCTTTCTGAGTGGAAAATCATGTCTCACAAATTTGATTGAGTTTTTTGAAGGGGTAACCAAGAAGGTAGATGAGGGCAGTGCAGTTGATGTTGTCTACATGGACTTTAGCAAGGCCTTTGACAAGGTACCACATGGTAGGTTGTTGCATAAGGTTAAATCTCACAAGATCCAGGGTGAGGTAGCCAAATGGATACAAAATTGGCTTGATGACAGAAGCCAGAGGGTGGTCGTAGAGGGTTGTTTTTCAAACTGGAGGCCTGTGACCAGCGGTGTGTCTCAGGGATCAGTGCTGGGTCCATTGTTTTTGTCATTTATATTAATGATTTGGATGAGAATATAGGAGGCATGGTTAGTACATTTGCAGATGACACCAAGATTGGTGGCATAGTGGACAGTGAAGAAGGTTATCTCGGATTGCAACGGTATCTTGATCAATTGGGCCAGTGGACTGACGAATGGCAGATGGAGTGTAATTTAGATAAATGTGAGGTGATGCATTTTGGTAGATTGAAGCAGGGCAGGACTTACTCAGTTAACGGTAGGGCATGGGGAGAGTTACAGAACAAAGAGATCTAGGGGTACAGGTTCATAGCTCCTTGAAAGTGGAGTCACAGGTGGACAGAGTGGTGAAGGCATTCAGCATGCTTGGTTTCATTGGTCAGAACATTGAATACAGGAGTTGGGATGTCTTGTTGAAGTTGTACAAGACATTGGTAAGGCCATACTTGGAATACTGTGTACCGTTCAGGTCACCCTATTGTAGAAAGGATATTATTAAACTAGAAAGAGTGCAGAAGGATGCTACCGGGACTTGATGGTTTGAGTTATAAGGAGAGGTTGGATAGACTGGGACTTTTTTCTCTGGAGCGTAGAAGGCTGAGGGGTGATCTTATAGAGGTCTATAAAATAATGAGGGGCATAGATCAGTTAGATAGTCAATATCTTTTACTAAAGGTAGGGGAGTCTAAAACTAAAGGGCATAGGTTTAAGATGAGAAGGGAGATACACAAAAGGGTCCAGAGGGGCAGTTTTTTCACACAGAGGGTGGAGAGTGTCTGGAACAAGCTGCCAGAGGTAGTAGTAGAGGCGGCTATAATTTTGTCTTTTACAAAGCGTTTAGACAGTTACATGGGTAAGATGGGTATAGAGGGATATGGGCCAAATGCGGGCAATTGGGACTAGCTTAGGCGTTTAAAAAAAAAAAGGGCTGAATGGACAAGTTGGGCCAAAGGGCCTGTTTCCATGCTGTAAAGCTCTATGGCTCTAGGTAGTGCTCCCATGCTTCTGTTGCCCTTGTCCTCCCAGGTGGTAGATGTCGCAGGGTTGGAACATAGGGCAACAAGTATCCCAATACAGCTCGTCAGCTCTAGGCTGGGAAAATGTTGGTTTGCAGCATCATTTCTGCTCTTCCTGGGCTCACAGTATAATTTTAATACTTACCTGTACAGGTCTCTTCTGGTATACTGACTGAAGCATCCACATCAGATCCTCGGTCATGTAGAGAGTTAAATTGGCAGTCAGGTCTTAAATATAATCAAAGAACAGGTGGCACGTTGGCACTGTGGTTGGCACTGTGGTTAGCACTGCTGCCTCACAGCATCAGAGACCCGGGTTTGATTCTCGGCTTGGGTCACTGACTGTGTGGAGTCTGCACGTTGTCCCCATGTCTGCGTGAGTTTCCTCTAGGTGCTCTGTTTCCTCCCACAGTCTGAAAGATGTGCTGGTTAGGTGCATTGGCCATCTAAATTCTCCCTCAGTGTACCTGAACAGTTGCTGGAATGTGGCAAATAAGTGGATTTTCACAGCAACTTCATTGCCGTGTTAAGGTAAGCCTACTTGTGACTAATAAATAAAGAACCTTAATTTGCATAGATAAACATCTGCCACCACCTTAATTTTATCTCCAGCTGTGGTACTATGAGAATCCACACACTTATGTTAGCATTTTACTTTAACTGTCTTTTGCAGAGTTGTAGTTAAATAATGCCAGGATTTCAAAATTAACAACAGTCTGCAATAAATAGACTTGATCCAAGATGGATCTTGGGTTGCAAAAGTACTGTTTTGTTTTTACAGCAATTAACAATGGTTTCATGGTCATCATTGGACTTTTAATTTCAAATGTCACCATCTGCCATAGTGGAATTTGAGCCTGGGTCACCAGATCATTGCCTTGGGCATCTGGATTATTAGTCCAGTGACGATAGATACCATTTTGCCACCACCTCCCCCGAGCCCATTATTAATTCTTGGCGGAGTTCCAAAAGCTGTTGAATGATTTATCTCAGAAAGGGGCTGTGTTCTCATTTGACAGTTTTAAGAGTTTATTAAAAGATTATCTGTATTTGATGTGGTAAGTGAATAAGTATTTATTTACTTTTGCAACAGACAGCAAAAATTTAAATTTTTTGAATGGTTTTAAATGAGTTCCTTTGCAGCACGAAATGTGTTTGAACAGCAGCACTATTAGTTTTTAATAAGTTCATTGTTTTCATCTCCATTTCAAAGACATTTTGATCTCTGGATGAGTGGTTATGGAGAATACACCAAGGGCACAGGGAATATGAGGTGGTATGAAGGGTTAAGAAGTTAGGTTCATGGAGCATTAGAACAATGTTGGGAGCTAGGCTGCTGTCTATGAGAAGCAAGAAGAATCTTCTAACCAGCCTGGTTCTGCACCCACATGACTTTCGCACTGCACAATGGCTTACAAAACCTGACCGCTCTCTGCCCACAAACCTGAGTGAAAAATATGGGGGAATGGTGTTTGATGGCGAGATGGCATTTTAAGTAGGCCTACAAAAAGATGCGAGAGATGTTGAATCTGCAACCTGTTGATTCATTTAGAACACAGCAATCACTGAGTCACTAGAAGAGATAGCTTGAAAGCTTACAGACTAATATTTATCCAGCTTCAGCAGAGTTGGGATGTTGAGGTCTGCCACATCAGCAGTTTTTTTTTTCTATTTATTCACTCACGGCATGTGGGCATTGTTGGCTAGGTCAACAATTTATTGCCCGTCTCTAATTGCCTTTGAAAAGGTGGTGATGAGCTACCTTCGGCAGACAAGGTGGTAAATGCATAATGGGTAGGTGCCATTTGTAACACGTATTAAATTAGACTTCCTTGCATAAGTTTTCTGAATATTAAACTATGGCATGAAGGTTCTATTCTGTACCAGATCACCACCAGAAACGTGCACAATACCATATTATTTCAGGCACTCTACAGGCTTTCCTGCTTTCAGTATAAAACAAGCATGATCACCCTTGAATAATGCTAGTAAGAGGTCTAATGCCTGTTTAGAATATCTTTCACAAATTAGTCACAAGGAATAGGCAGAGCTTGTATTATGAACTCTGATCAGTTTTTTCGGTTCTGCAGTGAACTTAAAAGGGGCTGCTGGAAACTAACAAACACTAGGCAAGTTTCAACCTTCAAACTTCATAAAACTTACTTGAATGTGGAGCCAAAAGAAACTCATTTAAAACCATTCAAAAAAATCTTCTGACCGCCTTCATCCAAGACCCACCTGAGGACCTGCCAACTTCACAACAACCTGAAATTCATCTGTGCTTCACTGCAAGAGACATGTTTATAGAAGGCATCCATAACTGTCCAGACTTAATGAAGATGTGGAGATGCCGGCGTTGGACTGGGGTAAACACAGTAAGAAGTTTAACAACACCAGGTTAAAGTCCAACAGGTTTATTTGATAGCAAAAGCCACACAAGCTTTCGGAGCTCCAAGCCCCTTCTTCAGGTGAGTGGTCCACTCACCTGAAGAAGGGGCTTGGAGCTCCGAAAGCTTGTGTGGCTTTTGCTACCAAATAAACCTGTTGGACTTTAACCTGGTGTTGTCAAACCTCTTACAGACTTAATGAAGCCAGATCCTTGTTATATTCACGAGACTTGAGCCGGGGTTGTGGTACAATTGTACAAAACTTTATTCAGCCTTCAACGTTACACGCTGGTATCATTTGTTGCTTTATTCTTCACAATACCTACAAATTTCACAACTTTTATAACTCCTCTCAGAGGCAGGGCTGAGGGAGTGTCAGTTCCTTACATGGATTGGTTGTAATATGCCACAGTGGGACGTTAACCCCACTGATTGGGTTTATATCTTAATCACATACAACCTATTATGTTTTCAGTGATGTCGGTTATTGAGTAACTGAACTAGTGTTGTTTTTCATGTATACTTTAACTTAGTTCCACAACACCACAGCAGTTGTCGACAATTAGCGGGATCCAGCAAGTCTCGTTGCAATGTGTTGAGACTCAAATCAAGTTTGAACATGTAGCTCAACAATTCTTTCACATCAGCAGTATAGCGCGCACACAGGTTTGGTTCCTCTTCTGATTGTTATATGCAAGCAGTTTTATACATTAATAACCATCTACTCCTACATACTCAATATCAATCATGCCTCAAGCCAACCTATTTTGAGGTAGAAATCATTCTATGCATCCAGTTCATATGGGGCAAGCACTGTGAATAGATTTCTACCCCATGAAATTTCTGACGAGAAAGAAAATACAGGAATCATGACCACTTCTGGACAAGGAAACATTTGGCACGTGGATTTGCAATTATCTGTTCAGCATTTGGTCAGGCATCGTGCAGGATTAAAAACACGTAATTTTGCTCTGTCCAGCAGAATTAATCCAAATGCCAGCTGATTTACAGAGCAACTTGGATATTGAAAGCAATGCTAGAGTCTAACCTATGCCTGTCACTAATTACTCTATTATCTTAGGTAGAGCATTGATAGAATTAACAAAAAGTTCAGTAATGTTCACATATAATTAAAACTTACCACGAGCTGAAGCTCCGGCTATCAATGGAATATAGATGCTATCATCTTCTAGCTGGTACTTCAGAAAGCCTCGTAATTGATCATAACAAGTGAAATAAATAACTGTTGCAGGCACCGCCATTATTCTGCAAGATAATTATAGTTTGCAAAAAATAATTAACCAGTCTGATGTTAAGAATGCCAATGTCATATTGCTATTCATTTTTCTTTATATTGTGATATTAACCCTTAACATTTGTCAAATATACAAGTATGGTATCTTAAAATAGCTATAAAAGCACAACGCTTTCAAGTTAGCGGCCACTAAAATTTTTGTACTGAGACAGCACTGTCAGATTCTAATATGAAGTAACCACTTGTTAATGAGAGATGCTAATAGGAGTCAACAGGTGAAAAAAGTAGCAAAGCACATCACAGAGAGAAAGATTCTCTCCCAAAGCAGTAAAGGAAATGAGATTTGTGGGCTCTACCTAAATGATTTTGACCCTGAATGGGAAAATAAGTAGAATATGCCTTTAACTTTAGTCGTGTTAAAGGTCGCAGCAACAGAACTGTTTGAAGGATGAGTTATTTTCATTTACATCAATTATCCTACCATGAATCGTGAGACACAAGCATAGAATATCTATGTAAAAAGCATTTTTAATTAGGAGCTTATAATCAAACTATTTAATTATACACAATTACAAACAGTTTCACTTGGTGAAACTTAATGCAACTGGAAATTAATGTGGGTTAGAAAACAGAAGTAGGAGTTATTCCTGGGACAGCAATAATACTGTTGCTACCTCTTAAAGTGGAACCAATGTACATGTTGAAAAATTATATATGCAAGGACACTAGGAAATGAGTGGATCTGTATTGCACTTGATATACCTCTTGCGGTTCCTGGATAAATGCATGGTTGTGATGTTTTGCAGAGTTCAATGGTTTCACCCTGAAGAATGACCTAATTACACGATAAAGGTTCATTGATGGAACCTGCTGGTTAGAATTTAACAGCAACAAAAAAAAATTTGAGGAAAAGGCACTGGGTATCTATCTGAGCTAAAAGTAAAGATTACTGCCCCTGCCTCCCGCCTCTGACTGAAACCTTATGATGGCTGTAAATTTTGACCATAAAATAATTATTTGTTTTGATTAAATCAGTAAATAAAAGATTACTTACAATTTGCTAAACTAATTATAAATGGTATAAAGGAGGTTACAGGTATTAGGAGTTCAATTTTGTTGGTAAAGCACAGCGTTGTTAACTCGTGTTCCTTGTTGTCCACATGGTAGCGATTGTAATATTGCTAATTAGTGTTTGGCAGGTTTGTAGATTAAAACTCCAGAATGAACAATTAAAAATGCTGTTTGAATCATAGGTGAAGGATCAAAAAGTGAGTTCTTCAGCCTTAAAGCACGAAATGTAGGATTAAGTTATTCTCATGATGAAAGTTTTTGCTTTCTTTTTATAGACAGCTAGAATAGCTATATTTTTTCTCTGCTGAACAGCAGAATGCATGATTTGTGCCTATTTTGCTGCTATATTGTGAAAAAAAAAGAAATTGAACACTGCGCCAAAATAATTAGTTGTACTCTTAAACAGATTGGCCATCTGAACGTTTTTGAAGACCTACCTCACTTCGCGTGGGGGAGGGGGGCCTTTAAAAAATTAGAGCTTCCCTTCATGAATTGTAGAGAGAATCAGGATTGGAAACATTAATGAAGGTTACCTCTCTACTCAGAGGGCAACTCTAGTCCACTAAAAATGCCCACTATTGTAGAATCATCCTGAATGCAAAGATAACCCAGGCTTCCTTTCTCAACTGCAGACCATTGTTCTAAATCTCTCTCCCCTGTTCCCTCCATACTCACCTTCAACAAATGATAGCAGCCCAGAGACTTCTTTGTCATGAAGATTTAGACAATCCAATCAGCTGCCTCCCTTCCACTTGCCCGCTTGGCCAAACTTTAATTCTCCTTGCTCCAGCCCTGAACTTGTAACTTTGTGGTTTTTTTCTATCTCCCTTATGCCCTCTCTGTGCTCATCTTGTTCATGAGATTCATCTATACTTCAACCAAACTGCTCATCATGCAACACCTCCTCCTGGCACACGTTAGCTGATATCACAAGTTCTCTCTTCAGGTGTTGTCCCTCTCTCCTTTAAATCAGCTGTCATCACACCCTCTCCCCATTTTAAAAAAAAATCAACATTGACCTCTCTGATCTTGTAATTTAGTGTCCCATCTCTAATTTCCCTTTCCTCTCCTTCAATGTGTTGACACCTCCCAAATATATTCCCAACTTTACTGGAACTCCATGTTTGAAACTCTCCAATCAGGCTAAATTATCATACTGTTCACCCAAAATCCAGTACGGGACGAGCAGAAATTTCCTCCAGTTGATCACTAGGAAGACTGGAGCCATTAATTTCAGTCTTCATTCCAGTCTCTGATCCCTAACTATAGACTCCATTCCTTTTCCTCACAGCAGTCCAAGATTATGCCAGTCTGTTGGGAATCTTGGGCCAGAATTTTACTGGCACGCATGCCCCGATTCTGGGGGTGGGCGAGGCTCGGAGAACAGCATTCTCTGTTGGCTTCGGGCGGGATCATACAAACCTCGGGCAGATGTGCCGGTAAAATCGCACCCTTGGTGTTAAATTTGATCCCGAGATGCTTCTGACCTCATATTCTCAATGTCTCTAAAACTGCCTATTTTTGTGTCAGTAATCCCTGCCTTCTCTCATCTGCTGGTGACACCCTCATCCATGCCTTAATTTCCTCTAGATCCATCAATTCCTTTATACTTCTGGCTGGTCTCTCACATACTACCCTCCCTAAACTTAAGGTCATCCATAACTTGGGTTGTAGCCATGTCTTCAGTTGTCCAGACTTCAAGCTCTGGAATTCCCGCTCTACAGCTCTCTTTCATACTTTAAAACAATTAGAACCACAGACATAGAAAATAGAAACTAGAAGCAGGGGCAGACCTGAGCGTGCTCCACCATTCATCTTGATCATCGAATTCAATATCCCAAACCACCCTTCCTCCCATATCCCTTAATCCCTTTAGCCCCAAGAGCTATATCTAATTTCTTCTTGAAATCAGACAATGTTTTGGCCTCAACTACATTTGGTGGTCATGAATTCCACACATTCACCACCCTCTGGGTAAATAAATTTCTCCTCACCTCAGTTCTAAAAGGTTTACCCCTTAAAATCTTCCTCTTTGACCAGGCTTTTAGTCATCTGATCTAATGGGCTGGCTTTTCACTGGGTCAGGATGGCTTGGGATGGGTTTTTTTATGAAAACGCATTCAAACTTTAAAAGGCTCTCAAGTATTTAATCTCTTATAAAACAAGCCAACTTGTATTCATAAGGCCACGTCAAAGACAGCTAATCCTTTAATATCATCTGAAATATCAATTAAACTATGAACTTACACGTCCCCTACTGGGATAATTGTAGGTTGAGGAAAGTAGCTGAGCGTTAATAATGATAAAATGATAATTCTTATGGTAATGTCTAACAGCCATTTTGTAAATGCTAGAACAGGTTATATTCAACACTCACTGACACAACAGGCTTTTTTCTAAAACGAAAAGGGCTGGGATTAAGTAACTTTATAGCTCGATAGTTCCACAGACCTTATCCAGTCTTCACATCTCCTTCATAAATGTGTGATTCTCACACCACAGCATACTATAATGAAAATGGGTTCTGCAGTTCAAATGGCCTGCCAAGTTTGGGTTTCCCTCATGTTGAGTCATGCCCCATCCCTTTCCTCTATCGGTGAAAATGGGATCAGTTGGAAATGATGGGATGGGGGCATCCAGATTTGGTCCTATCCACCATTTCTGAAGGTCTGTGGAGTGTTTAGGAGTGCGAAAATCCTGTGCATCAAAATTTTAATTTGCTTGACCAACGCAACATAGGCACCAGGAGTTGCAGTAATCACGAATTAAGCTGGAACTTAACTTTTTTTTCAAAAAGTCTTAATGTGCAATTTAAGAGGCAAGAAAATTCACTTTTTCAAAAAAGAGAGACAGAATGAATATAGGTTAAGTTTCAACAGGAAGAAAGGTAAACAAAGAAGAGGAGATTAAAAATAGTGGTGACACTGAAGATGATGGCAGAAACATTAGGTACAATCAGCAGTCTTTCCAGAATCCAGAGTGAGAATGAACCAATCAACAGTTTATGGTAGAGAAAAAAAAGGCTGAACAGAAAGTAATAGAAATAGGTCTTTATTAAAGCAATCAAAATTAGAATTAAAAGAGAAAAACCATCCAAAAATAACTTTGTCTTTAGAATTGTACAAATACTGTAGATCAGGAGAGGTAGAAATTAAGACAGACACTTTGGCTAGCAATCAGACACATATGTTGGAGAAGAAGACAACCTTTCTCAATAAGGTTATTTTTGCCAGCTCTGATGATGGATATACACAGATTACGTGGGAATACAGTTAACCCAAATGTCTTAAGATTGATTTAAGCAGTAGGCTTGAACACCAGAACATGGTAAAATTGACCCAAGATATAACAAACTTTTTTTTGATGTAAACGCAATAAAACTACCAACCAAGGTCAAGTACTTGACTTGATAGAATCACAGAATAGTACAGCACAGAAGGACACATTCAGCCTATTGAGTCTGCTCTGGCAGTTTTGAAAGTCAATCTAGCTAGTCATGTTCTTCCATCTCTTTGACTATGTCTTTTTTCCCCTTCATGTATTTATCCAATTCTCTTTTGAAAGTGACTAATACATCTATTTTTGCCGAACTATCAGGCGGTGCATTCTAAATCCAAACTACTGATTGCAAAATAAAATGTTGTTTTTCCTCATGTTGCCTCTGGTCCTTTTGCCAATCATCCTAAATCTGTTAACATTTGGTTATTGACTCTTCAGCCACTGGAAACAATTTCTCCATGTAAACCCTTCATGATCTTAAACAATTTGATTAAATTTCCTCCTAGTCTTCACTGCTCCAAGCACAAAATCCCCAGTTTCTCCAGTCCAAGTAACTGTAATCCCTCATCCCTGGAATTATTCAAGTAAAATCTATTTGCTCTGCCTCCAATGTCTTCATATCCTTTCTGTATCATGGTGCCTAGAATAGGGCACGATACTCCAGCTAAGGTCAAATTAGTTTTTTCTGCAAATTTAGCAATTCTTCCTTGCTTTTGTACACTCTGGGTGGAATTTAGTTTTGGAGAACCAATGGGAGCCCATGTTGTCTTTCCACAGGAGGCCTGATGCTATTTCAGTGCAGCATCAGGCCTCCAAACTGAATGATGGTTGAAGCAATGTGGAAACCCCTCTCCTGAGAGCTTCCAGCTAATCAGAAGTCAGTAACTCTGCAGAACTGGCAGTGCAAGCCACTGTCAGTATTGCACTGGGTCCTATGCAGAGAATTGGCAATGGATGCTCTGCAGTCAGCTAAATTGAACAAGATGGGTTTCCATGGAGGGTGGCACTGGATTGGGGGTGGATGAGGTCAACCAAAACTGACAGGGGATGGTTTCCTGTGAGAAAGCTCTTCACTTCCCGATGCTAGGTTCTTAAATAACGCACAGAATGCCTGAGAATTGAAGGACACCTCCTCAAGCCACCCAGGATGTAGGGACCCTGTGGTCGAATACCAGCAGTGGTAGGACGAGTTCGTTAAAAGTCCTCAGCTAGAGGCCGAAAGGCTGCCTGCAAGTCTTCCAATCCCAGACTTTATCAGAAGGATGGCAGTAGGTACTATACCTCATTGTTCCCACATCCATCATGTCCACTCTTCCACCTTTAAACTCACCTTCTTGGGGGAGGGCATTAAAGTCTGGCAATATCTCCAATTAAAATGCCCACATCGCTATATTAACTGCTTTATTAATCTGTAATGTACTACACCTCATTGTTCCCACATCCATCATGTCCACTCTTCCACCTTTAAACTCACCTTCTTGGGGGAGGGCATTAAAGTCTGGCAATAGCTCCAATTAAAATGCCCACATCGCTATATTAATCTGTAATGTTGCCATGTCTTTTGTTGTTTTTTAATAAAGTTATACCACTAAGCTTTATTCTACCTACCAAAATGTCTGATCTTATACTTTCCAGCGTTGATTTTTATCTGCCACATGTCTTACATTTACACAAGCCCCCTATTCTTTTGAAATCTATTACTAACTTTCCAAAATAATCCCAAACCAAAGTCACTCGAACTTCAGTCATTGAGCCCCAGCATGCAGATGATGTGTGTGAGGGTGCTCACTCACGAAACTGAGGTAGAGATTATTGTCAACACTTGCTCCGAAGCACATGAGAAACAACCACAGTTCCACAGCACAACACTTCCCAATGGCGAGATCCTAGAAAATGTGGACCATTTTCCAATTCTTGGGAGCATAAGACCATAAGACATAGGAGCAGAATTAGGCCACTCAGCCTGTCGATTCTGCTCTGCCATTCGATCATGGCTGATATTTCTCATCCCTATTCTCCTGCCTTTTCCCCATAACCGCTGATCCCCTTATTAATCAAGCATCCTCTTGACAAAGGCAGATACAAATTACAAAACACATCACCTCCAATGTGACAGTTCAGGCTTCAACCAACTGAGGAAAAGACCATTTTTCTCTTATCTTTTGTGGGATGTGAGCATCGATGGCATGGCCAACACTTGTTGCCCATCCCTAATTGCCCCTTGAACTGAGTACCTCGCTCGGCCATTTTAGAGTCAATTACATTGCTGTGGTCTGTACTCACATGTAGCCCAGACCAGGTAAAAATGCCAGATTTCCTTCCCTAAAAAGGTTGTTAGTGAAGCAGGTGGGATTGACAGCAATCAATGATGGCTATAATGGTCACTGTTACAGAGACTAGCTTTCAGTTCCAGGTTTATTAATTTAAATTCTACCTGCTGCTTCAGTGGGATTTGAACACATATCCCCAGAACATTATCCTGGCCTCTGGATTACTAGTCCAATGACATTACCACTATGCCACTATCTCCCCTTTGAGGGCTCGGCTATCAAACCCAAGATTGTCATGGTTTACTACTAGTCGGCAGTAATCCCCAACTCCTATATGCTTTAGAGACTTGGATAACCTATAGCAGACACCTCAAAGCACTGGAGAAGTGTTACCAGTTGTGCATTCCCAAGATCCTCCAAATCTGGTGGTAAAAAAGATAGTCCAACAGCAGCATCACCTTCCAAGTCAACATGCCCAATATCGAGGTGCTAATCACTTAAAACAAGCTTTGTTGGGCAGGGCAAGTTGTTCGTATACCTGACAACAGACCCAGAAGCAACTACTCTACTTGGACCAGAGAATTTTGTCTTTATCTTTGCTCTACTTGGAACTCGACAGTGACAGAAGACTCCCCAAAAGACAAATGGGATGTTTCAGGAATGTTTTGAGGACATCCCTAAAGAGGTCAAACATCCCTGGAATTCTCTGGTTTATGACCGGCCAAAGTTAAGATGGCTGATTCGGGAAGGCACAGAATATGTTGAGAGACTTCATTGGGAACATGCAACAGCAAAAATCAAGGCATCAGAGTGCGCACAAATAAGCAACTTATCTACTCGACCTTTCAAGTGCTACTTTCTCAGCACGTGGCAAAGTTTGCTGATCACATGTTGGACTTATCAGTCATCTGAGAACCTATTGAACTGGAGTGGAAGCAAGTCATTATGGATTCCAAGGGACTGCCTAAGACGTCTATCTTCCCACTGTTAAGTACACTTCCAAGTTTGTGTCACCTGTAAACTTGTGCCCTGTAGCCCAAGTCCAAGTCATTATTGTATAAAAAAACTGCTGTGGTCCTTGTTCTGAACCCTGAGGAACAACGTATAACTTCCTCCAGTCAAATTTCTCTTCCTTGCATCCAATTTGGTATCCATACTGCCCCTTTTATCCCATAGGCTTGTTGACAAAAAGTTAAAATCTATCAGGTAGCACTTCATCAAATACCATTTGTAAGTCTGTATACACAACAACTGATATACTTATGTAAGCTCTATACTACTTCATTAAAAATCAAGATGGTCAAACGATTCATCCTTAAAAATAATCAAAGTTGGCTTTCCCTTAGACAACCATTCTTGTTCAAGAAGCTGCTAACTTCCTCCCAGATAATTGTTTCTAAAGGCTTTTCTACCACCAGCATCAAACTGACTGGTCTGTAAGCATCAGGTTTAGCCAGATTTGTTGTTGCATACATTTGAAAATATTGCTATTTAAAGTGAGGTGGGCAAAGGCAGATTAGCATTATAGATGGAGGGTACTTCATTAGAGTACAAGTACCGTTACCGTCTGGTTGAGCTATTTCCCTTTTTAATGCTGGGGGACACCTGCTATACTTTATTCCACCTCATACCTTTTAAAGACAACTTATATGGCATCTTTAACAGAAGCATTATGAAATAAAATACGATACCAAGCCACAGAAAAAAAAATTAGGTCAGACGACCAGAAGTTTGGCCAAAAAGATAGGTTTTAAAGAGCACCATAAAAGGAGAAAGAGGCGTATACAGATGGAGGGAGGTTATTCAAGAGTTTGGGACCTCGGCAACTGAAGGCACTGCTGCCAATGGTGAAATCATTAAAATTGAAGATGCTCAAAAGGCTAGAATTAGAGGAACACAGATATCTTGGAGTGTTGTGGTGATGGAGAAGATTACCGAGGTTGGAAGGAGCATGGCCATGGAGGGATTTGGAAACAGATGAAAATTTTAAAAATCAAGATCTTGCTTGATCAGGAGTCAATGTAGGTCAGTGAGGACAGGGTGATAGGGAAACAGGACTTGCTGTGAGTAGATATGAGCAGCAAAGTTTTAGATGACTTCAACATTAGAGTAGAATGTAACCATTTTATTCAACTTTTATTATCATTGAAGTTGTGGCAGGTGTATAAAGAGTAGCTGTTCCAATACCACTGGTTTCATATTCCCCCGAAGCTTAAATTTTCAATGTTTTTATTCCACGACAGTTTCAATTTCATACTTGATCCACAGACTTTTCATGCTTTCATCTATTGCTTACATTTTCTTCTGGGATCTCAGGTCCTTATTATTCAATTTCTTCAATATTTATGTATTTTGCTTAATTGAAATTATGCAATATACTTTTCTGATTGTATTAATATGCCACTTATTTGCTCTTGAAGTCTTGAAGCATATCTCTCCAAAGATGCCAATTATATGTAGAGGTTAACGCAGAAACAGGTTGTACAGTCCAACCAGTGCATGTTGGTGATTACTCTCCGTTACTGAGGTAAGTGTGGATCACATTTATCTATTCTGTTCCCAAGCTCCTTCAACCACCTTTTCCCATCATTTATCTATCCAATTCAAACTGCAATGCCTTCAATATTTTGCCTTAATCATTAGCTCTGGACATTGATTCCACTCTCTGTAAAGAAGTTTACCTTCTATTCTAAATCCCTGCTATCCCTTCCTGTTATGATTTTCATTCCTTCTACAACATTGCCCCATAAACTGCACTGGTCTAAATGAAGACACAATTTTTGAAATTTTTCTTCATTTTTACATTTTTTCAGGTAAAATTCTACTCGACCTACATTTTACCCTCTCTAAAAGTCTTAATATCCCTACTATATGGTTTGGAGCTCAATATTGCATACAACAGTATTGAGCTGTCTGTGTGGAGTTTGCATGTTCTCCTTGTGTCTGCGTGGGTTTCCTCCGGGTGCTCCGGTTTCCTCCCACAGTCCAAAGATGTGCGGGTTAGGTTGATTGGCCAGGTTAAAAAATTGCCCCTTAGAATCCTAAAATGCGTAGGTTAGAGAGATTAGCGGGTAAATATGTGGGGGTAGGGCCTGGGTGGGATTGTGGTCGGTGCAGACTCGATGAGCCGAATGGCCTCCTTCTGCACTGTAGGGTTTCTATGATTCTAGCACTCTAACATATTAAGACTGTATAAAGAATTATTACCATTTAGCCATAATATTTTATTCTTCTCTAAATAAAACTTATTTACCCTCAAACCGATGACTCTGCCTTCTTCTCCTAACCAGTAACTGCTTATTGTTTCTAGTCTTTTCTGTTTTTGTTGTAGCCATTTTAAACGTTTGTTTTCAACAGACATTTGCCAAGGGTTTCCAAGGTAGAATGCAGTTCCTCACCAAATTAGTTCCTCACCAAATTGAAGCACAATTGAATGTTCCATTGCTTTTTAAAAAGGCAAGTTTGCAGGTAAAGTTTCTAATCTTATGACAGCATTATTTGAATAACCTTACAATGTTGGAGGAAGTCCACTCCAGAGTGACTTTATTCCCTCATTACGAACAATTTGAACAAATGCATCCTAGAACACAGAAATGGAAAAAAAAACTTGTTATGCCAAACAATGACTTAAAACGAAGCAAATTCAAGACAAATCTGTCACAACATCTGAAAGCATGCTGACTGCTTTTTCATTCATAAAAACTAAAACTAAAGTGGACATCTGGTGTAGTTGCTAAGGAATGCAGTAGCTACCAGACTTGACTCAGTGCTCCATTTGAAATGCCACATAAATAGTATGATGGAATGAAGTGTTACATGAAGTGTCAATCTGATAATAAATGTATACATATGCAAACAAATATCAGATATAATGGCTCATAATTTGTCACGGCAAAGAAATTGACAGTGTCTGCCATTACTTTGACTTGCCCTTTTTGGTTTAGGATTTTTAAACATTGTGTGGAACTTTGCCAAGAATGTAAGTTGAAAGATTAGATTGAGAGACCAAAAGGAAGAGTCAAAACAAAATTTAAATTTTACATATTAAACTCTAACAACAACTAAAACGCGAAGAAATGAGACACACATTTGTAGTAGCTAATTTTCACTGCCAGGGAAATAATTCACATCTACCACATGATTAATATACCAACCTGTCGGAAACAGATAAGACAACTTTCTATGTCAAATTAGCACATATCTACCATGCAAATAGAGCAAATTCTTGTCATTCAAAGCATTTCAGCAAGAAGCCACATTCATGAAGCCAACAGCAATTTTTGGATTGCCATGATAAACCAGACACCTATGCTCATCTGAAGTTACTGTAGCATTTCTCATAAATAATAGAGTATCATTAGCCTCATTGTTACTTTGACTGTAAATTATGGGCCACCATAAAATTTATATTTTTGTATAAAGTATTTATTATAAGTCCTACAGCATATTTGTATATCAACAATCTAAACAGTTTTTTTTAAACAAAAACAGAAAATGCTGGAAAATCTCAGCAGGTCTGACAGAGCCAACATTTGGAGTCTGGATGACTCTTCATCCTGACAGACTCAAAACATTGGCTCCATTCTTTTACCACAGATGCTGTCAGACCTGCTGAGATTTTTCAGCATTTTCTGCTTTTGTTTCAGATTCCAGCATCTGCAGTATTTTATCTTTATCTTAAAAGTTTTTAAGGTGACTATGGAGAAGGACAAAGAACAATTCGAAGTTAGAATAATTAACTGGGGAAAAGTCAACTTCAATAGGCTAAGAATAGAAGTGGGACAGATAAATTGGAATCAAAGGCTGTTAGGAAAAACAATAAGCTACAATTAAAGAGACAGTTTGTGCATGGTCAAGGAATATTTCCAAAAAAAGGGAAAGGTAGGGCAAACAAATCCAGTGCTCCTATGATGACAAAAGAGATGGAGATTAAGATGAAGAATAATTGTGCCTATGATAGATGTCAGGTGGATAGTACAACCAGAACCAGGCTGGATATAGATTAAACCTGGAAGTTAAAAAGCAAATAAGGGAAGTAACGGGAGAGCATGAAACGAGATCTGTAGCTAAAGTAATACGTTACCACAAGTGGAAGGATCAAGAATAAGTCACAGATTTAAAGTAATGGGCAAAAGAAGCAATGTAGACACGAGGAGAAACTTTTTCACAAAACTAGTAGTTTAAATCTGCAATGCACTGTCTTGAGTGAATCATAGAAACCCTACAGCACAGAAAGAGGCCATTCGGCCCATCGAGTCTGCACCGGCCACAATCCCACCCAGGCCCTATCCCATATCCCTACATATTTACCCACTAATCCCTCTAACTTACGCATCTCAGGACACTAAGGGGCAATTTTAGCATGGCCAATCAACCTAACCCACACATCTTTGGACTGTGGGAGGAAACCGGAGTACCCGGAGGAAACCCACGCAGACACGAGGAGAATGTGCAAACTCCACACAGTGTCTTCACACACACACACACACACACACACACACACACACACACACACACACACACACACACACACACACACACACAGAGTGTGGTGGAGACAAGTTCAATTGAGGCATTTAAGGAGGAATTGGATTATAAGAACATAAGAACTAGGAGCAGGAGTAGGCCATCTGGCCCCTCGAGCCTACCCTGCCATTCAATAAGATCATGGCTGGTCTTTTCATGGACTCAGCTCCACTTACCCGCCCTCTCACCGTAACCCTTAATTCCTTTACTGTTCAAAGATTTACCTATCCTTGCCTTAAAAACATTCAATGAGGTAGCCTCAACTGCTTCACTGGGCAGGGAATTCCACAGATTCACAACCCTTTGTGTGAAGAAGTTCCTCCTCAACTCAGTCCTAAATCTGTTTGACCTGAACCTTGGAGAGGCTACGAGGGCTCAAGAGTTAAGAAATCTTTTGTCTCTGCACTGTTCTCAAAGTTACCGTTCAGATATAGGTTATGATCAAAGATACTGAGGATGGGGAACTTGTTGGTAGTGGTGCCATCTTGGGGTTAGAGCTTTTGTCGAAGATTTTAGTATGTTGTCAGCCATTTATCAAGAAGGTAGAAATTAGGAACCACTGCTTGATAGAAGATTTTTAGAGAACTTCTGAATAAAATGCACTTTTAAATACAACTGGGGTAGGAGCAGAACAGAAGCCATGCAAAGGGATAAGGAAGCTCTACAGCATCACCTGGTGGTATGATAGGGCAATTGGGACAAGTAAATCTTTTTTATCATAGAAATCATAGAAACCCTACAGTACAGAAAGAGGCCATTCGGCCCATCGAGTCTGCATCGACCACAATCCCACCCAGGCCCTACCCCCATATCCCTACATATTTACCCACTAATCCCTCTAACCTACGCATCTCAGGACACTAAGGGCATTTTTTAGCACGGCCAATCAACCTAACCCACACATCTTTGGACTGTGGGAGGAAACCGGAGCACCCGGAGGAAACCCACGCAGACACGAGGAGAATATGCAAACTCCACACAGACAGTGACCCAAGCCGGGAATCGAACCCAGGTCCCTGGAGCTGTGAAGCAGCAGTGCTAACCACTGTGCTACCGTGCTCATTGGAATTCCCATGAAACTGTTTACAGAGAAGTTTACAATGTATTCCAGACAAGATTTTTAATAAATATTCCTTTTACCTCCCAGTATTAGTTTGCACCTTCCTTCCTTCCTTCAGTCTTGAATCTCTCCCTCCTTCCACACTATTGTTGACCTTCCTTTCTCCCGTTTCCACTGCCAACGCTTCTCCCCCCTTCCACACACGCACGCACCTTTCCTGCCTCTATGCTTGCTTGAAACCAGTTACATCTCTTAACTTTGTCCAGTTCTGATGAAAAGTCATTGACCTGAAATATTAACTTTCTCTTTTCACAAGATCTGCTGAGCATCTCCAGCATTATGTTTTTATTTCAGATTTCCCACATCTGCATTATTTTGGTTTTGTAGAAGACCAGGATTGGTCATTTACCATACCTACTCGAGATCCTAACGACTTCTGAGAAAAAAATAACATTGGTATAAAATTACTGTCTCTAATTATCCATACAGAATTACTCCTGTATTTGCAAGATATCTTAGACTTGCATTATAATGATTTACATGGAGGTGTGATACCAATTAGCAAATTCCTTTATGAGAATATTTTGTCATGAGTATTTGAATCTCGCTTGGGAGTGCATTCCATAAAGAAACTAGTATTCTTACCAATGTTCCTCTGAATTGCCCTGGTGCTTTATACCAAGCAGTCTTATTTCCATTTTCACAGATGCATACATGGTCCATCAGGCCATTGCAGTACAGAAAGCATTTCCCTATAATTATAAATATATACATTTAAAAATCAGGATAAATGTACAGGTTTCTGCCATATACAAAATGTTGATGTAAAAAAATCATGAAAAATACAAGGATTATACAATGCACTGGTAACACAGAATAAAATCAATTGTGCAACAAGTTTAATAGATTGGTAACCTGAAAGATGAATGAAATTCACTTCTGTCCATTTCAGTGGCACACATGTTACATTGGTAAACAACTCTAAATGCTCTAGTTTCAAACTACTTTTAGAAGTCTTGACAATTATTTTGGTAGATAAACAGCCCGAGACATGGTAATGCCCAATTACTCAATTAGGGAGATATGAAAAACTGTTATTCTAGTTTGCTTTTATTAAATATTTTCTTGTACTTCATTTAGCAATTACCTTTATGAAATGGAGTTATCTGTGCTTGCAGCCGTATTTTTATGACATCAAATGGAGTAACTGAAAAGAAAGAAAATTATTTTGAAGAGAATGTTCAAAATTATGGTCCATTATCAACAGATATCAAGCGCAACATTACATACAAAAATATGGCCTGATTCTCAAAGTCCCAATTATACACTGCATTTAAACAAGGCAGAAAACAGCTAAATTCAACAATCATTTGTGAGTGAATCCTGCTTATTCAACAACATACTTTGGCATTAAAAACAATTTCTAAAAACTAAAGTCTGTGATATAGAAATACTGTGTCCTACGTTAGCTTAAGGACAATGACATCTTCAATTCAAACTAAGCAAAGTTCATGAGGAAAAAGGGACAACTGACAATGTGCTATGACCATAAGAGCATATCATCCAAGCTTTTATCCAAGGAAGAGTACATACACATTGTAAGTTTTCTTGGAAATGGAAAAGGCTTTCAACAAAATTTGACAACATAATGTGATACAACATCCCTTACAAACTTTCATAATATTTGTTATACTCTACCTTTCTGTCATTTGGTTTCAATACTATACTCTCAATTTCCAAGTCCATACAGATACCATATTATAATTGAACTGAAATAAGTACAAATGCTTATACTTTAAACAAAAAAAAATCCCAAAAATATAAGTAAATGCACTTTCTTACCAATCAATGAAGTCATGAATGCACCAGAACATGAAGCTATCATTTGTTGGATCGGTGTGATTCCATTCGTACCAAGGTTTGACCGATGGGCAGCCATTTTGCCTTATTCTACTCTACAGAAAAAAAATGACATGAGATAGTGATTTTAAAATTTAAGAATAGTCCTGGCAATTCCAGATTTTTTACATTACTAGTAAAATTCTATTTAGTACTGGTCCCAGTCTCCACATCTTCTACTAGGTTTTTCATCACTTTTCCGAATACCTCCTTATGTCTCTTACTTTAAATTTCTATTCGATAACTGTATTGTGGAGTGCCTTGAGATATTTTGCTTTGTTAAAGAAGTGACACAACATCTCTTGCGAATTTGCCAGTCGTTGAAACTAAAATTTGTTTTACACAATGAGTTGACTGATTTGATCATCATAAAATCATTAGTTTAATCAAAGGGATCAATAGAGACTTGGGATGTTTAAAAATACCCATTAAGTGTTCTTGTGTCAATAAAAATGGTAAGTATTTATTTTATACTCAGCTATTAAATTATCTTCATCT
Organism: Mustelus asterias; assembly: GCF_964213995.1. Taxonomy (NCBI): domain Eukaryota; kingdom Metazoa; phylum Chordata; class Chondrichthyes; order Carcharhiniformes; family Triakidae; genus Mustelus; species Mustelus asterias. Next base: position 50,369,098 of record NC_135802.1, on the reverse strand, counting down.
GGAGCATATAGTCATTTGCCAGTTATTAGGAACATGCTCAGAAGGAACTGGATTGGGAATTTTCAAATTCATTTCCTGTAGGACCATTGCAGCTAACAGACATTAGGGAGTTTCATATCATCTGGGATGGATCTGAACCCTGGTCCCACAGCTGAAAGACCAATACTCATCCAATGAAAAACCCAGTTTCCAAATTCTTTCAATTAATTTTGTTGCAAAAACAAAATAGCCAATTGGAATATGACGCCACAGATCAGAGCAATATATGTCTTTTCCACAAAAAGCAGGGTAAATCCAAGCCCGTGTAGGTCTGCAAGCTCATGGGTGTAAGATGAACAGGACTTGTACACGACAACAAAGCAAAGTTTTGGATTATCTCAATTTTGTGAAAGATAAAAGGTGGGAGGTTGGCCAGGAGTTCTTTGGAATAATCAAATCTAAAAAAGGTAGCTGAGGCATGAATGAGGGCTGCACCAGCAAATATTCAGCCTCCAGTGACATTACAAAGGTGAAAATAAGCAGTCTGAGTGATGGCACAGATATGTTGCAAGTTGTTCATTTCAGGGTCAAATATGACACTCTCAGTACTTCTCTCACAGTTTTCAAACTTCCCCTTAAAACCTTCCTTCTCTAAAATTGATCCCTACACAAGCTTCTTTGCTGGTTCCAATTTTTTTGATGATGATGTGGTGAATGAGTGGCACATAAATCAAGAGATGGGAATGAGAGTAAAGCTCTTGGGTATGCCTTGAGTGACCATATGAAAGGAGAAGCTTTTGGCAGGAATGTAATATCTATTTTGTGACAGTTATAAGCCAAACCATGGGCAGCATGGTGACACAGTGGTTAGCACTGCTGTTTCACAGCGCCAGGGATCCAGGTCTGATTCTAGCCTTGGGGTGACTGACTTTGTGCAGTTTGCACAATCCCCCCTATCTATGCGGGTTTAGTTTCCTCCCACAGTCCAATGATGTGCAAGTTAGATGGATTGGCCATGGTGAATGCGCAGGGTTGCGGGAATAGGTGTGGTGGGAAAAAAGCATTGAAAGTGAAATTTTACCTACAAGAGAAAATCCACAGTTATATTAGGCATACTGATAGTATTTCATTCTTACTGTTGAAGCTTTCTGTTGTTTAAACAATTACAGATAAACAATTAAGTTTATCTGTACAGAAATCATAGATAGTCTCAATTGAAATGTTCAGTCCTACAAATAGGTCTCTGGATCACAGTTAATAACATGGCAATGTCATTGGACTAGTAATCCACAAGCTTCGGCTAATGCTTTGTGGATGTGGGTTCAAATCTCAACATGGCTGCTGGTGAAATTTAAATTCAATTAATAAATAAATCTGGAATTGAATTGGAATGGTAACCATAAAACCTTGTTTGTCTTCAAAACCCATCTGGTTCACTAAAATGCCGCCCTGACAAATTTCAATAGTCATGCGCATTCAACGAATAATACCTTTCAGCCAATGTCCTAGACTCCACTATCACTATCGCTGCTGTTCCGCAGCATAAACCCATACACAGTCAGGAGGGCCATGCCTGGGAATGCACAACCTTGATTCCAAACCCATGAAGTCTCATGGCATCTGGTCAACCAGTCAAGGAAACCCATCTGCTGATTACCACATACTACCCTCCCTCTGCTGATAGTCAGCACTATTCCATGTTGAACATCACTTGGGAAGAAATACTGAGGGTAGGGAGCAAGGGCACAATCATATTCTGGGCAGGAAGAATGCAATGATAATCGCCAAGAGTGGCTCAATAGCATCACTGATGATGTTGGCAAAGTCCCGATGGACTTCTTCACCAGACTGAGCCTGTGGCAGGTGGTGAGGGAACAAACAAGAGGGGGAAAAAAACAGCAGACCTTTGTCCTCACCAAGCTACTGATCACTGACACATCTGTCCATGACTGTACCGGTACGAGTGATCATCCCATTGTCCTTGTGATGACAAAGTCGTGCCTTCATATTGAAGATACTGTCCATCGTCTTGTGTGGCACCACCATTTAATAAATGGGATAGATTCAGAACAGATCCAGCAACTAAAAGCTGGGGATCCATGAAGCACTGTGGGCCATCAGAATTGTATTCAACCATAATCTACAGATTCTAGCTCAGTGACTGATGACCTTCCTCCCGCTACCACTGCCATCAAGTCTTGGGATCAACCCTGATTCCAAGAAGAGCGCAGGAGAGCAAGCCAGCAGCAGAACCTGACATCTAAAATGAGGTGTCAATCCGGTCAAACTACAACACAGGATTAGGAGCTGGCCATTCAGCCTCACGAACCTTCTCTGGCATTTGAAAACATCATTGTTGATTTGATTTCATCTGAAAGGGTTAATAATCACACAAGTTTAAAATCACATAAGCTGCTATGAGAGAAACCAGAGGTCTTTATTAAAGCTGACCCAGATAAGCATCAATGCCCTTAGTCTGAGAGAATTCATTAAATCAGACGTCTGGACATGGAAAGGGTGATTGATATCCACAAACACAGAACAGAAGCTGGAACATCAATGATAACTTGTAAAAAGAATGAATTAGGTCAGTTAACATGAATAAGTCTTCATGCTGATTGGATGTTATAATTAAGCAAACGCATGATGGTAGTGATTGGTGTTCAACATTTGTATCTTATGCATAATGTAACCTTAATCAATAGTTGAGTGGATAAAGATAACTCTTATACCTTTAATTGGGTAATATACTTGTAATCAAATCTGAAACTATATCTGCTTGGGTATTCCTGAATTCTGTACTCTGACTAACCATTAACTGGTTTCCCAGAGTCCTGTTGCTATAGAATAAACCACCATTGTGAAACACTCTGTGACTTTGTCTGGTTACTTGAAGGGAACAAAGTAGTAAATAAACCAACAGACGGAACATCAAAGAAAGCCCTGCAACAGTGTCCTCAACTCCACTTACCTGTTTGCCCAATATTCTTTGATTCCCTTATCGAATCAGCCTCCACTTACCTCTGAGGAAGAGCAACCCACAGACTAACTACCATGAGAGAAAATAAAATTCTCATCTCCATCTTAAATGGTAGATCCCTTATTTTTAAACTCGTCTACTAATTCTAATATTTCTCATGAGGGGAAACATCCTCTCAGCATTCACCTTGTCAAGTCCCCTCAAGATATTTTATGTTTCAATAAGATCACCTCTCATTCTTCTAAATTCCAATGGATGCAGGCCCAACATTTCCTAAGATAGCCCCTTCATACCAGGAATCAACTTTCTCTGAACTGCTTTTAATGCAATTATGTCCGTTCTTAAGTAAGGAGTCCAAAATTGTACACAGTATGTCAAGATATTTTCTCAATACCCTGCACAATGGTAGCAAAATTTCCCTACTTTTATATTCAATTGTCCTTGCAATAAAATACAACATTCAATTTGCCTTCCTAATCACTTGTTGTACCTGCATAAGAATTTTTTGTGATTCATGAACCAGGATACAAAGATCCCTCTGTACCTCAAAGTTCTGCAAGCTCTATTTAAATGATGTGCTACTTTTTTATTCTTCCTGACAAGTAGACAAATTCACATTTTCCCATATTATCCTTCACCTGCCCATTTTTTTGCCTACTCACTTAACCTATCTCTCTTTGTAGACTCTTTTATGTCCTCAAAATTTACTTTCCTATTGTTGTCTGTGTCATCAGCATATTTAGTGAACATAACTTCAGTCCTGTCATCTAAGTTACTAATATAGATTGTAGAGCTGAGGCCCCAACACTGATCCCTGTGGCACTCCACGAGTTACAACTTGCTAACCTAAAAATTGCCTTTTTATCCCAATGCTCTACTTCCTGTTAGCTAACCAATCCTCAATTCATGATAATATGTTACCCCCTACACCAGTGGTTCCCAAACATTTTCACTGGGCTGCACTTTTCGGAATAAACATTTGCTCGCGCCACGCCAAATTTTTTATTGATAAGAAATACATTCAAAAACAAAAAAAAAACAACTCCTAGCAGTGCTTGATTCATAACATAGAGCACAACTACTTTATAATATCATGGGACATCCAGAAAGTATAAAACAATGCTTGTTTAAACCATGTTTAAATGTTTGTTTGATTGTCCTTGAATCTTCCCACCACACTTGCCATCCTCTCTCGCCACACCAGTGTGGCGTGCCGCACCCTTTGGGAACCACTGCCCAACACCATGAGCTCGTTTTGTATAGTAACCTTTGATGTGGCACCTTATTAAACATCTTTTGGAAATCCAACTACACCACATCTACAGGTTCCCCTTTATCCACATTACCTATTACTATCTCAAAGAACTCTAATAAATTAGTCAAATACAATTCCTCTTTCACAAAACCATGTTGACTCTTCCAGATTGTATAAAGATTTTCTAAGTGTCCTGCTATAATCTTCTTAATAATAGATTCCAGCATATTCCCTATAGCAGATGTTACTCTAACTGGCCTGTTTGCTGTCTCCCTTCTTTATTAAATAGAGGAGTTACACTTGCTATTTTCCAATCTGACAGGATTTTCCGTCCCCGTCGTGGTGGGATCCGCAGCAGCAGATTCGACAGTTCAGTCAAAAGTCCACTGGCCTTCAGCTTGGGAGCAAACAATCCCAACGGCAGACAAGGCTGGAAAATCCCACCCTCTGAAAATCTAGAAAATTACAACCAACACATTTATTATCTCTGCAGCCACCTATTTTAGGACTCCAGTATGAAGTCTATCATGACCTCGAGACTTATCAAGCTTTAATTCTAATAGTTTTCTCAAGACCCTTTCTCTGGTGATTGTAATTGCATTAAGTTGCCACCTCCCTTTCATTTTGTGGTTTTCAAGTATTTCTGGGATGTTATTTGTCTTCCATAGAGAAGACAGACACAAATATCTGTTCAACAATTCCACCATTTCCTTATTTTCCATTTTTAATTCCCCAGACTAGAGGATCCAGTTAGTTACTTTTTCCTTTTTTAAATACTTCTGGAAATTTGTATAATCTGTTTTTATATTTCTAGCTCGCTTTGTCTCAGACTCTAATTTCTCTTTCCGTATCACTTTGTCAGTCATTCTTTGCTGCCAAACAGCAGAATCAGCATGCGATAAACAGAATTAAGCAATTCCACAAATGACGGATCAGATCAAAGTTCTGCAGCCCTGCCACATCCAGTCATGAATAGCAATGGACAGTTAAACAATTAAACAGATGAGGAAGCTCCACAAATATCCCCAACCTCAATGATGGAGGAGCCTAGCTTAGAACATCAGTGCATAAGACATGTCTGAAGCATTGCAACAATTTCAGCAGAAGTGCCAAGTGGATGATCAGTCCATGAAAATAATAATTTTTTTTTTTTTAAATCAGGTGAGTTGCAGCTACAGTCATTGCTGGGGCCTCAGGAACTGATGTGATAATCAACTATCCTGGAATGAAAGAGGTCAAATACTATTGTGTTTTGTGAGGGGTAAAACTGAGGAAAGCTGTTTACCAGATGATACAATATGAATCAGAACAAGATCAATATCTCAAAGTCACTTCCCAAGTCTCGCAGTCGAAGAAGAAATGTTTGTTGGCCAGAACAGATTCAAAATTCAAAAGGGATTAATCCCTTTTTATAACAACTGACTTATAATAGAGTAAAACTCTTGCTTAGTGCCAAAGTCAACATTCCTTCTAAAAGAGATCTTTCTTGAAAAAAAAACATATACAAATTCCTAATGAAAAACTGCCTGTATTTTGGTCAAAGATTAATTTACTTTGTGCTACATTGGAGTACATTCACAAACTTAAAAGTTGCCATACAGATAACATACAGTGGCTGGGAAAGATAAAAGAAAATCCACCTACTCCTGCATGAAAGGCGTGTCTTTTCGTTCAACAGTATGGTGTTGCTCTGCGTTTTATTTTTGCCACACAAACTGTAAAAGCAAATCAAGGTGACCTTGCCGATAGGAAACTATCTGTCTCATTCCATGTGTAAACTCTGAATGCCACCCAATGACTTTGTGATGCTATGGTAATTATTCACAGAATTGACGAGCGTGTTCTGTCAAAAAAACCCAACAAACTTGGCGTAGATTTTATGCTTACAGAACAGACTGCTTAAACGGGGCTACAGTTTACTTATTAGCTAGTCCCAGTTTGTGTGCCCTCTGATGACTCAGCAGATCAATCCTGGGACTATGGTCCTTGGGCCAAGAGTTATCTGAGAAAGCTGGGTTCTCAGCCAGGGCTCCACCCTCTCCCACCTTTCATATTCATTGCGTCTCAGTAGCAGAGTGTATGCAGTCAGTTTCCGACCATGGTGAGGATTGCTGGATGAGGTGTCTACCACACGGAAAGACAAATCATGAAGCCAGGGAGATGTTATTTTTGTTTCAAGGGACTAATGACAAGAATTCCTGGTTTAATAATCTTAAGAAAATGGCACTTAAAACATTGGCTTAGATTTTTTTTAAATTAAAACATTCAAGGAAAGCAATGTCAATATTGAGGAACTGAATATTTCAACACTTCCGGCACACATTATCAAAATCAGACATAGCACAATCTTGATTGGCAGACAGTAATGTCCCTGTACCCCAGTAATCATGCTGGGGCCAGCTCAGAGACAATGCAAACTGTGAAACAGAGCAGAAAAATATAGGATATAGGAATATAGGAAAATTAAATGCTTCAAAGTTAGATGCAATGTAAAATATAAGCTATTATACTTAGAACATGGTGGCAATGGTTAGCACTGCTGCTTCACAGCGCTAAGGACCCGAGTTCGATTCCCGGCCTGGGTCACTGTCTGTGTGAAGTCTGCACATTCGTCCCGTGGCTGCATGGGTTTCCTCCCACAGTCCAAAGGTGTGCGAATTAGGTGGATTGGCCGTGCTAAATTGCTCCTTAGTGTCAGGGGGACTAGCTAGGGTAAAGAACATAAGAACTAGGAGCAGGAGTAGGCAATCTGGCCCCTCGAATCTGCTCCGCCATTCAATAAGATCATGGCTGATCTTTTCGTGGAATCAGCTCCACTTACCCACCCGCTCACCATAACCCTTAATTCCTTTACTGTTCAAACATTTATCTAACCTTGCCTTAAAAACATTCAATGAAGTAGCTTCAACTGCTTCACTGGGTAGGGAATTCCAGAGATTCACAACCCTTTGTGTGAACAAGTTCCTCATCAACTCAGTCCCAAATCTGCTCCCCCTTATTTTGAGGCCATGCCCCCTAGCTCTACTTTCACCTGCCAGTGGAAACAACTTCCCTGCTTCTACCTTATCTATTCCCTTCATAATCTTATGTGTTTCTATGAGATCTCTCCTCATTCTTCTGGATTCCAATGAGTGTAGCCCCAGTCTACTCAGTCTTTCCTCATAAGCCAACCCTCTCAACTCCAGAATCAACCTAGTGAATCTTCTCTGCACTCCTTCCAGTGCCAGTATATCCTTTCTCAAGTAAGGAGACCAAAACTGTACACAGTACTCCAGGTGGCCTCATCAGCACCTTATACAGCTGCAACATAACCTCGCTGTTTTTAACTCCATCCCTCTAGCAATGAAGAACAAAATTCCATTCGCCTTTTTAATTACCTGCTGCACCTGCAAACCAACTTTTTATGATTCATGCACAAGGACACCCAGGTCCCTCTGCACAGCAGCATGCTGCAATTTTTTACCATTTAAATAATAGTCCATTTTGTTGTTATTCCTACCAAAATGGATGACCTCACATTTACCAACATTGTACTCCATCTGCCAAACCCTCGCCCACTCACTTAGACTATCTATATCCCTTTGCAGACTTGCAGCGTCCTCTGCACACTTTGCTCTGCCACTCATCTTAGTATCATCAGCGAATTTTGACACATTACGCTTGGTCCCCAACTCCAAATCATCTATGCAAATTGTAAACAATTGCGATCCCAACACTGATCCGAGGCACACCACTAGTCATTGATCACCAACCAGAAAAACACCGTTTACCCGCACTCTTTGCTTTCTTTTCGTTAACCAGTTCTCTATTCATGCTAATACATTACCCGTAACACTGCGCAACTTTATCTTATGCAGCAGCCTTTGGTGCGGCACTTTGTCAAATGCCTTCTGAAAATCCAGATACACCACATCCACAGGTTCCCCATTGTCCACTGCACATGTAATGTTCTCAAAAGAATTCCACCAAATTAGTCAAACATGACCTGCCTTTCATGAACACATGCTGTGTCTTCCCAATGGGACAATTTATATCCAGATGTCTCGCTATTTCTTCCTTGACGATAAATTCAAGCATTTTCCCTACTACAGAAGTTAAGCTAACCCATCTTTTGTCTACCCCTTTTTTTGTTTAAAGACGGTGGCGTCACATTTGCTGTTTTCTAATCTGCAGGAACCACCCCAGAGTCCAGTGAAGTTTGGTAAATTACCACTAATGCATTTGCTATTTCCCCCGCCATCTCATTTAGTACCCTGGGATGCATTCCATCAGGGCCAGGAGACTTGTCTACCTTTAGCCCCATTAGCTTACCCAATATTACCTCTTTCATGATGATAGTTTCTAGGTCCTCACCTGCCATAGCTTTCTTGTCATCAATTTTTGGCATATTATTTGTCTTCCACTGTGAAGAGCTAAACAAAATTCAATGTCTCAGCCATTTCCTCATTTCCAGTTATTGCATCCCCCTTCCCATCCTCTAAAGGAGCAATGTTTACTTTAGCCACTCTTTTTCATTTTATATATTTGTAGAAACTTGCATGGGGTAAATACAGACTCAATGCAGCGAATGGCCTCCTTCTGCAGTGTAGGATTCTATAGTTCTAACATAAGAAAATATCTGAAAAAGTGGGAGTGGTAGTTAAGAGCCAAAATATATATTCAACTATGTTAAGCCTAAAAGCCTGTAAAATATCCATTTGAAAGAAGAGAGTGGAATGGAGAATTAAAATAACAAAACAAAATCTAAACCATTCCTTTTAGACGTCCAATCAAATCAAGTAGTTTAATGCCTAAAGTATAATTTTAGGTGAAGCACACCTCAAAGCTGAATTCCCAATCCTGAACTTCAAATTCTTTTCATCTTTCACACTTCACTGGCCTCTTCAAGTCAGCACAAATTTATACTTATGTAACATTACGCAACTGTCACATAGAAAAAGGGATAGGAAAGAAATCACGTATAACCAATTTACATGCAAGGCATCAAATACATTTAAACAGATGACAATTGTAAATGTTTACTGCAATTACTGTCCTGTAAAACACTCGAGGCGTTTCTGAAAAAAGTGAAAAATGTGAATGAAGTTCTCCTCGTCAACATTACAGTGCCCAAGCTATTGCTGCAGAAATACCAAGATCGAGTCAGTAATTATTGCCTAAGTTAAAAAACTACTACAGCAATGAAATACAAACTTAAAATGTACTCATTTTATGTTATGTATAAACAAAAATACATGCGGCAGGCACCAGACCATTCTCTATTAGTTGGATAGCAAAAGTACTTGCATATTTCATTATCAAATCGATCTGTTCACTTAAAATTGCTTTATAGCAAAGATTTCCATTCCTGCACAGCAAGAGGAAACTCTTATTTTATATGACACATTACTCACAGTTTTGCAATTGGAATAATAGGAAAAACATAGTGTAATATCTTTTGAAGAGAAATACTCGCCTTAATCAAAAAGAACAGTAAACATATTTCTTCTAAATGCAGTGATACCAGAAGAACTTAACTGTTCAAATGATTGTACAACTTTTTAGTAAAGTGCTGAATCCTGGCAGTGATAAGATGGACGGTGCAAATTGTCCAGTATCGTAAGAAAGGCTCATTTCACCATACTCAGTTTGAGCGACAGCTGTCAGTTTAAGATACTCAAAATATAACAGACAGGGAATAAAATCCTCAAACCATAAGTTTTTGTTTACACCGTTATGAGTTAAACAGCGCTCACCCTCTAACGTGATCAGCAAACTGTTTTATGGTGGCGGTGAGTGGATCGATTGGGAAAGACCAGGCGCTCGCTGGTGGTGATGGTTCGCAGCCACTCTGGAGTGTGCTGGGCATTGCCCGCCTCCCCGCTTCACACCTCCCTCACCGGCTCGCACACATGCTCGGAAACTGTCAGCGGCGCGGACGGGCCTTGGTCCCGGTTCATTGCTGCGGCCTTGAGGCCCAGAGTTAGTTGGTGGCCGCGGTCCCCGAACTAACCGCCACCTCCCCCCTTCAACCGACCGACCGACCACCCACTCCACACACAAGGTCGGTCAGTCCAGGGCCCGGCGGCACATTCACTGTTTATTTTAACTGCACCGATTCGCTGATAAAGCCCCTCTATATCATCAGATTATTTCTCCGATTTTTTAAAAAGTCAAACAAGAAGCAGTTAATCGATTTTTGTTTTTTCTTGCCCCCCCCCAAATCTGACGCACGCGGTGCGTGTGGAAAGTGCTGAGAGGGTAACGCGGGTGGGTCTACTCACCTCGGCGCGATTGCGCGAGCGGCGGGAAAAAGGAAAAAAAAAACGGGAGAGAGAAAATCGGACGGCGGAGAGATAGAGAAAAGACCCGCTGTCGGTGAGTGTGGGGTCGGGGTTATTTAAACTGCGAGGGACCGTTTAAAGGAGATGGCGGCGGCCCGTTTATCCGAGACACACACACTCTCTCTCTCTCTCTCTCCAGCCATCCTGACCCCCATCACCTTTCACGCAGGGTTTAAAACTTGCATTGGGATCAGTTGTTGAACCCAATCCTCTCCCACCCCCGGCGGATTTAACCGATTCCTCGGCACCATTTCCAAGAAGAGCGAGTTAGCTTTGTGCCCTGCCCAATATCCCGTCCCTCAATCAACATAGAATCCCGACTGAAGGAAGCCATTCGGCCCATCGACCCTTCACGACTCCTCCACAACAATCCCACCCAGGCCCGGAACCGGAGTACCCGGAGGAAACCCACACAGACATGGGTAGAAAGTGCAGACTCCACACAGATAGTGACCCGAGGCTGGAATTGAAACTGAGTCCCTGGCGCAGCAGTGCTACCCACTGTGCTGCCTTATCACATCACAAAAATGAATTGACCTGGTTATTACCACATTTCTTTTTGTTTGTGAGAGCTTGCTGTGTACAAGTTGGCCTCTGAATTCCCCTCATTGCACTTTTAAAAGTATTTTGTTGTCTGTAATGCATTGTGATATCTGATGGTTGTAAAAGGTGCTATATAAATGAAATTATCATTGCAATATCACTGCTCTAAGAACAGGCCTCTTTTTCCTAAGCAGCTGTTAATTTGCCCAAATAAAGCCCTCAAAACTCTTGAGTAAATTTAAATACTTCTTTCTGGCTTTTAAAATTCTCTTTCTTGGACTGTAACATTTTCCTCTGGCATTATTTACAGTACAATATATTCATTCAGTGGATCTTTCCAAATGTAATGTTTTAATTGACCATTTATTCTGTCAACTGTCGAGATCAAAAAATTAGCTCACTAAATTGACCAAACCTACGTACTTGGATACAGTAAAGTCTGTGATGAGATTAAATATGCTCTGGCCACTGAATACTAACAGTTTATCTGAGTAAAATTTTTTTAAAAGCAAACTATGAAGATACTAGAAATCTAAAATAATAATTGAACATTCTGTAAATACACTCAACAAATCAGGCAACATCCGTGGGCAGTAAAACTGAGTTAAAATTTTTAGGTGAATAACCTTTACTCAAGTGAGTAATGTTACCTTTTAGTCAATACTGGTTGTTCGTATTTGTGAAGTTATCAGTATACACTTGGTATACTTCCGTAAATCCACTCTTCTGTGGCTATGCATTGGTATCCACTAAAATGGAAAAGACATAAGCTGGTATATAGTGTATTCTGCCTAACATCATCAACAAAATGGATCCTATTATGATTGGGCTAGTAAAGATTAAGTTTGGAGTAGTACTAATGCAATTGAACTGTGGCAAATGGTGGGGGCAATTGCTGATTGGCTGTAAGTGATGAACTGCTCATATTTGTCTCCTGCACAGCCAAAAGCAGCACCTAGAATCATAGAATCATGGGAGTGCAGAAGGAGGCCATTTGGCCCATCAAGTCTGTACTGACTCTCCGATATTTTAACCAGGCCCGCCCCGCATCCAATTCACGTAACCCAATGCATTTAATCCACTAATTTCCCCCAACCTACATATCTTTGGACACTAAGGGGCAATTTAGTATGGCCAATTCACCAAACCTGCACATCTTTGGACTATGGGAGGAAACTGAAACACCTGGAAGAAACCCACACAGACGTGGGGAGAATATGCAAATTCCACACAAACAGTCACCCAAGGCTGGAATCGAGCTCGGATCCCTGGCGCTGAGGCAGCAGTGCTAACCATTGTGCCACCGTACCTTGCTTATTGTTAACAGAGCAATTTGGAAACTCTAACCTAATCTTTTGAAGATATTGAACTCCTTTATCAGATCATCATTCCAACTTCTATGTCCAAGTAAATAAAATTTAGGTTGATGCAAATTATCTTCATAATTTAACTGTCTAAGCCTAGGTATCATTCTATTGAATTTGCACTGCACCCTCTCTGAGGTTAACAAAGAACAATACAGCACAGGAACAGGCCCTTCGGCCCTCCAAGCCCGCACCACTTCCTGGTCCAAACTAGACCATTCTTTTGTATCCCTCCATTCCCACTCCGTTCATGTGGCTATCTAGATAAGTCTTAAATGTTCCCAGTGTGTCCGCCTCCACCACCTTGCCCGGCAGCGCATTCCAGGCCCCCACCACCCTCTGTGTAAAATACGTCCTTCTGATATCCATGCTAAACCTCCCCCCGCCCCCCTCACCTTGAACCTATGACCTCTCGTGAACGTCACCACCGACCTGGGGAAAAGCTTCCCACCGTTCACCCTATCTATGCCTTTCATAATTTTATACACCTCTATTAGGTCACCCCTCATCCTCCGTCTTTCCAGTGAGAACAACCCCAGTTTACCCAATCTCTCCTCATAACTAAGCCCTTCCATACCAGGCAACATCCTGGTAAACCTCCTCTGCACTCTCTCTAAAGCCTCCATGTCCTTCTGGTAGTGTGGTGACCAGAACTGGGCGCAGTATTCCAAATGCGGTCGAACCAACGTTCTATGCAACCGCAACATCAGACCCCAACTTTCATACTCTATGCCCTGTCCTATAAAGGCAAGCATGCCATATGCCTTATTCACTGCCTTCTCCACCTATGACGTCACCTTCAAGGATCTGTGGACTTGCACACCCAGATCCCTCTGCGTATCTACACCCTTTATGGTTCTGCCATTTATCGTATAGCTCCCCCCCTACGTTAGTTCTACCAAAATGCATCACTTCGCATTTATCTGGATTGAACTTCATCTGCCATTTCTTTGCCCAAATTTCCAGCCTATCTATATCCTTCTGTAGCCTCTGACAATGTTCCTCACTATCTGCAAGTCCAGCCATTTTCGTGCCGTCCACAAATTTACTGATCACCCCAGTTACACCTTCTTCCAGATCGTTTATCTAAATCACAAACAGCAGAGGTCCCAATACAGAGCCCTGCGGAACACCACTAGTCACAGGCATCCAGCCGGAAAAAGACCCTTCCACTACCAGCCGGAAAAAGACCCTTCCACTACCACCCTCTGTCTTCTGTGACCAAGCCAGTTCTCCACCCATCTAGCCACCTCCCCCTTTATCCCATGAGATCCAACCTTTTGCACCAACCTACCATGAGGGACTTTGTCAAACGCTTTACTAAAGTCCATATAGACGACATCCACGGCCCTTCCCTCGTCAACCATTCTGGTCACTTCTTCAAAAAACTCCACCAGGTTAGTGAGGCATGACCTCCCTCTCACAAAACCATGCTGACTATCGTTAATGAGTTTATTCCTTTCTAAATGCGCATACATCCTATCTCTAAGAATCCTCTGCAACAACTTCCCTACCACGGACGTCAAGCTCACCGGCCTATAATTTCCCGGGTTATCCTTCCTACCCTTCTTAAATAATGGGACCACATTAGCTATCCTCCAATCCTCTGGGACCTCACCTGTGAGAAGCTTAACAACACCAGGTTAAAGTCCAACAGGTTTATTTGGTAGCAAAAGCCACACAAGCTTTCGAGGCTCTAAGCCCCTTCTTCAGGTGAGTGGGAATTCTGTTCACAAACAGAACTTATAAAGACACAGACTCAATGTCTTTATAAGTTCTGTTTGTGAACAGAATTCCCACTCACCTGAAGAAGGGGCTTAGAGCCTCGAAAGCTTGTGTGGCTTTTGCTACCAAATAAACCTGTTGGACTTTAACCTGGTGTTGTTAAACTTCTTACTGTGTTTACCCCAGTCCAACGCCGGCATCTCCACATCACCTCACCTGTGTCCAGTGACGAGACAAAAGATTTGCGTCAGAGGCCCAGCGATTTCATCTCTCGTCTCCCTGAGCAGCCTTGGGTAGATTCCATCAGGCCCTGGGGATTTGTCAGTCTTTATATTCCCTAAAAAACCTAACACTTCCTCCCTTGTAATGCAGATTTTCTCTAACGGGTCAGCACTCCCCTCCGAGACACTCCCAGTCAACACATCCCTCTCCTTTATGAATACCATCGCAAAGTATTCATTTAGGATCTCCCCTGCTTCTTTGGGCTCTAAGCATAATTCCCCACTTTTGTCCCCGAGAGGTCCGATTTTTTCCCTGACAACCCTTTTGTTCCTAACGTATGAATAAAATGCCTTTGGATTCTCCTTAATCCTGTCTGCCAAGGACATTTCGTGACCCCTTTTTGCCCTTCTAATTCCTCGTTTGAGTTCTTTCCTACTTTCTTTGTATTCCTCCAGAGCTCCCTCTGTTTTTAGCTGCCTGGACCTAACGTACGCCTCTCTTTTCTTTTTGACCAATCCCTCAATTTCCCTGGTTATCCACGGTTCTCGAATCCTACCCTTCCTATCCTTTTTTACAGGCACATGCCTATCTTGCAGCCCTAACAACTGTTCCTTAAAAGACTCCCACATGCCAGATGTGGATTTACCCTCAAACAGCCTCTCCCAATCAACAGCTGCCAATTTCTGCCTAATCTCACTAAAGTTAGCCTTCCCCCAATCCAACACCTTACCCTTGGGACACCACTCATCCTTTTCCATCACTATCCTAAAGCTAACAGAATTGTGGTCACTATTTGCCACATGTTCCCCTACCGAAACTTTGAAGACCTGACCGGGCTCATTCCCCAGTACTAAGTCCAGTATAGCCCGCTCTTTAGTCGGGCTATCTACATATTGTTCCAAAGAACCTTCCTGTATGCATTTTACAAATTCCTCCCCATTCAGATTCCCAGCCCTACGTGATTTCCAGTCTATACCAGGGAAATTGAAGTCTCCCTCCTATTTTTCCTGCACCTATCCATTATCTCCTGACATATCCGTTCTTCCACTTCCCTTGGGCTGTTGGGGGGCCTGTAGTATACCCCCAACATAGTGACTGCGCCCTTCCTGTTTCTGAGCTCCACCCACAGTGACTCGTTACACGACCAATCCTTAAGCAATCCTTCCTGAAATGATTGCCTAATACTGAATGCAGTATCCCAGATGGTGTCTGACCAAAGATTTATGCAATCGAAAGATTCATTTCTGTTCTCTTGCACTTCGTTCATAAACTCCATTAGTGAAATTTCACCCACTCACTTAATTTTTCTTTATCATTTGCAACTCCCTGCTCCCACCATCAGTACGTATTTAATAAAAGCCGAAAGCCATTTTGGTTCTTTCTAACAATTTTGCATTTGCTCATGCACTCGATTACTCTTTCCTTCATTAGTTAGAATAGAAACATAGAAGATAGGAGCAGGAAGGGGCCATTTGGCCCTTCGAGCCTGCTCCGCCATTCGTTAAGATCATGGCTGATCATCCAACTCAATAGACTAATCCTGCTTTTTCTCCATAACCTTTGATCCCATTTGCCCCAAATGCTCTATCCAGCCGCCTCTTGAATACATTCAATGTTTTGGCATCAACTATTTCCTGTGGTAATGAATTCCACAGGCTCACCACTCTTTGGGTGAAGAAATGTCTCCTCACCTCTGTCCTAAATGGTCTACCTAAACAGTCAGGCCCTGGGGATTTATCCACCTTCAATGGTCTATCCTCAGACTGTGACCCCTGGTTCTGGACTCCCCCACCATCGGGAACATCCTCCCTGCATCTATCCTGTCTAGACCTGTTAGAATTTTATAAGTCTCCATGAGATTCCCCCTCATTCGTCTGAACTCCAGCAAAAACAATCCTAACCTAGTCAATCTCTCCTCATATATCAGTCCCGCCATCCCCGGAATCAGCCCGGTAAACCTTTGCTGCACTCCCTCAAGAGTAAGAACATCCTTCCTCAGAAAAGGAGACCAAAACTGCACACAATACTCTGGGTGTGGCCTCACCAGGGTCCTGTATAGATGCAACAACACATCCCTGCTCCTGTACTCGAAACCTCTCACAATGAAGGCCAACATGCCATTTGCCTTCTTTATCGCCTGCTGCATCAGCATGCTTACCTTCAGTGACTGGTGCATAAGGACACCCAGGTCCCGCTGCACACTCCCCTCTCCCAATTTACAGCCATTCAGGTAGTAATCTGCTGCCTTGTTTTTGCTTCCAAAGTGAATAACCTCACACGTATCCAAATTATACTGCATCTGCCATTGATTAGCCCACTCCCCAACCTGTCCAGATCATTCTGAAGGATCTCTGCATCCTCGTCACAGTTCACCCTCCCACCCAATTTGGTATCATCTGCGAACTTTGAGATCTTACACTTTGTTTCCTCATCCAAATCATTAATATATATTGTGAATAGCTGGGGTCCCAGCACCCCACTAGTTACTGCCTGCCAATTTGAAAAGCACCCATTAATTCCTGCTCTTTGTTCCCTCTCTGCCAATCAGTTTTCTATCCATCTCAATACACTTCCCCCAATCCCGTGCGCTTTAATCTTGAACAATAATCTCTTGTGCGGGACTTTATCAAATGCTTTATGCAAGTCCAAATATACCACATTGACTGGTTCTCCCTTGTCAACTCTACCAGTTACATCTTCAAAGAATTCCAACAGATTTGTCAAGCATGATTTCCCCTTCATAAATCCATGCTGACTCTGTCTGATCCTGCCACTGCTTTCTAAATGCTCTGCGATAAGTTCCTTATAATGGATTCGAGAATTTTCCCCACTACCGATGTTAAGCTTACTGGTCTATAATTCCCTTTTTGAATATTGGAGTGACATTTGTTACCCTCCAATCTGCAGGGACTGTTCCAGAGTCTATAGAATCCTGGAAGATGACCACCAATGCATCCACTATTTCCAGAGCTACTTCCTGAAGTACTCTGGGACGTAGATTATCAGGCCCTGGGGATTTATCCGCCTTCAATCCCATCAATTTTCCCAGCACCATTTCTCTATTAATATTGATCTCCCTCAGCTCTTCCCTCTCACTAATTCTTGCTTTCTCCAACATTTCTGGTATCTGATCTTTTATGAAGATAGAACCAAAGTATGTATTCAGTTGCTCAGCCATTTCTTTGTCCCCTATTATACATTCCCCCGTTTCTGTCTGTCGGGGACTTACATTTTTCTTCACCAACCTCTTTCTCTTCACGTATCTATGGAAACTCTTAGTGTCAGTCTTTATGTTCACAGCAAGCTTACTTTCATACTGTATTTTCCCCTTCTTACTCAATCCCTTGGTCCTTCTTTGTTGAATTCTAAACTGCTCCCAATCCTCAGACCTATTATTTTTCTTCGCCAATCTGTATGCTTCTTCCTTAGATCGGATATTCTCTCTAATTTCCTTTATAAGCCATGGATTGACCTCTTACCCATTTTGCTTTTGTGCAAGACAGGAATAAACAGTTGCTGCAGTTCCCCCATGCGTCCCTTGAATGTTTGCCATTGCCTATCCACTGTCATCCCTTTAAGTAACTCTCCCCAATCTATCAAGGCCAACTCACACCTCATATCCTCTTAGTTTCCTTTATTAAGATTCAGCACCCTAGCCTCCGAATCAACGATTTCACTCACCATCTTGATAAAAAATTCTATCATGTTATGGTCGCTCATCCCCAAGGGTTCTCGTACAGCGAGATGGACAATGATTCCCTTCTCATTACATAGTACCCAGTCTAAGATGGCCTGCTCTCTAGTTGGTTCCTCTACATATTGGTTAAGAAAACCATCCCGTATACACTCCAGGAATTCCTCCTCTACGGCATTGTGGCCAATTTGATTTGCCCAATCTATGTGCAGATTAAAATCACCATGATCACCGATATTCCCTGATCACATGCATCACTAATTTCATATTTAATGCCATTCCCAACATCACCACTGCAGTTTGGGGGTCAAAAAGTGACACCCACTAATGTTTTTTGCAGCTTGGTATTTCTCAACTCTACCCATACAGACTCCACGTTGTCAGAGCCTTTTTCATTATTGTGTTAATTTACTCTTTAACCAAGTGCCACTCCACCACCTTTTCCGTTATGCCTGTCCTTCCTAAGTATTGAATATCCTGGGACAAGCAATTCCCACCCCTGGAATAATGAAGTGTAACTAATTGCAAAGCAAATAGTTCTTGAACATGTCCTGGAATCTTTGGATGTTTTGGATTTTACCTTGCTTATTGTTGAACTGTTTTAGGTTTGTAGATTGAATTCACAGTTTCTGAAGACATGAGCACTTTCATGTACTTTAGAAGATAGTCATTTGGTAGTACAGAACTTGAGTTTTGCTGTAATGAGACATGTTGTCAAAGCTTTTTGTCTTGGACTCATCAAGACAATCATAAGAATACTCGCCGGAATTCTACTGTCCCCCCCGCCACAGAATCGGAGCGGACAAGGATTAGACAATGTCCATTGACCTCGGGCAGGATTTACCAGTCTCAGATCAAGCAAGGCCATAAAATCCCACCAAATATGTCAGGAGAAGCAACTTTATATTATATGAGAAGAGGGTGCTGATTGGTTGGCAAGTGGACTCTGATTGGTAGAGGTGTTGCCATGGACTGCATCTGTTAATGGTGACTGACAGTTAACTGCTAAGCATTGTTTGTAAATTTAAGCCCGGCAGCTTGACCATTGATTGGTCAAGGCATTGCCCTGAGGAACGAACTACTGAATGGCTATCACATATTTTGTTTAGCTGAAACAAACTCAATATGTGTGCATGTTCTTTCAGTCTGCAAAGAAAAGGGCCTGTGTATTAATATATGTAGCTTCCTGTACACTCAAATGCATCATAATGCGAGCCTCATAATGATAATCTTGAATTGGTTATCAGTGTAATTTTTAGCACATTAAGGACTATTTAACAAATGTTGTCCAATCGCAGAATCACATCTAATGTTGGGCACTGTTTTGAGTTCTGCAAGCATGGGCTGGTTGGGTATGGTCTGTACCTTGCCAGTTGTGAACAGAGGTAGGGACATGCTGTTTGATATGATTTGCCAGTCTTTTGGACATACAGCCTAAATATCTTGCATTACATTGCTTTCTCCTCACCATTCACCTCACCAAGTTTTGTGTCATCAACAACCTTGGAAATATTACATTTGATTCCCTCATCCAAATCATTGATGTATATTGTGAATGTCTGGGGCTGAAGCACTGATCCCTGTGGGACCACACTAGGTACTGCCTGCCATTTTGAAAAATACGCATTTGTCCCTACTTTGTTTTCTATCTGCTAACTAATTCTCAATCTGTATGAACATATCATCCAAAGCTGGAATCGAACCCGGGTCTCTGCCGCTGTGAGGCAGAAGTGCTAACCACTGTGCCGCCAATTAATGTAATGTAATTAGCGGCACGGTGGCACAGTGGTTAGCACTTCTGCCTCACAGCTCCGGGGACCTGGGTTCAATTCCCGGCTTTGGCACTGCTTCTGTGGAGTTTGCACGTTCTCCCCGTGTCTGCATGGGTTTCTTCCCACAGTCCAAAGATGTGCGGGTTAGGTGCATTGGCCATGCTAAATTGCCCCTTAGTGTCCCGGAATGTGTAGGTTGGAGGGATTACAGGGTAAATATGTGGGATGTGGGGATAGGGCCTGGGTGGGATTGTTATTGGTGCAGACTCGATGGGCCGAATGGCCTTCTGCACTGTAGGGTTCTATAATTCTATACCGAATCAAATAAAGAACAAAGAAAATTACAGCACAGGAACAGGCCCTTCGGCCCTCCAAGCCTGCACCGACCATGCTGCCCGACTTAACTAAAACCCCTACCCTTCCGGGGACCATATCCCTCTATTCCCATCCTATTCACGTACTTGTCAAGACGCCCCTTAAAAGTCACTACCGTATCCGCTTCCACTACCTTCCCCGGCAACGAGTTCCAGGCACCCACTACTCTCTGTGTAAAAAAACGGCCTCGTACATCTCCTTTAAACCTTGCCCCTCGCACCTTAAGCCTATGCCCCCTAGTAATTGACTCTTCCACCCTGGGAAAAAGCTTCTGACTATCCACTCTGTCCATGCCTCTCAGAATCTTGTAGACTTCTATCAGGTCTCCCCTCAGCCTCCGTCACTCCAGTGAGAACAAACCAAGTTTCTCCAACCTCTCCTCATTGCTAATGCCCTCCATACCAGGCAACATCCTGGTAAATCTTTTCTGTACCCTCTCCAAAGCCTCCACATCCTTCTGGTAGTGTGGCGACCAGAATTGAACACTATATTCCAAGTGCGGCCTAACTAAGGTTCTATAAGGCTGCAACATGACTTGCCAGTTTTTAAACTCAATACCCCGGCTGATGAAGGCAAGCATGCTGTATGCCTTCTTGACTACCTTCTCCACCTGCATTGCCACTTTCAGTGACCTCAGTATCTGTACACCCAGATCCCTTTGCCTACCAATACTCTTAAGGGTTCTGTCATTTACTGTATATTTCCTATCTGTATTAGACCTTCCAAAATGCATTACCTCACATTTGTCCGGACTTAAACTCCATCTGCCATCTCTCCGCCCAAGTCTCCAACTGATCTATATCCTGCTGTATCCTCTGATGGTCCTCATCGCTATCCGCAAATCCACCAACCTTTGTGTCGTCTGCAAACTTACTAATCAATCCAGTTACATTTTCCTCCAAATCATTTATATATATATATATATTACAAACAGCAATGGTCCCAGCACTGATCCATGAGGAACACCACTTGTCACAGCCCTCCATTCAGGAACGCACCCTTCCACTGCTACCCTCTGTCTTCTTTGACCGAGCCAGTTTTGTATCCACCTTGCCAGCTCACCTCTGATCCCATGCGACTTCACCTTCGGCACCAGTCTGCCATGAGGGACCTTGTCAAAAGTTTTGCTGAAGTCCATGTCGACAACATCCACTGCCCTACCCTCATCAATCATCTTTGTCACTTCCTCGAAAAACTCGATCAAGTTCGTGAGACACGGCCTCCCCTTCACAAAACCAAAGAGATATTAAGAAGGGTGAAAAAAGTTTAGTCAAAGTATAGGGTTTTACAGGGGATCTTAAAGGTAGAGAGGGAACTGAAAAGGCTGACAGATTTATGGAGGAAATTCTAGAGACGAGAACCAAGGTAGGGAAGGCACAGCCATCAATGGTGGGTGAAGGGTGGGGCGAGGGTGGACAAAAGGCCAGAGCCAGAGAAGCTCTGTTTGGGGAGTGGGATGTTTGTAAGGCTGGGTGTGTTTCCAGAGATAAAGAGGGCTGAGTGTATGAAAGGATTTAAACATTAATTTTGCAGTGTTGAGCGATCCGGAGCCAATGTAAGTTTGCAAAAACTGCAAGGTATGTGAGTGGGCTGATGTGGGTTAAAACAGAGTGCAGCATGAGCTGAATTTCAGAGTGAAAGATAAGGAGGAGCCTGGTAACGATACAGTCTTAGATGTGCATTTCAGCAACAAATGGACTGACGTAAAGGCCACTGAATAGCCTCCTTCTGTACTGTAGGGATTCTATGGATTCTATTATTGTAGGATCTTGCTATGTGTAAATTGACTACCACAAATTGACTCCTGCATTACAACTGCGTACTGGGATTATGAAATGTACAATATAAATGCAAGTTCTTTTTGTGTCATCAAACAATAATTGAACCAGTCCTATGCACATCTGACATTATCTGGTACAGATTTGCCTAAAGTATACTTTTCTTTTTAAACGCAGCTTGTAAGGTCTTACCAGGTCATCAGGGACAACCCTGAGGTCATCATTTTCAGAATCTTTCTGTTTGTTGTCTTAAAAGCATGCAATTTTAAAAATGCTAATAAATACATTTTTTGCAATAGTATCTGTTTTTTTTAGTATGACACCTTTTTTTTCCAAAGTTATGATTATTGGATTGTCAGTATTTGCCAGACAGAAAAAATTGAACACTTTGAAGTTTTGTTCTTGTGCTGTGGGCACTTGAGGAAGGCTGTATTTATTGTCCATCCCTAATTGCTCTTTTGGTGGCAGCTCCCTACCCTAAAAGACATTTGCGATCCAGCTTATGGGTATTTTTTCATCTTAGCTCACAGCAATTTGTTGAATTCAGTTTTGTGATGTCCAATACCATAACCACCACACTGCTGTCTACAGCGTACAGCTTGAAATACTTTTACTAAACTTTGTCAGTTCATCATAAAATCTGTTCTCTTCTACGTGATCTTTTAGGGAATGAATTATGGTTAATGAGTTAAATCTCACGGGATCCAGGGTGAGGTATCTAAATGGATACAAAATTGGCTTCTTGACAGAAGCCAGAGGGTGGTTGTAGAGAGTTGTTTTTCAAACTGGAGGCCTGTGACCAGCGGTGTGCCTCAGGGATCAGTGCTGGGCCCACTGTTATTTGTCATTTATATTAATGATTGGGATGAGAATATAGGGGGCATGGTTAGTAAGTTTGCAGATGACACCAAGATTGGTGGCATAGTGGACAGTGAGGAAGGTTATCTCCAATTGCAGTGGGATCTTGATCAATTGGGCCAGTGGGCTGACGAATGGCAGATGGAGTTTAATTTAGACAAATGCGAGGTAATGCATTTTGGTAGATTGAACCAGGGCAGGACTTACTTAGTTAATGGTAGGGCGTTGGGGAGAGTTACAGAACAAAGAGATCTAGGGGTACATGTTCATAACTCCTTGAAAGTGGAGTCACAGGTGGACAAGAGTGGTGAAGAAGGCATTCGGCATGCTTGGTTTCATCGGTCAGAACATTGAATACAGGAGTTGGGACGTCTTGTTGAAGTTGCACAAGACATTGGTAAGGCCACACTTGGAATACTGTGTGTAATTCTGGTCACCCTATTATAGAAAGGATATTATTAAACTAGAAAGAGTGCAGAAAAGATTTACTAGGATGCTACTGGGGCTTGATGGATTGAGTTATAAGGAGAGGCTGAATAGACTGGGACTTTTTTCTCTGGAGCGTAGGAGGCTGAGGGGTGACCTTATAGAGGTCTATAAAACAATGAGGGGCACAGACAAGGTAGATAGTCAATATCTTTTCCCAAAGGTAGGGGAGTCTAAAACTAGAGGGCATAGGTTTAAGGTGAGAGGGGAGAGATGCAAAAGTGTCCAGAGGGGCAATTTTTTCACACACAGGATGGTGAGTATCTGGAACAAGCTGCCAGAGGTAGTAGTAGAGGCAGGTACAATTTTATCTTTTAAAAAGCATTTAGGTAGTTACATGGGTACGATGGGTATAGAGGGATATAGGCCAAATGCGGGCAATGGAATTAGTTTAGGGGTTTTAAAAAAAAGGGCGGCATGGACAAGTTGGGCCGAAGGGCCTGTTTCCATGCTGTAAACCACTATGACTCTATGGTTCATAATCCCCATTAGATATTACATTCAGTCTTTAGATTTTTTCCAATCCTTTTATAGTCACCAACTACTGTCATTCTGATCTATACAACAATCATTTACCTATATTAATTAGTTTTGTCTCTTTTTCTTCTTTTTAAGTTTGGATTATAGAGACCTGCAACTGAGCAGTTGGCTTTAATATTTTTCTCTCCCTATTATCTATTTAGCAACCGGCATGATCTGGAAAAAAATAAACACTGGAGCATGATGAAATTTGCAATTTCTCCCACTAAGTGCAGCAAATTTGTTTAGCAATTGCTTGCTCTCCTCAAAAATAAACATGGGTGTGAGGAAATTCACCCAACCATAATTGGCCATTAGTTAATTATTAACTTGTATCTTGATCCCATGTATGCATTGACTAAATATCAAATGTAAGATTTTCAAAAATGGGTATGGGCATTGAAGGCAAGGTTGATATTTATTGTCCATCCTTAGTTCCCTGAAAGGATGTTGCTGAACCATCTTCTTGAAGTGGTTTGCTACATCTGAGTGGTTTGCAAAGCCACAGCAGTGTGCAATTAAAGGTCATGGTGGCCAGATCCTTGTTTCTTCCTTGAATGATATTTGTGAGTCAGTTGGGTTTTTATAACCAATAGCTTCATGATCATTTTTCCTTTAAAAAGCTTTTTATTTTCATTTTTTAGAAACTGAATTCATATTCTCAAACTGCCGTGGGTTTGAACTCTTGTCTGGACTGCTAGTCCAGGATTAAGAGTTTACTAACATAATGACTATGCAATGCTATCCAATTTCAGCATTATATCACACTTTTTGTCCCAAGCTTTTGTATTTAACTCTAAATCTTGAAGAAAGCATTGATGTTCAGATGTCCCCAAAATTTGTTGTGTTTCAGTGACAACTGGTACTGCTGTTATCATCTGGTGACAGAGACCTTGTCTCTACCTCGCCATAATCATTTTAATCTATAAAAATGTTAACCTTTAAAACAAATACTAATTATATCGTCCATCAATGGTGTGCATGCTTTCCTAGCATTGCCTATTCAAACATGGAAAAAAAATGCTAAATTTCAAAAAGTCTTGCTTTTTTTATAGTTTTGAATACTGTATATATTTAGTCATGAATTCTGTGGAATGTGTTGGGGCAGTTTACCACATTAATGGTACTATATAAATGCAAATGATTATTGTTAAAGCTCGATAAATGTTTGGAAAAAACACGAGTTCAAGCAGATAATTGAGAAATGGGATTAGAACCAATGGCTCCTTTCTGCATTAAAATGCCTGTGGTTTTATTAGACAGGCTCAGCCCAAGTAAAATCCTAATTAGTGTTGCATAACATGCTTCTGTTAGTACCTAACCAAATTTATAGCTAATAATGATAATGAGGAACTTAATCACTATTTTTGTTACCAAATAACTTTTGATTACAATCCATTTGTTTCAATTGTACCTAACCTAACAAACAATATTTTCAGAGACCATTGAATTACTACTTGAATGGGATGTATGAACATCTTAATCAAGAAGCCATGAACAGAGGATACATATTGAGAACTGCTAGAAACAAAGGGGTCAGGCTTAATATATCTGTCTAGACTGAGGAAGAATTGCCAGTGATACATCCTTTTGTTCTTGATGTAAATATAGATGATTTAGACTTTGATCAGAGGAGCTTAAAGTGAAAATTTCTGTTGAATGTTTCACAAACTGCGAGAGAACTGTAAAAGACGGCAGGAGAATATTGTCAAGTTATCAAAATTGGCAAATGCAATTTAATAAGTTTGAAGCGAAAAATTTTAAGAGGGGAACTAAGGAATCAAAGTTTTCTTAAAACTTTGGGATGCAACTGGCTCTGGAATGGCCAGCATTTACTATTTATCCCTAGTTGCCCTTGAGAAGGTAAGTCTTGTTGAACCATTGCAGCCCAAGTGTTGAAAGAACCTCTGCAATTTTGCTGGATAGGGAATTCCAGCATTTTAACCAACAATGAAGGAAGAGTGATATGTATCCAGGTCAGATGGTGTTACTTGGCGATGATGTTCTCTTACACTTGCTGCATTGTTAGGTGGTGGACGCCATGAGTTTGGATGTGCCAGTGGAAAAACAGTGAAGGCAATGGATGAACATTGAGACTCAGTAGTTCAAATACACAATTCTTGAAAGACAAGAAAGTCATAAAAATGGCACTGGTCTTTTTGAGAGAATACAAGTAACTTTGTCCAAAGTTTCTGTGAAGCATAGGTTCACTCGAATAATTCTCAGGATGAGAATTATAAGACTAAATTTAAAATGCTGGGGCTACTTCCACTGGAGATGCATTGGTGAAGAAGATATATAAAAAGGATTTTAGTATTGTAGAGGATTGTGATGAGTGAATATGAAAAGCCTATTTCATCAGATTGAGGAAACGGTGACAAGGGATAATCAATACAAAATTATAACTGACTGATTAGAGAGATTATGTGAAATTTCTTTGCACACAGCTATTAAAGTTTGAAATACTTTGCTGCAGTGAGTTAAGACAGAGATCATTGTACCTTCAAGAGAAAAGTAGTTAAATATTTAAAGCAATTTGAGGGATAGAACTATTGAGAGAATAAGTAAGAAAAATTGACTAGCAAGGAGCTAATGCATACCTGAAGTGTAAAATGGTTATCTGCTGTGCAATCAACTCATGCGGTTCCATGTTTTAAGTTCAGAGTCTTAGGGTGGAATTTTCTCTTTTTTGACAGTGTCAAATCAGACAGGAAAAGGAGTGTAGCCCATCGGTCTCACTGCTGGCTTTTCCCTCCATATTATTTGGCACATTGTCAAAAGAAATCTTGGGGCAATGTCCAACAGCATTATAATCATAGCCAGCATAATCAAGGACCCCAACTCTCTTCCACCTTCTTCCGTCATGAAAAAGATACAAAAGTCTGAAGTCACATACCAACATATGGCAACAGGGAAGAACAGCTTCTTCCCTGTTGCCATAGATTTTTGAATGGATCTACCTTATATTAAATTGATATTTCTTTACACCCTAGCTATGACTGTAATACTACATTCTGCACCCTTTCCTTTCCTTCTCCCCTATGTACTCCATGAACAGAATGCTTTGTAAAGTGCGCAAGCAACACTTTGCACTGTATACTAACACATATGCCAATAATAAATCAAATCAAATCACGCTCCACCAGCAACCTCGGCTGCTGACAGATTGGGGCATCCTTTTTAAAGGGCACCCCAATCCGAAAACAAAAATAAAGGAGAACATAAATAACCCACAACACTGCCGCCACCCCCATCCTGAACCTCCCCAACAGAGGGCCCCTAGCAGTTGGCAGCGGCTGTGCCTGGGTACTGCCCAGACATAATCTTCTTCCTCATTGGGGGCTGTACTTACCTGTGCATCCTTCATGGGGACCATTCGCCCGGCCCCAATGTCCAGACCGGTTGTAAGCCCCGCTGAACTGATGCCATACTAGCAAGGAGGGGAAATCCTAAGCCCGCCAATGATACTTAAATGTATGGTAAGCGGGTTCCTGACCGTTTATGGCTTGAACCCCATTGTTGACATTGGTGGGAGAATGGGGACAATCGAGTGGAGAAATCCTGCTGGTGTGAAAGCTATTTTTGGACTCCTCCACAATTTTTCATTCCCCTACACCAAAAATTGGGGTGGAAAATCCCCCCCTTTGTGTCAGCTTGTTCTAAAACAAGTTTGTATTTGGATTGACAAGTGGGTGAATCACTATCCAGTGGAATGCTCTCTCTGACCTCTCACACTGAAGGAATACCAAATATGATGTAATCATTGCAGGTTTGTGAAGTGATCTGCAACCAATTGTAAGAAGGATCTGTCTAATATATATTCTAATACTTATCTGGTTAACCTTTTTCAGGTACTTCATAAACCAAAATGGTATAGAAAGAATGTGATTTTACTTGAAAATGAAACCTCGCACTAATACTGTAGATAGCAAATTACTGCCAAACCGTAAGTATAGTTTTAATGTTAAATCAAAAGCTTCTGTCTGTGCAAAGTTATGAAATAATTGTGTAAAAGGAGTGTGATCTTGTTTTTCAGGAAGCCAAGTAGGCAGCCAAAAAACTGTGACCCTGAAACATACATTGATATTACAATTAATAGAGTATTCCAGTTACTGTTCATTCCATTGCCATTTATTTTTCAATCTTTCTGTTTCATTATTACTTACAGGGTTATTAGTAAATGATCAGGAAAAATACTGAAGCAACACTTCGATCCTGTGCTATGCACTTCATCTTCGTTACTCAATATCTCAATATTCCCTCCAGCTGCAATCTAACTTTTGAAGTGCAAAATCTGTAGACTGGTTTTAGATGTTTTTGTTAAGGTTACTAAGATATAACATTAAAATTTTACCTGTCCACCTCGTGGCATCACTCATTTGCTTTGCTTTGCATAAGGAACCCCTTGTTCCTTATGCACCAGAACTGATTCACACTGACCAACCTTTACTTGTATGTAAACAAAACTTACCAAGTGCACAAGACCAAGGACTTCCCAAAAATGAGGCAGAATAACAAATCCAGTGCTTGGCGAATCTGCTTCAATGCTGTCTCATTAGTAATTTAACTATTTTTCATCTCCGATTGGTTAGATAATTTGTAAATACACTTTGGTTTTTGAAACCACAGCATTTTTCCGTGGAGAAATTATCAAAAAGATCTCAAACTGTTATACCTTCTACTTTGCAAAAATCCCAGTAATAAAGCTATTTCCCCTTCTGTCTGTCCTTTTTAATTTTCATTTTTTTTGCTTGTTCTAAACTATCCTATGTCTCTTGATCCTCTTTCTAACCAGCCATATTACATATGAACAAGGTTAGACCATTCAGTACAAGTTTGCTCCATTATTCAATTGGATCATGGCTGATATATACCTCAGATCCATTTATCCATTTCCTTTGGTATCCTTACCTAACAGACATGTCGTCATCGTACTCACGTGTTTTGTGGCAGAAAATTGAAGAGGTGTGCTACTTTGTTGGTAAAGAGCTTCCTAATTTCAATCCTGGCTAGTTTAATTCTAATTTTAACGCACTCCCCCAACACCATTGTTGTCCGTCTGGATGGGGCTGTTGTCATGTGGTACCATTCTTATTTATCTAATCATAGCCAGAGAGTCACTTGAAATGGCTTCCCTACCTGCTTGCACACAGTTACAGCTGGTATTGAACTGGTGCAATGACATTAATTTCTCCCTCGATGTTAACAAAACGAAGGAGATAGTCATCGACTTCAGGAAGCATAGTGGAGGACATGTTCCTGTCTATATCAATGGGAACGAAGTAGAAATGGTCGAGAGCTTTATGTTTTTAGGTGTCCAGATTGCCAACAATCTGATCTGGTCCCTCCATGCCAACACTATAGTTAAGAAAGCCCACCAATGCCTTTACTTTCGCAGAAGACTAAGGAAATTTGATATGTCAACTATAACTCTCACCAACTTTTACCATAGAAAGCATTCTTTCTAGTTGTATCACAGCTTGGTATGGCTCCTGCTCTGTCCAGAACTGCAAGAAACTACAAAGGCTCATGAATGAAGCCCAGTCCATCACTCCAACCAACCTCCCACCCATTGACACTTTTTTCAGTGGGAAATGTAGACACTCATTAAAACAATATTTGACCAAGCTTTTGGTCACCTGACCGAAATACTTCTGGTTTAATACTCCTGTGTAGCACCTTGGGACATTCCATTATGTTAAAGATGCTAAATAAGTCAAAGCAGTTGTAGTTGACTGAAGCTTAACTTCCTCTTTTTATTACAGGTCCCTTGAGATAAAGGTCAACATTCCATAACTTTTTTTTGATAACTGTCTTCTGCTAACTTTTAATGGCCTGTGTATGTGAACTCCCAAATCTCTTTGCTCCTTTATGGTTTCAGGAATTATTTGTATGCCACGAAATGTCTAGAAAATAAAACATCGATTCAAATGTATGCCTGTTAATTATTTTAAATACTTGACAGGTTAGATACTTGGTTAATACATATTTGCACTGTCAAATATGCACTGTCCAATTATCTGCCTTACAAAATGCTAACTACGAACATTTAGATAATTTTGAGCACAATGCCAGTGTAAAATGAGTGGAGGTGGGGTGTAGCCCTTCGACACTATATAATTCCAATTCTTCAGCTTGTTATTTGCCTTTAGCAAGATAGGGTAAGATAATTTAATGCAAACTTAGGATTCTCCTGCGTAGCACAGTTAATTACTATGGTGTAATACTGATTTTGTAATTGATTTTGTATGTTTCAGGGATGGAAGAGTGGAAGTTTATCTGTAAACTTGAGTAAACGATAATAATTACTTTCAGTTACCATATGGATGAAATTTTACTCCTTCACAGGTTGTTTTTAAGTAATAATTTTCCATACACCATTTTCTGAGTTAAGAGTGCAAGCAAGTGAAGGGTTCCTGACCCAACAGGGGGGTTCTCTGGCCTCCTTGCCTCTTGTTTCTTGTGGAGGAAGGCAACATGCTGTGGTGATGGGATCTTCTGGTTCCGCCATTGTCAAAGGGATTTCCCATTGACTGCTCCTCACACCCCCGGGAAACCCGGGGTGGGAATGCGCTGTCAACAGGACTAGAGGATCCCGCCAGCATGAACGGCCGGAGAATTATGGCCCAAGTTGTCGTTGAAAATAATTGAATTTGAAAGGCACTGGAATGGCCTTTTTAAGCTTGAACTGAGTGGGCTGCTAGGCCATTTTTGAGAACCATGAAGAGTCATCACATTGCTGTGTGTTTGGAGTTAAATATAGACCCAACCAGGTAAGGGTGGCAGATTTCTTTCCCTAAAGGACATTAGTGAACCAGATGGATTTTTACAGTAACTTATGATAGTTTTATGGTCGCCATTAGCTTTCAATTCCATATTTTTTATTAATTTAATTTAAATTCCACCAGCTGCCATGGTGGGATTTGAGCCCGTATCCCCAGAGCATTAGCCTGGATCTCTGGTTTACTGGTCCAGTGACACCTCATGTAGGGAATCATGGCATAGATCCACATTTTGTCATTGTGTTGATTCCATTTAACGTAATGATGTTTTTCTACTAAAGTGTTTTAATCAGTATTCGTTATTATAGGATTAACAATACATGGGAAATCCGGAAGAAGTAAAGGAACAGTAAAGGCATTACAGAGAGGAGTTAAACAAGCAGCAGATATCAAAGTAAAGCCTTTCAGTGGAAAAGTCTTTTACCTTGACCTACCATCCAATAAACATACTGAAAACTTAGAGAAGGATCTACAAGATCTAGGAGGGGTATGTTCACGATTACAAGAATAACCAGTTTTATTTTTTAACAAACTGAGGAATGCTATCTCCCTATTTGTATTGCAAATTAGTCACCATCTTTTAAAATGTTATTTTAGATATTTGCATACAAGTAAAGCAGCAGTGAAATCTACCTTTATTTTAAATTGTAAAGTTCAACCTAGTTTTACATACTTGACAAGTATTGGGATGGGGACTCCTCAGATTTCAGTGCTGACCAAAATTTAATTGCCAGTTCAATAATTTGCGGGTTTCCAATTGGTCAGTCCACTATGACACTTTTCATGACATTTTGGAGTAGAAGTTGCTATAAAGGGTCCCATAACAGTGTAGCACTGTACATTTGATCTGTGTGGACATTCACGCCTCTGCTAAATTTGTCTTTCATCCAACATCTTTGTGTTTGCTACTCTTCACAAGTTCTTGGTCTAACAATGCCTCAATTTTAAATTGTCATACTTATTTTCAAATCCCTCCATAGCTTTACCTCTCCCTAACTCTGCGGCCTTTTCTAAACCTGTAAATCTTAGTGATCTCTGTGTTCTTCCAAATCTGGTCCCTTGCAACTTCGATTTTATTTAGTCCATTGGAAGTTGTGCTTTCTGCTGCCTTGCCCCTAAGCCACTCCATCTCTCTACCTTCTGTTAAGAAAACCTACTAAATTGTTAAAACCTTAAAACTTACCTCTCAAATTGAGTGTCTTGGCCATCTGTCGTGTTATCTTCTTCTTTGACTTGAGTGCTTTTAAGCACTGTGGGACATTTTACAGCATTAAATGTGCTATGCAAATACAAGTTGCCTTTATCAAAATTTAACTAGGAACCAGGTGCCGATCATGCAAAGATTTAAAGTAAAGTTTATTTATTAGTCACAAGTAAGGCTTACATTAACACTGCAATGAACTTACTGTGAAATTCCCCTAGTCGCTACAGTTCGACACCTGTTCGGTCAATGCACCCTAACCAGCACGTCTTTCAGAATGTGGGAGGAAATCAGAGGAAACCCACGCAGACAAGGGGAGAACGTGCAGACTCCACACAGAGTGACCCAAGCCGAGAATCGAACCCGGGTGCCTGGCGCTGTGAAGCAGCAGTGCTAACCACTGTGCCACCGTGCTGCCCATTTATGAAGCGCTGGAAAGTGTGTTGTCTGCATAATTTTTTAAAATGCCCTTTCTAATCAATTTTTCTCTTGTGTTTTATTTAATACAGACAATTGAAAAGTTTCTCAGCAAAGATATTAACTACATCATTTCGAATAGAAGTGAGGCCAAATTTGCCCAAACTACAGGGAAAAACTCACCTGTACCAAGCCCAGATTCTGTTCAGAATGCTGGAAACACGTCTCCCCATCTGAGTAGTCGAAGAGAAAGTCATGAAGGAAGCCCACATAGAGCTTTGGAGATGGTATGCTTCAGTGTATATTATGCAAATACTGCAGAGGTTTACTGAACTTGAAACACTTCCAGTTTTCGTTATCCTGCAAATAACCTTGGTAACTTTATGACATTGCTTTTTTTGAGTACTAAATGTAATACTGCTATAGAATTCTAATTTAATTAATTTATTTATTTAGCTGATGTCATAATACCAGAATGGTAAACTAAATATCAAAACTTGGAGAAGTTAAAGTGGAAGCTTGCTGTAGTTCATTAAAAGAGGGAAAGTCTGGATGTGAGCCTGCATTTTGCAGTGACTAGTGAAATAATACCAGCCATTCATTAGATGTGCCCACAGCCTTTCTAAGGGCATTTATTCGTTTTAGTTTGACAGACAGAAAACTTTGTATCTCCTTAAAAAAAATCAGATTGAAGAATTCTTAATTAAGAACACAAGGTTTGAAACAGGAAGACTAAATTAGAACAGTTAATTTAACTCCGACTTTTAAAAGATTAATTTTTATAAGAAAATGTTCCAATGTGGAAACCCTGTAGTTTAGTCTTCCTCTCTATTGGCCTGCTCATTAGCACTAATTATGGAGATAGAACATTTTTCAGAGCAATGCCATGGAAGACAACGGGTGTGTGATTTTGACGCGTTAAAACTTCGATGACAGGAAAGTAAATGCTCCACAACAAGGAATGCAAATTCTGTTGCCTTTGCATCAGTTACAAGGGCTGGAATTGTCCCCAAAAAATTCTAAGTGTCGAATTTGCGTGAAAACTAGAGTAATTCACACTCTTTTTTCAGTGGAAGTTCAGAGAAGAAACTCCCACAATCTCTGCACTGCAGAGGTCACTAGCATGTATATCATTAAAATTCATGGGCGGGGCCTATTCCCGCTGGAGAGGCTGGCAGCACAGCACTGAGCGGGCCACTGCGCATATGCCGAGATCAGTGCATGTGCAGTAGCCCGCACTGCCGGCCTGCTGATTGCTGGCCACCTCAATTGCTAGCCAGCCCAGTGACCCCCGCATCGCTGCCGCCGCCCCTCCCCCACCACCACCACGCCGGCCCGATCACTGCCAGCTCCAAACGCACCTGATTGCCCACCCCAATTGCTGGCCTCCCTTTTTTCCTCACCGATCCTGTCTGCAGAGTGGCAATGGGGCCCCCCACCCCCATTGATCGCCCCATCCCCTTGGCACTGCCCCATGCCCAATGGGTAGTGCCAAGGTGCCCCCTAGGCATTGACACTTTGCCCCTTGGGCAGTGCCGGGGGCACAGGCTGGCACTGCCAGGGTGCCAATGCCCAGGGGAACCCACCGTCCGACTCTCTGGGGGGCCCTGATTGCTCCCCCTTCACTCCAGCAGGGTCAGGCTGCTAGTTCCCCGAAAGTATTGAGCTACTGTAATCCCCGCTGGAATGAACCACCTTAGAGTGGGGGAGGTTGCTAGCAGGCCCGGAGATTTTAGTCCCGGGTGTGCTAATCTCATTTAAATTATATGGAAATTAACATTTAAATGATTTCCACGCCTCCCTGCCGATTTCCGGCGTGGAGCTGATGCCACCGGAATTTTTTTTGATCAATTTGTGGGGCATGGGTGTCGCTGGCTGGCCAACATTTATTGCCCATCCCTAGTTGCCCTTGGAGGGCAGTTGAGAGTCAACCACATTGCTGTGGCTCTGGAGCCACATGTCGGCCGGACCGGGTAACAATGGCAGATTTCCTTCTATAAAGGACATGAGTGATCCAGATGGGTTTTTCTAATAATCGACAATGGTTTCATGGTCATCAATGAATCCTTATTTCTGGATATTTTTAATTGAATTTACATCCCACTATCTGCCACGGCGGGATTCGAATCTGGGTCCTCAGAACATTGGCTGAGTTTCTGGATTAATAGGCCATTGCCTCCCCAAATCCAGCGTTGGGAGACACTAGCGCAGCAAACGCAGGCACGGACCCTGTGAATTGGCCAACACGCGAATCTCCTGGCAGCAGGATGGGAGAATCGCGGCCAAGATTTCTAATTCTACTTTTGGCAATTGTCTCCCCATGCAGAGCTTTCAGCCATCGTGCTTCTAGTATTCGAAACTTACTGCATATGTCTCAGCATCTTTTGTGTGTATTTGCAGACCATCTCAAAACCCAAATTTTTGACAGCACTTGGTCACCTTTTGATGACTTGATGTCCATTCCTTTTATTTCTACTTTTTAAAAAACTTTCCTTTTCCCACTCAATGTAAATTGTTTTGGGATATTTTCTGGATTAACAGAATTACATGTTTTGATGTAGAAATGTTCTTGAATTTGCCAATGTATTGAAGCCAAATTAATTTGAATTTAAACCACCAATCAAATTGATTTTTTCAAAAATCTGTTTAAAGCTGACAGTGTTTCTGCTGACAGTTAATACTGAGATACAGGCTATTGGACTAGATGGGATTGAGGTTAATGAGGAGGAGGTGTTAGCAATTCTGGAAAGTGTGAAAATAGATATGTCCCCTGGGCCGGACGGGATTTATCCTAGGATTCTCTGGGAGGCTAGGGAGGAGATTGCAGAGCCTTTGGCTTTGATCTTTATATTGTCATTGTCTACAGGAATAGTGCCAGAAGACTGGAGGATAGCAAATGTTGTCCCTTGTTCAAGAAGGGGAGTAGAGACAAACCTGGTAATTATAGACCACTTCTGTTGTGGGCAAAGTTTTGGAAAGGATTATAAGAGATAGGATTTATAATCATCTAGAAAGGAATAATTTGATTAGGGATAGTCAACACAGTTTTGTGAAGGGTAGGTCGTGCCTCACAAACCTTATTGAGTTCTTTGAGAAGGTGACCAAAGAGGTGGATGAGGGTAAAGCAGTTGATGTAGTGCATGTGGATTTCAGTAAAGTATCTGATAAGGTTCCCCATGGTAAGCTATTGCAGAAGATACGGAGGCATGGGATTGAAGGTGATTTAGTGGTTTGGATCAGGAATTGGCTAGCTGTAAGAAGACAGAGTGTGGTGATTGATGGGAAATGTTCATTCTGGAGTTCAGTTACTAGTGGTGTACTGCAAGGATCTGTTTTGGGGCTACTGCTGTTTGTCATTTTTATAAATGAACTGGATGAGGGCGTAGAAGGATGGGTTAGTAAATTTGCGGATGACACTAAAGTCGGTGGAGTTGTGGACAGTGTGGAAGGTTGTTGCAGGTTACAGAGGGACATAGATAAGCTGCAGAGCTGGGCTGAGAGGTGGCAAATGGAGTTCAATGCGGGAAAAGTGTGAGGTGATTCACTTTGGAAGGAGTAACAGGAATACAGAGTACTGGGCTAATGGTAAGATACTTGGTAGTGTGGATGAACAGAGAGATCTGGGTGTCCATGTGCATAGATCCCTGAAAGTTGGCACCCAGGTTGATAGGGTTGTTAAGAAGGCGTACGGTGTGTTAGCTTTTATTGGTAGAGGGATTGAGTTTCGGAACCAGGAGGTCATGTTGCAGCTGTACAAAACTCTGGTGCGGCCGCACTTGGAGTATTGCGTACAGTTCTGGTCGCCACATTATAGGAAGGATGTGGAAGCATTGGAAAGGGTGCAGAAGAGATTTATCAGGATGTTGCCTGGTATGGTGGGACGGTCTTATGAGGAAAGGCTGAGGGACTTGAGGTTGTTTTCGTTAGAGAGAAGAAGGTTAAGAGGTGACTTAATAGAGGCATACAAGATGATCAGAGGATTAGATAGGGTGGATAGTGAGAGCCTTTTTCCTCGGATGGTGATAGCTAGCACGAGGGGACATAGCTTTAAATTGAGGGGTGATGGATATAGGACAGATGTCAGAGGTAGGTTCTTTACTCAGAGAGTAGTAAGGGCGTGGAATGCCCTGCCTGCAGCAGTAGTGGACTCGCCAACATTAAGGGTATTTAAATGGTCATTGGATAAACATATGGATGATATTGGAATAGTGTAAGTTAGATGGGCTTTAGATTGGTTTCACTGGTCGGCGCAACATCGAGGGCCGAAGGGCTTGTACTGCGCTGTTATGTTCTATGTTTCTTTCAGTCATCAAAAATGCAAAATCCTCTGCCTCAAAAAATGTTGATTTAATGTTTCTTTTTAATTAACAGGTAAGCAGAGGAAAAAGCTTTGTCAAAAAGGTTATCAAGGAACAGGTAAGTGTTTAATCAAGAAAACATGGGCAAAAGAAACTGAACATTCTTAGTTCTATTTTAATTCTAGAAGCTCAATGTTAAGTAGTGAATTTTGAATGATTACTCTTTTTGTTTTATTTTGTTTTATTTTTTGCTATTGCTGAATTTTAAATGTGTTCTCATTATTCATATGATACTATCAACAATACCAGTGGACTAAGTGCAACCTGATGTAATGAAGCCAGTCTTTTTGTCAAGCAAGGTGCTTAAACAAACAAGCAAATGACCGTAAATCATTTTGAATAATGTCTAGAATCACTGACCACAAGCATCCTAAAGTTGGAAGAAATTAAGTTTGATATAAAATTGAAACAATAATGGACACGATTTAAATTTAAACAATCATAAGTAATCTAGCACAACATTCTAGAAAAATATTAAAGATAAAACAGTTTACAAGAGCTAGTACAGACCCCCAAAAGCTGTAAAGGAAAGAATGGCCCTGATTATAGGTATAAGAGCTATGAAAATGAGTACAGCTTGCACCACTTATAGCGGGCACATTTGTCTCAACCCAATTTGTCTACTATACACAATGTTAAGTAGAATGTGGTAGCTATAGAGGGTAGTTTCAAATGTTCACAGACAGTAGCAGGATTCATACAGTAAGACTTTCCTATAGCATTGACGCATAAGTTTCATAATAAATCAGAAAAGGGTAACTTAGTTTGATTAGCTGGAGGCGATTTTCAGCCCACATGTTCGCCGTCAGGGAGAATGGCGATGCGAGCTGAAAATCAGGAGAGAATCGGGGAACTCCCCCTCACCGGTGATGCTGTGAGGTTCACGCCCACAAAGGGTGAGAACATTATTTAAACGGATTTTAATAGATTGAACTATAATTGCCCGGCCACATCCCTCTGCCATATTTCCTCCCCTCACCATATTTTCAAACTCACTGACATGACACCATGATGGTGAGATTTACAACAGATACACCCAGACATGAACCTGTTGTAGGGATTCCTCCGGGGCCACAAAAGTGAGTATATTCTCCGGGGGAAAGGGACATGCCCTGGCATTGGCCCCTGTTAGAAGTTGGCATTGTGTTGCCAGAATTTTTTTGATCAATTCTTTGAGCTGCTAAGTAGTGAGCAAGCATAGCTGTTTCTATCCAAAATACACAGAGTACTTAAGATGCTATAACCACCAACTTTGATATTGATGTTAATACACACTATAAATGTTAGCATTTTTTGGCTGACAAAAGTGGCTCTCGTAAATGTGAGTATTTTTGTGGTGGTGACTGTAGTTACTGTGAACTTGTAATTTAAGTTATAAGTTCCCAATGTCCCTTCACATTTATTGATTGTGGGGAAGGTTGGAAGGAGAAAAATGTAAGTATCTTTTTAAAAATTCATTTAAGGGATGTGGGTGTCACTAGCTAGGCCAGTATTTATTGCCCATCCCTAGTTTCCCTTCTGTCCTGCAGACCCTGAAGTGTAGGTATACTCACAGAGCTGTTAGGGATTCCAAGATTTTGACCCAGTGACAGTGGGTAACTTGGAGGGGAACCTCCAGGAGGTCATGTTCCCAGGACTCTGCTGCTCTTGTCCCTCTAGATGGTAGTGGTCGAGGGTTTTGAAGGTGTGGTTGGAGAGAGCCGCGGAACCCAAGACTCTGCTGGGCTTGTTAGTCCCGGGAAAGGTGGAGAAAGCTGCAGAGTTCAGGGCCGGAACTTTCCGCCATTCCCGCCGCCAGGATCGTCTGGTTCCACTGATGGCACAGACCTGCTGCAGGTTTCCCAGCGATGAGGGGTGCATTCAATGGGAAACCCTTTTGATAAAGGTGGTACCAAAGATCCCACCACTGGACAATGGTAGTCTGCCTCTGCTGCAGCAAAACATGCAGGAGGTTGCCTGGAAAATCCCACCCAGAACTCCATGGGGCTTGATAGTTTGTTTGTAGGTGAGGCAAGTTCCCGATGACCATCAGCTTCTCTCCCCTTTGAGGGGGAGAGCTGACTGGTGGTGATTTAACCTGAGGACCACCACATCTTAGGTGAGGAGCAAGGTTGAGAAGGTGGGGCCTTCGTGAATAACCTCAGGCAGTACAGGAATTGAACCCACGCTAATGGGTCACTCTGCTTCAAGAACCAGCCGTCCAGCCAACTGAGCTAAACTGACCCCTTTATTGCAAGGGTAATTGAATACAAAAGTAAGGAGATGATATTTCAGTTATACAGGGCATTAGTGAGACCAAATAAGGGGTCGTCTTATTTACAGAAGGATGTAAATGCATTGGAAACAGTTCAGAGAAGGTTTACCAGACTAATACTCGGAATAAGCAGGATGTCTTATGAGGAAAGGTTAGACAAGCTAGGATTGTATTCAATGGAGCTCAGAAGAATAAGAGATGATTTGATTGAAACATATAAGATGCTGAGGGTTCCTGACAGGATGGATGTGGATGCTTCCCCTTGTAGGAGAATCTAGAGCTAGGGGATCACTGTTTAAAAATAACAGGCCGCCCATTTAAGACCAAGATGAGGAGAATGGGGCAGTGAATTTTTGGCACACTCTTCCTCAAAAGGTGTTGGGAACAGAATCGTTGAATATTTTTAAAGCAGAGATCGATAGATTCTTAATGAGCAAGGGTTGTAAGGTTATTGGGGGGTTAGAAGAATGTGGAGTAAAGATTACAACCAGATCAGTCATGATCAAGTGGCCTACTCCTGTTAATTTCTATGTTCATACTCACTTGAAGTCTAATAGTTCCACCCATTTAAAGTGGCTTAGCAACAGTTACATTTCACTACAGATCATAAGAAATGCTGTAAATAAGATTCTTTGTGCCAAAACAAATTTGGACCTTTTTGTCTTCAGCCAGTCCAATCCATGTTAAGAGATCATTCCAATCATCTTTCTTTCTCCCCTTTTGCTCCTCTCTGTCCTTTCCACTCACTCGCCCAGACCCTTTTATCCATTACTGCCATTTCGACATGCGTTTTACTGAGAGAACAGCTAAGCAAATAATAAGAATCATAACAAAAACTGTTTATAATTTATTTAAATATTTGTTTCTTTAAACAAAATGCCTTCCTCATTCTCCTTCATTTAATGTTTTGTATTTGAAATGATCATTGAGGTTTATTACATGAATTTCATGCCCTTTTTTGTCTTGATCCCAGATGATTCTAGCATGCACTTAAAGAAAAGTTATGGCCATAACTCTTCACAAATGTTTTGACAATATTTGGGCCTCATTTAATGAATGTTTTTAAAAAATGATTATAGTATTCACTCCTATGGTACTGTTCCATTAAATATTTCTGATTGAGGTTTGATGTACTTTTTTCCCTTCCTCCTGCCCCTCAATATAGGAATTTGTCCCTGGAAACAACATCCTGTCAAACGCTCTGGCTTGGGGAGTACGAATACTTTACATAGATGGTATCCTTTCGGTTTTTTTTGCACTGTTTTAACCGGCATTTCAACAATATGAAATTGTTGCTTAAGTTATGGGAACTGACTGTACAAAGCATCCTTTACTCTTTACTCGATCATCAATATTTTGAAATGCTCAATTCGGTTATTCATTATAAACTGAAAAATCCACCAGCAAAGTATTTCCTACTATGTGTTGCATATATGAATCTGAGGTTTTAACAAAATGTGTGGTGGGTGCTTTAACAGACTAATTCTTGACATAATTGTGTTTCTGAATATCTATCCCCCTATTCATGCCAAAAAACAGTTGCCAAATGATTTCACTGAGAAAATATCATTTGTTTAAAGTTTAGTTATTAGTGTCACAAGTAGGCTTACATAAACACTGAAATGAAGTTACTGTGACAATCCCCTAGTCGTCACACTCCAGTTCCCGTTCGGCTACACTGAGGGAGAATTTAGCATAGCCAATGCACCTAACCAACACGTCTTTTGGACTGTGGGAGGAAACCGAAGCATTTGGAGGAAACCCACGCAGACACGGGGAGAATGTGCAGACTCCGCACAGACAGTGACCCAAGCCGGGAATCAAACTTGGTCCCTGGCACTGTGAGGCAGCATTCCTAGCCACCGTGCCACCCCATTTGGTTCATCAGATTGGCTTCTACTGACAGTCATACAATTTAAATTATGATGTGTTTTGTCCAAAGTATTTAATTTCCAGAAGGTCGTTGATCACCATAGCTAAAATTCCCATGATAAACAATTTCAATTCTGCTCCAATGATAAAAAAATAATGTTGGTGTAATGCTAAAATCTATCATTTTTAACTTTGACCAATTGCATCCATTGACCCAAAAGTACTTGAAACACAATTTTTTATGTACTATTTACTGACTTGGAGCTATACTTATTCTTCTAACCTTCAACCCTCCAGGTACCCTTTGTAGAATTATAAAGTTTGCTAAAGACACTATTTGATTTGATTTATTATTGTCACATGAAAAGTATTGTTCCTTGTGCGCTATACAGACAAAACATACCGTTCATAGAGAAGGAAACGAGAGAGTGCAGAATGTAGTGTTACAGTCATAGCTAGGGTGTAGAGAAAGATCAACTTCATGTGAGGTAGTCCATTCGAAAGTCTGACAGAAGCAGGGAAGAAGCTGTTCTTGAGTTGGGTTGGTATGTGACCTCAGACTTTTGTATCTTTTTCCCGAAGGAAGAAGGTGGAAGAGAGAATGTCCGGGGTGCGTGGGGTCCTTAATTATGCTGGCTGTTTTGCCAAGGCACCCCGAAGTGTAGACAGATTCAATGGATGGGAGGCTAGTTTGCGTGATGGATTGGGCTACATTCACGACCTTTTGTAGTTCCTTGCGGTCTTGGGCAGAGCAGGACCCATATCAAGCTGTAATTCACCCAGAAAGAATACTTTCTATGGTGCAGCTGTAAAAGTTGGTGAGAGTTGTAGCTGACATGCCAAATTTGCTTAGTCTTCTGAGAAAGTAGAGGCATTGGTTGGGTTTTCTTAACTATAGTGTCGGCATGGAGGGACCAGGACAGGTTGTTGGTGATCTGGACACCTAAAAGCTTGAAGCTCTCGACCCTTTCTACTTCCTCCCCATTGATGTAGGCAGGGGCTTGTTCTCCTTTACGCTTCCTGAAGTCGATGACAATCTCCTTCATTTTGTTGACACTGATGGAGAGATTATTGTTGCCGCACCAGTTCACCAGATTCTCTATCTTATTCCTGTACTCTGCCTCGTCATTGTTTCAAGTCCGACCCACTTCGGTGGTGTCATCAGCAAACTTGAAAATCGCATTGGAGGGGAATTTGGTCACACAGTCATAGGTGTATAAGGAGTATAGTAGGGGGCTATGTGATCATTTGAGAACCACAGGGGAGAGTGATAGCATTTGGAAGATTCTGAATCAAAAAGTTGTTGAACAATAGATAGAAACAACTAGACATGTTATTATATGCTGTCCCACCATGGGCAATTCTTTACTGAGTCTGAAGGTAAAAATACAATTTGAAAAATAATGTGCTGGATTTGCTCTAGTAATTAGTAAAGCAAATTAAAATAGTTTTGTTCTATCAGATTATGTTAAGTAATCATTCTCGAACACAATTTTTGCTTCTAAAATTGTTTCGTTATACTGTGACAAATGTGAAGCCATACTGGTTGATTTTGAAATTTCTAATGCTAGTTGTGTACAGACTATCAAGCTGATTCTTTTCTAATATTAAAAAAGTCATGGGGGCAATTTCCTCAAGTGTCGAATTCATGTGAAAACTGGAGTAAATCACGCTGTTTTTTCAGTGGGAGTTCCAAACTGAATCTCCCACACTGTGCACTGCAGAGTGCACTGGTGTAAATGGCGCGAAAAATCAGTGGACGGGGCCTATTCTCGCTTGGTAGGTCGGCAACATAGCGCTGAGCGGGCCATTGGGCATGTGCCAATCTGTCAGCGCCGAGATCGGCGCATGCGCTGAGGCCCCAGTCTGGCGGCTTCCCGATCGCCGGACAGCTTGATTGCTGGCCTCCCAAGCATATCCAGGCCGAGCTCTGCCCCCAGCACGCCTCGATCACTGCCCTTTCCCCATTCAACCTCCCATTCAAACCCCAACCCCAATGGCCAGCTCCGAC
This sequence comes from Mustelus asterias, assembly GCF_964213995.1. Classification (NCBI taxonomy): domain Eukaryota; kingdom Metazoa; phylum Chordata; class Chondrichthyes; order Carcharhiniformes; family Triakidae; genus Mustelus; species Mustelus asterias. The sequence continues at coordinate 50,326,330 of NC_135802.1, read as the reverse complement.
CGCTGGCCTCACTCCCTGTGCTCGCGATCTGTATACAGAGTGGCGGTTGGACCCTCACCCCCACTGATTGCCCCCAGAGGCTCTACCCCCAATCGGGCCCCGCCTCTTGGCACTGCCCCTGATGGACAGTGCCATGGTGCTCCCTAGACATTGGCACTTTGCCCCTTGGCAGGGCTATAGGACACAGGCTGGCAGTGCTAGGGTGCCAATGCCCAGGGGGAACGCCACCTGCCCTTCTGGGAGCCTCGATTGCCTTGCCCCCACCCCCTTTACTCCAGTGGGATCAGACCACTAGCTCCCGAAAGTGGAGAGCTACTGTAAACCCGAGTGAAATACTCCTTGGGGGGGGGGGGGGGGAAGGAGAGAGAGAGAGAGAGGAAATGTGGGGAGAGAGGCTAGCGGGCCTGGAAACTTCAGTCCTGGGCCTGCTAATCATATTTAAATTATCATTTAAATAATATATGCGGCTCCCCCCCCCTCCATGAGTTGGGAGCTGATATATTTAAGCATGCATGTAAGATGTTATCCTTTGCCTGACTTAAGAGTGAAATAAATTCATGCTGTCGTCTTTCTGCACCTCAAAACTAGGCACATGAAGTGCGTTACACATGGAAAACTGCAATAATTTTGTTACAACATATCAGTATTCTGACCACAGTTCATTGTATTAAAAAAAGTCATGTGGTCAAAGTGGTTTTATGCAATGAGACCTTGCTCACCACCAGTATTTTGGTAATCTCATGCCAGCCTTGACTTTGACTTTTTTGTATTTTCATCTTTCTAATTCAATTAAATCTGAAACTTTTACATGACCTTAATATTATTTTTAGATGTGAAAGCTTATATTGCAAGAAGGAAGGAGGCATTTGTAACCACAAAATCTGTTGTTGTTGTCAAAGGGGTAAGTAAAACAATACCTTGCATCCTTGGTTTGCTCACCATGGTTAGAAAAAATTCTGCTCTCTTCAGTAGATGATGATGTCAGAAGTGAGTTCTAAAATAATGCTGTGGGTTAAGTTTGGACTACCCAAACTGCAACTGCAATTACAGGCATCAAGGAAAATAGAACAGCTAAGACTGGTATCTTTTTTTAAAAACTTTTAAAATTTTGATTCTTTGCCAAAGTTTTATCAAAAGTAAGTCGTCTGCTGTTCCTTTTCCATATTTCACAAATTTATATAATGCCCTCCCATCTGCTCTGTTTTAAAAAAAAAAATGTGTTTGGATTGAGGTGCACTCATTAGCATACAGCATGCAATGCAAAATAATGTTCTAAAGTGGGCTGCAGTGCGAGTGTTACACCTCTGATTTAAAATTGAAATCATTGCAATCACAGGAGGTCTGGGGAACCATAGAGCCTGACTGACGAATGGAGAATTGCACTTTGAGGTGCGAACAGTTGCTTGAACAGCTCAAAATAGTTTGCACGTGCAGTTTTATTGGCATCTATGTAACTGACACCTTTGACAGTGCCTACCTGTCTTTTATAGGTGGTTGTCCCAGGTAACTAGGGATGGTGTGGGAGGGACTGTATGGTGGTTGTTTATCTTTTTGGTTTTACTGCCACTGGGTATAGCAAGCAAGCCATGTTGATGCAGACATACCCAATAAATTGGGCTTTGAACAATAGTTGAATTTCTGCATTATTTAACTTTTTGGAAAATGATATTCATCACTTTTTTTGTTTTTGTTTAGGAGAAATGCAATCGAACTGTCCAATCTAATAGTCACAGAACAAAGGGTAGGTATTTTATATTAAATATTTTTTGCATAGGCTATATACAGAATTAATTATAGAGAAGGGAGGAGAAGGGACTTTTAAAAGGGCACTTTGAGACAAAATTGTAGGGATTTTATAAAATGCAAGCAGTAATACAGGGAAAGTTGGGCAGTTGGAGAAGAATTCTCAGGTAGAATGGATCAGCACTGTGGCAGGATTTGAAAAATGGATGAAGTACTTAAGACATCTGGAAACCAGTAAAGTTTTACTGAGAAAAGGGTATGAGAACGAACTCCTGCTAACTCTGGATTGCAAAGCTATGACACTGGCATCTACCCGGCAATGTGGGAAATTGTGCATAGGAAACAGTACAAATCCAACCCGACCAATTACCGCCCATCAGTCTACTCTCAATCATCAGCAAAGTGATGGACGAGGTCATCAACCATGCTATAAAGCGTGCTATATAACCTGCTCACGGATGCTCAGTGTGGGTTCTGCCAGGGTCACTCAGCTTCTGACCTCATTAAAGCCTTGGTTCAAACATGCACAAAAGAACTGAATGCCAGAGAGTGACTGTCCTTGATATCAAAGCAGCATTTGACAGAGTGTGGCATCAAGGAGCCCTAGCAAAGCTGAAGTCAGTGGGAATCAGGGGGAAAAACTCTCTGCTGGTTGGAGTCATACCTTGTACAAAGAAAGATGGTTGTTGGGATTGGAGGTCAATCATCTCCGTTGCAGGACATCACTGCAGGAGTTCCTCAGGGTCGTGTAATTTCTTCATCCAGAGAGTGGTGAATCTGTGGAACTCTTTGCTGTAGAAGGCTGTGGAGGCCAAGTCATTGAGTGTCTTTAAGACAGAGATAGATAGGTTCTTGATTAATCAGGGGATATGGGGAAAAGGCAGGAGAATGGGGGTGAGAAAAATATCAGCCATGATTGAATGGCGGGGCAGACTCGATGGGCCGAGTGGCCTAATTCTGGTCTTATGGTGTCCTAGTCCCAACCATCTTCAGCTGCTTCATCAATGACTTCCCCTTCATCATAAGGTCAGAAGTTGTGGTGTTCACAGATGACTGCATGCTCAGTCCATTCGCAACTCCTCAGATACTAAGCTGATATGTATTACATGTCCTATGTTTCACCTACCTATATTCTAATTTCTGTAATTAATACAGCAGGAAAACTGAAGAAACCTTTTATCAAAGTTGAAGCAATAAGCCGGTAAGATAATTGTACCTAGATTAAAATTGGTTCTTAATACAGATGCTTCTCAGTAGCTGGTTGGCATTGCATAGCTTAAAAACTTTGTTTTATTTTTAAATTTTTTAACTTAAGTGAATTGTTTTTAAGAATCAAATGAATTTATATTGTGTTAGCAAGTTCTAACAGTTCACCTAAAAGTAGAATAAACAATGCTAAAGTGGATATGTAGATAAATGACTAAAATATGTATAATGTATATTTGAAAGAAGCATTACCAAAATTACTCAACCTGGAATCATCTAGAATCATTGGCCTTAATTTTTATGGGGGAGTAGAAGGAATTTGAAGTCTGCGCATATGACCATTAGGAGTTCACCCCCTGCTGCCCACATAGAGGGGCTTCAGTGTTTCATTAGAAAGTTGACACTTCCGATGGTGTAGTGCTTTGTGCAGCCTCGGTTTTTGTCTCTGGAGTATGACTTGAAACCATAACCCTCTGCCCAGAGACGGGAGTACTACCACTGAGCTAAAAACCTTTTTGGTCCTGTTCTAGCCAGTCAGCTCCTCCAACCATGTTGTTGCTTCTGGGCATTATGAAACACCCTGTCTGGACCTTCCATGTTATCAGGCTGCAACCTTTCAATCTTGAGGAGGCCTCCATCTGTTTTTTATAGGAGTCTCGTCCAGGGAGTTGCCATGGAGTTGGAGGTGGAATTGTGATTTTAAAATTGTAGATCTTTCACCTGACCTTTTCCTACCTGTTAAAATCGGGACTATAGACTAATACAGCATAGAATGAAACCTTTTTGGCCCTTTGTGTCTCTATCAGCTTTTTAGAAGAGCTGTCCAATTAGTCCCACCAACTGACAAATATTTCTTTTTTCAAATGTGTGTTCAACTACTTTTTGAAAATTAATATTGAATCTGCATCCAGTGTATTGAAGATCATCATAATCTGTTGCAGGAAATAATTCTCTTCTCCCCTGATTCTTTGCCATTTATCTTAAACCTGTATCCTCCTGGTTGTTGATCCTCCCGCCCAATGGAAACAAAATATCAAAACTATTTGAATACATCTATTAAATTTCTCCTTGATTTTCTCTGTGCTAAGGAGGTCCAAATATTGGTGAATAAGTCAAGGAGCCTGACCCCTGGTTTTTTGGAAAGTCTGTGCTCTAACTGCTTGATCCTTATGTTAAAAGGGATTTTAAAACTCTGAACTGCTGTCAGTTGCTACTTGTGAAGATGCCAACTATTAATGAATATAAAAATGTTAAAGTTTCTGCTTTATTTAGCCATTACAGACCATTGTATATACAGTTGGATTGCTATCCGGAGATCAACTACCGTGGTCCAAACCCCTGGAGTCCTTTTGATATTGACAAGAAAAGCAAGGCCAATGATAAACAAATTAAAGGAAAGGCTAGGTATGTGGACATTTTGCTTTCAATTCATTTTCTGCACAAATATGCAGTAGCATAAAGGCCTGGATCTTCCTAGGAGCAGCAATCACTGTCAGTTTGTAGTTCCACTCTTACTTTTCTGCGCCATGATGGAGCTCTGCATTTTTGACTGGGTCTTCTGATCCCATCTTCTTCAGAAATGTGGAGTGATCTTCCATTGAATTGCTTTCTTGTAGTGCTGGATTGTCAGGAGGTATACCAAACTATGCCTCATTTTTACCATGCTAGCTGCCTATTCTAATAAATGTTCACTAACAACAAAAAGCGTTGGGATATTTAAACAGCTTTTCAGTATGTTTGTTTATGGCTGAGTGGATAGACGAAGTAAGTGAGCAAGTAGGTAGGGTGGCAGCTGTGTTGAGTGAGTTCCCTTTAGTTGGGTTAGGAGCAGTGGAGTTGCAGAGTCAGAGGGGAGTCGGGCCTGGTCAGGTCCGGTTGGTGGGGATGGGGGGGATATTGAGGTCAGAATCTGAGTTGTTAGTTGTATAGTTACCCAGGAGTGAGACAAATATTTTTCTGTCTAACATTTCCTGGGTAACTGTTTAGATCGATAAGTCAGAGCTGTCAGAAATCTCTGACTACTCTTAGAAGGGTCCACCAAGCGGGGGGATTGTCTGTCGGAAATTGAAATCTCCCAGGCAATTCACAACAGAGTCAATTCATCAGGATCTCCACAGGGTTCTGAAGCCCATCTTGTGGGGTGCATCTGCTCTGACAATCCAGAAGATCCTGGGCCTTTGATTTTAGCTAGATTTTTAATGCACAATCAGGAACTCTTGGGATGACAATTTTTGGTTTTTGCAGTTTTCCTCTGGTTGCTTTAGGAATATGTGTCTTTACTTAATATCTGGGTAAATATAGTGAGCCTGGAAATCGGAGAATCCATGTATTTCACTTTAACGATATGTTGCATCCTTAAATTGGGAACATGGAAACATAACTCTCTGTCAGAGTGTTGATTCAGCTGTGAATTACAGCAGAGTTTTATTGAATGTTGAAGAGGTATTATTACATAAAAGCAAAATACTGAGGATGCTGGAATCTGAAACAAAAACAGAAAATCTCAGCAGGTCTGACAGCATCTGTGGAGAGAGAGTGGAGCCAGTGTTCCGAGTCTGGGTGACCCTTTGTCAGAGCTGCTCTGACGAATTATTACATTATTGAAATCAAAGAGTAGAATTATGGTTATTGCTGATTAATTTGCTTGAATTTTTGCAAACAAGAAAGATTCTTCTTCTGCCCTGGCAGTATGGTGATTTGTTACTCTAGAGTTTCTAGCCTCCTGGTCATAATTGGCTTTAGATTTATTGAATTCAAACTCCACAGTTGCTATGGTGGGATTTGAAACCTGATCACCAGAGCATTGCCCTGCTTTCTGGATTACTAGTCCAGTTACAATAAAATTACTTGGGTGAAGGCTGCCAGTTAATCTGTTAATTGTAAAAATTAAGGTTAAGTGTGTTTAGGAGGGGGGGGGGGGGGCACTCATGGATAATTGTGCACATATTGTGAGACACTTGGAGTGGTTCTTAATTGTTTTTAGTTTGCTCAAAAGAATATCATGAGACAATTATTGACACTGGCAGTTGGTTGGAGAGTTGGAAACTATATTTGCAGTGTTTCAATTTGAGAATTATTATAAAACTGAGTAAAGATTGACTTCTGGTCTCCTCTCTCGCCAACTGGCTATCAGACATTTAACAATAAGCCTGGTAAGCTTTTTGCTCCAGAGTTGATTAAGCAGACGACAGTTAATTAGAGCTATACCCCACATGGATGTGATTTGGGTCTTCCTTTAATTCTGATGGCAAAACAAATGTTAAAATCTGCTATTTTACAATAATATCTCTCATTGTGACATAAAAATTGATGTTTGAATTTTTTCTGTTCATTTTTCTTTACCATTTTTATTGTTGAAACTGCTTATAAGGGGTTAAATTTAAAATATTCAAGATATTGGATCAAAGGAAAATTTATGAGCTCAACTATCAGGTGGAAGGTTTCATAAGATTCAGATTGCATGAAGGTAGTCTTTAAGATCATTCTTGCTGTAGTCATACATCAATATTGAAAAGGGAAATATAGCCTTTATTTCAATATGGCTTCAATAGATGCTGGCAGTTAAACACTCAGCTTCAGTTTTAAAGTTCAGTGTTTAAAATTGTGTCCATCAGCAGAGAGATTATTGTAACTAGTATGTTTCATCGTTTAAGAGCTAGACTTCTTAGAATCTTAGAATCCCTACAGCACAGAAAGAGGCCATTCGGCCCATCGAGTCTGCACCGACCAGAATCCCACCCAGGCCCTACCCCCATATCCCTACATATTTACCCACTAATCCCTCTAACCTACGCATCCCAGAACACTGAGGGCAATTTTTTAGCTTGGCCAATCAACTTAACCCGCACATCTTTGGACTGTGGGAGGAAACCGGAGCACCCGGAGGAAACCCACGCAGACACGAGGAGAATGTGCAAACTCCACACAGACAGTGACCCAAGCCGGGAATCGAACCCAGGTCCCTGGAGCTGTGAAGCAGCAGTGCTAACCACTGTGCTACCGTGCCGCCCTGTTTTAAATTAATTTATGCACAGATAGAAAATGACAAGCATTTTATGTATATTGGCACCATATCCATTCCAACCTGGCAGTGCCAACCTAAGCCAAGGGGTGGGCACCAGTGGGAACCGCATGGGGGAGAGGGATTCATTTAGTTGTGGTTCTGGCGGGGGTAGACAGAGGAGCTGAGGATGCCAACGATGGCCGTTGGGCGGTGGTGGAGATGGATGCCGGCTCAGATTGTGGGGGGAGTGAGAGTTGATAGAGAAGGGGTTGATGATCAGGGGTGGGGAGGAAGGGGCCTGGCTGGAGAAGTGTCGACTCCGATCGGGGGCTGGTGGGGTGGGGAATCCCTGAGACCTCAGTGGTGGGGTGGAGCGGAGGTTTATATAGGTCATGATCAGGGCACCCTATAAAGATGGTGCCCCGATCTCTGCAGCTGGATTTTGCTGGCATATATAGGCCCCGCCCTCCTGTATGAGGGTGTGAAACACGCCCCATTGATTTTTTTTGGCAGTGTTGTAAGATCTGGAGAGAAAACTGGCTGGTTTCTCTGGGGAGAAACATGCCGGTTTTCTTGCTGAAAACAATGCTCTGCCATTTTTGGTAAGATTTAATAACCTGTCTAGTTGAGAGCGTTATTCTTACAAGGGTACTCTTGAGATCTCTGGGCCTCAATGCCACTTAACTCGATATTGGACAGGAAATGGGACACTATAGGGGGATACAAGGTTTGCTTATAGGCGATGAAACTGAATCTAAGAAAATATTTTGTGGACAAAACCAAAAATGTGATGCTGACTGCAGTGTGTATCTAACCAAACTGTACAAAATGGTGCCTAAGCACATAGGGGCTGGGAAATATTCCTGAGGACAGAATCTTATGAAGTATAATCTCTGACTTGCAGAAGTGGTTAGAAATATCTCTGATTTAAATAACTGCCAGAGTGTGTGCAAAAATATAAAAGCAACTTTTATTCTTTGGAAATATGACACAAATTCCCTGTCACATGGGGTTCTTTTTATTTTTTGGAAGCAGAAGTAAAGGCCATAAAATGGCATTCAGTGAAAAAAACTGCAAAATGGAGACAAAAATCATGGAAACGTTAAAAGAGAAGAAAAAGAAGGGTTACTGTGAATGCTGTATGATGAAGTATGACGATTTAAAAATTGTAAGTGTTAACTTCACGCTATTTTCATTATTTTTGCGTACCTTTCACTACTTGTATTATAGCAGATTTGCACCAATAGGATATGCACTTGTTCAATAGTTTCTGGAAAAAAGATTGAACAGAAGAGTGGAATGAAGGGGAAAACTAGTTATATTTTTCAAGCAACATCTTTAGAAGTGTCAAAAATAGTGTGGCAATTAAATGATGGCAACAAAAAAAATCTGCTACAATGGTTATAGACTGCATATTAACCAAATACTTTAAGACATTTCTTGGTAATATGATAGGTAAAACTACCAAATGCCTGCTCAAAACGAGTCATCTGTTCATATTCAACTTGGCCACTGAAATGAACCTGAAAAGTTGAGTAGGTTAAATTTACTCTTTGATTATACATTGTGTTAAAGATGTAGCATTAATTTAAATATGAAAACTCAGTTCACTTCTAAACCATCAACAGCTCCAAAGAAATTTGCTGTAGAAGTAACAAGGCACAATTAGTCAATTATCTGAGACAGAAGGTAAGCCTGTATTTGCTCAGAACTTGAGTATTGTGGAGAAAAGAGACATGCTGTAATTTTGCATCTTGCGCTCATCAGGACAGATGCAAGAATGCCAAATTTCAAAGAGAGCAACAATTTATTCTGCATTAGAAAAGGGTGCTGATTGGTTGGTTGAGATGTGGCTGTGGAGAAGGAACTATTGCCCTCACACTTCTGTTAATTCAAAAAGGGCACAACAGCTGGACATATTATTTTTACCGATAGAGGACTCGTCCCTGTATATGAATATATGTAACTACTAGCCACATTGCAAGCCTGACTGATGATGGTTGTTAGTACAATTCTTAATATGCTCAAAATTGTTCAGCAAGTACTGTCCAATCACAGAATCACATCTAAGTTAGCCATTATGGCCAGAATTCTTCAGCCGTTCACGCCAGCGGGGTTCTCTGGTCCCACCGGCAGTGCATTCCTGCCACAGTGGGGTGACGTCAGGGGGAATTCTGATCAGCCAGGCGTCACTGGGGAGAGGCCGCCCAGCAAGAATAGGAGGAGGACGACAATGACGAGCAACACCACCCAGGTGCTGGAGGGCCAGTGGCAGCAAGGATCAGGCATGAGAGGGAGGCCCTGATCACCACGTGCTTTGGTCACTAGGGGCCTGTGTTGCCTCACATGGGTTCCATTTCCTCTCTCTCTCTCTCTCTCTCTCTCTCTCCCCCCCCCCCCCCCCCCCCCCCGCCTCTCTCCGGAGTCCTACAATCTCCTGCAACATTGTAACACCAGAATGGTGCAAGGGAGGGAGAGGAATCTGGGCTGCATGCAACTTGCTTGTGATTTCTCCAGCAAGTGGAGGATTGCCAGGTGCTCACCTCTATGCTCCAGCCCGGCCATGCTGTCTCTAATGGTCCACAAGCTCCAGGTCCCGCTCCCCAAAGTAGGTGAGGACTGGTTCTCAGGCACGCCACCCCTGTCTTCGCCCTCTCCCGGCGATTATGGGTTTTCTTCTTCTGTGAAGACAGAAGGAGCAAGATGGCACGAGTTCTGCAGTGTTTCAGGGGGTGGTCCTCAAGAGAGCAAAGGTTGTGATACTCTTGGGTGGGAGAAGGGAGATGCTTGGGGGTCAGGGGCTGAAAACATGCAGAATGCTGGCGGTGGGGGGATCTGGGGCTCATTTAGGGGGAAGATGCTAGATAACATCGTTTAAGACTTACCTGGATCGTCACATGAGCAGCCTGGGAATGGAGGGATACAAACGATTGGTCTAGTTGGACCAAGGAGCGGCACAGGCTTGGAGGGCCGAAGGGCCTGTTTCCTGTGCTGTATTGTTCTTTGTTCTTAAGGTAAAACACTCACCCTTGCTGCCCGGGTTAGGTCATTCAGCTTTTTTGTGGCACTTCTTCCCGGTTCTCCTGGACAGTGCCCTAGCATTAACGTATACTATCACTGCCTCCCAGGCTGCATTTCCAACCCTTCCTCTGGGACTGCATCCTGCTTGGGGGGGAAGAGGATGTCCTGCCTTGCCTCCACTGCCTCCAGCAACCTGGCCATTGTCTCTGCAATGATCGGGGACAGGGGAGAGAAAGGGTCATGTCAGTCAGCCATCGCCGGGGGGGGGGTGGGGGGGGGTGGGAGGGGCGGAATGGGGGGCATGTGCCGGGGGGGTGGGGATGGACCTACTTTCCTTCAATTCTGAAGCAGTCATATTCATCTCAAAATATTAACTCTGTTTCTCTCTTCACAGATGCTGCCGAGCTGCTGAGTTTTTCTAGCACATTCTGCTTTTATTTACGACATCTGCAGTATTTTGCTTTTAACTTGATTCTTCTTTTTTTCAGCATCTGAAAAGTGAACATCATAAGAAATTTTCTGAGAGCACAGAATTTAATGTTGTGGATAAAATAATTTCCCAGTTTGATTATGACTTTGTCGAATTCCAGAGAGATAAGATGAAACGGTAAAAATATTATTTTCCTAAATAATAAGTTACTTGAAAATATGGCATGAGCCTCAATCATATTCTTAAAGGCGGGTTTCCATCCTGATCATGCTTTTCTCATTTTTCAAATGCATCCTTTATTTTATAGAGAGGATTACACGTGCACTTGCAAGTATGTTTTTACTGCTTTGTAAAACCATAGAATGGCCACAATGTAAAAGGAAGCCATTTGACCCTTTGAGTCCATTCTGGATTTCTGAAAGAGCAACTCAACTAGTCCCACTGCCCTGTCCTTTTGCCCTAACCCCAGAGGGTTGTGGATGCTTCAGCGTTGAACATATTTAAGGCTGAGATAGACAGATTTTTGGTGTCTCGAGGAATTAAGGAATATGGGGAAACAGGTGAGAAAGTAGAGATGAAGATCAGCCGTGATTGTATTGAATGGAGGAGCAGGCTCATTCCACCCTATGGTGTACCCCTCCTATTTCTTGTTATTATGTTCTCATTTCCCCATGCCCTTCAATCATTATCGTCTGTTGCTTCTCTATGAAGAAATCTTTCTAAATTAAAGATGCTATAAAATATAATTTTTAATTCTAGGGCATCTTCTGTATGGTTCCACTATCAGATACATTTGAATTTCTTGAGTTCTTCATGAAGCAGAATTTAGTGACCCATTTAAAAGATTGGGAAGAGTTGTTATACAGAACTGAGTTTTGGTGGGGAGTTTCTTTCTCTGATAATATGAACCCTCAAAACTATGTGATTAAAACACCCGTGCTAAATGACTGCTGTTGTCATTTGTCCATGGTCGTCTTTTGTATTGACTGATGTGAAATTTTTTTTTTAAACAGATCTTGCAATCAAATTTTGTCCTTAAAGAGCCTATATAATCTCTAACTCTCATAGACTTAATTAATAACTTTAATTTCTTGCTACTGTCTGCACTCTCTTTTTGTACTCCTTGTAGCTCCTTCTAACACTGGTTATGGTTGCCAAAAAAATGCTGGAATTACATAGCATATAAACCTAGGTCATTTTGATTGCCTTTATATGATTTTGCATTTATCACAGTAGATGTTGTTGCCACTTTTTTAAGAAGTCATTTTATGTTCAGTGGTATCCAAATATTCATAATTGGGTATCTTGTTTATGCCAATAAGATTATTTAAAGGTAGAAACTTAGTTCAGCCACTATTTATCTGAAAAAATACCTAGCTTTTTAATGAAATTATGCATTTCACAAATTGTGAAAACTAGACTATCAGAAGTAGGCTTTTCATAATTGTAATGTGCTTAACTTTTTTAAGGAATATCATATTTCACCTGACCTCGTCAGAGGCCTTCCATGCCAAACACTATTGTAGCTAACAGACCAGATGTGCGTCTTCCCCCCATTGTGAATTTGACACAATCCTAAAATTGGTTAGATACCTACCCTTCTCTGTGTGCCTTTCACAGTGGAATACTTCTGCTTTGGCGATTTGGTTATAAATCAACATGCCATTTTCCATGAATATTGAATTTGCTACTAAATAATAAAGGAATTGGAAAATTGAAATATAATTTTAATGAAAGGATTTTGTTTATGTTTAGGACAAAGTGCAGCATTGGTGTAAACACCCATGATTTCACCCAGATAAGTATTGCAGGAGTGCATGAAGAATTTCAAAGACCACATAAAGAGCATGAGGAAGGAAACAGATCTGCAGTAATGTGGAGTGCAAAGAATAACGAATGTGTCAGTGGATGGGAAAACAAACCAAGTAGTTTGTCTTTCCAAGGAAAAGAAATTGTATCTTCGGGTACCCTGAATTCACCTAGCCAGATGTTGCCTTTGTCTACACCAAGTCACGTTAGCATTTCTGAAATGCTAATTTTATCCACTTTTATTAATAACAAATCCCCTGGAGAAGGCGTGGTTAATTTTGAAAATCAGAAAAAAGACACAACTCTGCATAGTTTATCTTTGTGCCAAGGAGAGGAACATAGTTCCATTATTTCAAAGGTCTGTATATCAGAACAGTTGCAGTTGCATCATATTGGAAGATTACCAGCTGAGAGATCTCATTCTTTTGCTGAAGAGTCATCACAAAAGCATCGATTTGATGAGGACGTGTTTGGAAGTAGGCCACAGCCAGATACTGCTGTATGTTCTGACAGTGGCGAAAGCAAAACTAGGCTACTTGAGTTGTCAAAGAATAATTTACAACAAAAGCGCAAGGAACAGGAAAATACAATCGTTCGTGTTCCCAAACATTCTCGGATAACAGATACTGCAGCAGCTCCTGTTGAAAATCCATGTAGCCCTCTGCTAACTCAAGTGGTTTTTGGCCAAAGCAGGAGTGAAGAACTGATGCCTGAAATAATAACACCTTCATTTAATATCACTGCACATGAAAGCACTGAATTGAACATGATTCCTCAAACTGAATTCACTTCTTCACCCTGTATGAAACTACACAGGAAAGTGAGATTTTCTGCTGTTTATGGAAGAAATAAAAAGAAGGCTGAGGATCATGGAATGGAAATAAATACACTTGCAAAGGAAAGGTGTTTGACAGAGGGAAGTGAGGCTCCCAGCTTGCCATTGAAAAATTTGCTGGAGTTATTTCAAACTAGTGAAGATAGCGGTTCGGACTTTTCGGGTTTTACAGATCATTCATCACAGAAAATGTCAGAGATGTGGGATGACGATCAACCAGCGAATATCCTGTCACTGTTTGCCCAATCGTCGTCATTGTCATCTTTTCTTGGTTTCTAGTGCAATGCTCAAATGACAATGTTTGTTTTAAAAAACACAACGTGAGAGGACTAGAACTTTATTCCTGTTCCGGTTTCACCATAGCTCCAGTCTGGTTACATACAGTTTTTTTTTCAATTTCATCACTTTAATGTGACTTTTAGGTTTGAGAATGAATATTAAATGCCATGTACCTACTGCTTTAAGAACAATGAGTCTGATTTAGAATTTTTTCCAGTTTTCTATTTAACCATTTATTTTTAACCAATAGTATGATCAATTAGGCCTAAATTTTGGTCTAAAAGTACCAACCTTTGTCAGTAAAATCCAACAGTAACAAAAATGTTGCATTTTGCCTTGCTGCAACATTTTTAAGGATAAGTGGGTAACCATTGATTTGTTTAATTTATTCACTGAACAACTCAAAACCAAGCATAGTTATTTAGCTTCATTGCATAAAAGTGAATCCTCATTTTAACAGTGTTAACCAATCATTAATTTTTTTAAATATCCACATCTTTTTGACAACATAGAACTAGATTACGTAGTGTCAGCCCCTATCTTATTAGACAGTGCAGAACTTGGCAATCTCACTTGTATGAAGAACATAATGAAATGGGAAGTTGTAAATGTCACATTGATATTGAATGGAGTTGTTCTTTGTGGGAAAGTTAAGTGACATAGTTTGTGTGTGGACACCTTTCAATTTGCATCTAACCTTTACTACATCTGACCTCGGAAGAGTTTGGTGACACTGAATACTTAAAATATGGAATAATCCCCTTCCCAATGTTAATATCCCTAATCTGTGAGCATTTAAAATAATTAGGAAGGGAACCCCTATCAGAACCTTTAATAGAGAACAACTGCATAAAAGGGCATGAAAAGACATAACGACCAATTGTAATTTGCATTCATATGCCACCTCTTAACATAGTAAAATGTGCCAAGGAACATCGGTACACAAAATTTGAAGCCGAGCCACAAGAGGGGACATTAGGATAGACGATCAAAGGGGCTTCTCAGAGGGCAAGGAAGTGGAAATTTTAGGGAGGACATTTCGGAGCTTAGAGCCTAGACAGCAATATTCTAAATATAGAGGCTACAAGATTCCCAGTTGGGTTCCTATTCTGAGTTACCAAATCTCATCTTGGGCATTAATTGGGCCTCTGTGTCAGGAAGGAGAATAAAATTTGCCAGAATCCCTCCTGGTTACTATACAGGTAGCTTAGGCTAAATGTGAGAGAACTGTATCTCATTTGGTTGCGCAGCCCTGCTAATACTCGGTTTGAATGCATAAAAAATAACAATGGATGAGTTACCAGAGCTCATGGAACCGTAACCAGCAAGATCAGAGTGAGACACAGATTGCAAAGGAGAAAAAAAGAGAAAAAGATGAGATTGTTGCATATTGGGAATAACTTTTAATGCTCTAACCTCAGTCTTTAAGTGTGTTAGTTCAAATAAATGAAAGTTTCCCTTGTAGAAATCCGGATTTCAAGTCTACTTTAGGTTTTTGAGTGTTTTGCATGGTGCCCTTTAATTCCACAGCTAATGTAGTAAATTCCTAAATTTAAAAAAAAAAGCTCAATAGGTCAGGCAGCAGTTATGGAGAGAAACAGAGTTAACATTTCAGGTGATGAAAATAACTGTTTCTCTGCACAGGTGCTACCTGGCCTGCTGACCTTTTCCAGCATTTTGTGTTTTTTATTTCAGATTTACAATATCTGGTGTTTTACTTTTGTAACAAATTCCTAAAACTTAAATAGAAACATCCAAGGAGGATGTAACAAAGATTCAAGGTATTTCAAATTATTTTAACTGTTGTGTCAACCAGATTAAAACATGCTATGACACAAATGCCAGTTCATGCAGTTAAAACAATGGGCAGCCAAGCCTTATAGTCATCTGACATCTGAAAAGTATGCTCTATTTACCATTGATGTTATATTGCATTTGATTTATCTACTTTTTACTTAATATAACTGAATTCTTGCAATAGTTATATTAAACATTCTAGTCACCTATTCCTTCTAAATTAGTATAAAATATTAAATCTGTAATTAAAGCTGTAATATTAAAAGTTTACAGTTCCTTGAACAACTAAATAAATAGCAGGAAAGTAACCAGCAGGACTGTTACCCACATTTAAATATTTCTTTAAAGCATTGGGTATCTTTTATGAAGGATTGATTTTATAATCTGTTTTCAGAAAGCTGAGCATCATTGTTAACCATTTTCATCAATTTTCCAAAATTTGTGGAGGCTGAAATTATTTAGTATGGGTTCTATAGAATTCTATGCAATGAGGGAAAGTGATGGAAAGAGAAAATGTTAACCTTTTAAAAATTCATTCATGGGATGTGGGTGTCAATATTACCTATTATTAATTACCCTTGAAGTTTTAAAGTTTATTTATCAGTGACACAAGTAGGCTTACATTAACACTGCAATGAAGTTACTGTGAAAATCCCCTAGTCACCACACTCCAGCAGCTGTTTGGGTACACTGAGTGAGAAGTGGCCACAGCACTTAACCACCTAACATTTTTCGGACGGTGGGATGAAATCGAAGCACCCAGAAGAAACCCATGCAGACACGAGAAGTGCAGACTCCGCACAATGATCCAAGCCGGGAATCGAACTCGGGTCCCTGGTGCTGAGAGGCAGCAGTGCTAATCACTGTGCCCTCCTTGAGAAGGTGGTAGTGATGAGCTGCCTTCTTGATTTTCTTCAATTAATATTAATAGATTTAACAATGTAAAAGAGCCTTGTCTAATAGGGCAGAATTCTCCAGTCCCCTCCTCCATGTGTTTTTCCGCAGCAGAAGTGACTTACCATCGGCTGTATTGTCCGGTCCCAGCGAAGTCGATGGTGATTTACATTCCTTACCTGTGTCGCTGTTGGAGAATCCACGTGGAGGTTGACTTTGGCAGGACTGGAAGATCCCACTGGCAGGTAGGGCTGGAGAATTCTGCCCCTAGTAACTCTTGACAGATAGAAAATGTGGTATTCAACACATAACCTATATGAGGACTGTATTCATACAATACCTGTACAGCAAGTGTTGCTGTTAAAATCATCAGCAAGCATCTTCTATGAAGATGTCTCCTTTTTATATCATTGCGTACATTTTGTCCAAGTACAGTAGCTGTTAGCATTTTGATTTGTCAACCTATTTACAAGTTCTGTTCTTTTGGCCCTACAGATGAGAATATTTATAAGTCACATTCACCTAGTTTGCTGTTCATACAGAAGGTTGATTTCTGTTATAAAACTGAATTTCTTGTGGTCTTTTTAAATGAAGGCTCCTGTTTTGATTTATACCTTTTATAATGTTTGAATTACACATTTTTGAGTTGGAAAAAGTACCAAAAAGATGAACTTTTAAAATATATTTTGTATTTTAATACAAAAAGCAACAGTACCCTATTCTTTGGGTACTGGCTATTGGTTAGAATTTTCAGAGGAACCTTTGATGTATATGTTGTAAGTTTTGTACACAAAACTTCAGTGTCAGAATTTAAACAAAAAAAATAAATATGAGATTAATTCCATTGCAAATGAAACTGATATTTATCTCAGTTTGATTGAACTTTGCTGAAACTTGTACCTTTTATGGAATGTGGGTGGATGATCTCCAAGTGTTGATCAAATTGAGAATGTGCAAAATTAAGAGTACCACTTCAAATGTTGCAGTTAAATCTAACCAAACTAAACTTTTCACAATCTTCATGTTGTAATTGAACCTTTTTGCTAACCACATGCTGGACTTCATTCCACTAAATTAAGAGAACTTATATCTTTCTATTGATAACTTGTATCCCTTGAACACTTATTCTGTTCTAGTATTAAAAATCTTACTCTTATTTCCCTCCTGTTACCATTACCCTCCTCCCAGAATCATGATGTTGCCCCCCTTGTCCTTGCTTTCCACCCCACCAGGCTCCATATTCAAACGATCATTTCTGCCATTTCCGTCAACTCCAGCACGATGCTACCGGGAAACTTATCGGCTGGAATTTTACCATCCCACCTGTCACAGGAATCGCAGCAGGCGAGGGGCAGACAACGGGAAGTCCATTGATCTCAGACTTTTGTATCTTTCCCAACGGAAGAAGGTGGAAGAGCGTATGTCCGAGGTGTGTAGGGTCCTTGATTATGCTGGCTGCTTTTCCAAGGCACCAGGAATCTTCCCTCTCCAGAAAAATCTTAGCAATTGACAATACCATTCTGTTGCTCACTAAGTACAATAAAAGTTCACCATTTAAAATTTTGTTAGTTTAAACTCTAACCAACATTGTTACAAACCTGTTAGGGACCGTTAACATTTAAAGAGAAATCCAAACACCCAGCAACTACCCTGCAGAATTACTCCAAGGTTTCATGTTTTTAAACAAAAATATCTTGTATGTCAGTAAAGAATGAAACAAAATAAACATCATTAGCTTTACTCTAGCTTATAAAGACTAATGCTGTACATTTAGTTATATTGTTTACTCCTCCCACCCATGACAAACTGCATCTCCACCCATGCCTGCCTACCACGTGTTCTCTTATCTCACAAATCTTAATCAGGTTTGTTCACTCCTCCTGGGACCAACCCAAAAGTATTCCAGTTATTCCTCAAGATGCACATTACATAGGGACACTTCCATTAGGTTTTGGCTAAGCAATCCCCCCAAGTTTCATTAAAGATCCAATTTTTGTGGACTCTTTAGCACCTTGTCCTGGTTTTGGACATACATACACTGCTTTTTCACTGTATGGTCCCACTGCTTTTGTACAGCTCTTTCAAAGCTGGCTGTTTTCTGCCCCAAGACCATGTGAGGAACACTTTGAATTCTTCCACTAGTTGCATGCTTAAGCAAATTTTCCAACTGCTTTTCCCTCTCAAAATCCAAACTGAACTAAAACGATGTAAAAAAAATAAAAGAACATTTTAGCAAGGCTCCTCACTGAGTCACTGTCTCTATGGCAATGTGGCATGATTTGAGCTAGTTCAACTAGAAATGAAAACTTATTTTACCTTCAACATAACTCTTTGATTCTCTAACCATATGAATGATTTATAACTCTAATGGACTTTTACAATCCACTTTCCCAGGATCGCTAATGTTTAGCTTATTTTATGGAGAAAACAACCGTACCCTGGCCCAATCAAGAGGTCCAGAAATTGGGGTTCAGTGTTTACACTTCTAACTATAATCTCGAAGGTAAGCAGAGGTTAGCAATAAACTCCAAGATTGGCTGCATTTACTTCAGTGTTTATCAGCTTCTCAACTAGATGTCTCCAGTTATCAATAGTCAAAATTTTAATTCAGAAAACTAAAAGTTATATTCTAAAACATGAATTATGAACTAGATATTTGCAGTATCAGAATAATGAGGCAGTTGGTGGATAGGACCGCTACCTACAAGCTCCTCTCCAAGTGCCACGCCATTCTTAGATCCTATTATTATATCTTTGCTGTTGCTGGATCAAAATCTTCCTAATGTCACTGTGGATGTACCTACACTAGATGGGCCTCCACTGGTCAAGAAGGCATTCTCAAAGGCCATCAGGGATGGGCAACAAATTCTGGCCTTGCCAGCAACATTCGCATCCCATGATGGAATAAAAGAATAAATCACAGTGGTCCACCTTGCTACTCACCTGCATGTAAGCAAACACCTGGCTTAACCATCTGAATGTAAGCTTGTAGTTGTTGGTCTGCATCTATAGGGGGCCAGTTAGTTCAGTTGGCTAGCATATGTTTCAGAACAATGCAAACAGCACTGGTTTAATTCCTATTCCATCTGAGTAGACTTAGGGTCTGCTTCCTTACACTGTTCTTGAGAATAAAAGATAATGGCAAAAAGTGCCAACAAAAAGAGCTCAGGATTAAGCATCAACAGGCCTAGGCCCAACCATCTTCAGTTGCTTCATCAATCACTTACCTTTCATCATAAGGTCAGAAGTGGAGATGTTCATTGATGATTGTACAATGTTCACCATTCATGACTCATACTGAAACATCCAACAGATGGTTAAGCCAAGTGTTTGCTTACATGCAGGTGAGTAGCAAGGTGGACCACTGTGATTTATTCATTTATTCCATCATGGGATACGAGTGTTCCTGGCAAGGCCAGAATTTGTTGCCCATCCTTGATGGCCCTTGAGAATGCCTTCTTGACCAGTGGAGGTACATCCACAGTGACATTAGGAAGATTTTGATCCAGCAACAGCAAAGATATAATAGGATCTAAGAATGGCGTGGCACTTGGAGAGGAGCTTGTAGGTAGCGGTCCTATCCACCAACTGCCTCATTATTCTGATACTGCAAATATCGAGTTCATAATTCATGTTTTAGAATATAACTTTTAGTTTTCTGAATTAAAATTTTGACTGTCGATAACTGGAGACATCCAATAGTCCACATCCAAAGGCAACAAGATGGTGACAATATCCAGGCTTGGGCTGACAAGGAGCAAATAACATTCACGCCATACAAGTGCCAGGTAATGACCATCACCAATAAGAGAGGATCTAACATTGCCCCATGATCTTCAATGGCATTACCATTTAAGGTGAGGGGAGAGATACAAAAGTGTCCAGAGGGGCAATTTTTTCACACAGGGTGGTGAGTGTCTGGAACAAGCTGCCAGAGGTAGTAGTAGAGGCGGGTACAATTTTATCTTTTAAAAAGCATTTAGATAGTTACATGGGTATGATAGGTATAGAGGGATTATGGGCCAAATGCGGGCAATTGGGATTAGTTTAGGGGTTTTTAAAAAAAAAAAGGACGGCATGGACAAGTTGGGCCGAAGGGCCTGTTTCCATGCCGTAAACCTCTATGACTCTAAGATTCTATTACCATCGCTGAATCCCCACTATCAACATCCTAGGGGTTCCCATTGAGCAGAAATGGAACTGGACCATATAAATACTGTGGCTACGACAGCAGGTCAGAGGCTTGGAATCCTGAAGCAGGTAATTTACCTCCTGACTTCCCAAAGTCTCCACAATCTACAAGCATAAATCAGGAGTATGCTGGAATACTCTCCACTTGCCTGGATGAGTTCAGCTCCAACAGCTCTCAAGAAAGTTGACACCATCCAGGACAAAGCAGCCCTTTTGATTGGCACCCCGTCCACAAACATTCACTCCCTCCACCACCGACGCATAATAGCAGTAGTGTGTAACATCTGCAATCTGCACTGCAGGAACTCACCAAGGCTCCGTAGACAGCACCTACCAAGTCCACTACCCTCTAGATGGACAAGGGCAGCAGATGCATGGGAACATCACCACCTGGTAGTTCCTTTCCAAACCCCACATCCTCCTGATTTGGAAATATGTTGCTGTTCCTTCACTGCCACTGGGTCAAATTCCTGGACCTCCCTCCCCAACAGCACTGTGGGCGTATCTACACCAAATGGAATGCAGTGATTTAAGAAGGCAGCTCACTACTACCTTCCCAAGGGCAATAATGCTGGCCTGGCCACTGATGCCCACATTCTGTAAATGAATTTTAAAAAGGCAATGAATCAAGAACTTGCAAGCGCACATACCATGTGTTCTCCATTTGTATCAGCCATAAGAACGATGTGCAACTACTGTTTTTCTTTATTTTTCCATTAGTATAATTTTGGTCTTGTCTAGTACTTTTTTTCTAGTTTTCTTCTTCCTTTACAGTGCATATACCATCACTGCAGCTTCTGGTTTCCAGGGCCATTCCAAGGTCTTCCCTGTCCTCAGTCTCTAACCTCAGCAACCTTTCATCTCAGCCTTTTTCCACTATCCCTTTCCAACCACCTATAAACTATCGTACCTTCCCCAGTCCAAATTCCAGCCTATGAATCTCCTCTACCTTCCTGTATTTAATGCAAGTCCATGCTCCCCGATGCCTACCCTTCCATTTCTACTTCTCCCTGCCTGTCACTTCATAGCTAATTGTGCTTTATTTATGCCTATGAACCCTCCGAACTTCTAACCCTGTTCTGCCTGTACCACAGCCTCTAATTATTCTCTACCTTCTCTCTCAGTGAATAGGATGGCAGCCCTCTCTCAGCTCCAGTCCACTTATCCTCCCACTGTCTAACCCCAATCTGAACATAACAATCAGTCTTTAATCCCTGTGCACAATGTTACGGTGGATCGACTAGTGATTTACAAATAAGCAGTCACAGTTAATCAAAACAACCTGAAGAGTGACTATTAACATAAAGGAAGATATTTCATTTTCTTTATGGGTCTCGCTCTTCATCTTGTTTCTTGATCGTAAATCCAGAGATGGGGACATACGAGAAAGGACGGTGTACGGAAAAATCATCTTGCGCCATTAGGACTACCAATCTGCAATTTGTCATTTGTTTTATGTTCCATAGGCTGTCAACAATTCAGTTTAGTTATATTTTTCAAAATTGACATGCCTACTCCATCTGGTGGCCATTTTGTATGGAACAGTATTCATATAACCACTGACAAAGATTAGTTTGAAGTAATTAGTTTGAAGTGTTTATTGTAGATAAATCCATTGGTCTGTGTGCAATGCTATGATATCCTGGTGCAATATCATCTGTCACTGGTTGAAGGGATACATTAGTGTATCTGTGATTGGCGGCTGCTTCCATACCAACCTTCTTCCAGATTTTCTGAGCTTGAATGGCTTCCTGGTCTTCACTAGAAACTGAAAATTGAGAGGAGGCAGGGCTGCTGGGTATTGAATCAGTGAGGACTGAAGACTGCAGATGTGCATTATGGACACTGTTGTATGCAATATGTATCAATTCATGTATATATTTTTAATATTATATGGAGAACATGAGTAAAGTTAAGAATGGTATTATAAATACTGATTTGCTGTCCATTTAATAGTTTAGAGGTAATTTTTGTCCCGGGAAGATTAAAGTTTAACTATAAGAAATAGGATTAAACTAACTTGCACATCTTCTTCCAAATCTATCCTTTTAATTTTTATCAAGGGGGATACATCTTCCTTCCCCTCGATTTCCTGCGGTGGGAGGAAACTGGAGCACCCGGAGGAAACCCACGCAGACACAGGGAGAACGTACAAACTCCACACAGACAGTGACCCAGGCCGGAATCAAACCAGGGTCCCTCGAGCTGTGAGGCAGCAGCTAACCAGTGCGTCACTGTGCCGGAGAGAGAACAGAACTAGCATTTCAAGTCCGGATGACTTTTTATTTAGTTTAGTTTACAACATTCAGTGACCCCTATGTTGTCATAAAGCTTAAGAAAGTTCTGGGGTGTGGTGTTGTTAGCAGGTTCCAGGCAGCATGTGTGTTACTGTTAGCTGGGTCTGTGTAGTTAGGGTTCAGAAGAAATCACAAGGGTTATTTGATAGCTCTAAGAAGCTAGGGCTCAGCAGAAGTCCTGGGAAACTGGGAACATGGCATAAGGTTACAGCCCCCATGCTGGAAAGGGTTAGGGCTCAGAAGAAGCCCTGGGAGCCATTCACTGTGCAGCTGGAGAGATTGGAGCTTGATGAAATTCCAGGGCAGGGCCAGCCCAATGAACAGAGTTTGATACCAAAGAGCTGAAATTGCACCAATAAGTAGAGCCTGGAGTGCAGACTCAGAAATTATGCAGAACTGAATATTGATGAGATTGAGATTGTGAGGTGTACAGTCATTTAAGGCAATCTGGGGAGGAGTGGGTTTGAGGAAATTCAGAAGCTTGATTTTCAAAACTGAAAACTTTGGAGTCCCTTGTGAGGGGGAGAGAGTTTCAATGAGATTGGTTGACTCACAGTGTTTACTGACCCTGGATATGTTGGTGAGAAATCCATGGGATCTGTCATGGTCGCATTTGCTATTTATTGTACAGTGTTGTACTTTTGGCAATAGTCTATCTGTTAATTCACCTGTACTTCATATTAACCCCATGAAGGTTACAGCAGGGTCCCAAATGTTTCCAACCATGGAAATCCTTTGAACCCCCCCAAGATTACTGATGAAACACTTGAGAAATATTCTTTGTGTGTTGAAGAGACAAAGCACAATTTTTGTTTTTGTGCAATAGGCACAAACATACAAAAACCTAATTCATAGAAGTTTTTTCTATTTCTTATATGGATACATTTATTATAATTAGTTCTCTGATTTAAAAGAATATTCAGGTGTTATCTTTTTGTGATTTTTCATGGGAGGAATGATGCTGCTCCTTTGTTTCAATTGGTTAATGGGAGGAGTGCTGCTGGAAAGCTGGAATTTTGTATTACATGCATTCAATGGCCTACTGTATTAATCCATAAACTCAGTTAATGTTCTGGAGACCCAGGTTCGAATCCTGCCACGGCAGATGATGGAATTTGAACTCAATAAACAAAACATATCTGAAATTAATAATCTGCTGATGACCACGAAACCATTGTGACTGTCGGAAAGTCCCATCTGGTTCACTAATGTCCAGTAAGAAGTCTCACAACACCAGGTTAAAGTCCAACAGGTTTATTTGGCAGCACTAGCTTTCGGAGCCCCAAGCCCCTTCTTCAGGTGAGTGAGGACTCGTGTTCACAAACAGGGCATATAAAGACACAAACTCAATTTACAAGATAATGGGTGGAATGTGAGTCTTTACAGGTAATCAAGTCTTAAAGGTACAGACAATGTGAGTGGAGAGAGGGTTAAGCACAGGTTAAAGAGATGTGTATTGTCTGCAGCCAGGACAGTTAGTGAGATTTTGCAAGCCCAGGCAAGTCGTGGGGGTTACAGATAGTGTGACATGAACCCAAGATCCCGGTTGAGGCCGTCCTCGTGTGTGGAACTTGGCTATCAGTCTCTGCTCAGCGATTCTGCGCTGTCGTGTGTCGGGAAGGCCGCCTTGGAGAACGCTTACCCGAAGATCAGAGGCTGAATGCCCATGACTGCTGAAGTGTTCCCCTATTGGAAGGGAACACTCCTGCCTGGTGATTGTTGAGCGGTGTTCATTCATTCATTGTCGTAACGTCTGCATGGTCTCCCCAATGTATCATGCCTCGGGACATCCTTTCCTGCAGCGTATCAGGCAGACAATGTTGGCCGAGTTGCAGGAGTATGTACCGTGTACCTGGTGGATGGTGTTCTCACGTGAGAACACAGTACATAGTCTTGCAATTCGGCCAACGTTGTCTACCTGATACGCTGCAGGAAAGGATGTCCTGAGGCATGGTACATTGGTGAGACCATGCAGACGTTACGACAACGAATGAATGAACACCGCTCAACAATCACCAGGCAGGAGTGTTCCCTTCCAATCGGGGAACACTTCAGCAGTCACGTGCATTCAGCCTCTGATCTTCGGGTAAGCGTTCTCCAAGGCGGCCTTCACGACACACGACAGCGCAGAGTCGCTGAGCAGAGACTGATAGCCAAGTTCCACACACATGAGGACGGCCTCAACCAGGATCTTGGGTTGATGTCACACTATCTGTAACCATCACAACTTGCCTGGGCTTGCAAAATCTCACTAACTGTCCTGGCTGGAGAACAATACACATCTCTTTAACCTGTGCTTAACCCTCTCTCCACTCACATTGTCTGTACCTTTAAGACTTAATTACCTGTAAAGACTCACATTCCACCCATTATCTTGTAAATTGAGTTTGTGTCTTTATATGCCCTGTTTGTGAACACGAGTCCTCACTCACCTGAAGAAGGGGCTTGGGGCTCCGAAAGCTAGTGCTGCCAAATAAACCTGTTGGACTTTAACCTGGTGTTGCGAGACTTCTTACTGTGCTTACCCCAGTCCAATGCCGGCATCTCCACATCATCACTAATGTCCTTCAGGGAAGGAAATCTTCCGTCGTTACCTGGTCTCTCCTACATGTGACTCCAGAGCCACAGCAATGTGCTTGACTCTCAACAGCCCTTGGGCAACTAGCGATGGGCAATAAATGCTGGCCAGCTAGCGATGCCCATATCCCACTAATGAATAAAAAAAATCACATGCACATACATGCTCTCACATGTGTTGTGGAATGGGCTGAATGCAAAGCTAATCATTGAAACAATGACCGTTATAGAAATGTATATATGTTGGGAATAACTTAAAATTATAAGTGTTTCTGACCCCGAACTTCTAGAATAGAAAAATAAATAAAGCACAATGCATCAAACACTCCTTCATTGTTTTTCAAGGGAAGGGAAGTATACAGCGCTGTCCCATAGGGACTGAGTTGAGACCTCTGTTCTTTTTTAATTGTACCTAATGACCTTGATTTTGAAACACATCGAAGCTGATTGATTTTGTCCTGAATTAATGTATCCAAAAGTTTCCCTACCACTGATATTCATCTGACTGACCTGTAGTTGCCAGAATCCTCTCTCTTTCAATATTGTTACTACAGTTGCAATCCTCCAGTCCTCTGGGACCATTCCCATATCTAAGGAGTATTGGTAAATTGTGGCTCTAGACAAGACCCCTTATTTTCCTTGGCAATCTAAAATATATTATATTCAAATCAGGTGACTTATCCACTTAAAAGAGCTGCCTAAATTTTAAGTACATTCTCTTTATTTATCTATTCTTATCATCTCTAATTTTTCTACTGCTTCCTCATTTACAGTGACATTGGCAGTATCCTCTTCAGTGAAGACAGATGTAAAGTACTGATTTAGTGTTTCAACTTCCACAAAAGGTCCAAAATTAACTCCACCCTTCCTCAGACTACCATTTTACTATTTAGACATTGATCATTTTGGGTTTGCTTTTGTGCTACCCACTAGTCTATTCTCACTGCCCTTTCTATTCTCACTGCCCTTTACCCACTTAATTTCTTTCTTCCTGTTTTTGTCACCACACTATTTATGCGGCTGTTCCAGTTAAACTTCTAGTCAATGGTGATTGTCAGGAATGTTGATGGTGGGTTATTCAGCTATGGTAATACTGTTTAATGAGGTTTAACATCAAAGGGAATAGTTAGACTTTCATCTTTTATTCATCTATATTATAGCGTGTTGCAATATGGGATTTGTCTCTTATCAAATAAAAAAACATCATTTATTTGCACAAAGGACCTTCTGAACGTTGTGGGAGTCAGTTAGCTAGATCGCTAGCTTGTGATACAAAATTATGCCAATGACATGGGTTCAATCCCTGTACCAATTGTGGTAATTCATGGAGGCTTACCTGGCACCACATTTGGGAAATGGTGCTCCTCAAGCTATATATACTGTACAGTAATCGTCTCTCTCTAATGGAGAGAGATGCTTCCGGTCCTTGTATTCCAAGCATCAGCCATAACCTTGGTTGCAATTGAGCCCATAAATCATTTTAAAAGCAAGTTTGCTGTCTGAAAAAGAGGAGCATTCAAGGTGTTACAGTCTGAGCTGGAGATTCGGATTAAATTCCTTTGTCAAAAAACACGTGCAGACTTCATGGCCCAAATGGCTTGTTTTCTTGCTGTCATATTTTTGATTCTGAACAGAGCCAAAGTTGTGATGGTACAGTTAAAAGTTTCAACCATGTTTCCTGATTTAAGATTTTCAATTCCTCACACACTAGAAATTTAGTGCATAATCCTGGAAATGGATTCAGTTGCTGTGATACAAATATAGTCAGATTTCAATGTCAGAAGTTCAGATGTGCCAAGCATTTCTTCCACAATTTATTATTGTTCACTTTGAGATTTTCATGTATAATTTTAGCATAATCAAAAACAAGCAATGAACAAATGAAACATTTTAGCTGTTACTTCAGTCTGATGGAACTCAATTACAATACATTCCTACGTATGGAAATTTTATTCATAATTTTTATTAAAGTGCATTGTCCATCTGGATGGTGGGTTTGCAAATGGGAGTGCTTTTCCACCCACAAACTTTAACATTCAAACCAGTTTGTACATTTGTGGATATTTAATCTGTGCAGGAAAACTATGCAGATGAGGAATTACAGTTGAGCGTCTTTTAACTGAATATTAATTATAGCCATTGGTTCAGATCTGTCACTTCACAAATGAGATACTAACAAAATCATTGAGCAACTTATTCCATTCTGACTTGGTGTTTTTTTATTCATTCATGGAATGTGGGCATCATTGTCAAGACCATTGTTCATTGCTCATTCCTAATAGCCCTCAAAAAAACGGTGGAGAACTTCCTTCTTGAACTGTTACAATATGTCTGGTGTAGTTCCTCCCATATTCTTGTTAGGTAGAGAGTTCCAGGATTTTGACTCAGTGATGATGAAGAAACGGCAATATACTTTCTTGGTGTTGGTTCAACATATCCTGGCACGAGGCTGTGATAACGTGAATTTAAGAACTTCTAATCTTCTAATCTCATTCAGGGCTACTTAATTTCCAATCTTTGTTCTGTAATTCTACAGTCAAGGCTTAAATTAAATAGCTTGCTTACTTCTATATTATTCATGCTTAGCATGATAAAAGAGTTGTAATATATCTCTCCAATCATCTTTACAAATAGTGAAAATAAGCCCAACTCTGAGTCACTCTTCATAATTCAGAGCTCCACGTTTTTTCTCAGCACCCCATTCAATGCATGAAGGTAGTTTTGAAGTTGGGTTATCATCAGCTGTCCACAAAATAGTATAAGAGAGTTTCATGGAGTTTGGCAGTGATGTGGAGTAGAAACTACCAGAGAGTCTGATCCTGGGTTTTTGCAGAACTGAGTGGGGATGCTGGTTGCTGCAATGGAGCTCCAAAGGTTTCGCAGTTTGGAGGAGGACTATGCAGATTTGGCATTGTTTGATGAAAGTCCTAAAAAAAATGAAGCAATAAGGAATCTTGGAGTGTATTGGCATGGTTGGAAAGGTCCAGGTTTTTTACATCATTCGTGCACCTGAGGTGGATGGGTCAGCCTGGAGGCTGAATGTGGTGAAACTCTGAGGTTTTGCAGCACAAAGGTGGAAGTCCAAGTTTTTGTTAGCCTTGGTTTGAAGGACACTGGGGTCTTGCTGCTTAACAACATTTTGGTTTGGAAGCACTGAGTTTTGGCAAATGGACAAAGTTTAACTCCATGCTTCCATTATTTTGTATAGCTTTCAATTGACTGATAGGGGATCTAGTTGTTTTGAATGAGGAGCTATGCACTATTGAGTTAACAGAAAAAAGGCAATGCTTTCCTTATTCCCCTGGCCCTGCATTTCTTGAGCTTCAGTGAAGGGATTGGTAGGGTTTGGAATTGGCCAATTTGGAGGTGCATGTGGTCCCAGAATTGCAGGCTTACATCTCGGCCCTGTTTTCCAGTGATATGAACATAGAAGTTAGGGTCAGAGGTAGACTATTCAGACCTTGAGCCTGCTCTGCCATTCAGTAAGATCATGGCTGATCTGTTTGCATTTCAAGTTCTACACTTCCATCTACCCTGATAACCCAGTGGCAGCACGGTAGCACAGTGATTAACACTGCTGCTCCAAAGTGCCAGCGACCCGGGTTCAATTCCCGGCTTGGGTCACTGTCTGTCTGGAGTTTGCACATTCTCCCCGGGTCTGCGTGGGTTTCCTCTGGGTGCTCTGCTTTCCTCCCACATTCTGAAAGACGTGCTGGTTAGGTGCATTGATCCGTACAGGTGCCGGACTGTGGTGACCAGGGAAATTTCATAGTAACTTCATTGCAGTATTAATGTAAGCCTTAGTTGTGACTAATAAATGAACTTTAAACTTTACTTAATCTTTGATTCCCTTACCTAACAATAATCTATCTACATCCACCTTAAAAAACTTCAATGACTCCACCTCCATTGCCTTCTGGGGCAGAGTGTTCCAAAGTCACGCAACCTCTGAGTGAAAATAAATCTCCTCATCTCTAAAAAGGCAACCTCTAATTCTCAATCTGTGCCCCCTAGTTCTGGACTCACGCAGAACAGGAAACATCCTTTCCACATCCACCTTATCAAGACCATTCAGGAACTTACATACTTACAATCAAGTCACCACTTACCCTTCTAGCCCAGTCTGTCTAACCTTTCCTCATAAGACAACCCACTCATTCCAGATATCAATCCAGTAAATGTCCTCTGAGCCATCTCCAATGCATTTTTACATTCTTCGTTAAATAAGGAGACCAAAACTGGACACAATGGGGGCGATTTTACCATTTTGATTCTAAGTGCTGAATCTGGGCGTGATTCAGATCTGACTTGGAAACCTGTTCTCAGCCATCCCCATATACATTCAGCCTAAAACAAAATCGTGAATCTGAATTGTGCTGTGGGTGGGGCTTAACTCACCTGAAACCCTGCTGCTCCGATCGGAGCCTTCAACTGCGCATGTGCAGTGGAAAAAAAAATTGGAAAACGTTCCCCTGTCACATCAGTCCTGGGCCGCGAAAAGCAGATAAAGCGGCCCGGGAGTGATGGCCCCCATAGACATTGCCCCACCCCCACAACATAACTGTCCCCCTTATCCACCCACTCACCCCCCCCCCCAACAGCTACCCAGACCGACTGCGACCCCCTGCCCCCTTCCTCCCCATTGATCGCCCGCAGAGTGGCAGCAGACACCCCTGCCCCCCCCACCCCACCAGAGAATGATTTGGCCTCCCCACCCCCCACCAGAGAACGATTCGGTCTCCACACACCCCCTACACCAGAGAATGATCTGGCCTCCCTCTCCTGCCTCCCCCCCCACCAGAGGTACATCTAGCCTCCCTCCTCTCTCCCCCCCCACCAGAGAATGATCTGGCGTCCGTCCCCCCCCCACCAGAAAACGATCTGGACTCCACAACCCACCAGAGATACGTGTGGCCTCCCTCCTCCCCCCTTCCCCCCCATCAAAGAACGATCGGGCCTCCCACCCCCCCACTACATCTGGCCTCCCTCCTCCCCCTCTCCCCCAGCAGAGAATGATCTGGCCTCCCTCCTCCCCCTCACCATACCAGAGAACCATCTGGCCTCCCTCCTCCTTCCCCCCCCCCCCCCCCCCCCCCCACCAGAGAACAATCTGGCCTCCCTCCTTCCCCCTTGCCAGAGAACGATCGGGCCTCCTTCCCCCCACCCCCACCAGAGAATGATCGGGCCTCCCACCCCACCAACCACCCCCCACCCCACCACCACCATTCTGAGTTAGAGAGCCGCCGGAAGCTCTGAACTTACCACTTCAGAAGCTGGAGCGCCCGAAACAGACTTTGCCGAGCATGTCTGTTTTGCGCCTAATCTGGACGGGCAAACGCAATGGTAAAGGGGGAAATGCCGGTAAGATTGGACATCCAGCTCATTAAGTCAATTTAAATACATGCAAATGCATTTAAATTGACGTTGCGCCCATTTCGGAAACGGTGCCGATTGTGGCCATTTTGGGGCCTTGGTAAAGTGGGAATCTGCGCGGAGGCGGGCGCGGATCATGCTATTCGCCTCATGCCTGACTTTACCAAGTTTACGCACCCGAAAATGGGCTCAACGCAATGGTAAAATCGCCCCCAATATTCGAGATGTGATCTCAGCAATGCCCTCCACAGCTAAAGTATAACATCCTTACTTTTATATTCGGTTCCTCTTGTAATAAAGGATAGCATTCCATTCGCCTTCAAATTACTTGCTGTACCTGCACACTAACCTTTCATGACTCAGCACTAGAACACCTAGATTGCCCTGTATCTCAGAATTCTGCAGCTGTTCTCCATTTAAGAAATACTCTGATTTTCTATTCTTCCTGCCAAAGTGAACAACTTCACACTTTCCCACCTTATTCTTCATCTGCCACATTTTTGTCCACCAACTCAACCCACCTATATCAGTCTCCAACCTCATGTCCTCTCTACAACATACTTTCCAATATACCTTTATATCATCTGCAAATTTAGCTACTATCCCTTCACTCTCCTCATCTAAGTCATTGATATAAATTGTAAAATGTTGAGGCCTCTGTACAGAACTCTCCAGGATTCCACTTGTCACATCCTTCGAATCAGAAAAAGACTTATTTGTGCATGCTGTGTTTCCTGCCAGCCAGCCAATCTTCTATCCAAAGTATAAGTTATCCGTACAACATGAGCTTTTATTTTTCACAGTAACCTTTGACGCCTTTTCAAATTCCTTCTGGAATTCCAAGTTCAGCACGTTTACAGGCTCCCCTTTATCCACAACACATACTCCTTCAAAGAACCCCAACAAGTTTGTTAAACAAATTTACCCTTGCACAAAACCATGCTGGTTGTTCCTAATCAACTTGAGATTCTCTCAGTGCTCAGCTATAATCTCCTGAATGATTTATTCTAGCACCTTCCCCAAGACAGACATCAAGCCAACTAGCCTATAGTTCCCTGTTTTCTGCCTCCCTCCCTTCTTGAATAGAGGAGTCATATTTGCTATTTTCCAGTCTGACAGAATCCTTCCAGAATCTAGTGAATTTTGGAAAATTTACAGCAACGCATCTACTACCTGATTAGCCATTTCTTTTAAGATGCTAAGGTGAAGTCCAACAGGACCCAGAGACTTATCAGCCCACAGTTCCATCAGTTTGCTAAGTACAGCTTCCGTAGTGATTGTAATTTCATCAAGTTTCTCTCTTCCCACCACCTCTTGATTTACAACTATAACTGGAGTGTTTTTGTATCATCTATCGTGAAAAAAAGCAAAATATTTGCTCATTTCATCCACCATTTCCTTATGATCCACTGTTAACTCCCCATTATCACTCTCTAGCTGACCAACACTCACTTTACTTACTTTTTTTTCCTTTTTTAAATACTGTAGAAACTCTTGTTATCCATTTTACATTTCTAGCCAGTGTCAGGAGGTTGGGTAAAATTAAGATTAAAGAATTAGATAAAATGAAACATAAGGATTCAGCTGCACTGAGGACTTTTAATATGTCGATTAGCCTAATAGCAGGGAGGACAGATATTTACTTAAGTGAAGTGGAGAACAATAGGGCATAGATTTGAAGGAGTGAAAATATAGAGGGTAGGAGGTTAGAAGGAGAAATAAGAATGAATGTTAAAAGAGTGACTTCTAAGACTAGTTGTTCAGATTAGGCAATGTAAAAGGAATAAACTATATATATGACTGGCAGAATTAGTCTTGTATTGGAGGAAAATAGCTGACAGGTGACCAAGACCACGCCCAGCTGGAAGCCGAGCTCTACCATAAACAAGCTTTTGTCCTGAAGATTGCTGTTTTAAACCCCAGGTGTGCTATCCTGAAAGAGAAGAAAAGATTCCCAAAAGAAAGATACAGGATGTATGTAATAATTATTCCTGGATTTGACTCATAGTACTAAAACCTACTGGGGATGTTGTTTTGGGGAAGGTAGCTTCTCAGAGTTTAGGAAAGTAGAGAGATTTGGAAACAGGGGTACTTCAAGTATACTGTGTATGTAGCCATTATTGTAGTTGATTGTAATTTTTGTTCTGTATCATTACCTTTCTTGTTTTGTATTTTACAGTTTAATAAACTTTTTAAATTTGAATGATTACAACAAGACTGAACATTTCCTCATTTGTTTTCATCTCTTTCCTCATATTATGCCAAATTGCGAAATAAACAGTTAAGACCGAAGTTCCAAATTTCCCTTCTGACATTTGGGATAACCTTGTATTTAACATCAGTGGGATTTTTTTTAAAAGGGCGGGGGGGGGAGGGGGGCGGTCGACTGGGATATTGAAAGCATAATTCCTTGGTTGTATCGGAATTTGTGATATTAAAGTAATGAGAGTGAAGAGAGTGATGAACAAGCTGAGATATTCTGCCATTTTAAAATACGGTGACTACAGATTAGCCATAGCAATGGCTAAGACTTGTTTGGGAGTAAAGGATATAACACTGGTGGGTTTCAAAAGCGTGACTAAAGCTAGATTAGTGGAATTGGCAGATATGTTAAAAGTAGGATTACCTGCAGGGGTTAATTAAGCAAGTTGATATAATTGGTGGTATAGCTCAGCATTTAAAATTGCGAGGGATGTCTGAGAGACCAAGTTCTCTGATAGGTGAGACAATTGAATTGGTAAAAATTCAATTACAAATGAAGCAATTAGAAATAAAAAGAGAAAAGGAAAACGAAAAAGGGAAAGAGAGGAAAAAATGAGAACTTTTCAAAGAGAAATGGAAAAGAAAATACTTGAATTGGAAGCAAAAGAAACTGAGAGTATTCCAAAGAAAGCAAGACAGCAGGCAGGAGAAAGAAAGAGGACAGGGAAGGAATTATAAATGGAAAAGTTAGCGAGGGCAGAAAGAGAAAAGGAGAAAGAGAATATCAGCTTAAAAAGCTGGTGGTTAAAACTGAAGGAAAGTGTGAGAGGATATATTTCCACAGAGGGACCTAATGGGGAGATGTTTAGATTTATACAGGCACTTCCAAAATTTGATGAAAAGGATGTGGAAGCATTTTCCAATTCATTAAAAATATAACTTAAAAAAACAAAATGGTGACAAGGATGTTGCTCTTACAGAGTTATCTGACAGAGCTAGTGAAGTGTCTGTGCTTTTGTCAGAAGTCTGGGGTGTATGATACAGTGAAGAAAGCTATACTGAGTGCTTATGAGTTAGTATCAGAGGCTTGTAAACAAAAGTTTTGAAATGTAAGAAAACAGTCTGGACAGACTTATGTTGAATTCAAAAGGGTTAAACAGAGTAATTTGGACATGTGGATAAAAACATTAAAGATAGACAGAACTTATGAGGTTCTTAGAAAAATAATTATTTCAGAAAAATTTGAAGATTCAGTACCTTCAGTGATAAGGACACATGTGGAGGAACAAAGGGTTAAAACTGCCAGGCAAGCTTCTGAGCATGCTGATGACTATGGATTATGTTATAGATCAAACCTTTCTTTACACCTTTTTAGGTCTTAGATAGAAAACGGAAAGGTGAGAAAAAAGAACAGTCAGGTAAGAGAAGGAATAGTTGAAAGTTCCAAAGAGATTCTACCTCAGAATAAAAAGGAAGGCGCTGAGGGTGCAAGGGATATAAAAAAGGTTAGATGTTTTCATTGTAATTAATTGGGCCATACGAAGTCAGTGTGCTGGAGATTAATGGACAGAAAAATTGGAATTGTGGGACTTAAGAAAGGGAATATTAAGTTAGAAACAGTGGAACAAGAAAAGTTGGAAGGATTTGTACACAGAGTGGGACAAACAATTGGACTGAATGGAGAGTCAGAGTAAACAGCAGGTAGACAATGTGTTTGAAGACTTTGTGTGTGAAGGAAAAGTCTTTTCATATTTACAGAATGAAGTGGGTAAATGTATTGAAATTTTAAGATATTCTGGACCAAGTCAATCACTAATGCTGGAGGATAAAGATATTTGCTGTCCAGAGGGGATTTTGAAGGAAGAGGTTCTAGTCAGTAGTATTCATGACGAGGTTAAAAGAACTCCTCTGGCTACAGTATACTTGAGGAGCAGTTTGAAGACAGGAGAAATAGTTGTAGGGGGGTTAAAAACATTGCCTATTGCAGGCATTCAATTTCTCTTAGGGAATAATATAGCTGGGTCACAATGATGCCAACTGTAGTTGAACAGCCTGTAGAAAGTCAAACTACAAAAGGATTGCACATGGTTAATCCTGGACTGTTTCCTGATTGTGTGATAATGAGATCATAGACACATAAGATGAAAGAGGAGGAGAAGGGCAGTGAACGGACACTATCTTTAGTGAGATGGGTGAAGATGAAAGGGAAGGAGATAAGGAAACAGATATGTCTAGTTCAAAGAAATTGATAGAGTTGTAGCAAAGAGATGCACACACAAAACAAATTTATCAAACAGCTTACTCAGGATTGGAACCCAATGTAATTCCTGAATGATATTATGTATAGGATAACATAGTAATGAAAAAATTGAAGCCTACTTATGTTACTGCAGCTGAAAAATGGGCAGACTTTCATTAGAATGTACTATTGCCTGAGTATAGGATAGATATTCTAAGAATAGCCCAGGAAATTCCATGAACGGACATTTAAGAATAAGGAAAACTCAAAGTGAAGGCAGAGAAACAGTTTTACTGGCTCTGGTTTTAAGGTCCTGAACCAGAACCCTAAGTTACATTAGGATGCCAGACTAGACCCCAACAATGTTTCTAAATTTTGACATAAATGTGAGGATAGGATGCTTCACTCCAGAGTAATTCCACCGACAAATTAGGGATCTTTTATTTAACAACTTTATTTAATAACCCAGTTTAAGTATAACCCCAACAAAATGAAGCAGCTTAAATCAGTTGAACAATAGCTAAATATTTAATGAATCAACTTTAATTTCTAATGTATCACTGTTTCAGTTCCAAATAAGCAACAATCTCTTTTAGACTTAAAATTCTACTTTAAATAGAGTTAGCAACCATAAATATACTTGCTATAAGGAATGTAGGCAGGTTTAAAGCTATCAGCAAGATTTTGAGTGTCAGAACAGCTTGCAGACCTTTGGATTTAAACAAACTCCACCCAAAACTGAAAGCTGTTTCTCTCTGTTATATACTTATCTTCTCCCATTAACCACATTATCACATGACCCTGTCAACCAACCTAATCAAAAACCCCAGCAGGAATCTTCATCTATAAACAAAAATCCATTAGCGCTCTCGTAAGTAAACTCTGCATGGCTAAAATGAGTAATTATCTTGTTCGCCCAGTACCTGAGCTGCATTCCTTCCAGATATATCAACTGCCTGGAAAAAAAGCTGAATTTTAAAACATTCTCCTTAAACATAAAGGTCGGAATTTTACCATCCTGCCCGCCATGGGAATCGAAGAGGTGAGCGGCAGACCATGGAAAGCTCCGTTGACCTCGGGCAGGATTTGACGGTTTCAGGATGAGCAAGGCCGGAAAATCTCACCTAAAATATATCAATAGCACACTGTCATTACACTGGCTACACAAAGATGCAGAATGGTTTTGTTGAACCTGTTACAGATATCAAGAAATAGGGAAACCAGGAAATAGGGAAATAGGAAAATAGGGAAATGTAATAAAACAGGCACCCTTAATTCCTGTTCTGACTATTGAAGGACCTTTCACAGACATTCCAGTAGATTGTGTGGGGCCGCTTCCTAAAACAAGAAGTGGAAATCAATACTTACCAAAGGTTAGGGGTGTATCCACTGAATTTCCTGAAGCATACTATTAAGAAACATTACAGTGAAGAGAGTTGCAGAAGAATTAACCAAATGTTTTACTAGATACAGGGCTTACCAAATGAAATATAATCAGATCAAGGGTCAAAGTTTGTGTCAGGATTATTTAAGGAAGCCATGAATAGCCTAAAGATAAAACAATATAATTCATCAGCATATCATCCAAAATCACAGGGAACATTAGAGAGATGGCACCAACTTTGATAATGATGAAGAATCATAGAATCCCTACAGCGCAGAAGGAGGCCATTCGGCCCATCAGGCCTGCACCAATAACAATCCCATCCAGGCCCTAGAACAAAGAACAATACAGCACAGGAACAGGCCCTTTGGCCCTCCAAGCCCGCGCCGCTCCCTGGTCCAAACTAGACCATTCTTTTGTATCCCTCCATTCCCACTCCGTTCATGTGGCTATCTAGATAAGTCTTAAACGTTCCCAGTGTGTCCGCCTCCACCACCTTGCCCGGCAGCGCATTCCAGGCCCCCACCACCCTCTGTGTAAAATACGTCCTTCTGATATTCATGTTAAACCTTCCCCTCCTCACCTTGAACCTATGACCTCTCGTGAACGTCACCACCGATCTGGGAAAAAGCTTCCCACCGTTCACCCTATCTATGCCTTTCATAATTTTATACACCTCTATTAGGTCACCCCTCATCCTCCGTCTTTCCAGTGAGAACAGCCCCAGATTACCCAATCTCTCCTCATAACTAAGCCCTTCCATACCAGGCAACATCCTGGTAAACCTCCTCTGCACTCTCTCTAAAGCCTCCATGTCCTTCTGGTAGTGTGGCGACCAGAACTGGGCGCAATATTCCAAATGCGGCCGAACCAACGTTCTATACAACTGCAACATCAGACCCCAACTTTTATACTCTATGCCCCGTCCTATAAAGGCAAGCATGCCATATGCCTTATTCACTACCTTCTCCACCTGTGACGTCACCTTCAAGGATCTGTGGACTTGCACACCCAGGTCCCTCTGCATATCTACACCCTTTATGGTTCTGCTATTTATCGTATAGCTCCCCCCTACGTTAGTTCTACCAAAATGCATCACTTCGCATTTATCTGGATTGAACTCCATCTGCCATTTCTTTGCCCAAATTTCCAGCCTATCTATATCCTTCTGTAGCCTCTGACAATGTTCCTCACTATCTGCAAGTCCAGCCATTTTCTTGCCGTCCGCAAACTTACTGATCACCCCAGTTGCACCTTCTTCCAGATCATTTATATAAATCACAATATAAAGCCCTATCCCAGTAACCCTACATATTTGCCCTGCTAATCCCCCTAACACTAAGGGTCAATTTAGCATAGCCAATCAACCTGGCCTGCACATCTTTGGAGTATGGGAGGGAACCAGAGCACTCGGAGGAAACCTACGCAGACACAGAGAGCATGTGCAAACTCCATACAGGCAGTCACCCGAGCCTGGAATTGAACCCAGGTCTCTGGTGTTGTGAGGCAGCAGTGCTAACCACTGTGCCACAGTGCTGCTCAAGATTATAGGCGGGATTTACCGCCCAACCCACCATGTGTTTCATGCTGGTGGGAGGCTGCTCACCATTGGCCAGTGGCAGGATCTTCTGGTCCCACTGTTGACAATATAGTTTCTGTTGAATGAATCCCGTGAAACCTGTGGCAGGAGTGCACCATCGGCAGGAATTGAAGATCCCGCCAGTGTGAATGGCTGGATAGTTCTGGCTTATGCATCAAATTTCAGAGAGAGACTGAATGGGGCACGTGAATTGGCAAGGAAGCATTTAAAAATCTTAGCAAGAAATGAAAAAAAGAGGCTGCTCAGAAAGCAAAGACCTGTAGTTCCACAACAGGGTTGAAAATGCTTGTTTTATTACCTCGTTCGGGTGAAAGATTAAAACATACATTTAGTGAGTCATAGAGGTTTACAGAATGGAAACAGGCCCTTTGGCCCAACTTGTCCATGCTGTTCTTTTTTTAAAACCCATAAGCTAGTCCCAATTGTCCGCATTTGGCCCATATCCCTATATACCCAACTTACCCATGTAACTGTCTAAACACTATTTAAAAGACAAAATTGTACCTGCCTCTCGTACTACCTCTGGCATCTTGTTCCAGACACTCACCATCCTCTGTGTGAAAAAATTGCCCCTCTGGACCCTTTTGTATCTCTCCCCTCTCACCTTAAACCTATGCCCTCTAGTTTTAGACTCCCCTACCTTTGGGAAAAGATATTGACTATCTAGTTGATCTATGCTCCTCATTATTTTATAGACCTCTATAAGACCCCTCAGCCTTCTACGCTCCAGAGAAAAAAGTCCCAGTCTATCCAGCCTCTCCTTATAACTCAAATCACCAAGTCCCGGTAGCATCCTAGTAAATCTTTTCTGCACTCTTTCTAGCTTAATAATATCCTTTCTATAATAGGGTGACCAGAACTGTACACAGTATTCCGAGTGTGGCCCAGTGGACCGCACCAAATAGAGAAAAAGCTTAGTGAAGTAACTTAACTGATTAGCACTCCAGATAGATGCAAATCTCAAAAGAAATGTCACATTAACAGGCTTAAGAAATATTTTGATGGAAAAGATGAGGACAATAAGTATTTATAGTAATGAAGCAGGAAGATGAAGAAGGGTTAAATTCTGAGAGCGATTTTTCTCTATTTCCATTTGGTAATTAGAAAGTACTTAAAAATTTAACCAGCTTACTAAATTATCATTCAGATAAGAGCCCACGCAAAGTGATAGAATTAATGCAACCTTACAACTGTATTTGTGGGGATAAGTTAGGATGAATGGATGTAGCTATACCTGAAGTAGATGTGAGTGAAATAGTTCAAATGAAACAACATCATATTGGTTGAATCCCGCAAAACTATCACAAGGTATAAAAGAAATTGAATATATGCTGACACCATTGAATTGAGTTCTGGTGATTGGAGTTCACCTATTGTGATGGTGTCAAAGCCAGATGGAAAGCAGAGTCTTTGGGCCCGATTTGACCATCGCGTTGTGTCTGATTTTGGGTGCAAAAACTTGGTAAGTTCGGGCGTGAGGCGCCTGCCTCCACACCAGTTCTCCCTTTACCAAGGCCTGAAAATGGCCACGATCAGGACCATGCCCGAAACGGGTGCGACGGCCATTTAAATGCATTTGCATGCATTTAAATTGACTTAACGGGCTGCATGCCCAACTTTACTGGCACTTCCCCCTTTACCACCGCGTACACCCATCCAGAATCGGCGCAAAACAGATATGCTCCATATAAGTCCGATTTGTAGAGTAGTAAGGGCGTGGAATGCCCTGCCTGCAGCAGTGGTGGACTCGTCAACGTTGAGAGCGTTCAAGTGGTTATTGGATAAACATATGGATGATATTGGAATAGTGTAGATTAGAGGGGCTTTAGATTGGTACCACTGGTCGGCGCAACTTCAAGGGCCGAAGGGCCTGTACTACGCTGAAATGTTCTATGTTCTATGTTTGGGCACTCCGTCAGTGAGGGTTAGTGAGGAGGTAAGTACCGAGTGTCCGGTGGCTCTCTGTTGCTTATGGGGGTCCTTTCGTTGTGGCCATTTTCTTTCACGGGTCGGTGGGGGCTCTGCGAGTGTGTGGGGGGACTGTTGCTCAGCAGAGTGTCTGATGTCCGATTTGCAGCACGGACCTTGGGTCTTGCGGTTCTGCTGGGTCCTAGTGCACTCAGCACTCAGCCAGCTGAAGGATGTGCACAAAGCCCATTGCAAATTGCACTGCTGCAGCCCCTCAACTTTTCAAGGAGCTGTGAATCTGGGGAGCATGTGGCTGGGGGAAGGGGGGGTCCGCTGCCACTCTGCCTGAGATCAGTGGAGGGGAAGGGGGGGGTCCGCTGCCACTCTGCCTGAGATCAGTGGAGGGGAAGGGGGGGGGTCCGCTGCCACTCTGCCTGAGATCATTGGGGGCGAAAGGGGGTCTGCTGCCACTCTGCCTGAGATCAATGGAGGGAAGGGGGGGTCTGCTGCCACTCTGCCTGAGATCAGTGGGGAGGAAGGGGGGAGAGGAGCTTGTGATCGGTCTGGGTGGTGGAGGGGGTGGGGGATAAGGGGATCAGTAATGTTGTGGGGATGAGGCAATGTCTGTGGAGGCCAAGGGGAGGCATTATCCGGCCAGGAGGGATGTGGCAGGGGAGGAGCATGCTATCATTTTTTTCTGCACATGTGCAGTTGGGGGCGCCGATCAAAGCTGTATGGTTTTGGGCGTGTTAAGCTCCACCCACAGGCTTGTGCAGCGTGATTCAGAATTGCTGATATTTTTGCAGACAGAGTGCGAATAGGGGAGCCTGAGAACGGGTCTAAAAGTCGGTTCTGAAACACTCCCAGTTTCAAGTCCGCCCAGCGCTTAGAATCAAAATGGTAAAGTAGGGCCCACTGTGTTCACTACAGGAAAGTGAATTTGTCACCAAGAAGGATTTGTTTCTTATTCCTTGTTGTTTAAAATTTAAAGTTTATTCATTAGTGTCACAAGTAGGCTCACATTAACACTGCAATGAATGTACTGTGAAAATCCCCTAGTCACCACATTCTGGCGCCTGTTCGGGTACATGGAGGGAGAATTTAGCATGGCCAATGCACCTAACCAGCACGCCTTTTGGACTGTGGGAGGAAACCGGAGCACCCGGAGGAAACCTACACAGACACGGGGAGAATGTGCAGACTCCACACAGACAGTGACCCAAGCCGATAATGGAACTGGGGTCCCTGGTGCTGTGAGGCAGCACTGCTAACCACTGTGCCACCGTGCCATCCCTAACTTTAAATGAAGAATGCACCTACAACATTTCAGAGGCTAACTAATAAAATTATTCAGAGACTGAGTCATAATGCCCAATACATTGACGATTTGGTGGCGTTTAGTCAGGGTTGGGATGAACACCTACAACACCTAAAAGAACTGTTTGAACGCTTAAGAAAAGCTAACTTGGTCATGAATTTGATTTTAAAAAGTGAATTTTCTAAAGCCCAAATCTCATATTTAGGCCATATTGGGGAATATGGTCAGATTGCTCCATGAAATGCAAAAATAAAGGACATTTCGGATTCCCCCGAACCTACGATGACAAAATAAATTTTGAGATTTCTGGGAATAAGTGGATTTTACCACAAGTTTGTGCCGATCTTTAGCAGTCTGACGGCACCACTAATGGAACTTGTAAAGAAGAATAAAAAATTTAACTGGACAGTACAATGCCAAACTGCATTTCAACACTTAAAAACTGTATTGGCAACAGTGTCAGTGTTAGTCACATCATATCATGACAAAAAGTTTAAAGTGAATGTTAGGGATATTGGCTGGGGGGGGGGGCTGTGTTTTTGCAAGAAGATGACACCAGAATTAAAAAGCCTTTAGGATATTTTTCAAGTAAATTAAATTCTCATCAACAGAAAACTCTACTAATTTGATATTGTTGGCATTACAGCACTTTGAGATTGATGTGCTAATATACGGCATGGGGCGGCACGGTAGCACAGTGGTTAGCACTGCTGCTTCACAGCTCCAGGGTCCCGGGTTCGATTCCCGGCTCGGGTCACTGTCTGTGTGGAGTTTGCACATTCTCCTCGTGTTTGTGTGGGTTTCCTCCGGGTGCTCCGGTTTCCTCCCACAGTCTAAAGATGTGTGGGTTAGGTTGATTGGCCAGGTTTAAAAAAAAAATTGCCCCTTAGAGTCCTAAGATGCGTAGATTAGTGGGTAAATATGTGGGGGTAGGGCCTGGGTGGGATTGTGGTCGGTGCAGACTCGATGGGCCGAATGGCCTCCTTCTGCACTGTAGGGTTTCTATGATTTCTATGACTCTTTCTATAGTAATACATCAGAGACAATATGAATCATTATCCCCTGAAATTTCTGGAAAAGGTTTGGAATCGGAACATCAGTTTGTTTCGATGGAGTCTATTGCTTTAGCCATTTAACTTGAAAATCATTCACGTGGCTGGGAGAAAGAATATTGCTGATGTCCTATCAAGGACGTAAAAGGACTGATGTGGACCATATTTTTAAAAACCTTGGGATATATTTTATGTTAATGCATGCATTTTTATTTTTGTAACTTTAGATAAGGTAGATCTGGTACCAGTGGCAGGTCAGATGATTGATCAGAATATAAAGAAAGACTAAAAGATTAATCAGGAGAAACAATCATCTGACCTGCCATTCATCTCTGCCAAGTTGTCTGCTTTTTCCTTAAGCTTGATGCTTTCTTTAACTTCTTTACTTAACCACGGATAGTGGATCCTTCCCACAGGATTTTTCTTGATAGTAGGAGTATATTTATTCTGAGTATTCTGAAATATCCCCTTAAATGTCTTCCACTGCTTCCCTATTGATCTATCGCTAGTCTGGTGTCACAGTTCACTACAGTTAGCTCAACTTTCATGCCCACATAGTTGCCCTTATTTAAAACCTAAGAATTAGACCTACACTTTTCCCTTTTTAATGGAATATAAAATTCAATCACATTGTGGTCACTGCTGCCTAGGGGTGCCTTCCATCTCAGGTCATTAATTAATCCATCTAAGATAATCTGCTCTGTGGTTGGTACCAGAACATGCTGCTTTAAAAGGTCCATGCGAACCAGCCTCCCATCCATTAACTGTATCTAACTTCCCACTGCCTCAGCAAAGCAGCCAGCATAATTAAGGACCCCATGCACCCCGGACATTCTCTCTTCCATCTTCTTCCATCGGGAAAAAGATACCATCTGACTCAAGAACAGCTTCTTCCCTGCTGCCAGCAGACTTTTGAATGGACCTACCTTGCATTAAGTTGATCTTTCTCTACACCCTAGCTATAACTAT
This sequence comes from Mustelus asterias, assembly GCF_964213995.1. Lineage (NCBI taxonomy): Eukaryota > Metazoa > Chordata > Chondrichthyes > Carcharhiniformes > Triakidae > Mustelus > Mustelus asterias. The sequence goes on along the minus strand of NC_135802.1, from coordinate 50,283,203 downwards.
AACACACATTCTGCACTCTCTCATTTCCTTCTCTATGATGGTATGCTTTGTCTGTATAGCACGCAAGAAACAATACTTTTCACTGTACACTAATACATGTAACAATAATAAATCGAATCAAAAATTAAATCTAAGAAATTATCTCAGAAATATTCTAGGAACTCCCCATCCAGGCTACTACTGACAATCTGACATTTCCAGTTTATATGGACAGAAAAATCACCCATAGTTATTGCCATCCCTTTATCACAAGCCCCCAATATTTCTTCTTGTCTACTTTGCCCAATTTGTGGTTCCTGTAGACCACTCCCATGAGAGATTTCTTCCCCCTGCTATTCCTCACCTTCACCCAAACTGATTCTACATTCTGATTGCCTGATTCTGATTGCAAACGCTCCACGAACCAATCCACACCAGTCTTTGACTGGTGCAGATTTATACATGCCTTTGAGGTTCTTCTTCTTAATTTGGTACCTAGCCTCTTTTTTAAATTAATTAGATGTGGAAGTGGGCATCGCTGGCAAGACCTGCACTTATTGCCCATTCCTAATTGTCTTAGTTTCCTATCCCTATGCACCCTTAACGAACAAAAATATTAGCCTGGACTTTACATTTTCAGTTGACCAAACCTCAACAGCATTTAGGGGACCGTGTTCCAGTTTTCCACAATCCTTTGTGTGAAGAAGTGCATCTTGCCATCACTCCTGAACGACCCATCTTTAATCTTAAGATTGTGCCTTCTTGTTCTGGACTCACCACCAGGGGAAATGGGTTTCTCACTATAGCCCTTTCCAATTATTTGATCGTCTTAAACAGATCGAACAGTTAACCCCTCTGTCTTCTATATTCAGAGGAATGCAGGGGTAGTCTGTTCAACCCGTCCTCATAAAAACTCTTGTAATCTTGGTAGCAATCTGGAATCTGTACTGCATCCACCACAAGGTCAATATATCCTTTCTGAGGTGCAGTGCTCAGACTGGTATTACATTTGAGAGGAGGTATTGCAGTAACTAAAACTGAATATGATGATTGCAGAATCAACAATCAGTCATTATGGATGCATTATTTATATAAACACAGTGCATTGTCATCATTCATATTGTTTCGGTACTGTCCAGATCAATTTTAATACTTAGAAAGTGAGGTCAAGAAAGATACTGATTTTATTGCGACCGGAACCGTACTAAATATACTGCAAAAAAAAATCTTGTTACGTGAATTATTATACACGATCAAATCTGTGTGCAATATGGATTAGGGAAACCTTTCAAAATCGGAAAACAACGAGGCTTTTAATCCTCGCAGAGTGTGTCTGTGCCATGTCAGAGCTGGAGCTACAGTTTTAACTGCCTGCAATGCACAGCAAAGTAACACGTTTGGCCTTGAAAGTGAATTCACTCTCCCAAAGTAATGGGTTCAATGGATTAAAATATTAATACGGGGCATTGCGATATATAAACCCTGTTACATTAGGATTACCTCTTGCTGCAGCTCCCCCCACCCCCCAGAGCTTACCGGAGGATACACTGTAGGCCCCCAGTGCTGGGGTTTGGGATGCTGCTGCCCATGCTCAGTGAGTGAGGGAGGGGAGGGGAGGGAGGCAGGGAGGGAGGGTGATGAGGGCCCCTGCAGCCGCGATGTGCGAGCGGATTGACGTGAACGTGGATCAGCAGCAGCAGCAGCAGCAGCAGAGAGCGAATCTGGCTGCTGGAGAGCGGATGAGATAGAGGAGGAAAAAGAGGGGAGGGACGGAGGGAGGTTTTTCCAGATGCTCTCAGCCTGTCACTGCCATCCAGTGCTGCAGCCTGCACTCTGAAGGAAGAGGAGCAAATAATTATTTTTTTTTTAAAACACCCCTCCAAACATCTCAGGGAGGAAATCCTGAAACATTCCGTCGGGTGCTAGTGTGAGCTAAAAAAAAGGCGAAGATTTTTTTATATGATATATATGTATCTCCTGCAGGGTGGTAAAGAATATGAAATATGAAGCCTTTGCCGCCTCAGATTGTTTCGCTGTATCTGTGTGGACTAGTCTACCTCGCTCAATATAGCAGCGCCAATAGAAAAGCTGGTAAGGTTATCGAGCTAAAATCCGCACCTTGATCTTTTGCATGTTAGGCATTTTGCTGGGTGGACTTTTTAACATTTGTATTTGAAAAGAAAGCTGAATAATGATTTAAAAATGGGGTGGTTATTAGAGCTGTTTGTGATGATTTAGGGGGGCTTTTAACTTTAGATCAGTGATGGGCTCAGGTGGGGAGGGTTTTTTTAAAAATTTAAAAATAAAAATGATTCATGCCCAGTACATGGAAGGCACTGACAGCAAGTGTTGTATCCGGGGAACCGTGAACATTGCAGGTTGGCCCGAGGGTGACGACGCCTTGAGGAGGAAGCAGGAGGAGGAGGAGGAGGTGGTGGCCGCCGCCGGCGGCTGGAAGATGCGCAGCTTGGAGTCACCCCAGATCACCACCAGCCCCCTGCGGCTCATCGAGCGGCCGGGGAGCGGGCAGCTCAGCCTGGACACCCGGGTGAAGAGGAGAGCGGAGCAGGCAGCCACACTGCCGGTGAGTGCCTCTCGCGGTTCACTCCCATCTGTTTACCCTGTTGAGGATGTGCAAAATTCTCTGCATCTCCCCATTCCCCAGAGACCTTGGCTGCATCGTTAAAAATAACAAAAACACCGCATCAAAAACATCACTGATCAAAACGATTTAAATAAAAACAAGTAATTCTCAAGTGCGAATGATCTGCATTCATCACGGTTTCTTTATTCATATTGCTCAGCCTTTAAAAATCCTAATTGAGTTTGCAGAGATTTCAGTGCTGCTTTTTCAGGTAGCACTATTTATTTTTATTTTTTGCTGATGGTTATCTATTCTCTCTACGGGACTGCTTACTAATTGTTGGTCTTTGATTTTTGCAGTCCACGCATATAGCCCAGGCTACCTTCCAGGTTGACGCTTTCGACTCATCCTTCATTCTTGACGTTGAACTAAACCAGTAAGTATTAAAAAACAATTCAGAAGTAGCAGCAACCCAACACCGCAGACTTCTGCTTTTGATTTACACATTTCAGTCTTGACACAGGTAATTCTAAGTGGCTGGATGGATAAATTACCGGGGGAGGAGGGGGGCGTTTAGAAGATTGCAGTTTGTTCTTGCTGTTGTCACTGCGATTTTCCCGACACTGATTCAGTTTTCCGAATTATTGATTGATTGATTGATTGGCTGAGTTTCAGAATGACTCCCAGTGCTTTGTTACTGTGAAATTGTCCAGTTACTAATGGTACATTGTGGGTCGATGCAGTGTGATAGAAAGTACCAGGGAATCTACGTGAAATTTTACTTTGAGGGGACTTGACATTATATATGCGTGGCAAGGGTGATCTAGAATAGGCAGACCTTTTAAAAGAAACCTCGCTGGACCTTTAGTTTTTATGTTTATTGTATTAAGTATTTTAAAAAGTTGTTACATATAGAATGTAGGTGATATGTTTTAGCAATCACTGTAAAGAAGTGGCTTGGAGACCACAAAGGTCTAAAAGAGCACTATACATATCCGACAGAAAACATGTGAAAAGATTATGTGAGTTTAGTGCCATTAGTATGAAATGCGGAATAATTCTGACACAAGTACAACAAATACAAATATGTCTTTAACGTAGTTACAGAGCTTTGAATTAATACAGGATCCTGACAATTCCAAAGTAACCTTTGATCATTCAAGGTGTATGCAGACACATAAGGAAATTCACTTTGAAAATTGTTGTGGCCTCTTCCTCTATGGTAATGATTTCCATGCAACCCCATGTAAAAATTGATCCGTTCCCAGGGAACCCATGTCTCCACTTCTGGAAGACACCTACCCAAAGCAAAATAATGTTCCCATTGCATTAACTATTTTATAATTTTATATGGCAGTGGAGGCTGTGCAGCATGGATATATAAAACACAGAATCTGGAATCCTCAAGACATGCTGTGCAAGTCTTGCTGGGACCCTAACTGACACAAACCTGATGATCTTCCTAGTTGTCCTCCCTTTGGTCTAATTTGAAAACTTGTAGTGGACAATCTCCAACTCAAGCACCTTTCTGAAGATCATAGGATCATAGAATCTACATCCAACCCATCGAGTCTGCACCGACCACAATCTCACCCAAGCCCCATTCCCGTAATGGCTCATATTTACCCTACTAATCCCCCTGACACTAGGGGCAATTTACCATGGCCAATCAACCTAACCCACACAGTTTTGGACTGGGGGAGGAAAATGGAGCACCCGGAGGAAACCCACACGGACATGGGGGGAAAGCGCAAACTCCACACAGACAGTCACCCAAGGCTGGAATTGAACCCGGGTCCCTGGCACTGTGAGGCAGCAGTGCTAACCACTGTGCTACCGTGCCACCCCAAGATGAACCATTAACTGTTGTGTGAATTTGAGACAATTAAAAAAGCCCTAAATTGTTAGCTTGGGAGAAAGCAATCTCTCTAAACTTGAACTATAGGCCACCACTATATTTTTAAAGTTGTTTCATGTAACTATCATACGTTTTAGTAAGCTGACATTTTAGATACCATATCTGAAATTGTGAGAAAAAGATTAAGGTGTTGGAATCATTTTTCTTGGTCTCAGTTTGCTTATCAAATAACAATAAATGGGTAGTGACAATAACCAGGTTTCACTCCAAATGTCTTTGTTGCTTTCTTCAAAAGATCAGTTGTGATGAATCATATTACATTAAAGTCAAGATAAAGACAACTTCTTTTTGCTTTGATTACTGTTGTTATTTTGTACAGAACTTGACCATTTTGCCTGTTGGAGGGAGCTGAGGCTCCCTATTGGATTAGTGCAACATGGAAATGATAATAAAATGTTCATGTGCGTATATAGAAAATGGGCATTAACTGAAATTAAATGGTGGTAGCAGTGCAGGGCTAAAAGGAACAATCAGGATCTCAACCATTTGGAAATAGCCTAGGGTTTTACATGTGAATGAAAGCAAAATAGATGGAGATTGTAGGAATAATGGTTTGAGATTTACAATTTGTCTGGAGGTGGTAATGTGATACCTAGATTGGCTCACTTTTGAGTCATCCTGCGTAACTTGTTTAGTTACAAGAATGTATTTAAATCTTGACTTTTCCAATTTGGCTTCACTAAGGAGGACACAAACCTTCCAGAAATACTAGGGGGCAGAGAGTCTAGCATGAAGGAGGAATGGAAGGAAATCCTTATGAGTGAGGAAATTGTATTGGGGACATTGCTGGGATTAAAACCTAATAAGTCCCCAGGGCCCGATGCTCTGCATCCCAGAGTACTCAAGAAAGTGGCCCAAGAAATAGTGGATGCATTTGTGATCATTTTCCAGCATTCTACAGACTCTGGAAGAGTTCCAGTAGATTGAAAGGTAGCGAGTGTAACCCCACTTTTTAAAAAAGGAGGGAGAGAGAAAATAGGAAATTATAGATGGGTTAGCCTGACATCGGTGGTGGGGAAAATGCTGGAGTTAATTATTAAGGATGTAATAACAGCATTTGGAAAGCGGTGACAGGATCGGTCCAAGTCAGTATGGATTCACTAAAGGGAAATAATGCTTGATAAATCTTCTGGAATTTTTTGAGGATGCGACCAGTAGAGTGGACAAGGGTGAACCAGTGGATGTTGTGTACCTGGACTTTCAAAAGACTTTTGACAAGGTCCCACACAAGAGATTAGTGAGCAAGATTAAAGCTCATAGTATCGAGGGTAATGTATTGACGTGGATAGAGAACTGGTTGGTAGACAGGTAAGCCATTCAGCTCTGAGATGAGGAAGAACTTCTTCACTCAGAGAGTTGTGAAGTTGTGGAATTCTCTACCATAGAAAGCTGTTGGGGCCAGTTTGTTAGATATGTTCAAGAGGGAGCTGAATGTGGCCCTTGTGGCTAAAGGGATCAAGGGGTATGGAGAGAAAGTGGGAGTGGGATACTGAATGTGTATGATCAACCACCATCATATTGAATGGTGGTGCAGGCTTGAAGGGCCTGCACCTATTTTCTATGTTTCTATAAATAGCTGTTTTGTTATGTTGCGTCTACGTAGTTAATAGGATATTTATTGACATCATCCTTGAATGGAACAGTACTTCCATTGAGTTACAATAGGAAAACAATTATTGTAGCTTATTTTACTTCAAGAGGCGGCACGGTGGCACAGTGGTTAGCACTGCTGCCTCACAGTGCCAGGGGCCTGGGTTCAATTCTGGCCTTGGATGACTGTCTGTGTGGAACATGTTCTCCCTGTGTCTATGTGGGTTTCCTCTGGGTACTCCGGTTTCCTCCCACAGTCCAAAGATGTGCAGGTTAGGTGGATTGGCCATGCAAAATTGACTCTTAGTGTTGGGAGATTACCAGGGTAAATGCATGGGGTTATGGGAATAGGGCCCGGGTGGGATTGTTGTCAGTGCAGGCTCGATGGGCCGAATGGCCTCCTTCTGCACTGTAGGGATTCTATGGTTCTTTATTTAGCAGAATTCAGAATTGCGATTGTATCTGGGTTCTAAATAACATATCATCATAACGATGTTTAGGTGTTAAGATTATGATATGTGCTTGACAAAGTTGGTGTACAATTCTGGTTGCCACACTACCGGAAGGATGTTGATGCATTGGAAAGGGGACAGAAGAGATTTACCAGGATGTTGCCTAGTTTGGAGGATATGGACTATGAAGAAAGGTTGAACAAACTTGGAGCGTCGGAGGATGAGGAAGGAAGTGATTGCGCTGGAGAATGTGCAGAGGAAATTCACCAGGATGCTGCCTGGAATGGAACATTTAAGTTATGAAGAAAGGTTGGATAGACTTGGATTGTTTTCTTTGGAGTTGAGGAGACTGAGGGCCGACCTGGTTGAGGTGCATAAGATTATGAGGGGCATGGACAGAATGGATAAGGAGGAGCTGTTTCCCTTAGTTGAAGGGTCAGTCATGAGGGGACATGGGTTCAAAATGAGTGGCAGGATGCTTAGGGGGGAAAGTGAGGAAAACGACTCGTGACGGTCTGGAATACGCTGCCTGGGAGGGTGGTGGAGACAGGTTGCCTCACATCCTTTAAAAAGTGCCTGGCATGTCATAACATTTAAAACTATGGGCCAAGTGCTGGTAAATGGGATAAGGTGGGAGGTCAGGTGTTTCTCCCGTGTCGGTGCAGACTTGATGAGCTGAAGGACCTTTTCTGTCCAGTATGATTCTATGAGTGGCAAAATCTAATTATAACTGTGCCTCCGCAGAAAAAGGTAATTGAAATGATTAAGTTCTTATGTTATTTTTATGATGTCAGTGGTACCTTTGTTTCTTTAACTGCCCATAGAATACCTGCTTACATAATTGGCAGTGATTATTTGGAGTGCTCCCATTCACATTATAAGCATACCGGATGGCTTTTATTCCTATTGCCTTTTATTTCACTACATCTGTCATTTGTAAAATGATATCTTGATGTCCTAAGTCTGAAGAGATCCCTGTGGTTGCCTTCCATACATATTTTTTATAGTGAAGGTTTCAGGAGCAAAAGTGCTCATTGGTGACAAAATGGCTTCGCTGAATGCCGATCCTCATGGAATGGTTGTGAAATGCAGCATTATTTTCACACAGTGGAGTGTTTAATAGCGACAACAATTGCGAGCTCCATCCTCACATGGTAATGCATATCAAATCATCCATAATATGTACTTTTGTCAATGCTTTTTCATGAAGTTTACTAGAGAAAAGAAAAATAGGCCTGTCATCAGGCCCATCAAGATTTACTAGGATGCTACCAGGACTTGATGGTTTGAGTTATAAGGAGAGGCTGGATAGACTGGGCGCTCCCATACACACTCAACCTGAAAAAAAAGTTGCGAATCTGAATTGCGCTGTGGGCGGGGCTTATCACAACCGAAACGCTGCTGCCCTGATCGGAGCCTTCAACTGCACATGCGCTGTAAAAAAAATTTGAAAAACACTCCCCTGCCACATTGCTCCAGAGCTGCAAAAAGCAGCCTGGGAGTGATGGTCCCCACAGACATCACCCCACCCCCACAACATAACTATCCCCCTTATCCACCCTCCTCCCCCCGCTACCCAGACCGATCGCGATCCCCTGCCCCACTTCCCCTCCCCCCCCACGGATCGCCCACAGAGTGGCAGGGGAACCCCCTTCCCCCCGCCGATCGCCCGCAGAGTGGCACTGAACCCCCCCTGCTCCTGCCCCCTACACCCCTCCCCACCAGAGATCCATCTGGCCCTCCTCCTCTTCCCCCAAACCGGAGAATGATCTGGCCTCCCTCCTGCGCCCCCCTCCCCCCCCCACCAAAGAACGATCTGGCCTCCCTCCTCCTCCCCACCCTCCCCACCCACCAGAGAACGATCTGGCCTCCCTCCTCCCCCCCGCACCAGAAAACAATCTGGGCCCTCCCCCGACCCCCCACCAGAGAATGATCTGGCCCTCCTTCTCCCCCCCCCCCTCCCCCCCCACCAGAGAACGATCTGGCCAACTCCCCCTGTCCCCCTCACCCCCTCCCAGAGATACATCTGGTCTCCCTCCTTTTCTCCCTCCCACCAGAGAATGATCTGATCCTCCCCCCCCCCCCCATCACCGATCTGAGTCAGAGAGCTACCGGAAGCTCTGAATTTACCTCTTCAGAAGCTGGAGCACCCGCAACAGAATTTTGCTGAGCATGTCTGTTTCGTGCCCGATCTGGACGGGTGAACGTGATAGTAAAGGGGGAAATGCAGATAAGATTGAGCGTCCAGCTTATTGAGCCGCTCCCGTTTCAGGCGTGGTCCCGATCGCGCCCATTTGCGGGCCTTGGTAAACGGTGAATCGGCGCGGGTGCAGATTGCAGTACTCACCTCATGCCCGACTTTACCAAGTTTTTGCGCTCAAAAACAGGCGCAACGCAATGGTAAAATCGAGCCCAGAGAGTGGTGAGTGTTTGAAACAAGCTGCAGAGATAGTAGTAGAGGTGGGTACAATTTTGTCTTTTACAAAGCGTTTAGACAGTTACATGGGTAAGCTGGGTATAGAGGGATATGGGCCAAACACGGGCAATTGTGACTAGCTTTGGGGTTAAAAAAAGGGGTGGCATGGACAAGGCTGAAAAGCCTGTTTCCATGCTGTAAACCTCTATGACTCTATCATAGGCAGGATTTGGTGGCTGTTGATTGGGAGAGACTGTTCGAGGGTAAATCCACATCTGGCATGTGGGAGTCTTTTAAGGAGCAGTTGATAGGACTGCAGGACAGGCATGTGCCTGTAAAGAGGAAGGATAGGGAAGGTAGGATTCGGGAGCCGTGGATAACAAGTGAAATTGTGGGTCTAATCAAAAAGAAAAAAGAGGCATACATGAGGTCCAGGCAGCTAAAAACAGATGGAGCACTGGAGGAATACAGAGAAAGTAGAAAAGAACTCAAACAGGGAGTTAGAAGGGCAAAAAGGGGTCACGAAATGTCCTTCGCAGACAGGATTAAGGAGAATCCTAAGGCATTTTATACATACGTTAGGAACAAGAGGGTTGTTAGGGAAAGAATCGGACCTCTCGGGGACAAAGGAGGGGAATTATGCTTAGAACCAAAGTAAGTAGGAGAGATCCTAAACGAATACTTTGCATCAGTATTCACAAAGGAGAGGGACATGTTGACTGGTAGTGTCTCAGAGAGATGTGTTGACCCGTTAGAAAAAATCTCAATTACAAGGGAGGAAGTGTTAAGGTTTTGTAGGAAACATTAAGACAGACAAATCCCCAGGGCCAGATGGCATCTATCCTAGACTCCTCAGGGAGGCAAGAGATGAAATTGCTGGGCCTCTAACAGAAATCTTTGTCTCTTCACTGGACACAGGTGAGGTCCCAGAGGATTGGAGGATAGCAAATGTGGTCCTGTTATTTAAGAAGGGTAGCAAGGATAACCCGGGTAATTATAGGCCGGTGAGCTTGACGTCCGTGGTCGGGAAATTGTTGGAGAAGAATCTTAGAGATAGGATATATGCGCATTTAGAACTGAATAATCTCATTAGCGATAGACAGCATAGTTTTGTACGAGGGAGGTCATGCCTCACAAATTTGGTTGAGTTTTTTGAGGAGGTGACAAAAACAATTGACGAGGGAAGGGCCGTCGATGTCGTCTATATGGATTTTAGTAGAGCATTTGACAGGTCCCTCATGGCAGGCTGGTACAAAAGGTTTAATCTCACGGGATAAAAGGTGAGCTAGCTAGATGGGTGGAGAACTGGCTTAGCCATGGAAAGAAGTTTAACAACACCAGGTTAAAGTCCAACAGGTTTATTTGGTAGCAAAAGCCACACAAGCCATGGATTAGCCATGGAAGACAGGGGGTAACAGTGGAGGGGTCTTTTTCCGGTTGGAGGTCTGTGACGAGTGGTGTTCCGCAGGGCTCTGTACTGGGACCTCTGCTGTTTGTGATATATATAAATGATTTGGAGGAAGATGTAGCTGGTGTGATCAGTAAGTTTGCGGACGACACAAAGATTGCTGGAGTTGCGAATAGTGATGAACATTGTCAGAGAATACAGCAGGATATAGATAGGCTGGAACATTGGGCGGAGAAATGGCAGATGAAATTTAATCCAGATAAATGCAAAGTGATGCATTTCGGTAGATCTAATGTAAGGGGGAGCTATACAATAAATGGCAGAACCATCAGGAGTATCGACACACAGAGGGACCTGGGAGTACAAGTCTACAGATCCTTAAAGGTGGCAGCACAGGTGGAGAGGGTGGTGAAGAAGACATATGGCATGCTTGCCTCTATTGGACGAGGCATAGAATATAAAAGTTGGCAAATGATGTTGCAGCTGTATAGGATGTTGGTTAGGCCACATTTGGAATACTGCATCCAGTTCTGGTTGCCACACTACCAGAAGGACGTGGAGGCTTTGGAGAGAGTACAGAAAAGGTTTACCAGGATGTTGCCTGGTATGGAGGGTCTTAGCTATGAGGAGAGATTGGGTAAACTGGGGTTCTTCCCCCTGGAAAGATGAAGGATGAGGGGCGACCTAATAGAGGTGTATAAAATTATGAAGGGCATAGTTAGGGTGAACAGTGGGAAGCTTTTTCCCAGGTCGGAGGTGACGAAAACAAGGGGTCACGGGTTCAAGGTGAGGTGGGCAAGGTTCAACACAGATGTCAGGGAGGCGTATTTTACACAGAGGGTGGTGGGGGCCTGGAATGCACTGCCAAGCAAGGTGATTGAGGCGGACACGCTGGGATCGTTTAAGACTTATCTAGATAGCCACATGAACAGACTGGGAATAGAGGGATACAAACGAATGGTCTAGTTGGGCACATGAGCGGCGCAGGCTTGGAGGGCCGAAGGGCCTGTTCCTGTGAACATAGAACATAGAACATAGAAAGCCACAGCACAAACAGGCCCTTCGGCCCACAGGTTGCGCCGATCACATCCCCACCTCTAGGCCTATCTATAGCCCTCAATCCCATTAAATCCCATGTACTCATCCAGAAGTCTCTTAAAAGACCCCAACGAGTTTGCCTCCACCACCACCGACGTCAGCCGATTCCACTCACCCACCACCCTCTGAGTGAAAAACTTACCCCTGACATCTCCTCTGTACCTACCCCCCCGCACCTTAAACCTGTGTCCTCTCGTAGCAACCATTTCAGCCCTTGGAAATAGCCTCTGAGCGTCTACCCTATCCAGACCTCTCAACATCTTGTAAACCTCTATCAGGTCACCTCTCATCCTTCGTCTCTCCAGGGAGAAGAGACCAAGCTCCCTCAACCTATCCTCATAAGGCATGCCCCCCAATCCAGGCAACATCCTTGTAAATCTCCTCTGCACCCTTTCAATGGCTTCAACATCTTTCCTGTAATGAGGTGACCAGAACTGCGCGCAGTACTCCAAGTGGGGTCTAACCAGGGTCCTATAAAGCTGCAGCATTATCTCCCGACTCCTAAACTCAATCCCTCGATTAATGAAGGCCAGTACGCCGTACGCCTTCTTGACCGCATCCTCCACCTGCGAGGCCGATTTAAGAGTCCTATGGACCCGGACCCCAAGGTCCTTCTGATCCTCTACACTGCTAAGAATGGTACCCTTCATATTATATTGCTGCTTCATCCCATTGGATCTGCCAAAATGGATCACCACACACTTATCCGGGTTGAAGTCCATCTGCCACTTCTCCGCCCAGTCTTGCATTCTATCTATGTCTCGCTGCAACTTCTGACATCCCTCCAAACTATCCACAACACCACCTACCTTGGTGTCGTCAGCAAACTTACCAACCCATCCCTCCACTTCCTCATCCAGGTCATTTATGAAAATGACAAACAGCAAGGGTCCCAGAACAGATCCCTGGGGCACTCCACTGGTCACTGACCGCCATGCAGAGAAAGACCCCTCCACAGCCACTCTCTGCCTTCTGCAGGCAAGCCAGTTCTGGATCCACAAGGCAACAGCCCCTTGGATCCCATGCCCTCTCACTTTCTCAAGAAGTCTTGCATGGGGGACCTTATCGAACGCCTTGCTGAAGTCCATATAGACCACATCCACCGCTCTTCCTTCGTCAATGTGTTTGGTCACATTTTCAAAGAACTCAACCAGGCTCGTAAGGCACGACCTGCCCTTGACAAAGCCGTGCTGACTACTTTTGATCATACTAAACTTCTCTAGATGATCATAAATCCTGTCTCTCAGGATCCTCTCCATCAACTTACCAACCACTGAGGTTAGACTCACCGGTCGGTAATTTCCCGGGCTGTCCCTGTTCCCTTTCTTGAATTCTGTGCTGTATTGTTCTTTGTTCTTCTTTGTTCTATCAGTTATCACACTTTTCTCTGACATTTTTATCTGCCTCTGTCCCCCATTGCTCCTCTCTACGTCCTTTTTAAGATATTCACATGCCAAGTTCCATTACCAGAGTGAGAGTGAGTTACATGTCCTTCATTTGGGCTTTTGCTTACATATCAATAGGGGCGTAGAGTACAAAAGCAAGAAAGTTATTTTAAACTGTATAACGCACTGGTTTAACCTCAACTGGAATATTGCATCCAATTCTGGGCATCACACTTCAGGAAGGTGTAAGAGAGGGTGCAGAAAAGATTCACAAGATTGGTTCCAGGGATAAGGAACTTCAGTTGTGCAGATCAGTGGTTCCCAACCTTTTCAGCAACATGGTACACTTCAATGAGACAAACAATGGCACATCCACTTTTTTTTCAGCTGAATTGATGATTCATAAGCGTCACATTTACTTGCATTTCGTTAAGGTCTTGCTAGAGGTTTGCAACATACAATTGAAATTCAAATTAGAAATTGATCAAGAAAGAAGGGAGAGAGAAAACAGGAAACTACATGCCAGTTAGCCTGATATCAGTCTTTGGAAAGTGCTATTTGTTAATGTCTTTACATGCACTTAGAACATGATGATATGATCATCATGGTTATGGAAAGGAAAATTAAGTTTGACAAATTTATTTGAGTGTATTTTTGAGGATGCAACTAATAGGGTGGATAAGGGGAAACCAGTAGATGTAGTATTATTGGATTTCGAAACATATAAACTAGAAACAGGAGAAGGTCATTTGGCCCTTCACTGATGATCAGTCATTTTGATCATGACTGATCATCAAATTCAATATCCTGATCCTGCTTTCCCCTCCCATCCCTTGATCCCTTTAGCCTCAAGATCTATGTCTAATTTCTTCTTGAAATCACACAACGTTTAGGCCTCAACTACTTTCTGTGATAGTGAATTCCACACATTCACCACTCTCTGGGTGAAGAAATTTCTCCTCACCTCAATCCTCAAAGGTTTACCTCTTCTCCTCAAATTATGAGCCCTAGCTCTGGACTCCCCCACCATCGGGAACATTCTTTCTGAATTTACCCTGTCTAACCCTGTTAGAGTTTTATAAGATTCTGAGATCCCTTTTTCATGTTCCAGTCATCTGGATATAAAGGCCAGCATTCCACCATCCTTTTGAATTGTTTCCTGTACCTGTTCATGACTCTCATCTTCCATGTGATGATTTTGTTTCTCCTTCTCTGGGGACAACTCTTGAACATCTTGCTCAATAACATTAACTCCTATCTCCACATTTATCATATGCGCATTCAAGGATTTCTAAGGTCCTGTACTAGCTTTAGATCTACCAAGACCATACCCTAGTGCATTGCTGTGAACTGGAGCTTTGCTGTTTCTTCTACCTGTGCATGCTGGTTGGATATGGCTGACTTTCCCACAGCATATCACTTTGACTGGAGATGGGAACATTTAGATGTTGGCAGCTACCATGGCAACAGTAACATCAAAACAACTAATTCTGAGACTGAATTTGGCTGCTGGGGTCTGGATTTTGTTGAAATCTGGTGATTCTTCCCTGCAAGCTCAGGAAAAGAACTTGCTCGCAATTGTCAACTATCACCACAACCACAAGATGAGGGAGTATATAGTGAATGGCAGGACACTGGGAAGCTCAGAGGAACAGAGGGATCTTGGGGTCCTTATTCACAGATCCCTGAAGTTGGCAGAGCAGGTAAATAGGATAAAAGCAAAATACTGCCAATGCTGCAATCAGAAACAAAAACAAAGAATGCTGGAAAATCTCAGCAGGTCTGACAGCATCTGTGGAGAGAGAATAGAATCAACGTTTTGAGTCTGAATGACCCTTCATCAGAGCTGACAAAGGGTCATCCAGACTCGAAACTTTGGCTCTATTCTCTCTCCACAGTTGCTGTCGGCACTGTTGAGATTTTTCAGCATTTTCTGAGGTGAATAAAATAGTTAAGAGGCATATGGGACACTTGCTTTTAACAGTTGTGGCAGAGAGTATAAGAGCAAGAAGGGAATGTTGGAGTTGTACAGAACATTGGTTAGGCCACAGCTGGAGTACTGTGTGCAGTTCTGGTCACCTCACGATAGGAAGGATGTGATAGCACTAGAGGAGCTACAAAGGAGGTCTACCAGGATGTTGCCTGGGATGGCACATTTGTGTTATTAGGAGAGACTAGATAGGCTTGGATTGTTTTCTTTAGAGCAGAGAAGGTTGAGGAGGAACATGATTGAGGTGAATAAGATTATGAGGGGTGTGAATAGGGAACAGCTGTTCCATGTGGTTGCGGGGCCAATCATGAGGGGGCATTCTTCTCGGGTAAGAGGGAGGAGATTCAGAGGGGATTTGAGAAAAAAATATTTTTCCTCGGGTGGTGGGAATCTGGAATGCACTGCCTGGGAAGGTAGTGAAGGCCAGAAACTTTGCAACCTTTAAAAAATATTTGGATGAGCACTTGAAATATCTTAACATTCAAGGAAAATGGGACAAATGCAGGAAAATGGGATTAGCGCAATTTTAATGGTAGTTATACAGTGCAGAAAAGGCTGCAGGGCCTTTTCTGCACTGTATGACTCTTAAGACTATTTCCATGGCAATGGTCCCTGATGATACTGTGCTATTGATATATTTTATGTTTAAGGGGACTGTTTTAAGATTCAGTTCTTTTTACAGATAGTTGTTACGTCTGGGAAGAATACAGCTCATATATTGGAAAAGCAGGATAATTACTCATTTTAGCCATGTAATGTTTACTGAGAAGAGGCTAATGAACTCTTGTCTACAAAAGAAAAGATCTTCTAGGGTTTTTCTGATTATAGGAATGGGAGCTGAGGTTTTTGTTTCGGTATACAGGGTCATGTGATATTGTGGAAGGAGCTATGTTTGTAGCAGGGAACCTGTTTAAAGTTCACTTTCCTGCTGGGGTAGTTTAAAGACAGAAGTCTGCAAGCTGCTCTGAACATCAAAACTTCTCTGAAAGCTGCAAGGCTGGTAACAGAGTTTACAGCAAGTATATCTGGGTTTGCTCACTGCATTTAAAATGGCATTTGAGTCTAAGAGGATTGTTGCTTATTTGGAACTGAAATAGTGATAAGTTAGAAAATAAAGTTGTTTCCTTACGTTTTTTAAACTATTTTTCAACTGTTAAAAATTAAGCTGCTTCATTTTGTTAGAGTTATATTTGAACCATGTTACAAATAAAGCTTGTTTTGATCAAAAAGTCCCTAATTTGTCAGTAGAATTAATCCTGGAGTGAAGCAGTCAATCCTCGAATTCATGCAAAATGGAGAAATTGTTGGGTTTAGTCTGGCTTCACAATATAGCTTGAGGTTCAGTTCCAGGATCCAACATGCCTTATCCCAAACCTGCTTCCTCATCAGTTTATTACCTTTACCCAAACCTTGGCCTTCATTTTATTGTTCTTTAGGCCTCCTATGAAAATGTCTCTAAGGTTGATTTCTAAGTTTGTGCCATTCCCACAGTGGCAAGAGAGTTTCTTTAACTTGAGAATGTTATCTGTTAAAGACTCACTTGATAATTGCTCCCTTTGGTCTGAATCCAACTTTTAGTGCAATCTCATTCATAATTGCACCATAATATGAGTCCAGAATCTCATTAATTTCACTATATTCCACCATACTTTGGTCTTGTGAGCAGCACTGATTAAATACCAAATCAAAACTCTCTGCCTCCAATTAAGAACAAAGAAAATTACAGTACAGGAACAGCCCATTCAGCCCTCCAAGCTGCACCGACCATGCTGCCCATCTGAACTAAAACCCCTTAACCTTCCGGGGACCATATCCCTCTATTCCCATCCTATTCATGTATTTATCAAGGCACCCCTTAAAATTCACAATCGTATCTGCTTCCGCTACCTCCCCTGCAGCGAGTTCCAGGCACGCACCACCCTCTGTGTAAAAAACTTGCCTCGTACATCTCCTTTAAACCTTGCCCCTCGCACCTTAAACCTATGCCCCCTAGTAATTGACTCTTCCACCCTGGGAAAAAGCTTCTGACTATCCAGCTTCTGCTTCTGCCTCCTGACATGGTGAGGGAAACATTTACTTTAGTCTCATCTCCTATTTTATTCATTTACAAATGTGTGGCCTATGTTTGTAATTATGCCAGTTCTCCTTGTCAGGGTTGAATTTCCCCATTGTCACCAAATATGATTCCAGTGCCATTTCTATCAATCATGATTTGTATTCACTCACTGTACCCCAACATGATGTGCATGTGAAGCAATCTTTCAAACTGCTCAAGCTTCCTCAAAGTTAATTTTAGGAGTTCCAAAACATGTGTTACAATATTCAATCCTTCATTTCACAAATAAAATGTGAAAAGGAATTCCATCCTAGTCTTGTTGCCATCCTTCTGTTGTGTACTGCACTGAGAAAAGATTCAGCTTGTGGTCTGATTGTAAGCAGTCATTATTGAACTATATTTCTAACTTCCTAAACTATATTTCTAACTAAGAGAGGGCAGCAGAGAAGGCAGTATAACAAAATGTGCAGCTCCTATAATCTCCATTTCCCAAAAAGCTTTGGCCTGTTGCTGCTGAAAGATTCATTTATATCTGGTTCATCTATATACAGTTGAACCTTCTGATCATTTTAAAAACCTACCCTCACCATGACTCTCATTCTTTCAGCCCTATCCCACTGATCGTCATCCTTCTCATCCCTCATCGTCACCCCTCTCACCCAATAGCCACTTTCTGATCAGAGCTTACAAACCCTATTATAACAGTTGGAAGCTGTTGAATATCCATAACATTGGCTGTGTAAGCAAACAGACTCTTTAAACCAAATTAAGTAAAGACAATATGCTGATGAAGAAGCAGGTTTGGGATGAGGCCATTGCCTTGAAAATGGCAGAAAGTGAGAGCTGAAAATTGCGACGGAGTTCTATTCCTGACCTAGGTAAATAATGCAAGCACTTGTAAAATGATTAGACAGTTGGATTGCAGCCAAGAATCCATAAAACTCCCTGTGCAAACAAGCAGACTTTAGAACTGCTAACTTAACAGATTTCTGGACTGTTATAAGCAATGAGAAAAATGAAACATTTATCCTTGGTTATTATACTAGGAAACCTGGTTGTTCCCTCCCTTCCCATCAGCAGCAGTGGTCCATTATATATGATGGCAGATATATGCCCATGTGAACCTTGAAGGCTCTTGGATCCCCAGGACAGTTGGGTGGTCGCGGCTGGAAGGCGTTACCCTAACCCTCCTGATGCCCTGCACCAAACCTTCAACCCCTGACCTTAACTTGAAGAATGTGGAAGCTAACATTGGTGAGGGTTAAGTGATAATGGCCTTTTGGTTGCATGAACAAGGCTCATAGAAATGATAGAGGGCACAAGTACTATCTGAACCAGAGAAAGGCACCACCATTAGGCACAATAAATAATCAATCTAATTGTTGTCACGTCTTCACACTTAAGACACCAGGGCAGCCACTGCATTACCTATGACTAAATGTGCAACAGTGCAACTCATATTCCCCCACCTGCACCTCACCCGCCTCCAACCTGAACAGTACTGTCCTGCCTTCTCTCTCTGGATGTCATGCAGCAAGCCCTTAAACTGGCAACCTTCAGTTTTATTACTTCCTTTCCCACACACCATGGGCCTGATTTTACCATTTTCATTCTAAGTGCTGAATCTGGGCGTAATGCAGATCCGACTTAGAAATCTGCTTTCAGGTGCCCCCATACGCTCTCAGCCATCTCCAGTCCCATTCGCGCTGTGGGCGGGGCTTAGCGCGGCCAAAACGATCGGAGCTCTGAACTGCGCATGCGCAGTTGGAAAAAAAATTGAAAAAGCGCGCCCATGTCAGATCGCTCCTGAGTCACAGAAAGCGGCCCGGGAGTGAAAAGCGGGAGCGATGGCCCCCACACACATCACTTGTCCTCCTTATCCACCACCCCCACTACCCACACGCATCACTGTTCCCCTTATCCACCCCCCTCACTACCCACACACATCACTGTCCCCCTTATCCACCCCCCCCCACTACCCACACACATCACTGCCTCCCTTATCCACCCCCCCACTACCCAGACCGATCGCCACCTCTGCCCCCCCTCCCCACCGATTGCCCGCGGACCCCCTTGCCCCCCCACCAGAGTTCCATCTGCCCCCCCCCCCCAACCCCCCACCAGTGAGCGGTCGGGCCTCCCCCCCCGACAACGATCTATCTTCACTCCCCCCACCCCCAGAGAATGGTCTGGTCTCACTCCCCCACCGCCCTCCTCTCTCTCCCCCCCCCGCCAGACGACGATCTAGCCTCACTCCCCCCCCCCTCTCAGAAAATGATCTGGCCTCACTACCCCCCCCCCCTCCAGAGGAACATCTGACCCGCCTCCTCCTCCTCCCCTTCCCCTACCAGACAACGATCTGGCCTCACTCCACCCCCCCCCCAACCAGAGAATGTTCTGACCAGCCTCCCTCCTCCGCCCCACCACTGATCTGAGTCAGAGAGCCATTGGAAACACTGAACGCGCTCTTCAGCAGCTGGAGCACCCAATTCAGACTTTTATTTAGCAGGTCCATTATGGCACGGTTCAGGATTGGCAAACGCGGTGGTAAAGGGGGAAATGCTGATAGAGTTGGGCGGGCAGTTCGTTAATTCAATTTAAATGCATGCAAATGCATTTAAATCGTCGTTGCGCCCGTTTTGGGCGCGAATCGGATCGCCGCCATTCCTGGGTTTCGGTAAAGTGGCGATCTGTGCGGACGCGGGTGCGGATCGCGATAATGGCCTCACACCCGACTTTACCACGTTTTCATGCCCGAAAACAGGCGTGAGGCAATGGTAAAATAGGGCCTCATGAGACACACTGCACCAGACCCCCAGGCCATTAGCAGGCAATATCTGTGAACTTATTCTCGCTTTAGTGCACAGCCTGAAAATTCAATACTGACAGGAAAAAGGTATTCGGACAAGAACCATTTCATTCTAATCTCTAGGGGCTGAGATCAGTCTGGTTGAAAAAAGCCCCTATTAAAAAAAACTGAAGTGAAGCCAGACAGCAGGTATTTAACTGCAGACCTATTCAAACTTCATGGAATGTCAAACGTTGTATAAACAAACAACGTCAAGGGTATCTATGAAGCCAGATCGCAACTGTGTTACCACAGAGCCTGGTCAAACTCCATGGGGTGTGAAATGCTTTTCCAAGAGACAGGCTGCAGAATAGCACTGTCCTTTGAGAAGATTTTAGGACAGATGGGCTGAAGATGTGTTGTGGAATCTTAAAGGGTTTAAAACCTGAAAGACAGCAAGCTTCAAGGCTAAACAAACCAGCGCGACCCCCATCCCGGGCGAGACCTCTGACTTGGCCCCTTCATCCCCAGCATGATCCCCCTCAACCCTTATCTCCCTTGAAGGATGCCCCCCACCCCCGCATGTGGCCAGTGGCTACTTTACCCTTGTGTACCCTGGCACTAAGTAGAGAACAGTCCTCACCGCCTTCCTCCCACTCGGAGTCCATTGCGCCTGGGCCATGCTTTTAAAGTGCAGTAATAATTGGCTCCTGCATGACATCTTGCTGGTGGGCGGGAAGATTCAGTGAGGCTGGGACACCTGACTCTAACCTCGCTTAAGACATTCAAATACGTTCAAATCAGGTTCTCGCCCTTTCTGGGCGTCAACCTAATTACGCCAATGGGAAGGGCTTGGGAAAATTGCATTCAGAGTTCCCACCAGCGCAAATCCTGCTTTTGACTTCTCGGCAGACTTAGCGGCCATAATTGGATTTGCTCCCACGGCGAAGGGCCCGGAAAATCGCGGCCCTACTGAAGTTAAAAATTCCACCCTCTATTTTTATTTTTAATAAATTTATTTTAGGCATGCAAGGCTATCTATTATAGTAATCCAGTATGGGTGCTGGTATCTGAGAAGCATTATTATAACATATTAAAGCCTTATTTCATGGTTGGGAGCCAAGACCAATCCTCTTGATCCCCACCCCCACCAGCATTCCTGTCCCTGAACATCTGCAGTGTGTTTTTTTTTGTTTCAATATCTGCTAGTTTTAAATGATTATTCATCAAGACAGTAAGCATTGTTTGTTGACAGCTTGATAAAGCTTTTTGGGAGAGCAAATCTATGATATTCTTCCTGCTGACTTAGTCCTTCACTAAGTGCATTGTCAACCTTCATTCATTTTTAAAATTCTTAATTACCAAATACTGCTTATTTGATCAGACATAAATAGCCCCAACCAATGCAAGAGTTTGTTGAAGATTAATCCCTCATCACTGCAACTGCACTGCAATGGATAATTCAGCAGATGTGGTCTAATGCTTTACAACGTTTTACGTGTCAAGATTTGACAACATACTAGATCCTGAGGGGCTTGATTGTGTAGATGCTGAGATGATATTTCTCCTCATCTGGGAATCTAGAATTAGGGAGCACAGTTTAAAAAATAGGGGATCTCCCATTTAAAAAGTGGATGAGAAGGAATTTCTTCTCTTAGAGACTTATCAGTGTTTGGAATTCACTTTCCTGTGAACTGCTCGTGCTACCTGATGTGTGATCTATCCAGGACTTTGTATAGCTGAAGCATGACTTCTACCCCATTGCATTCTAGATATAGAGAGAGGCCAGTATTGCTTTAGCCTTTTTGATTATTTTGGGTACCTGTTTATGTGATATTTTAATGATCGGTGTACTTGAGCCTTCAAGTATCCTTGGGTCTTCACAATTTGTAGTTTTTTCAGTATATAGAAAGCTCTGGATGATTCAGCATTAAATCTATTTCATTGAGATTTCAGTTCCTTCTTCCTAATGTGATGGACCTTGGTTTTTGTGCGATGGTGAATTGGAGACCAACTTTACATTTTTCCCCAAATATTATTTCCATTGAAATCAACATGTATAGTGGGCAAATCACATTAATGTCCACATATCCATTATTAGTGCTGGGGATTGTACTAAACCTTCAGCTTCATGGAGTACACAGAAGTGTCCAAAAATATATTTTTAAAAAAATTGGTTCACCCTCTTTTTATTGGCCTATAAATATTTTTATTGCCTATTTTTGACTTATAACTTTTGAACTTAATAATTGGTAGTTTTCATTCCTGTTTACTGTGTGCCGATTGGTAGGGTCTCTATCTGTTCAATTGAGATTTGTGACGTTTCGTATGACAGAGCAGTTTGCACATGCTATCAAAGTGTAACAATCAAGATTATAGATTGCTTTGCTCTTAGCTATCAGCAGCAGAATCATTCTGGAATTCAGAACAGCTATTCCATACATTTAAAAAAAAAGTTGGCCTTTACTATGAACTTAAATTTAAAAGAGAGAGAGAAATTACTTGTGTTCAAATGACATTGGGCAGAATTGGAGGTTTTCCTGCCTGTTTTTTCAGCAAGGTAAGTAATGGTAATTTACAGCACTCAGTGCAGTACAGAGGCTGTGATGTGAATCTCGCCAGTAGGGGGAGGGGTGGAGTGTCAACTCACCTGTGAGGCCGGCTGCTGAGCTCTAGGGTGCCAATGCGCAGGTGCCCCGATCTCCCAGTGTACTGTGTACACAGTGTACACATTATACTGGGAGATCTGTCATCCCCCCCCCGCACCCCACTGATCGCCGCCCCGGCTATTTGCCGGTGTGGACCTCGAGCAGCGAGGGGACTAAGGTAAGTGAGCCCAGACGATTGCATCCCGGACTCATTAATGATATGTAAATATTAATATTTAAATCAGCCTTGCGCCCTTTCCAGTGCAAAGTCAATTTCATCGGCACAATAGGACCAGCAAGATCGTGAGGGGCGAGAAATCGGGCATGAACCCGGTTTTTCGCCTCTTGTCCTATTTAACTGGCTCGCTGATCGACTGGCGTGGCAAGCTGGTAAGATCTTGCCCATTGTGTTCAAATGACATTCTTGAACTTACAAAATAGTTTCTTTTGTTAAACTTCGCAATTAACATTAGCAGTTAATGGCTAACCTCCAGCCCGCTGTTACAAATGATCAGCGGGTAAAGATTGGTTTCGCCAGGAGACTGAACCAAGCTCAGTGAAATAACAACCCATTGATTTCAACTGGAAAGAAAATCAGCTGCAGCACGCAACTGCTGCCAAATTGCTGTGAACCCGTTTATGCACGACTGGCAAAAATTAACTCCACCCCAAAATTTGGAAGCCTCAATAGTATGAGCCCATGTAGACGGGCCTTTGCCAGACTCTTGGCAAATTTAAACTGTGAAGCAGGACCGGCTTTGAAGAAATTCCAGACCAGTCATTTGTTTTGGCTCCTCTGACCTTGACAATCTGCCTTAACCCAGCCAACATCGTTTCCCTCCCCCCCCCCCCCCCCCCCCCCCCCCCCCCACCGCCCGCCCCTCCACCCCCCCCAAGCAAAACAACTAACGACTAATGATTATTAACAGTACCACACTACAAAAAATAACACTCAGAAGCTAGCTTCTAATTGACTTCAAAATTCACTTTGACACCAGCTGACCGAGAAGACGTTTCTCCCACTTTCTCCGAAGCATTCTGCATTCATTACTCAGGTTTCCTGTCCTTCCCTAGGGAGCCAACACCTTCAGCCAAAAGCAGCATCCAAACAGGGACTTGACTCCTGGACTCTCAGATTAAAAGTCTGATTTCCCTGCCGACTGATCTACCTGGGCCTTAAAACGCACCTTGACTGCCAGCGTAACTATTATACAATCTCTGAGCTCCCCATTAGGGAACTGAACCCAGGAAAAGGCCTGATCAAGCATGGTTGCACCTTAGTGGTTAAACATTCTAACCATGCTCCAAGCTGTAAGGAATGATGCAGGTGCTGGAATGTTTAAATAAAGACAGGAAATGCTGCAGATCAGACGGTATCTGTGGCGAGGAAAACAATGTTAACATTTCAGGTCTGTTGAATGCTTTAGGTAGTTTTCCTTTTCGCCGATGGTTCTAAAAACTATAGGATCGCAGTGACAATTTTCAACTATTTTAATTGACTTATGAATTCTATTTAGTATTTTAGTGGCTGATTGGTGGTCCTGTATTTTCACTGTTCTTTTAAATCTTGTTAATTGAGGCTGTCAGTACTGCGGTGATAGATACCTAGGGGTCTAATAGCATTTAACTCTGAATTACTGAAAAACATTTGTTACAGCCAGCAGTTCCTATAATATGTGTACTAAATGACACATATCAAAATAAAAATCACTTAGTGTAAATAATTAAAATGTTTCTCATTTTCATTCATGAGTCTACACATAGACTTTAGCTAAAGATTTTATTTCCTAAAAACTGGAGAACAGTAACTACGCTGCTGGTGCAAAGCCTGCAGGAGCATTGTCAATTATTCAGATCTGTCATTCCTGCAGCAGGCTCATATCATTACTGAGAAGGCGGAGAATGCTTTTCTACATCTTTCAGTGACTGCTTTCACTCTGTAGTGCCTGGTCACTGAATCGCCTATGTTGGAGTCCCATGAAATGTTATTAACAAACGTCAGACCTTTAGCTAAGCCTCAATGTAGATATTGATGAGAAAAATGGGTGTTATTTATTAGTTACAACCGAACAAACTTGGTATATATTATTTATTGCAAATTAAGTATTAGCTATAGCAACTACCTTTAACACATGTCTCCCATCAGGAAGAAGGTGAGTCCTTTAGGCAAAGGTTGTTTTGTAGATATGGTTTAATATCCAAGTAATATATGATGCTTACTCGAAACAGTGGTAACACTGTCTGGAAATTTCCCCACTCAGTAGACCAGTCTTGGTATAAAGTGCCCCTTTGTGTACTATTTTACCCCTAGGTAGGTGTGGGTTAGTTAGAGTCGGACTTGCTACCACAGGAGTAGCTGTTAAAAGGCCCCCTCAGTTCTCTAGTACTTTGTCCCAGTTGTTTGGTTACATTTTTGGCTTTCTAGTCCTCACCCCTCACATCCCATCATCCCCAACTCACTCCCATATCAACTCCATGTCCCCATGCCAACTCATGCCCATCGCCAACCCACCATGGCCCCATATTCCCTCCAATGCCAACTTATGGCTCTCCCATGCCCTTTCATTCGCTATGCTTTAGGTGCAGAACCAATGAACCCTATAGTAACATTGTCATGTGTGAAACTGCTTAGAAAAACATTAATTCATATTTTTTTGAAAAGTAAGACTGGTGATGCTATGGTGCTATTAGAGTGTCAATAAAACAGACCATTAAATTATCAATAGTATGAGCTTAAAGGCTTGACATTCTGAATTTTGTGAAAATAAACATTGAAACATTGACAAAAGATATCACAGAAAAAATAACGTATTATGACCTCAGAGAGATGTCAATCAAGCAGATTTAACAGTTCTCTGCATTTGTGTAAACAAACTCACCCTTATAATCCTTTTATAAGTTTGGCCTGTCAGCATAGCTGTGATCATGTGAATAAGTTTATTTACACAAGTGGAAGGGGGAGACAGGAGTTGTCATTGAATTGGAATGGAGGGGACATGGAGAGCCTGGGTAAGGCATTTTGAACTTACCCTTCAAAAGGTTCCCAAATCCAGGCTATGCAACTGGCACTGAAGTCTGCTCTGCCAAGGCTGCAATGTCAGCACAATAGCCCCCAGTGCATTGGAGGGGGAGTTGTGCCACAGTGAAATGGTCCGATTAATACCCGGGAAGGAGAGATATAGGAGGGATATCTGAGGTAGGTTCTTTACTCAGAGAGTGGTTGGGGTGTGCAATGGACTGCCTGCTGTGATAGTGGAGTCGGACACTTTAGGAACTTTCAAGCGGTTATTGGATAGGCACGTGGAGCACACCAGAATGATAGGGAGTGGGATAGCTTGATTTTGGTTTCGGACAAAGCTCGGCACAATATCGAGGGCCGAAGGGCCTGTACTGTGCTGTACTGTTCTATGTTATCTGGATGAGGATCTTCAGGGATATGGAGTCAGTAGAAGACAAATCACAATGCTGGTGCCTTGTTGGCCATATGAGTCCAGTCACCCTGGATGCGGGGAAACCCAGGCATTGCCTCAGAGCCACCAGCAGAATACACTATTCCCATTGGATCAGATGTAGAGGAGTAGTGCCTTGCAAATGAGGGATCACTGTGCTCCAATCCTCAAAGAAACGTTCCAGGGAAACTGAGGTCCTGAAATGCAGGCCAGAAAAGCTAAAGAATTGCTGAGAAACTCAAAGACAACTCTGTAGTCTTCGATGAACTCACAATGACAAAGAATTGCTGCTGATCTGGGGCCCTTTTTTACCCACCCTTGGATGAGCAAATGCAGAAAACGTGATTAGTGCCCACTCATTTTGCTCATGCTTTGAGCTGAATATCGTATGGTCAACATAAAATCACTGTTCATTGGATTGTTAATGGCTTTAATTAGCCCGTTAATCATCGGCAAGTGCAAATCCAATTCACAGTGCGCCCTCCAACCTCAAAATTGCACGCATGCACGAAGACGTCAGGGAGCCAGGTTGATTGCACCCCGACCCCCAAACATAAAATTCTGGGCTATGGTTTCAGGGTAGTCGGAGTTTGGTCTAAAATGGATTTAATTGCCTATGATGACAATTGCCATATGCTGGCTAAATGGGGTTAATTACTTTGCACGTTCGTATTCACCGAGGAGGCTGACTGAGTTGCATAATGAACAGCCAAGCCGCAGGATGGGAATAGTAATCCAATGTAAATATTTTATACAGCAAACGTGTTGGTGAGTTATATGAGTTTGTGCTGATGGTGAAGTCTCTCTCAGACAAACAGCGAACAAAAAATCAGAACCCGACTTATATGTGTCTGATTTGCTTAGTGCCCAACTTTCTTATATCTAAATTTTGGACTGAACAGAGGGCTCGTGTTGCAAGAATGAATGTGCCTCATTTCAGTGGAATATAAACTATCATATCCCTGAGGATCTCTCTTCATAGAAATCTCAGAATCCGTACAATACAGAAGGAGGTCATTCAGCCCATCGAGCCTGCACCAACAACAGTCCCACTCAGGCCCTATCCCCTTAACACCGCTTATTTGGCCTGCTAATCCCCCTAACCTACACATCTTTAGGGGGCAACTTAGCATGGCCAATCAACCTAACCCACATCATTGGAGTGTGGGGGGAAACTGGAGCATCCGGAGGAAACCCTCGCAAACACGGGGAGAACGTGCCAACTCCACATAGACAGTTACCTGAAGCCGGATTTGAACCCAGGTCCCTGGCGCTGTGAGGCAGCAGTGCTTACCACTGTACCACCGTGCGGCCATCACCAATCTTGCCATTGCATTTTAAATAGATGAGTCAGATGTGCAACAAAGTGAATTTTACAACAAGATCATTGTTATTTAATTTGTCGCTGAAGTCTAGTTTTAATCATTGTGCATTTCTCCAATTGTTCACCAAACAGAATTGGAATCCACTTTCAGGGATAAACTGGGTGTCACTGCAGCAGTGATAGTAATGAGGACACCTACCAAACCATTGCTGATTTATAAATTTGGTTGTTGAAAATTGTGTTGGTGAAATCACTCATCCTTCTTGATCCGCTGTAGCACTGAAGCATGAATTGAGATCATTATCAGTTCTTGGATCAACTCTGTAAAAAATAAAGACTGAGAAATTGGCAAGACAGCCTTTGGACCTCTGACTTCAATCAGTGGCGCAGATCTTTTTTAAAGAGCTATCGGAATGCTTCATTCTCCCTCATAATTGTGCCCATTAGTTTATTACTTTCTGGGTATAAATGTTGTTATTTTAGCAGCGTATTGCTTTGATGCAAATGTTTGTTGCAGCAAAGATCACAATTGTATGTCAGTAAAATCAATCAATAAAGCTCAATAGCTAAGTAGTAACTGACAAGAAGCCCCAGCTGTACATCATCCTAAACATTTGACACAATTTATGTCCAATGGCTTCTCAATCAACTCATTTGATTTTGAGAACAGATGATTCCTGACTGCATATCAGGTTTCAAACTACGATCACTATGCAATTTCACTGAAAACATTACATAGTCCTAACGGGAACAAGTGTAAACTCAGCCATCTGGAGGAAGGGGAACTGTGCCAGATTAGGCCATGGATAGCAAGTAGGAGCAAGTCCAGCGGGTGACAAAGGGGAAATTAGATCAGCTCGTGGGTGGCACTTGGAAAGGTTCTTTGATTTGGGGACAGCTGAGAGATACAAAGCTGAGGGGGTAGAAGGTGGCTAAGGGTATCTTACCCTATGTGAAAGGGGTTGGAAGATGACAACATTCAGGTAGAATTAAGTCTAACCAAATGGGAAAAAAACATGAGTTTTTTTCATCGGTTTCACTGCTTATACCAGTAAACTGTAAAATTAATTCACTATTCAGAGCTTCTACATAGCCTTCTAAATGTGAAAGATGGAGATCCGTGTGAGTATAGCCTGGATGAAGTTTTCCATTTCTGCTGGTTGAAGTGACATTATACATCAGGCGCTACGGCACAGCGGCATGGTGGCCCAGTGGATAGCATTGCTGCCTCAAGGCATTAGGGACCTGGGTTCAATTCCCAGCTTGGTCAGTGTCTATGTGGCATTTGCACGTTCTCCCCGTGTCTGCGTGGGTTTCCTCTGGGTGCTCCAGTTTCCTCCCACAGTCCAAAAGATGTGCTGGTTAGGTACATTGGCCATGCTAAATTCTCCCCTCAGTAAACCAGAACAGGCACCGGAGTATGGTGACTAGGGGATTTTCACAGTAACTTCATTGCAGTGTTGATGTAGGCCTACTTGTGACAATAATAAATAAACTACAAACTGGAAAAATGGCAGTAGTTAGCCTAGCAAAACATGTTGTGAATTGGTAGAGTTCCCAGGAGAGGAAAGCAGAGAGCACAAGAGTCCTGCAGATTCGGAATTGTTTAGACATCAAATACAATCACACAAACTAGAAATAGCAACAGTAACTGCAGCAATGCATGACAAACTGTTACTTATTTGGAATCCAACTCTTAGTTGGGTAATAAACACACCACACGCACACACACACAAATCATCTGCGTGCCCAGAACCCAGAAAATGTTGGAAAGGACAG
This sequence comes from Mustelus asterias, assembly GCF_964213995.1. Lineage (NCBI taxonomy): Eukaryota > Metazoa > Chordata > Chondrichthyes > Carcharhiniformes > Triakidae > Mustelus > Mustelus asterias. Next base: position 50,254,339 of record NC_135802.1, on the reverse strand, counting down.
ACCAGAATGGCAACCGGTGACAAGTGGTGTCCCGCAGGGTTCAGTGTTGGGGCCACAGCTGTTCTCTTTATATATTAACGATCTAGATGACGGGACTGGGGGCATTCTGGCCAAGTTTGCCGATGATACAAAGATAGGTGGAGGGGCAGGTAGTATTGAGGAGGTGGGGAGGCTGCAGAAAGATTTAGACAGTTTAGGAGAGTGGTCCAAGAAGTGGCTGATGAAATTCAACGTGGGCAAGTGCGAGGTCGTACACTTTGGAAAAAAGAATAGAGGCATGGACTATTTTCTAAACGGTGACAAAATTCATAATGCTAAAGTGCAAAGGGACTTGGGAGTCCTAGTCCAGGATTCTCTAAAGGTAAACTTGCAGGTTGAGTCCGTAATTAAGAAAGCAAATGTAATGTTGTCATTTATCTCAAGAGGCTTGGAATACAAAAGCAGGGATGTACTTCTGAGGCTTTATAAAGCTCTGGTTAGGCCCCATTTGGAGTACTGTGAGCAATTTTGGGCCCCACACCTCAGGAAGGACATACTGGCACTGGAGCGGGTCCAGCGGAGATTCACACGGATGATCTCAGGAATGGTAGGCCTGACATACGATGAACGTCTGAGGATCGTGGGATTATATTCATTGGAGTTTAGGAGGTTGAGGGGAGATCTGATAGAAACTTACAAGATAATGAACGGCTTAGATAGGATGGACGTAGGGAAGTTGTTTCCATTAACAGGGGAGACTAGGACGCGGGGGCACAGCCTTAGAATAAAAGGGAGTCACTTTAGAACAGAGATGAGGAGAAATTTCTTCAGCCAGAGAGTGGTGGGTCTGTGGAATTCATTGCCACAGAGGGCTGTGGAGGCCGAGACGTTGAGCGTCTTCAAGACAGAAATTGATAAATTCTTGATTTCTCGAGGAATTAAGGGCTATGGGGAGAGAGCGGGTAAATGGAGTTGAAATCAACCATGATTGAATGGTGGAGTGGACTCGATGGGCCGAATGGCCTTACTTCCGCTCCTATGTCTTATGGTCTTATAATCTGGAAACTTTAATCAATGAGAGAGAAATACAGCTGTGAGGAGAAAAACTGTCAAATAAAATGGCTAATTTTATGAGAAAATCTTACCTTACCTTTAGCTGAATACTGAGTGCAGCGAATAGGAAAATGGCCGCAGAACACAGTTCCAAACCATTTTTGAGTGATTTGGTTGATGTTTTGTGAATTATTTGATTCATTGTCTGATTCAGTGATTTGACTGATCGGTTGTCTTGTGGTAGTTGATGGTTGTGGATTGATGGCTGTACTCGTTTGCTGTTAGTAATGTAGGTAGTGCTATGATAGGCGTTTTCACTGTTGAGAGTGTAGTCTGGCTTCCGGGTTTGCAAAGTGTTGACTGATAATTCCTTCAGCCACCATTATTTCCTCAGTAATTGAAAATTGTAATACCCAAATTAACGGTTTGAACAAAATATAACAAAATTATTAATTATATAATTGTATCCGATGACTTGTACTTTATGTATTATTAAAGACTTTCTTTGAAAGCCTCAAAGTGGACTTCTTTGGTTTGATATTTTAGCTATGTCTTTGCAGTGTTTTCCATCAGTGGAGTAATTTACACTACCTCACAGCACTTTCTGCCCAGTAGATTTTTGTTCCCATAAATCATTTCAAAAAAGAAGAGGACAAATTTAAAAAGCTTTCCTTGGGTAAAATATATTTTGTGTTCAGTGATTTGTATTATAGAGCAGTCCTGAGTATGGTGTGTGTGTGCGTGCGTACGTGTGTGTCTGTGTGTGGTCAATGTTCTGGTAACACACTTTTTATCTTTTTATGGGGCGGGGGAGTGGATTCTCCACCTCTGAGGGGCAGGGGTGCTGAGTGTGAGTCGGTGGGGTGGGGGTGTCGAACCACCCTGATGCCTGCGCATTTTGGGGGTTGGTTATTATTTCAGTGATTGGGGGGATGCCCCTCTTTGCTGAGGGCTTGCTGGCTCTCCCCCAGTCAGCAAGGAGGGCACCATTTCAGTTTTGGAGGTGAGGGGGCCCTGTCCGTGAATGCAGAGATGGGGTGCCCTTTGAAAAGGGGTTTGGCCGTTGAGTTTCTTGGGATGGGCTCATTTACATGTTTCAGACGGGTGAATTCCACTTGACAGAAGCTCCCAGTGCCTGTGGGAAACCCTCCTGTTTTCCTTGTTGGTGTGGGCACTTACTTCCAATTTGGGTGAATTGCGCCCATAGTTTCTGTGTTTAATAAACTTCAACTTGTATAAAGCTATAGAAGGGAGAGGGAGAGAGGGCATGAACAATGAATCAGGTAGGAAAATGAGATGGAGCGAGTGTGCTTTCTTCATTTAATATTACTACAAATTTTCTAGTCAAAACATTGTTGAGCCATTTAGTTGGAAACTGTACCTCTTTCAAAGCCCCAGTACAGAAAGAATAGGCTGAATCACCTCCTTCAGTGCTGTAAGATTCTATTACTCTGCGATGAATATCTCCATCTGTATCTTGCTGATAGAAAATGTCACTGATAATCACTTATTTTGGAAAGACAGAGGGCTGGATTTTACTCGCACTCTGAAAACGGGTTGGTATATTACTGGAGCAGGAACCACAGCTTGGGTGGCCAATTGAGATAGTTAAGTGTCCAATTCCTTCCATTTCCTGGTAAGAAGTCTCACAACACCAGGTTAAAGTCCAACAGGTTTATTTGGAATCACGAGCTTTTGGAGCGCTGCTCCTTCATCAGGTGTTGTGAGACTTTTTACTGTGCCCACCCCAGTCTAACGGCGGCATCTCCACATCATGGCTACCATTTCCTATCCCCATTAACATTTTCTCAATTCTGGGGTGGGATGGGGGTGGGAGGAATGGCTACTTTATGGCCATGCTTCATGGCGGGTCCCCCATGGCAGTGGCTGCCCTCGTGGCTATGGCGCCACTGATAGAAATTGTCCTCTGATCCTGGGGTCTGTTTGCATGCCTGCCAGGCCCAGCCGCAAATAAGAAGAAAGCTTACCTATCTTTGAGAGCACCTCAATGCTGAAGCACTCTGTCCTTCTTCCTGCAGCCCCAGCAGCAGCAACCTCTACTGGTTGTGTTGCGGAGGCTGCCTATCTGTCGCCCCTCTTTGCCAGACAGGTTGCCATCCTCCATCAGATGGTAAACATGGTGGCAGCCTTTTAATTGAACCCCTGCCAGTAAAATGCTGCCTAGCATCCCACCCACCCACAGGTCCAGACGACCACACAACTCACCTTTGCATGAAGTTTAACCCAGAGATTCTGTCTTCAAGCATCAAAGATACAAAGCAGAGAGCAACAGAGAGATAGACACAAATAGGAAGATAAGCAGACAGGTCTTCTTTCTGCAATCTAATTTGATTGCTTTTGAATTTGAATTATCAAAGCAAATATATCCTTTTTGAGAGAAATGTTTGAGAAGTAAATGAAAGGCAGCAGAGAAAGTGGTTGGGGTACCTCCTCCTTGCAGAAAATGAGCAGAAGTGGCAGAGATTGCATGGAGGGTTCCCAGTGAAGTGAGAGAGGAACGTTTGAATGTGTCTGTCAAGGAGGAAGAGCTAGGGTAGTGATGGGAGAGATTGTGGGGGAATGTTTGGAAGGGGACTGGGTAATGGGTAGCGTAAGGCATGATGGGGTGAGGGGATAGATAGAAGTCGTAGTAATTGAGGAGTGGAGAAGATGGGACATCCTGAGGGCCACATTTTCGCTATAACTCCCACCATTTTGCAGCTTGGAGCTATTAATGTCTCCATTTCCTACCTCACCATGTCAAACCGTCCATCATTTCCTACCCAAAAGAAAATAAATATCCTATAAGTGAAGCAGAACAGAGAAGCAAAAGAATATAAGGAAAGAGAGAAGCAACATGACCGTAGCAGAAACAAGCAAGATAGGGATTGGATTCTCTGAGCTACTATATGCAGTGCCCAGTGTGTTTATTTCAATCAATATTCATTCATTGCTTTGTTAGAATTTTTTTTACTACTAAATAGCAAAATGTTGAGCAATTTGGAAAGCCAAATAGACTTGACTGAAACACAGGTGTTTCTCTGTAGTACAGACAGTATAGCTGGGAAATGTGAAACATGGAGAGTTATAGGTAGGCCTAAAAGGTAGGGATATGTTCGGCACAACTTGTGGGGCCGAAGGGCCTGTTTTGTGCTGTAGTTTTTCTATGTTTCTATGTCAGGAGGGTGTAATTAGCGTATTGTAATGTTCTGTTTCAATTATTACACATCATTACATAGAATACACAACACAGAAACAGACCAGTCGGACCAACTACTCCACGTTGTTGTTTATGTTCCAAACAAGCTTGCTTCTTCATCTAACCTTATCAGCATAACCTTCTCTTCTTTTCTCACCCGTGTTTACCTGGATTACTTTCAGTTGTATCTATACTATTCACCTCAACTCCTGCTTTTGATAGTAAGTTTTACATTCAAATCTCTGGAAGTATAAATTCCTCCTGAATTCCCTATAGGATTCATTATCGACTATGGTATCTTATCCATTATGAAAAATAAAATCAGGCAGGTTGTGAAACAAGTGGCCAATCTGACTTTCTGTCACTTGCTTGTTTAGTTAAAGGTTTCTCCTGGCCCTGGCTCCCCTTGTACAATACCACAGGATATTGACTATATAAATGTATTTGCTCTAAATTGCCTTGTAGATTAAATGCAGAGTTTTGGGAGCACAGTGGTTAGCACTGCTGATTCACAGCTCCAGGAACCTGAGTTTGATTCCGGCCTTGGGTGATTGCGTGGAGTTTGCACGTTCCCCCCATGTCTGTGTGGGTTTCCTCCCACAGTCCAAAGATGTCTAGGTTAGGTGGATTAGCCATGTTAAGTGCATAGGGTTACGGGATGGATGGGAGGGGGGAGATGGGCCTGGATGAGATGCTCTTTCGGAGAGTCGGTGCAGACTCGATCGGCCAAATGGCCTCCTTCTGCACTGTCGGGATTTGATCTTTCTATGGTTTCCAATTACAAACAGTTCTGTTTTCTTTGTGACCCAAAAAAAATTGCTGACAGCTGAATTCATTGCTTTCTTTTGACCTAGATTCAGGAAAAGTTAAACCATAAATACAGAAAAGCTATTTATTTACTTTTGAGTATGTAGGTTTCCTTGTTTGGCAGACATTTATGAAAGTGGACTGACTAGGGGATTGTTAGATATGAAAGAGATAAAGAGAGTGAAATTGGGCTTTGACCGTATTGCAAAATGAGCGATGGTGAATTGCCATCTCTTTCTACATTCCATTTGATTTTCTTTTGCATTGAAGCCAATGGGAAAAGTAGGTGTAAAACAGGCAGGCAATTCATTATTACACTTTTTGCACTGTTGCCAAAGACCAATTATGCTCCAAATTGTTGGTTGAAGAAGTAATTTGAGCATGGTGAGCAGAGCTGCTGAGTTGCCAATGCCTGCTTCACTTCTTGCCGCTGATCATTTTCAGTCATGTGTTCCAGATCTATTTTGGATGGCCAACTATTTTACTGTGGTTAGAATCTGGTTTGGTTTTGTAAAAATGAGCAGAATGTTTCTCATAGTTTTCAAACTGCTTTGTAAGAACTTTTATACACCAGTTTCTGTTGGTGGACCTTAATTCCCTCTCCCAAAGTAAGTTTGGAGGCAGGGGGCATTTAATCAAGTGAGGTTGTGCCCTGTAGGGATTCTAATGCCTTCCTGACTCTGCCCCAATTAATTAAGAGGCGGGAAGGTTTGTGGGCGATCTTTCCACCAGATACCAATTAAGGTCCTTAAATGGGCAGTTTATTCCCACTTAAGGCCTCATCACTTTGCCACTGGCATTTCCACATGGGGGAAGTCCGGCAAGTGAATATTGTTGAGTTGCTGGCGGGATCCCAGAGGGTATTCCTCATTCAAAGGCTCTCAGTGCCTGATCAAGGGACACAGCATCAGGAAGGAGGGACCACCTCTGAAAGCCAACCCCTGCCCTTTCTTCTGACTTCACCTGTCCATTCCAGCCAGTGATCCTCTACCCTCAACCCTCTGGAAACCCTCATGCATTTGTGCTTTGTGTGCCTCACTGATCTGTCAAAGATGAAGCTGAGCAAAGGGCATCACTAACTGTAAATCCCCCACTGTTTGGAGGTCAGTTTCTTCTGAAAAGAATGGCTGGATTTGACCATGTTGTCGATGTATATGACATTGCTGAGTATCATAAGACTAATGGGAGACCTCATGCCATTGTTTGCAATGATTATCAATGGACATTCAATATTGTGTTATATTCAGTCCTAATGAGGAAAAAGGAGGCTACAGAAAACCATGATGAAATCTTGAATGTGCACGTGCTCCAGCTCCAGGATTTGTATAATAGTAGACGCAAGACCCATTGAACTTGCCTTTGCTTAAAAGAAGTGAGACTAGATTGGCCACTTATGTGTTCTATTGAATGTCCTTCATGGATGATGTGTTGGAGACTATTTTCAAATGAAAGTTTGGAGATAGACATTTCTGAAGGTATTCTGGCAGTTCTTTTCACAGATGATTTTGGTAACTTTAGTGGAAGTAAATCCCAAAGAAATTAAATAAAATGCCATTTACTCATGTGATTTTCTACTGCTGATAAGGCAAAAGATGGCAAAAACCCCACAGAATTTGTAACCCAATGTGTTTTTGGTGAACTTAACTGAGGATTATTAAGTGCAATGAGTACTACTTATGTGGCACAATGCAGTAAATCACAAAGCTTTCTGCAGTAGCATCTCCCAAACCCACAGCTTCCACCATCTAGAAGTACGACAGAAGGTACTTGGAAACACCACCATCTCGAGCTTCCTCTTCAAGTCACAAAAAGTATTGACTTCCACACATTTTGTTCCTTTATTGCCATTGGACCAATGTACTTGAAGTCCCTGTTTAACAAAATTGTAGGAACATCTTCAGTACATAGACTGTAGCAATTCAAAATTAAGGCCCTCCATCATCTTCTCGAGGGAAAATAGGGATTGGCAATGAATGGTAATCTTGCCAGCAAAGCCAACCCAGTCCTCTTGAACCAAAGTAAGCAGAGATGATGGTTACTTTAATCTTTCCCATCTTTCTTCAGTGCCAAAAATCATAATGTACATTAAGCTTCTGGTGTATAAGATTTGCAGTAAATCACGCTCCCTTCATTGTTCAGTATTTCTAGGTATGCAAGGGAAGTACTTCTTTGACCCCATGTGCAAAATACATTATTCAAATAAATTATTTCTGACTTCAAGGGCAGAATCATTGTCGAGACTTAACCAATGGCAAATGCACTTTGGGGAGCTATTAAAAAAAAGCAAGAATTCCTCTGAATGAGGCCATGCTTCAGAACTCATGCTAAGTTGACCCCTTGTGTCCAAAGATGTGTAAGTTAGGTGAATTATCCATGGTAAATGCATGGGGTTATGGGGATAGAACAGAGGGTGGGCCTAGGAAAGATGCTCTTTCAGAAGTTGATGCAGACTTAATGGGTTGAGTGGCCTCCTTCTGCACTGTAGGGATTCTTAACCAATGGCAAATACACTTTGGGAAGCTATTAAAAAAAATAAAGACTTCTTCTGAATGAGGCCATGCTTCAGAACTCATGCTAAGTTGACCCCTTGTGTCCAAAGATGTGTAAGTTATAGAGTCATAGAGGTTTACAGCATGGAAACAGGCCCTTCGGCCCAACTTGTCCATGCCGCCCTTTTTTTTAAAAAACCCCTAAGCTAACCCCAATTGCCGGCATTTGGCCCATATCCCTCTATATCCACCGTACCCATGTAACTATCTAAATGCTTTTTAAAAGATAAAATTATGTTGTGAGAAGTAGTTCCTCCGGTGAATTATCCATGGTAAATGCATGGGGTTATGGGGATAGAACAGAGGGTGAGCCTAGGAAAGATGCTCTTTCAGAAGTTGATGCAGACTCAATGGGTTGAGTGGCCTCCTTCTGCACTGTAGGGATTCTATAGGTGGAATTTTCCCTTCTCATCCTCCATGGGAATCGTAGCAGGTGGGACACGGACCATGCAAAGGTCTGTTGACCTCATGTGGGACTTTCCGGTCTTGGGATGAACACAGCCAGAAAATCCCGCCCAATGATTCAACTTTCTCGGAAACAAATCTCATTTTCAATACTCGTAAATCCCATCAAAATAGTCCATATTTACCTCTGCAGAAAAACGCACTTTGATGTTACTCTGCACCACCAGCAATGGAAAATCAGGTTTAGTTTCTCAGTCCCATGCTTCCATCAGGGAAAGTACGCATGAATTTCAGGGATTACTGACTGGAAATTAACCAGCAACATTGTACTTCCAATTCTCTGACCCACGCTCACTTCAAGGAAGGTGTATCTGCAGCTTACCTTATTACAAGCTCATGTCCCAATATGCTTCGGTTTGAATTTATTAATTCCAGCCTGTATCTTTCTGCTTTTATCGTAGGTTGGAATTTTGGAAATTTTCAGGGTGAAATCTGTGTGATTTCACCTTTCTTAAGGTATTCCCTCCTCCAAATGAGAAATTCTAGAACATAAACAGTAGGATTTATTAACAGGAAGAGGAGTTATTCAGGGTAATTTGAGATGTATGTCTTGCATCGATTGTAGTCCTCTTGCCTTTGAGTTAGTAAGTTGTGTTTTTTTAGCTTCATTCCACCATTTGAGCATGTAACCTAGGTCGATCCTTCTGTGCAGTGACATTTGAGTGCTGTATAGTCAGAGCTCCTGTACTTCAAATGAGAAGGCAAACAGAGGTTCCAGATAAACAGTGAAGGAGAACTCTTCTGGTATCCTGGCTAACATGCATCTCTCAAACAATATGACTACTTTGTTATTAAATTCAGCAGAGTTTGCAAGACCTTATTCTATTGGCTGGCGTAGTTGCATACATTATGGGGTACATTTTATGACTCCGACCTCGCCCCCAGCCAGTGCATTGGAAGACAGGGGGCATGTAAAATAAAGAGGGTTCCCAGCCCACCTGCTTCCTTCCCGCTCACCCTGAATTATTGCCCCCATATTATGGTGAGTGGGAAACGCATCAGAGACAGGTATCTCCCCTACCCAACAACAGCCCACATTTTAAACAACCGCTGTTGTTTAAAAATAAGGTGTCACCCATTTAAGACGGAGATGAGGAGAATTATTTTCTCAGAGGGTTGTGAGTCTTCCCACGGCGGAGGCAATTATTTTTAAGGAAGACAGTTAATTGTCCATTGAGCGGATAGGAGGCATATTAAAAGGGGAAGATAAAGAAACGGATGTCATTATACACATTGGTGGAAATGACGTAGAATCATAGAAATCATAGAAACCCTACAGTGCAGAAGGAGGCCATTCGGCCCATCGAGTCTGCACCGACCACAATCCCACCCAGGCCCTACCCCCACATAATTTACCCGCTAATCCCTCTAACCTATGCATCCCAGGACTCTAAGGGGCAATTTTTTTAACCTGGCCAATCAACTTAACCCGCACATCTTTGGACTGTGGGAGGAAACCGGAGCACCCGGAGGAAACCCACGCAGACACGAGGAGAATGTGCAAACTCCACACAGACAGTGACCCAAGCCGGGAATTGAACCCGGGACCCTGGAGCTGTGAAGCAGCAGTGCTAACCACTGTGCTACCGTGCCGCCCTAGATAGGAAGAGTAGGGGGATCCTAAGGAATAGGAAGATAGGAAGAGTAGGGGGATCCTAAGAGAGCAATTCAGGGAGTTGGGAAATAGGTTAAAAAGTAGGGTCACTAGGGTGGCCATCTCTGGGCTGCTCCCAATGCCTCGTGCCAGTGAGGCTAAGAATAGGGAGTTGGTACAAATGAATGCCTGGCTAAAGGACTGGTCCAGGAGGGAGGGCTTCATTTTCATCGATCAATGGGAGGTTTTCAGGAGAGGATGGCACCTGTACAAGAAGGAGGGGTCACAACTAAGTTGGAAGGGCGCAAATATCCTGGCTGGGAGCTTTGCTAGTGCAGTTTGGGGGGGTTTAAACTAGTATGGCAGGGGGGTGGGGATCAAACTATTAGGTCTAGAAGTGTGGAGGCTGGGGACGAGCTTGGGGCTGGGACAAGGCTGGCAAAGAAGAAGAGCACTCTGGGGGAGGACGACCTCACTGAGCCTGGAGGTCTGGAGTGCTTATACTTCAATGCAAGGAGCGTAGCAGGTAAGACAGACGAACTTGGGGCCTTAATGCGCACGAGGAATTTGGATGTGGTTGCGGTGACAGAGACTTGGTTGAAAGAGGGACAGGACTGGCAGCTGAATATTCCAGGGTACAAGTGTTTTAGGCGAGACAGAGGAGGGGCCAAAAGAGGTGGGGGAGTAGCAGTATTAGTTGGAGAGCATATTACAGCCGTGCATAGGGAGGACTATTCAGAGGGGTCGTGTAACGAGTCACTCTGGGTGGAGCTTAGAAACAGGAAAGGCGCAGTCACTATGTTGGGGGTGTACTACAGGCCCCCCAACAGCCCAAGGGAAGTGGAAGAATGGATATGTCAGGAGATACTGGATAGGTGCAGGAAAAATAGGGTTGTTGTAGTGGGCGACTTCAATTTCCCTGGTATAGACTGGAAATCGCTGAGGGCAGGGACTCTGGATGGGGAGGAATTTGTCAAATGTGTACAGGAGGGTTCGTTGGAACAATATGTAGACAGCCCGACTAGAGAGGGGGCTATACTGGACCTGGTACTGGGGAATGAGCCCGGTCAGGTCTTCAAAGTTTTGGTAGGGGAACAATTGGCAAATAGTGACCACAATTCTGTTAGCTTTAGGATAGTGATGGAAAAGGACGAGTGGTGTCCCAAGGGTAAGGTGTTGGATTGGGGGAAGGCTAACTTTATTGGGATCAGGCAGAAATTGGCAGCTCTTGATTGGGAGAGGCTGTTTGAGGGTAAATCTGGTATGTGGCAGTCTTTTAAGGAACAGTTGTTAGGGCTACAGGACAGGCATGTGCCTGTAAAAAAGAAGGATAGGAAGGGTAGGATTAGAGAACCGTGGATAACCAGGGAAATTGAGGGACTGGTCAAAAAGAAAAGAGAGGCGTATGTTAGGTCCAAGCAGCTAAAAACGGAGGGAGCTCTGGAGGAGTACAAAGAAAGTAGGAAAGTACTCAAACGGGGAATTAGAAGAGCAAAAAGGGGTCACGAAATGTTCTTGGCAGACAGGATTAAGGAGAATCCCAAGGCATTTTATTCATACGTTAGGAACAAAAGGGTTGTTAGGGAAAAAATCGGACCTCTCAGGGACTTATGCTTGGAGCCCAAAGAAGTAGGGGAGATCCTAAATGAATACTTTGCGTCGGTATTCACAAAGGAGAGGGATGTGTTGACTGGGAGTGTCTCTGAGGGGAGTGTTGAACCGTTGGAGAAAATCTCCATTACAAAGGAGGGAGTGTTAGGTTTGTTAGAGAATATAAAGACTGACAAATCCCCAGGGCCTGATGGAATCTATCCAAGGCTGCTCAGGGAGACGAGAGGTGAAATCGTTGGGCCTCTGACGCAAATCTTTGTCTCGTCACTGGACGCAGGTGAGGTCCCAGAGGATTGGAGGATAGCCAATGTGGTCCCGTTATTTAAGAAGGTAGGAAGGATAACCCGGGTAATTATAGGCCGGTGAGCTTGACGTCCGTGGTGGGGAAGTTGTTGGAGAAGATTCTTAGAGATAGGATGTATGCGCATTTAGAAAGGAATAAACTCATTAACGATAGTCAGCATGGTTTTGTGAGAGGGAGGTGATGCCTCACTAACCTGGTGGTGTTTTTTGAAGAAGTGACCAAAATGGTTGACGAAGGAAGGGCCGTGGATGTTGTCTATATGGACTTTAGTAAAGCGTTTGACAAAGTCCCTCATGGTAGGCTAGTGAAAAAGGTTGGATCTCATGGGATAAAGGGGGAGGTGGCTAGATGGGTGGAGAACTGGCTTGGTCATAGAAGACAGAGGGTGGTAGTGGAAGGGTCTTTTTCCGGCTGGAGGCCTGTGACTAGTGGTGTACCGCAGGGCTCTGTATTGGGACCTCTGCTGTTTGTGATTTATATAAATGATCTGGAAGAAGGAGTAACTGGGGTGATCAGTAAGTTTGCGGACGACACAAAACTGGCAGGACTTGCAGATAGTGAGGAACATTGTCAGAGGCTACAGAAGGATATAGATAGGCTGGAAATTTGGGCAAGGAAATGGCAGATGGAGTTCAATCCTGATAAATGCGAAGTGATGCATTTTGGTGGGAATAATGTAGGGAGGAGCTACACGATAAATGGAAGAACCATAAAGGGTGTAGAGACGCAGAGGGACCTGGGTGTGCAAGTCCACAGATCTTTGAAGGTGACGTCACAGGTGGAGAAGGTGGTGAAGAAGGCATATGGCATGCTTGCCTTTATAGGACGGGGCATAGAGTATAAAAGTTGGGGTCTGATGTTGCAGATGTATAGAACGTTGGTTCGGCCGCATTTGGAGTACTGCGTCCAGTTCTGGTCGCCACACTACCAGAAGGACGTGGAGGCTTTGGAGAGAGTACAGAGGAGGTTTACCAGGATGTTGCCTGGTATGGAGGGGCTTGGTTATGAGGAGAGATTGGGGAAACTGGGGTTGTTCTCCTTGGAAAGACGGAGGATGAGGGGAGACTTAATAGAGGTGCATAAAATTATGACAGGCATAGATAGGGTGAACGGTGGGAAGCTTTTCCCCGGGTCGGTGGTGACGTTCACGAGGGGTCATAGGTTCAAGGTGAAGGGGGGGAGGTTTACCACAGATATCAGAAGGACATGTGGGCTGTTGTTGGGTAGGGGAGATACCTGTCTCCTTAGGGGAGGTGTCCTATGGGGCAAGATTTAGCGGTCATAATGGGATTTGTGCCCATGGCGAACAGGCCCGTTAAAGTTTGCCCCTCATTCGGAGTGCTATGTACAATATTGGTGTCCTTATTTAAGGTCGGATGTAAAATGTGTTAGAAGCACTTAAGATGAGTTTGTTACACTAATACCTTATTTGGGCAGGTTGTCTTATGAGGAAAGGTTGGGCAGGCTAGGCTTGTATTCACGGGAGTTTAGAAGAGTACGAGACAACTTGATTGAAATGTATATGATCCTGAGGGGTCTTGAAAGATTCGATGTGGAGAGGATGTTTCCTCTTGTGGGAGAACTTAGTACTGGAGCTGTTGTTTAAAAATAAGGTGTCACCCATTTAAGATGGAGATGAGGAGAATTCTTTTCTCTCAAAGGGTTGTGAGTCTTCCCACAACAGAGGCAATTATTTTTAAGGAAGAGGTGTATAGCTTCTTGATAAGCAACGAGGTGAAGTGTTATCGGGGTAGATGGGATGGTGGAGTTGAGTTTCCAATCAGACCAACCATGGTCTCATTGAATGGTGGAGCAGGCTTGAAGGACTGAGTGCCTACTCCTGCTCCTAATTTGCATGTTCACATATATGTTGGGAATATATCGAAATACATTGTCAGGAACATGCAGAGGCAACACTGAGCCATTGGAGAGAATGCAGAAACCTCCAAACATCTCATCTGCCTGCACCTTCAAGTACCATCAAACTGGAGTGGAAGCAAATCATAGAATCTCTACAGTGCAGAAGGAGGCCATTCGACCCATCAAGTCTGCACCGATCACAATCCCACCCAGGCCCTATCCCTATAACCTCATGCATTTAACCTAGCTAGTCCCGCTGATACTGAGGGACAATTTAGCATGGCCAATCCACCTAACCCGCACATCTTTGGGCTGTGGGAGGAAACCGGAGCACCTGGAGAAAACCCACGCAGGCACGGGGAGAATGTGCAAACTCCATGCAGACAGGGAATCAAACTCGGGTCGCTGGTGCTGTGAGGCGGCACTGCTAACCACTGTGCCACCGTGCCGCCCCAAGTTATCCTTGATCCCGAGATGCTGCTTATAAGAAGAGAAGACCAGCAGTGGTGGAATGAGGCCCTGAAGTGGCCTCTTAAGGGCTTCAATCCGCCTCTGAGTAGTAAGGCCGTTCTCGATCCTTCCCCTAGACTACATTGGAGGGAGGAGATGGTGGCGTCTCCACCCTGCGCCTTCCCACCTCTGAGGTCACCGCCAGAGGTAGGTATTCAATTCCACCCATCATCTTTAAAAGATGCTCTCACCTGGGTAAAGACATTTTTAAGAAGACCCAGATCACCTGGCTCTGAAAGTTTGTGCTACCTTCAACAATAGCTTGAATTGATGTAGCACCGTTAACATAATAAAACCACCCAAAGTGCTTCACAGGAGCATTTTAACCTAAACATTTGACACCAAGTGACAAGGAAATGTCAGAACAGAAGGTGAAAAGCTTGGTCAAAAAAAAGAACATCTTAAAAAGGAGGAAATAGAGGTAGAGATGCAAAGAGGTTTTAGTGAGCAAATTGCTGAGATTAACTCCACCTTGTTCACAGCAAACTGTTTGATGTGCACGAGCAACATGCAATATTAGCCGATGCACCTGTGATGGGATCTTACCAAATCATCAGACCCTCAATTTCAAAGCACTTAGTGAAACATTTGGTTGACAAAATTCCATTCCAATATCTCAGATGTGTCAAAAATTTTGCTTTTTTGTTGTTACATTCATCATACTGTGACATTTCCGTATCATGACATCCCTACAAATAGCACACACAGATCAATCACTGTGTTTTTGACGGTTTCTTCATGACAAACCAAATGGTTGCACTGTTGAGGCTTCTTTTTATCTAAAATGATATAAATACTCATGGTGAAAACATCCTGCTGCATTTCCTTCAGTGCTATTCCCAGAGTCCTATGTTTGAGAAGCTGGTCTGTCCCGACAGTGCTGGGGGGCTGCGGCAAAAGTGACAAAACAGTTTCTGGCAGAAATATTTCCTGTGGCATTTCTAGACAAAAATACCAACTAGACATGGAGATAAATAGTGCAGAATATCTTCTATCAACATTATATCATCAATGATGTTAGCTAATAGCCCATTTCAAAAAGTGATCATTAAATTTACAAATTCTGTCAATTCTGTAGAAAGATCATTCTTTTGGATTTGCTAAACTATAATTAATAACAGGGGCGGCATGGTGGTACAATGGTTAGCACTGCTGCCTCACAGTATCAGGGACCCAGGTTCAATTCCCGGCTTGGCTCACTGTCCATGTGGAGTTTGCACATTCTCCCCGTGTCTGCGTGGGTTTCCTCCGGATGCTCCGGTTTAGAAACATAGAAACATAGAAACCCTACAGTGCAGAAGGAGGCCATTCGGCCCGTCGAGTCTGCACCGACCACAATCCCACCCAGGCCCTACCCCCACACATTTTACCCGCTAATCCCTCTAACCCACGCATCCCAGGGCTCTAAGGGACAATTTTTAACCTGGCCAATCAACCTAACCCGCACATCTTTGGACTGTGGGAGGAAACCGGAGCACCCGGAGGAAACCCACGCAGACACGAGGAGAATGTGCAAACTCCACAGTCCAAAGATGTGCGGGATAGGTGGATTGGCCATGCTAAATTGCCCCTTAGTGTCGGGGGGGGGGGTGCCTGCTAGGGTAAATACATGGCGTTATGAAGATAGGGCCTGGGTGGGATTGTGACTGGTGCAGACTTGATGGGCCAAATGGCCTCCTTCTGCATTGTAGGGATTTTATGATTCTATAACATTCTGTTGACAGTTACAAAATTTGAATGATTTCCTTTTCCTTGCGCTTAAGATAGTGACTGTTCCATAAAGTGGCAGAAATTGCCCTGTGGCAGGAAAACTGATTGATATTTACTTCACAGCAATAGTAAAATGTATTCTAAAAATTTGGTCTGATAGGCAAATATTTTAACCACTTTTTTGCTTCCTTCCTGAGTTTTCACTGTACCATGCTGCAACCCCATCTGAAAGTTTTTTTAAAAAGTTTAAAGTTTATTTATTAATGTCACAAGCAGGCTTACATTAACACTGCAATGAAGTTACTGTGAAAATCCCCTAATCGCCAGGCTCCGGTGCCCGTTTGGGTACACAGAGGGAAAATTTAGCATGGCCAATGCACCTAATCATTGTGTCTCTTGGGCTGTGGGAGGAAACCGGAGTACCTGGAGGAAACCAGGAAATGGTGGAGCAGGCTCGAGGGGCCAGATGACCTACTCCTGCTCCTAGTTCTTATGTTCTTATTAGGAAACGGAGGCTCATTTTAATCAATCACCCAAAGTCAAAATTCTTCCAACCAATGTTCTAATTCTCCTTCCTTTTGCGCCAGACTGCCACAGTTGCATAATGATCTTGCGAATTGAAGTTATGAAGCCACATCATTATATACCAACACATGGGGTTGAATTTTCCTAACCCTTTGAAGATGGACTAGGAGATGGGAAGACTGGTAATATGGTGGAGGATGTTGTCGTATGCCTTCAAGGGATTTCAGCATGGCATCTCTAGAAGGGAAATGTATCATATGATCTAGTCTTAGTTTCACTTTTAGCTTGAGCAAAGCACACACACACAACTCTGTTGCCCTCAAGCTTTGTACCTCTGTATAATCGTTCCTACGTGCCCCGTTTTAATAATTTAACTCACAACATGTTTACCTAATCCATTATGAGTGATTGGTGCCTTGTACAATAAATAAGCCAAAGATACTCTGCCATTATAATAACATAGTAAGGAGTCTAACAACACCAGGTTAAAGTCCAACAGGTTTATTTGGTAGCAAACGCCACTTTAACCTGGTTTTGTTAGACTCCTTACTGTGTTTACCCCAGTCCAACGCCGGCATTTCCACACCATTATAATAACATGACATGGTGATCAATGATGGTAAGATAGATGGCAACAAGGTTAAGTACAGGTATGACATGGTGAACAGCCTTAAAGCATGCAACGTTGTATGAGATGACACTTGAGGTTTTGGTCAGACTGCAGTGAAGTTGCAGCGTGGCGGGTGTTGAAAATGCAGCATGTTAACAGCGCAGAAAAGCTTTGGAGGCACAGTGCTGAATTAGTGCTCAAATAAGCAACTGGTAAGCAGACAGATCCTCATAGTGAGATTAGTAAATAGCATGTAAGTTCCATGAATGAGAGACTGTGTATCAAGAGGACTAGCTCCACGTGAGCTCAGTCGGGAATGACAAGTACCAAGGTGTGGGCGAGTTGATAGCGAGACGGGAAGAGTCAAACAAAAAGAAATCCCCAAAAAAGAGAGAAAAATCAGCCCAGAGAAGTTGCGATTATGGAGGCTTCAGAAGCTGCTGAACGATAAATTGAATAAGAAGCAAAGATGCTGTTACTCCATCATGCTCCCTGCCACAACTCACCATCATGGGCAGAGCTTCAAAAATATGTGCGGAAGGGGCTACAATGACATTTATCCCAGGTACTACAGGAGAGGGAAGGTCAAAGGAATATTGTCAGAATGTTCACAAAATTCCCCAGTTGAATAGGGATGCAGTTGGCCTACTATCCAAATTCAATGCTTATACAGCGTGCAGAGTTACGGTTTCTTGATTCAGGCGTGTCCAAACCAGTCGAACAAGCCATAAAATTTCACCTAACAATTGGGGATGAAGATCTACACAGGCTGAACATGTCAGGATTAACAGCAGAAGGGCTAAATTCTGGCAGCACGGTGGCGCAGTGGTTAGCACTGCTGCTTCACAGCGCCAGGGACCTGGGTTCAATTCCGACCTAGGGTCACTGTCTGTGTGAAGTTTGCACATTCTCCCCGCGCATGGGTTTCCTCCGGGTGCTCTGGTTTCCTCCCACAGTCCAAAGATGTGCAGGTTAGGTGCACTGGGCATGCTAAATTGCCCCTTAGTGTCAGGGGACACTAAGTAAATACTTGGGGTTACGGGGATAGGGCCTGGGTAGGATTGTTGTCGGTGCAGACTCGATGGGCCAAATGGCCTCCTCTGCGCTGTAGGGATTCTATGATTCCATGATGATAAATGATCCCCAAAAGATATGAGCAACATTGGAAGACCAGCTTGAATCAGATTAAACTTCTTTATTCATCGACGAGAATTCATGTCGACTACAGCCGACAGAATCTGTGGACCACTTTGTCAGCAGATGCAGAGAAAAGGGTAAGTAGTGTGTTTTTGCAAGCTCAAAGCTTGCAAACAGAATTGTTGAGTTGCTGATTGCATCCACTCCTGTGACAGCACTCCAGAAAGATCTGCTAGACAAGCTCAAAATGTATAGCATTCAAGTGCTATTCAAGGATGCACGTTAAGTGTGAATTGATCCTTGCAAGTCCACAATGCTTACAGGTCCATTTGTTGACGTACTCACAAGAACACCCAAACTGAGCAAGACGGGGGCGATTCTCCCAAAAAAATTCCAAGTTCCGAATTTGCGTGAAAACTGGAGTAACTCCCGTTGATTTTTTTAGTGTGATTCTCAGAATGAATCTCCCACACTCCGAGCACTGCAGAGTGCCCTAGCAGGATTCACTCTGAAAATCAGTGGGCAGAGATTGGCAGCATTGTGTTGAGCAGGCCACTGTACAACTGCCGGCTCCCGATCGCTGGCCAGCCCCGCGACCCCGCATTGCTGTTCCCCCGACCTCTTCCACCCCCCCCCCCCCCCCCCCGCCCCCCACTCCCCCCCAACACCCGATCGCTGGCCTCCTGGACCTCTCCGGGCCAGCCGCGATGTGATTCCCCACCAGTCCCGATCTCCCTGCCGCCACCCCCCCCGTCCCCCCACCGTCCCCCCCCTCCCAACCGTCCAGATGGCCAGCCCTGATCACCCCCTTCCCTCCCTCTCCCAGCAATCATCTGGCAGAGAGGCAGCAGGAAACCCTCACCCCCACCAATCACCCTCCTCCAGAGACCCTGCCTCAATAGGCCCTGCCCCCTCTGGCCCCACCCTGTTGGCACTGCCCGATGCCCAGTGGGCAATGCCAGTGTGTCTCTTGGGCACTGCCAGCTTGCTGCTTGGGCAGTGCCAGGGGGCCAGGCCATCCCCGTAACCCCAGTTGGATGTGTGGGTGTTATGATCCAGTGGCCAGCTCACCACACAGAAGGTCTTTGGGTATACAGGCATCATCCATCCAATTAAAGTGAATGAGCCATTGCAGACATTAGTGGCTTTGCAATAAGTATAAGGTAATGCAAATTGCACACTCCAGAACCTTTGAGTTGGTGATCTTGTCCTGTCAAGAGATACTGAAGATGAAGGGGATAGATAGAGTGAACGTTCAAAGACTATTTCCTCGGGTGGATGGAGCTATTACAAGGGGGCATAACTATAGGGTTCGTGGTGGGAGATAAAGGAAGGATATCAGAGGTAGGTTCTTTACGCAGAGAGTGGTTGGGGTGTGGAACGGACTGCCTGCAGTGATAGTGGAGTCAGACACTTTAGGAACATTTAGGCGGTTATTGGATAGGCACATGGAGCACACCAGGATGATAGGGAGTGGGATAGCTTGATCTTGGTTTCAGATAAAGCTCGGCACAACATCGTGGGCTGAAGGGCCTGTTCTGTGCTGTACTGTTCTATGTTCTATGTTCTATGTGTCTGAGATAGTGAAGGTGGAAACTGTTCAGCCTTTTCTCCTGCCTAATATGTGTTTCTTTTCATTCATTCACAGAGTGTGGTTGTCACTGGTTAGGCCAGTATTTATTGCCCATCCCTAATTGCCCTTGAGAGGCTGGTGGTGAGCCACCTTCTTGAACCGCCGCAATCCCTGTAATATAGATACGCCCACAGTGCTGTTAGGAAGGGAGTTCCAGGATTTTGACACAGTGGCCGCAAGTTTTCCGCCCCTCCTGCCACAGGAATCAGAGCGGGTAAGGGACAGACCTTGGAAAGGTCTGTTAACCTCAGGCGGGATTTTACAGTTTTGGGATGAGCAACGCCGTAAAATCCCACCCAGTGACAGTGAATGAATAGTGATATGGTTGGATGGTGCGTGGCTTGGAGGAGAACTTGAAGCTGGTGACATTTCCATGGATCTACTGGCCTTCTCCTCCCCATTAGTCATCTGTTTGGAATGTACTGTCAACACAGACTTGGTGAATTGCAGAAATGCATCTTGTCGACAATCTTGTGGGGAATATATACTGCTGCCACTGTTCATCAGTGGTGGAGGGAGTGGAAGTTGAAGATGGTGGATGGGGATGCCAATCAAGTGGGCTGCTTGTCCTGTTGGTGTCAAACTTCTTGAGTGTTGATAGAGCTACACACATCCAAGCAACTGGAGAGTATTCCATCACAGTCCTGTGGATGGTCGGCAGGCTTTGGGGAGTTGTCTAGAAGGCTCTTTCAAAGCCCGCCCGGAACTGTTGCATTGTCATCTGATGGCAGGGCCTCAATGAACACCCACTCCCACCACCTATATCACCTGTGCCCGTGGCTGAGCCCTTAAATTTTAATTGCAGTTGTGTGCGTACAGAACTCTTAGCATGCAAGGGGAAGTGGCACACATGTCTGGTTCTGTCATCGGAATACATATTCCACTTATTAAATTCTGTGCACTATGTGGAAACAAACAGAAACAAGAGAGGCAAGAAAAGAATTGGAAATAAGCTCAGAATGTTGCTTCCTATTTGACTCTTTAGCTGCAATTCTGATAATCCAGGATAGAGATTAGATAACTAAACTCTCTTACTGGAATAAAAACTGGGAATCGGTGTGAAGCTCTGAATTACTTCATCTTGAATGTGATTAACTGCAGTCTATTGTGCACTTTTAACCTACCAGAAAATTAATTATTAAATTGTTAAATGAGTGAAAATCTGGCACCGCAATCACAGAGTCCCTACACTGCAGGAGAAACCATTCAGCCTATTAAGTCCACACCAACTCTCTGACCGAGTATCTTACCCAGGTTCTCTCTCCCACTCTATCCCCATGACCCCACACATTTACCATGGCTAACCCATCTGACCTACACATCTTTGGAAGGAAACCAGAGCACCCGGAGGAAACCCATGCAGACACAGGGAAAATGCGCAAGCTCCTCACAGACAGTGACCCAAGCCGGGAATCGAACCTGATGCAGATAACCGCTGAGTGCTAACCGCTGTGCCACCACGCCACCCTGCAGCTTATTTCTCCAATTGGGTATACAATATTTACACAGGGTAAGACAAATCTAGCCTAGTATACTGGGCTGGAGTGGGGTCTCAAGTTCGGTGCTGCTTTGCATGAATGGAAATAAACAACTTTTGTTTGATCCAGCTATGTTCAATACTCCATCTGAACATTGTAATTGAAGCAAGGCTTGAAAGTATTAGAAAACTGCTACAGGCCAAGGACTCCCATTACATAATCACAGCTTTAAAGTGATTTTGTGTACAGACTGCACCAGAATCGATCCAGGGACCTTAGGGAATAAGAGGTTTACTAAATTGATCAATAATTTTGGACTGCAAAACTGAGTTGATTGTACCAGTATCAAAAGAGTGGCAGTTAATTTTGTTCTGATTAAGCATTATTTAGAATTGGATTTAATTCTTATTATTCAGCAAAACTCCATTGGTCGGTATTCATTTAAACTTTCTCTCAAATTTTCCCAAGCAACATATATCCATATATCAACATGAAGGTAGAATCTGAATCCATGGCAACCACTAGGGGGCCCTGGAAAATCATGGACACTGCTGACGATATTTTAATAAGCATGTGGACATATCCTTGTTGGGGGGGGGGGGGCTCAGAAAGTCTATCTTCACTGTAAACTCACTATATTGAAGACTTAAGGCAAAATATCCTAGGATTTTTCAGGATTTCAAAATTGTGATATTTCTTGTTCATAGAATCCTACAGTGCAGTAGGAGGCCATTCTGCCCATCGAGTCTGCACCGACCACAATCCCACCCAGCCCCTATCCCCGTAACCCCATGCATTTACCTTAACTAGTCCCCCTGACACTAAGGGGCAATTTAGCAAGGCCAATCAACCTAACCCGCACATCTTTGGACTGTGGGAGAAAACCGGAGCACCCGGAGGAAACCCACACAGACACGGGGAAAATGTGCAAACTCCATACAGACAGTGACCCAAGCTGGGAATCGAATCCAGGTCCCTGGCACTGTGAAGCAGCAGTGCTAACCACTGTGCCGCCCTGTCATTTTTGTCCGACAACGTTTAGATGTTTAAAATGCAATCTTAGCAGTCATTTTATTCATCTATGTGTGAATATCCCTGGATAAAGTGTTGATCAGCTGCCTTCTTTAACCACTACAATCCAACTAATATACCTGCACTCAGAGCGCTGACTGCAGGCAGTACAGTAAAGGCTCACTAAATTGGTCCCTGTGAAGAGAGGATGGTCCTATGATCAGCGGCTGAGTAAATTGAGTCTACGTTCTCTGGAGTTTAGAAGGATGAGAAGTGATCTCACTGAAATACACAAGATCCTGAAGGAACCAATTTATTCAACTGCGTGATGCACATCATTGTCATTTTCTGGCTTGTCAGCCACATCATATAAATGTTCCTGACGGGATAACAGATGGTATTCTTACTGCTTGAAGATACCAGTTGTGTACGGTCTATTTCAATCAGTGCAGGGCTCTTTGTAGCTGCATAAACCTTTTCTCCAGTGCACTTGCGCTACCACTGGCCCTTCCTGTCACAAACTTGGCAGGATTGATGAAAAGCTGAGCATTTCCCTTGTACTTGCAGAGGTCCACATCTTCCACATGTCGGAAGCAATTCTCCCAGCCCGCTGTACTGCTCTAGCAGTGCAACGCGCCAGGAGACATCAACGGAGGCCATTTAGCGGGCTCCCCGCTGAGCGCCATGGCCTCCGCGCATCTTCAGCTCCAAGATTTTTGGAGTAATCAGCTCAGTGCGGAGCTGATTTCAGTATTTAAATCGGCATTTAAATATTATTAGTGGGCCCAGGACTGAAGCCTCCGGCCCCACTAGCGTTTCCCTCCCACCCCACCATGAGTGGTTCCCTCCAGTGGGGTTTACAACAGCTCCCCATGAATGGGGAACTGGCAGCCGTTCCCGCTGGAGGGAACAGAGGCCACTGAGGCCACCTCAAGAGGTTGGGGGTAAGGGGAGTGCCAGAGCTAAGCTCCTGAGTCACACCAGGGGATGCTTAAGAGTCAAGCTATCGCCATATGAGATGGAAAGCTGTCATTATGCTTTTGTCTCTCACAATATAATAAACAGTGCAATTCACTAAATAAAATGTCATCACTTGCAATCTACTGCTGCTTTATGTGCTGTAAAGGAGCTCTTTTTTCCCCTGATATGCAGTGAATTGGATAGGATAGTTATGATCTACTCACCCAACTAGTGTAGGAGGCTGAGAGGTGACCTTATAGAGGTCTATAAAATAATGAGGGGCATAGACAAGGTAGATAGTCAATATCTTTTCCCAAAGGTAGGCAATCTAAAACGAGAGGGCAAAGGTTTAAGGTGAGAGGGGAGAGATACAAAAATGTCCAGAGGGGCAATTTTTTCACACAGAAGGGTGATGAGTGTCTGGAACAAGCTGCCAGAGGTAGTAGTAGAGGTGGGTACAATTTTATCTTTTAAAAAGCATTTAGATAGTTACATGGGTACGATGGGTATGGAGGGGTATGGGCCAAATGGGGGCAATTGGGATTAGCTTAGGGGTTTTAAAAAAAAAGGACGGTGTGGACAAGTTGGGCCTGTTTCCATGCTGTAAACCTCTATGACTCCATGACCAGATAAAGCCAATAAGATTTCATGGTCAATGCTTATAAGCATGAAAGTAAAAGTGAAATCTGTGATAGCATGGCCCCTTTAAGGGTGTTTCCTGAGGACCATGTGATCGGGCCAGACCCTATGGAGTGTCAAGGTGGGAAGCCGAGCCTATTGAGTGCAAGGGTGAGTACAATGGGTCAAGGAGCCAGTTGGAGCCAGGGAGGAGTGTTGTACAGTCGTGTAGTCATTCTGTCAGACCCTATTAGTGCAAATTCTTATTAATTCACTAGCAATAGTGACTTTTGTCTCTGAAGCCTCATCCAGTCGCCCTTGATTTATTACAGAATCACTGGTCAATGATCAATTGTAGAATCACAAAATCGTTGCAGCACAGTGAGAAAGGCATTCGGCCTGTTGTGTGTCTGCACTGGCTTTCCCAATGACCAATTCGCCTAGTGCCATTCCCCTGCTTCTGCCCATAATGCTGCATATTCTATCTTTTCAGGTAATAATCCAATTCCTGCTTAACTGCTTCAGTTGAATCTTCCAGGCACTGTATTCCAGATCTTAACAATTCGCTGTGTGAAAAAGTTTCTCCTCATGCCTCCACTGCTCTTTTGCTAATTATCTTAAGTCTGTGCCCGACTTGATTCTTCCATCAGTTGGGACAAGTTTTGCCTATAAGAACATAAGAACATAAGAAATAGGAGCAGGAGTAGGCCATCTGGCCCTTTGAGCCTGCCCCGCCATTCAACAAGATCATGGCTGATCTGAAGCGAATCAGTTCCACTTACCCGCCTGCTCCCCATATCCCCTAATTCCCTTATCGATCAGAAAACTATCTACCCGTGATTTAAACATATTCAACGAGGAAGCCTCCACCACTTCAATGGGCAGAGAATTCCAGAGATTCACTACCCTCTGAGAGAAGAAGTTCCCCCTCAACTCTGTTCTGAACCGGCCCCCCCTTATTTTGAGGCTGTGCCCTCTAGTTCTGGTTTCCCTTCTAAGTGGAAAGAATCTCTCCACCTCTACCCTATCCAGCCCCTTCATTATCTTATATGTCTCTATAAGATCACCCCTCATCCTTCTAAACTCCAACGAGTACAGACCCAATCTGTTTAATCTCTCCTCATAAGCTACACCCCTCATCTCCGGTATCAACCTGGTGAACCTTCTCTGCACTCCCTCCAAGGCCAATATATCCTTTCGCAAATAAGGGGACCAAAACTGTACACTACTCCAGTTGCGGCCTCACCAGTGCCTTGTACAGTTGCAGCAAGACCTCCCTGCTTTTATATTCTATCCCCCTCGCGATAAAGGCCAACATTCCATTTGCCTTCTTGGTCACCTGCTGCACCTGCAGACTGAGTTTCTGCGATTCGTGCACAAGGACCCCCAGGTCCCTCTGCACAGTCGCACGATGTAATTTTTCTCCATTTAAATAATATTCCAATTTACTATTATTTCTTCCAAAGTAGATAACCTCACATTTGCTAACGTTATATTCCATCTGCCAGATCCTCGCCCACTCGTTCAGCCTATCCAAATCTCTCTGCAGACTTTCCGCGTCCTCCACGCAATTCGCTTTCCCACTCACCTTCGTGTCATCAGCAAACTTGAATACCCTACATTCAGTCCCCTCCTCCAGATCATCTATGTAAATGGTAAACAATTGAGGCCCCAGCACCGATCCCTGCGGCACGCCACTGGTCACCAACTGCCAACCAGAAAAGCACCCATTTATCCCAACTCTCTGCTTCCTGTTAGATAGCCAATCCCCAATCCACGCCAACACCTTACCCCTAACTCCGTGTACCCCAATCTTCTGCAGCAACCTTTTGTGAGGGATCTTATTGAACGCCTTCTGGAAATCTAAAAACACCACATCCACCGGTTCCCCTCTGTCAACCGCACTAGTGACATCTTCATAAAAGTCCAGTAGATTCGTCAAACACGACTTTCCCTTCATGAATCCATGCTGCGTCTGCTTGATCGAACCATTCTTATTCAGGTGCTCTGTTATTTCCTCTTTAATAATGGACTCTAGCATCTTCCCAACTACGGACGTTAAGCTAACCGGCCTGTAGTTACCCGCCTTTTGTCTACTTCCTTTTTTAAACTGCGGCGTAACAGTAGCTGTTTTCCAGTCAGCCGGCACTACCCCAGAGTCCAGCGAATTTTGATAAATTACGACTAACGCATCTGCTATTACCTCAGCCATTTCTTTCAGTACCCTGGGATGCATTCCATCCGGGCCCGGGGACTTGTCTACCTTCAGTCCTATTAGTCTACCAAGCACCACCTCCTTAGTAACAGTAATTGTATTAAGGACCTCCCCTCCCACCAACTCTCGATCTCTAATATTCGGCAAACTATTTGTGTCTTCCACCGTGAAGACCGACACAAAGAACTTATTTAAAGTCTCAGCCATTTCCTCGTTTTCCACTATTAAATCCCCCCTCTCATCTTCCAAGGGTCCAACATTCACTCTAGCCACTCTATTCCTTTTTATATACTTGTAAAAACTTTTACTATCATTTTTTATATTTTGAGCTAGTTTAGTTTCATAATCTATCTTTCCTTTCTTAATCGCTTTCTTAGTCGTTCTTTGTTTTTCTTTAAAGCTTTCCCAATCCACTAATTCTCCACTATTTTTGGCCACTCTGTACGCATCTGATTTTATTTTAATATTCTCCTTTATTTCCTTCGTTATCCACGTCCGGTTATCCTTTTTCTTACAGTCCTTCTTTATCACCGGAATATATTTTTGCTGAGTACTTAAAAAAATCTCCTTAAAAATCCTCCACTGTTCCTCAGCTGTCCTACCTACCAGTCTGCTCGCCCAGTCTACATTAGCCAATTCCACCCTCATCCTATCGTACTCCCCTCTGTTCAAGCAGAGGACACTGGTTTGGGATCCTACTTTCTCACCCTCCATCTGTATCAGAAATTCCACCATATTATGATCACTCATCCCAAGAGGATCCTTCACAAGAAGATCCTTAATCCTACCTGTCTCATTGCACAGAACCAGATCCAAGATAGCTCGCTCTCTCGTAGGTTCTGTAACATACTGTTCAATGAAACAATCCCGACAGCATTCCAAGAACACTTCCTCAAGCCCTCCACGCCCAATTTGAGTCGACCAATCAATATGTAGGTTAAAATCCCCCATGATTATTGCCGTTCCACTTTTGCACGCATCCATTATTTGCTTGTTTATAGCCCTCCCCACCTCTAAGTTATTATTTGGGGGCCTATAGACCACGCCTACCAGTGTCTTTCTCCCCCTACTATTCCTTATCTCCACCCACAACGATTCCACGTTTTGCTCCTTAGAGCCTATGTCGTCTCTCACTACCGTCCTGATATTATCCTTTATTAACAAAGCTACCCCACCTCCTTTTTCTACCTGTATATCCTTCCTAAATGCCTGATAACCCTGTATATTCAGTTCCCAGTCCTGGTCACCCTGCAACCACGTTTCTGTGATGGACACTAGATCATATTCATTTGTATGGATTTGTGCCATCAACTCATTTACTTTGTTTCGAATGCTTCGTGCATTCAGGCAAAGTGTCTTTATGCCAGCCTTTATCTGGACCCGGTTTGTTGAAGCGCTACTAACATCTCCCAAGCCCTCTCCTCCTTTAGCTAGTTGTTTATTCACTGTACTCCTGGCATTAGAGTAGACACATCTCAATCCTATGGTCTGACCTCTCCCCTTCTCTGTTCCCAGTCCACCTGCCCTCTTGCACTGCCTATAACCCTTCTCTGTTTGCGAGCTACCTTCCTCACTCTCAGTCACGTCACTTTGATCCCCTCCCCCCAACCTATCTAGTTTAAACTCTCCCCAGTAGCCTTAGCCAACCTTCCTGCCAGGATATTGGTCCCCCTGGGATTCAAGTGCCACCCGTTTTTAGTATACAGGTCACACCTGCCCCTAAAGAGGTCCCAATGGTCCAGGAACCTGAATCCCTGCCCCCTGCACCATTCCCTCAGCCACACGTTCCTCCTCCACCTCACTCCATTCCTTTCCTCACCTTCCCGTGGCACAGGCAGCAATCCCGAGATTACTACCATTGCTTTCCTCCTTCTCAGCTGTCTCCCTAATTCCCTATACTCTTTTTTCATGTTCCCTTCCCCCTTCTTACCCACATTAGCGGTACCAATATGTACCGCTACCTCCGGCTCCTCTCCCTCCCACCTCAGGATTTCTGGGACTCGCCCAGCGACATCCTGGATCCCAGCCCCAGGGAGGCAGACCACCATGCGAGACTCCCGCCTGCCTCCGCAAAATCGCCTGTCCGTCCCCCTGACTGTCGAGTCCCCGATTAATACCGCCTTCCTCCTCCTTTCCTTAGCCCTCTGAGTTACAGGGCCGGACTCCACCCCGGAGACACGGCCACTGCTGCTTCCCCCAGATGGGCTGTCCCCCCCAACAGTACTCAGACAGGAGTACTTGTTATGTAGGGGCACTTCCACCGGGGTGCTCTCAATCACCCGTGTTTTACCCTTCCTGGCTGTCACCCACTTGGCCTCCTCCCGTGGCCCTGGTGTGACCACCTGATGATAGCTCTTGTCTATCACCTCCTCATTCTCCCTCACCTGCCTAAGATCATCAAGCTGCAGTTCCAGCTCCCTAACACGGGCCCTCAGGAACCGCAGCTCGACACACCCCTCACAGATGTGGATGTCCGGGAGGCCAGGTGCCTCCAGGACCTCCCACATACTGCACTGCGAGCAACACACTGGTTAACACTCATATTTCACCCTTTCTTCCAAGGTACACAGAGAAAAGTAAATTATAAATAAAAAAAAAGAAACTCACCCCTACTCGCCCTTTCTGCCTAAGCCCGATGAGCCAAAGCCCCTCAGTTCTCACTCAGCTCCCTCTCACTCCGCTGCCCGCTCCCAACGCTGCCCGTTAGATAGTGGGGCCTGCCTTTTAAACCTCCCGTGCACTAAAAAAACCCTCAAAAGTCCCTTCCCAGTAAACCCCGCGGCCACTGCTGGTTTCGCGCCAAAATTTAAAAATAATTAAATAAATAAATAACACCCGCGAAAAAGTACTTTAAATTAAATCTTACCCCCAAAATCCTGTCACCAGTCACACCTCTGCCTTTCTCCAAAGCAACAATCTATCTACCCCCTGCAGGTCCCCCATGATTATGACACCTCTATCAAAGGGGTGGCATGGTAGCACAGTGGTTAGCACTGCTGCTTCACAGCTCCAGGGTCCCGGGTTCGGTTCCCGGCTCGCGTCACTGTCTGTGTGGAGTTTGCACATTCTCCTCGTGTCTGCGTGGGTTTCCTCCAGGTGCTCCGGTTTCCTCCCACAGTCCAAAAGATGTGCGGGTTAGGTTGATTGGCCAGGTTAAAAATTGCCCCTTAGAGTCCTGAGATGCATAGGTTAGAGGGATTAGTGGGTAAATATGTGGGGGTAGGGCCTGGGTGGGATTGTGGTCGGTGCAGACTCGATTCCTTCTGCACTGTAGGGTTTCTATGATTTCTTTCTATGAAATCTCCACTCAAATTTCTCTTCTCCAAGAAAAGCAGCTCCAACTTGTGAAAAGAATTTGAGTTGTTTTCATGCATTTTTCTCACAGTATACTCCTATTGCCCGTCCAATTCACCTACATCACATACCTTAGCACCTTTGGTGGGGATGGGGATTTATTTTCATACTACAATAATGGAAAGCAATAACAATAAAAATTGCTCTACAATTAATTTGTTTCAATGCAGACTAAATTACAGCATGTAGCTCGAACATTATATTCCATTTCATTATGTTTCAGGCCACAGCTCATTTGTATTCTGAAGGTGTTAGCTACTTAGAATAACACTCTTCAGAGCCATCTTTCTGAAAATTCAACCTGTATTCAAGTGTTCTTTGTATCCCTGGAGATAACAGGGGTGATTTTTCGAACTCTCCATGCCTGGTGCAGATTATGCAAGGGCGGCACGGGTGGTGCAGTGGTTAGCACTGCTGACTCACAGCGTCAGGGACCCAGGTTCAATTGCAGCCTTGGGTCACTGTCTGTGTGGAGTTTGCACTTTCTCCCCATGTCTGCGTGGATTTCCTCCGGGTGCTCCGGTTTCCTCCCACACTCCAAAGATGTGCAAAGGGTTCGGTTAATTGGCCATGCTAAATTGCCGCTAGTATCAGGGGGATTAGCAGGGTAAATGAGGGTTACGGGAATAGGGCCTGAGTGGGATTGTGTTCGGTACAGACTCGATCGGCCGAATGGCCTCCTTCTGTACTGTAGGGATTCTATGCCAGTTCCGGGAAATAGCGTGCGGGCCTAAAAATCGTGTCTGCACCCAGCGCCAAACAGTTTGCAGTTGCCTCAACCCCTTTCTACTGGCGCAAACCAGATTGTGCAGGCTGATTAACATGAGATTGATTTAATTTTGATCTCATTAGCGAGTTTGGTACGTGATCGTTCCCCCCTCGCGGAATATTCCCACCTCTCAAGGGGCAGCACGGTGCCACAGTGGTTAGCACTGCTGCCTCACTGCACCAGGGACTCGGGTTCGATTCCCAGCTTGGGTCACTGTCTGTGCAGAGTCTGCACGTTCTCCCCGTGTCTGCGTGGGTATCCTCCCACAGTCTGAAAGACGTGCTGATTAGGTGCACTGACCATGCTAAATTCTCCCTCAGTGTACCCGAACAGGCGCTGGAGTGTGACGACTAGGGGATTTTCACAGTAACTTCATTGCAGTGTGAATGTAAGCCTATCTGTGACACTAGTAAATACATTTTTAAACTTTAAACTCTGACAGGACGCCACATCATACTGGTCTCCATTAGTGGAGACCAGGTGTGATGGCCATACCAGGGTGGGGGCTCAGAGGACATTAAAGCCCTGGGTAGATGGGGGCAGGGCTGGGCAGTGCCCATCAGGCAGTGCCCACCTGGCACACTGACAGTGGCTGCCAGGCACCATGGCAGTGCCCATCTGACACCCTGGCAGTGCCCACTGTATAGTGCTGGGGCAGTGCCAAGGGGTGGGGCCTGTGTGGGGGTGGGCTCTGAGTGGGGGCTAGGACAGGGGTCCTGAGTGGATGCTACGAAGGGGGTGCCTGAGTGGGGGAAGTGCAGGGGGGGGGGGGGCTATGCAGAGGAGGGTCATGCAAGGGGAGGTGGGGTGTGAAGGGGTGGAAAATTCCAGCCTTAGTTTTTTTGGGGGGGAAAATTCCACCCAACATTTAGCAAACCAAAATGTGAGAAAGCATGTGCTCCAGAGAATTGTTGCATTTAGTAAATGGATGATCTGAAAATGAAATCATATCAGATTGTAACTCATATCCTTTGCAGAGGTGAAAGAATCTAAGTTTAATTAATTCATTTTTGTAAATTGGAACATGCTACGATGCGAGTATAACTTGTACATTGCAATATTGACAAATTATTTAATTACTGTGGCACACAGTGGAGAAAGTCTTGAGCGTGGGAAGTTTAGGAAAAGAAAACCTTTGCGT
Source organism: Mustelus asterias (assembly GCF_964213995.1). Taxonomy (NCBI): domain Eukaryota; kingdom Metazoa; phylum Chordata; class Chondrichthyes; order Carcharhiniformes; family Triakidae; genus Mustelus; species Mustelus asterias. The sequence continues at coordinate 50,223,247 of NC_135802.1, read as the reverse complement.
CTATTACTGAAAATGTAGAGGGAATTAGTTATTTTAGGAATCGTAGTGAGGAAGAGATGGCTACTAAATGGAGGCTTGCAAATGATGTTGCTCTTTCGAGCAGCATTTAAAATGGACGGAAAACTGTGGCCAGGATTCTCACAAAAATATTCAAAGTCCCCAATTTGTGTGAAAATGGGAGTAACTCCTGTAGTTATTTTTAGTGTGATTTTCGCATTGAATCTCCCACACTCTGTGCATCACAGTGTGTCCTAGCGAGACCCGATCTCCCCGACCTCCCCACCCCCGAACTACCCCTGGCAGTCCCAACAGTCCCGACACCCCCGGCAGGCCCAACCACCCACCTCCCACCTGGATGGCCCTTCCCGATCGCCTTCCTCCTTCCCTCTGCCTGCGATCCTGAATGCAGAGTGGCAATGGGACTTCTCACCCCATCAGTCGGCCCCGCCCCACGATAGGCTCTGGCCCCATCCCCTTGACACTGCCAGATGTCCAGTGGGCAGTGCAAAGGTGCCCCTTGGGCATTGGTAGTTGGCCCCTTGGGCAGTGCTGGGGCCAGGCTGGCACTGCCCAAGGGGCACCCCCTCTTACCCTCGACCTTCTGTGAGGCCTCAATGGCCCCTCTTCACTCCAGCGGGCTCGGGCTGCCTGTTCCCTGTTAGTGGGGAGCAGTTGTAAACCCTGCTGGAGTGAACAACTCCCGGCAGTGGAGGGAGACGAGTCCGGAGACTTCAGTCCCGGGCCTGCTCATAAGATGGAAATCCCTATTAGCATATTGAAATCAGCTTCGCACCGATTTCCAGTGCGGAGCTGTTTAGTCTGAAAATCTTGGTCCCGGAGACATGGAGACACCATGGCACCCAGCGGGAAGCCCGCGAAAGGGCCTCCGCTGATGTCGCCCGGCCCATTGCGCTGCTGGAGCAGTGCAGCGGGCTGGGAGAATCGCCTCCTTCAATTCCCGATACCCAATCCCAGTGGCTGAACTCCCAACCTACATTAAGTTGTTCATTGTGGTTCTCATCCAATTATTTTGTAAGTGTTAAAAAAATGGGTTATGGACCGATGTTTGCTGATAGTTTATGTAGCCTAATAGACTAACCAAAAAGGAGGTTACCATTAGAATAATTAAGCAGTGTTTTTGCACTTAACCTCCTCTCTGTGACGAAACCCCATCTTCTCCAAAACAGCTACATCGTGCAATCCTCCTCCAGCATGTAGCTGCCTGTTATGATAGATATTGTGCCCTGTCGTGTGCCTTCTCCTGTTGCACTAGGAGATAGCAGACACCGTGGGTGTGAAAGCTCCTCTGCACTAATCATTTCTGACAATGCCTTGGTAATAATTGATCTCTTACATTTTTTCAGCTAACCGGTCCCTGTTCTGAGTTGTCAGTTTAGGGTGTATTTTTGTTCCTATCCCCTCTCCACAAAGTTATCTCGATGGGTGTTGAGATTTGTAATAAACAGTTTTTTTCTCTGCTAACCACTGTTAATGTATTTTAGGGGAGGACTCGGACGAGCACAGCAGATGGGTGAAAATCCTACTGCTGCTTTTATTTTTCTCAGGCTTGCTTTCATGTCGATACCTGATTACTCTTTTGTTGGAATGAATTGAACAAAGAAGTGTGACCCTTTGTCAGATCACATTTGAAACATCTGAATGATTGTATTTTTAAATGCAGAACATTGGCTAGTGTGTGGATTTTAGTGTGTGGATAAAGAGTTCCAGCATTTAATCAAAAAGTATCAAATGATATTTAATTTTTTTACAAAGAATTCATTCTCGACAGTTAGATGGTGGAGATATAAAATGTCTTCTGTATTTGATTGCAGCAACTTCCAAACATTTTGAATGCCCCACTTACGTTTAGGCTATGTGTTATTTGAAAATGCGAAATAGTGCAAATAATGCAAATAGTCGGAGAGGCGATGGCCTAGTGGTATTATCGTTAGACTATTAATCCAGAAACTCATTCTGGGGACCCGGGTTCGAATCCCACCTCGGCAGATGGTGGAATTCAAAATATCTGGAATTAAGAATCTACAGATGACCATGAAACCATTGTCGATTGTCGGAAAAACTGGTTCATTAATGTCCTTTAGGGAAAGAAACCTGCCACCCTTACCCGGTCTGGCCTACACGTGACTCCAGAGCCACAGCAATGTGGCTGACTCTCAACTGGTTGATTCTCAACTAGGGATGGGCAATAAATGCTGACCAGCCAGCGACGCCCTGTCCCATGAATGAATAAAAAAATAGTTATCTTCAATATGTCACAATTGGTGTGGTATTGATTGCTTGAAACAGAAATTAAGGTAGTTATTTCTGATTAATCACGTGATGAATCTATGTGTATCCACTGCTCCAGAATTGCATTATTTTACTGATTCCATAGAAAAACAAAGATCAGTGCCTTTGTTAGAATTACATCTCAAATAAATCTTGCACAATAGTCTCAATTATTTACCTGACAAATGTTATTACATTAAAGGCGTTACATAAAAGCAAGTTGTTGTTTTTGTTCTGGTTGTTGACAAATATAGCTTGTGCCTGAGGCCCTGATTTCAACTTCAGAACATTTTTTGGCAGGTGAGCAGTGTGTCCACTGCTCCGGAAATAAAGCCTGGTATAAAGGCTCTGGGTCAAGGCACTAAATTACTGGTGCAATGTATCTTTCTTTAACCTCTCCTCAACACCCCTGATTTTCCAAAGTGTCTGCCTATAAGTAACAGGCAAAAAACTTAGACAATTTAATGACAGGTAATTTCATTCATCTCACAGCCATCATCATTATCATCATGTGTGCTCTGCACAAAGGCAGGTTCCTAGTTATAGTTATCTTTCTATCCTGTACCATTCTTTTCATTTGCCAGAAATTCCTTCAATTTTCAAACTGACCAAAATTGATTTTCTTTTTCTTCCTCTCCCTCTCTTTCCTTGAAATCTTCCCTCCATAATGTCCCTTACCAGTCCATTTCCTTTCAAAATATGCCCTACCCAGTCTCTCTGCCTTTTCCTAATTATGTCTTGGTCCATTCACTCTACACAACATTTCATCATTTGTTGCTTCTTCTGGCCAGCAGATCCTTTCCACATTTTAAAGCTATTTTACAGCTTTGTTTTCCCCTTCTGTAATCCATTTCTCACATGCATGCAGAACAACATTCTAAATCAGCTTTCTGGTTAGCAACCATCTCTTCTTACCAAATATGGTCTCTCATGGTTGCAATTGTTTTTATTTCTTTGTTGCATATCTTTGTTGTATCTGCATAGATTATGTTTCCGAAATACTTGAATTCTTGCACCAGTTCTACTTCTCTTCATATGAATATTTCTTCGTGACTTTGAGATATTCATCACTTTGGTTTTCCTGATGCTCACTTTCATTCAAAGTTCATGCCGACTGTTATGCATCTATCTGCTTCTGTGCTTGCTGCAAGTACTTTGACATCTGCAAATTGAACTGATGTTATCATTTGCCACCCTAAACTTAACACCAGATTCTGTGCCCTTGAAACACTTCTTTAATCATTGGTTCTGCATAGACATTGAAGAGGGTGGTGATAAATAACACCCTTGTTGAACACATGGGCCAGGAATTGTAGGATGGCGGGGTTTCCCTGTCTGCCATGCAAGGAGTCCGCGGACAGCACATCCCCACCAATGCTGCCTGCGCCGCAGCCACAATGCTCCAATAAGTGTTAATTGGCTGGAGGTGGGATTTACAGCCCTCAATCTGGAGGAGGTCCCACCTCAAAGAGCTGCCGGCCAGTGAACAGTGTTGTAGGGTATTGGCTACAGTTAATCTTTAGTCATACGTAGGTTAACTAAAAGTCTTTATGGACTCTTAGAATGATTTACAAATATACAATAAAGGGCATGGGCTAGGAGCTGTCTCATAGTTGCTGGTACATATGGCTTTATCCAAGACTTTATCTAGACTGACCCTGGGTGCTCTCTTACATCACTGGGTGGGCAACACTGTACTCAGACCCACATTAACCCTACATGTGCCAGACCCTTATACTACAGACAAGATTGGGACTGTAGCTGTCCCCACAGTGCTGGGAGTTTAGGACCAGATAAGTGTGGGGGGTGTAAGAGCGGGTGGGGAGGTGAGGCCCAGGCATTGGGAAGAGAGGCTGCAGTGGTGGCAGCGTTTGCAGGTGCCAGACCCAGACCTTTTGGTGGGGCGCCCAATGTTAGGAGACCATCTGATATATTTTATAGCCAACGCCTGCTTACAAAACCACTGGAGTGAGGCCATAAAATGTTCCTTATTAGTGACTCAATGTTATTGATTGTCCCATGTATGGATTTATTACGAGTGGTCTATCACTCAAGTGACTCAAAGTCTTTCAGAAATGTCAAGAGCTTAATCCTGTCAACCTGATTGAATGCTTTCTCAAAATCTACAAAACAAACATAGACTTCCTGTCCAAACTCTCAACTGCATTCACTCATTAATCTTGTAACGCTCTTTGCTTCTCTTGTCCCTCTTCTCCTCTGAAACCCAAACTAGTCATTATATGATATATTTACAGCCCATCGTGTTTGCATCAGTTTGCCAAATAAGTAATGCTCCTGCCTCCCCCCTGTGACCCTTTATATTCTTTTTCAGATAACTGTCTAATTCCTTTTTGAATGTTCCAATTGAACCTGTCTCCACCAAAGGAAAGTTATACTTGCCATTGAGGGAGTGTAACGAAGGCTCACTTCACTGATTGCAATATTAGTGGGATTGACCTAGGAGGGAAGATTGAGGAGATAAGGCCTGCATTTTCTTGAGCTTAGAAGAATGAGAGGTGACCTTATTAAGACATACAAAATTCTTATAGGACTTGACAAGGTAGATGCTGGAAGGATGTTTCCCCTGGCTGGTGTGTGGAGAGGCACAGGACACAGCTTTAGAATAAGGAGTAGGCCATTTCTGACTGAGATGAGGAGGAATTTCTTCACTCAGGGTGGTGAATCTTTAGCATTCTATATACAAGAGGGCTATGGGGGCTCAATCATTGAGTATCCATAGATTTCTGGGATGGTGAGACTGAGAGGAGAGATTGAGTCAGTTAGGATTATATTCGCTGGAGTTTAGAAGATTGAAGGAGGATCTCATAGAAACCTATAAAATTCTGATCGGGCCGGACAGGGCAGATGCAGGAAGGATGCTCCCAATAACATAAGTGTCCAGAACCAGGGATCATAGGCTAAGTATACATAGTAACCTTTTAGGACTGAGATGAGGAGTAATTTCTTCACCCAAAGAGTGTTGAGCCAATGGAATTTATGACCACAGAAAGCAGTTGAGGTCAAAATATTGTACGTTTTCAAGGAGTTAAATATAGCTCTTGGGGCTAAAGATATCAAAGCATATGGGGGGAAAGTTGGAACAGGTTACTGAGTTGGATGATCAGCCATGATATTAATAAATGGCGAAGTAGGCATGAAGTGCCGAATGGCCTACTCCCGGTCTTATTTCCTAAGTTTCTAATTATTAAAGAAATCAAAGGGCATTGGATTAGTGCAGGAAAAATTGCACTAGGTGGAAGGTCATCCATGATCTAGTTGAATGGTAGAGCAGGCTGAGGGGCAGAATGGCCTACTTCTGCTTCTATGATCCTAGCTCAGTGCTAACACTGTTGTCACTAGTTGTTTGATGTGAGCTTCTTGTTCTGTGGCCCAGTACCACGGAACATCCTTTGCAGTGAGCTTGCCTGGAAGCCCACATTCTGATGATGTATTGGGCAAGGACTTTGCTAGGTAGTTCATAATTCTGCAAACCACTGAACTGCCTTCTCATCTATTGGTTGCTCCATCTCTGCTGCAGCTCACGCCTTGCTGGGTGTTGGACCGCGAAGGTTATCTTGGTTGAAGCAAAGGCTTTGGGCAGAAGCCATTTTATCCACTACTTGGAACACATTCCACCTCAAATCTGCTCCTATTTAATCTCCACCCTCTTCCCCCACCATCATGAGTTAAAATTGTCAATCGGATGACCATATGCAGAATAGGCCTTTTTGACTGCTGCAATATTTCACAACAAAAGCGGCAAATTTCTATACTTTGCACAGATGTTACCCGAGTATTGGAGTTTTACATAAAATCCTTTGAGGTAATGAAAATACCAGTTTGTATGTGAATCTCATTAATATTAAATTCTTTGCCTTAACGATATTTAGTCTTTTCATGTTGACTAATTTATTTACTTTTCTTAACTCCTAGTGATCTGCTCTCTTCCCAATATGTGGAACACACTGTTGACCCAAGGGGAAAATCTGTCCAGTCGAGGGTGAGTCTGACATTAAATTGTTTTTCTTGTGGTAATCTCCAGAATTCAACAGGTTCTGGTGGATTTTTCAAATGATAGTGTTTGATTTTACTCCCATTTGTTTTTGAGGATAGCTACAAACTATTTGCCCTATTATAGACAAATACTGTGAAAAGTGGAACAAAGTTGAACAGATTCAGCAGTCACTAATGGTTTCTTTTGTTGTGAAATATCTTTTCAAATAGAATCATAGAATCTACAGTGCAGAAAGAGGCCATTTGGCCCATCAAGCCTGCACTGACAACAATCCCACCCAGGTCCTGTCTTATCCCCGTAACCCCACATATTTACCCTCCTAATCCCCCTGACACTATAAGGGGCAATTTAGCATGGCCAAACAACCTGACCCGCACATATTTGGGCTGTGGGAGAAAACCGCAGCACCCGGTGGAGAATGTGTAAACTCCACACAGTCACCAGAGGCCGGAATTGAACCCGGGTCCCTGGCGCTGTGAGGCAGCAGTGCTAACTACCATGCCACTGTGCCGCCCTGGCACATTCACATCTATATTCAATGAAGACATTGTACATATATAGGGGGGGATTTTCTGGCCACCTTGCGGCGCGTTTCTCATGGTGGGAGGTGGCACATCATTTGTCGGTGGCGGGATCGTCTGGTCCTGCCACTGTCAGTGGTATTGCCAGTGAACAGCTAGAAAATTCCTGCCATAAATGTATATAAATACACATTAACATAATTTTAAGCAACTAATATATTTAAATGTACATTGACTTATTTAATTGCACATTTAAAAAATGCAAACTTTTATACACATTTTATGAAGCCACTGACCTGTTTGTACAGTGCTCTGGGATCAATGATATATTCAGTTTTTTGGTATGATTGCTTGCACTGGAAGTAATGTGGGCACCTTGTTTAATCTTGGATTCTGGGGTTATTTCAGCCTGGAGTCAAAGAGGAATTGTCTGGGTCATTGTCTTTCATGTTTATTGGAGAAGTTGAGGGTATTTTCTTTGGAGCAAAGAAGGTTGAGAGAAGATTCCTTATGATTTTGAACAGCTCTCTCAGAACAGAGTAGGGAGAGAGAAACTGTTTCCATTGTCAGAAGCTTTGAGGAGCAGAGGTAACAACTTTAAACTGATTAGCAAAAACCTAGAGGATAACCTTTTTTTTAGCGCAGTTAGAGGTTACAGTCAAGAACTGGCAGAGGGATGGAAGAGGTAGATTCAATTGTGGTTTTCAAAACGGAATTGAATAAGCATCTGAAGGAAACAAATTGCAGGGTTACAAGAAGAAAGCAGATATTGGATCGAGCTAAACTGACCTTGCCTTCTCCTGTGCTGTAACTGTATAATCCTATAACTCTATGGGATCGGTGCGGTGGGAGAAGACCCACCCTGTGTTTAATGAGAACCTTATAGCATAAGAAATATTTTGTACCTGTGTTATCCTTAAAATCAGGGAACATTTGTAAAGATAAATGGGAATTAAGGAGTAGACTGTTTGATAGTTAAACTTTTCATGTTTAACAAATATTTTCCTGGTGTTAAAAGCTAATTGGTCTCCCTGTGACTCTGTTCCACCACCTTTGCTCAAAAAACTAAAAGTTATGGTCTTTTGAGCCAGGGTTCCAGTCTGTGATCTTCCCATCCAGTTATAACAGCAACTGGGATTGTAACAATGGTAAATCTGGAATTTATTTCCCATTGTCTGGCAACATTTGTCAGTATTTTACGACCTCATCCTCCTGAGGCTCATAGGATCCCACTTGAGGCCAATGGAGAATACTGTTCTGCGAGCCTCACCTGCCCCGATCCTGGGATGGGCGAGGCGGTAAAATTCCGGGCATTGTGAGTCTGTGTGTTCTCTATTCCAACCCAAAGAGATTTTAAAATTTCTCTCTTTATATAGCATGTCTATATATTTTTTATATCTCTTGAATTTATTAAACATATGGTTTCTGTGCAGCCAAGAGATCCTATGAATACTGCCAGAGCAGGACATGTATTTTAACATCAGTCAGCGGTACCAATTGAGTTTGCTGTGGATTACTGTACTCTGTGAGTCTGTGGAACACATGGGGCGTCTCATGCAGAAAACATCACTGCAGGAGAATCCTTGAGAGAGACAGATAATACTATACTCATTTGTTTATGTAAATTAAAACTGCCTCATTCAATGTATTTTTTCTCTGCTTCCTTTCTCACCCTGCTAACAATAGATTATTGTGCCTCATGCACTGCTTCAGTCCCTGCCCACTGCCACTCACACCACCATCACTAGCAAACAACCTGAGCACTGAACAGCGGGGTACGTGGTTTCAGTGACCAATATAATTGCTACAGTAGAAATCAGCCGCTGAATTTTGGCAGGCGCCACTTGTCAATTGCTTTAGAAGCCAGAAGGAGGACATATGTATCTACCAACCATCTGGAGTCCTGTGAAAAATGAGATTTGACTGATACAAATTAGCCGCCAGGATAACCAGAAAACATTGGTCTGAACTCCTAACATTCAAAGCAGTGACTGCGACATTGCTAACAATTATTTTTGAAGATGTTGCTTATGCTACTCGATGGCAAGAACAGTTTCAGCTACTCATCGTGTCTTACCTTTCAATATAAAAACAAGGAGATGACATAGTCATTGATTCATAGAGCAATACAGCACGGAAACAGGCCCTACGGCCCAACCAGTCCATGCCGACCATGGTGCTCTCCAAGCTCGTCTCAATTGCCCGTGTTTGCCCCATATCCTTCTAATCTTTTCCCATTCGTGTACTTATCCAAATGCTTTTTAAATGTTGCTATTGTACCTGCCTCAAATACTTTTTCTGGTAGCTCATTCCACATACTCACCACCCTCTGCGTTGGAGAAGACTGGGTGATGGAATGTGCTAAAGCACCAATTGTTTGCTTCTGGCACCTGAGTTTTATTCTGGTTTAAATTGAGGGCAGAAAAATGTCGGGTGGTATTTTCCAGCCTTCCCCGTTGATCAGAACTTCCAGTCCCGCCAAAGGTGAGCCCCCCACATGGTGGGTTTCCTGGTGGTGAGATGGATGAGCCTCACAAAATGCCATTGACATTGGTAGGACTGGAAGCTCTTGTCAGCAGTCAGCGGCGAGCCACCTACATCGCTGGAGAACACATCATGCGGGGGTCTGGAAAATCCAGCCTATCAGCTTCTGACTGTAGTCTGCACGAGTCCAGAGTGAAATGAGCCTTAAGCAATTGCTTTCTGGATCCAAAGTGGGTGAGCTGCCCCACAGACAAATCAAGCAATGGCTTGACATAATCAAATTCACTGACAGCCAATGTCTCTGAGTCCTCTATCAGCCTTCCTCGGTATGTGCTGTCCCAGCAAGAGGTGGTGGCACAGAGGTATATAATTGAGAGGGAGTTGCTCTGGGAGTCCTCAACATTGACGCCAAGCTGTATGAAAGTCTCATGGTATTAGGTCAAATGTGGGCAAGGAAACCTTTGGCTGACTTCCATGTACCAACATTCCTCAGCTGATAAATCAGTACTTCCCTATGTTGAATATCACTTGGAAGAAGCATTGAAGAATCAAGTGCACAGAATGTACTCGAGGTGGGAAACACCAATGATCATCAACACAAGTGGCTCGGTAACACCTCCACTAGCAGAGTTGGCTTAGTCCTGAACAACATATCTGCCAGATTAGGCCTGTGACAGATGGTGAGAGAATCAGCAAGAGGGAAAAACCTTTTTCAGCTGTTTCATCTTTGACTTTCCCTCCATTTTTAGGTCAGGAGTGGGGATGTTCGTTGATGAATACACTTTGTTGAGTGTAATAAATCCACGGAGGTGAAGGCCCCTTCACCAAAAGTTCCTTTATTTACAAGACATGCTACACAACAGAGTGTGCTCCCTGCTTCAGCAGGCAGAGAGATTGACACACCTGCTTTAGATAGGGAACATGAGGCTCCCTGATTGGGCCATCAGTTAGGACATCTTTTGGTGAGGACTCAGTCAGGGACATCATTTGGTGAGGACTCAATCAGGGAATTCATACTCTAGCAGGCCAACCTCATTTGCCTGACTGAAGTCATCACATTGAGTATCATTCGCAACTCCTCAGATACTGAAGTATTCTCTGTCCTTGTGGAGGAGGACCTGGATAACATTTAGGCTTGGGCTGATAGGTGAACTAACTAGATGGATTCAGAACTGGCTTGGCCATAGAAAGAGTTTTAACAACACCAGGTTAAAGTCCAACAGGTGTATTTGGTAGCAAATACCATTAGCTTTCGGAGCGCTGCTCCTTCGTCAGATGGAGTGGAAATGTGCTCTCAAACAGGGCATACAAAGACACAAAATCAAGTTACAGAATACTGATTAGAACAGTTCCGACGCGCCACAGCGAAAAACCCCACCGACCTCCTCAGAAGACAAACACTTGACACGGTGGACAAAGTACCCTTCGTGTTCTTACTGTGTTCACCCCAGTCCAACGCCGGCATCTCCACATCTTGGCCATAGAAGACAGAGGATAGCGATGGAAGGGTGTTTTTCTGAATGGAGCTCTGTAACTAGTGGTGTTCTGCAGGGGTCAGTGCTGGGTCCGCTGCTGTTTGTAATATATATAAATGACTTGGAAGAAAATGTAGCTGGTCTTAGCAAGTTTGCGGATGATACTAAGAGTGGCGGAGCTGCGGGATAGTGATGAAGATTATCAGAGAATACAGAATACAGATAGACTGGAAAATTGGGCGGAGAAATGACAGATGGAATTTAATCCGGACAAATGAGAGGTGATGCATTTTGGTAGATCCAATTCAGGTGAGAGCTATAAGATAAATGGTGGAACCATCAGGAGCATAGATATATAGAGATCAGGGAATACAGGTCCACAGATCCTTAAAAGTGGCAGCACAGGTGGAAAAGCTGATGAAGAAAGCATATGGCATGCTTGCCTTCATCAGACAGGGCATCGAATATAAGAGTTGGTAAATTATGTTACAGTTGATTAAAATGTTGGTTTGGCCACATTTGGAATACTGCGTCCAATTCTGGTCACCACATTACCAGAAGGACGTGGAGGCTTTGGAGAGTGCAGAAAAGGTTTACCAGGATGTTGCCTGGTATGGAGGGTATTAGCTATGAGGAGAGAGTGAATAAACTGGGATTTCACAGTAACTTCATTGCACTGTTAATGTAAGCCTTACTTCTGACTAATCAATAAACTTTTTTTTTCCATGGAAAGACGAAGGCTGAGGGGCGACCTGATAGAAGTTTATAAAATTATGAGAGGTATAGATAGGGTGAACAGTTGGAAGCTTTTTCCCAGGGCAGAAATGACAATTACAAGGGGGCACAAGTTCAAGATAAGGGGAGAAAGGTTCAGTGGAGATGTGTGGGGGAAGTTTTTTTACACAGAGGATGGTGGGGGCCTGGAATGCACTGCCAAGTGAGGTGCAGTTACATTAGCCACATTTAAGACTTATCTTGATAGGCATATGAAAAAACAGGGAATAAAGGGATATAAGCAGTTGGTTTATATAGGTAAATGTGATGGGCGCAGGCTTGGAGGGCCGAAGGGTCTGTTCCTGTGCTGTACTGTTCTTTGTTCTAGTAATATTTGTCCCACTCAAATGCCAGGCAATGACCATCTCCAATAAGAGAGAATCAAGCCATCTCTACAAGCTTGACCACCATCTACAAGACACAATTCAGCTATGTGATGGAATACACTCCACTTAACTGAATGAATGCACCTCCAACTATATTCCAAGTTCGGTACAACCCAGAACAAAACAGCCCACTTGATTGGCACCCCATTTATCAGCTCAAACGTTCACTCTCTCCACCATTGGTATACAGTGGCAGGTGGGCAGCATGGTGGCACAGTGGTTAGCACTGTTGCCTCACAGCACCAGGGACCCATGTTCGATTCCCGGCTTGGGTCGCTGTCTGTGTGGTGCTTGTACGTTCTCCCCATGTCTGCGTGGGTTTCCTCCGGGTGCTCCGGTTTCCTCCCACAGTCCAAAGATGTGTAGGTTAGGTGGATTGGCCATGCTAAATTCTCCCTCAGTGTACCCGAACAGGCGCCAGAGTGTGGCAGCTAGGGGATTTTCATAATAACTTCATTGCAGTGTTAATGTAAGCCTACTTGTGACTAATAAACAACCTTTAAACTTTTCAGTGTACCATATACAAAATGCTCTCCACAACTTGCCAACTGCAACAACTCACTTAAGCCTCTTTTGGTGGCATTTTTCAAACATTGGGCCCTATTTTATCATTTTAGTTGTAAGTGCTGGGCAGACTTGAAAATGGTAGTGTTTCAGATCTGATGTTTAGACCCGTTCTCAGGCTCCCCCATACGCACTCTGCCTGCAAAAATATCAGCAATTCTGAATCGCGCTGCAGAAGCCTGTGGGCGGGGCTTATAGTGCCCAAAATCCTGCAGCTCCGATCGCCGTCTCCAACTGCGCATGTGCAGAAAAAAAAGCTAGAGAAACGCTCTCCTGCCAGATTGCTCCTGGGCTGGATAATGCCTCCCTCTGGCCCTCACAGACATTATCCCACCCCCACAATATAACTGATCCCCTTATCCCCCCACACCCCCGCCACCCAGACCAATCATTGCCCCCTCCCTCCTTTTCTCCCACCGATCACACGCAGAGTGGCAGCAGACCCCCCCACCCCACCACCAGAGAGCCACCTGACCCGCCTCCCTCCCCCACCAGAGAGCCATCTGACCTGCCTCCCTCCCCCCTCACCAAAGAGCCATCTGACCCACCTCCCTCCCGCACCACCAGAGAGCAATCTGACCCGCCTTCCTCCCCCTCCGCACCAGAGAGTCATCAGACCCGCCTGCCTCCCCCACACCAGAGAACAATCTGACCCGCCTGCCTCCCCCATCACCAGAGAGCCATCTGACCCACCTCCCTCCCCCCTCACCAGAGAGCAATCTGACCCGCCTCCCTCCCCCACAACCAGAGAGCAATCTGACCCGCCTCCCTCCTCACCACTAGAGAGCAATAGAACAAAGAACATCGAACAGTACAGCACAGAACAGGCCCTTCGGCCCATGATGTTGTGCCGAGCTTTATCTGAAACCAAGATCAAGCTATCCCACTCCCTATCATCCTGGTGTGCTCCATGTGCCTATCCAATAACCGCTTAAATGTTCCTAAAGTGTCTGACTCCACTATCACTGCAGGCAGTCCATGCCACACCCCAATCTAACCAGCCTCCCTCCCCCATCACCACAGAGTCATCTGACCCACCTCCCTCCCCCACCACCAGAGAGCAATCTGACCTACCTTCCTCCCCCTCCGCACCAGAGAGTAATCTGGCCTGCCTTCCTCGCCCTCCGCACTAGTCATCAGACCCGCCTGCCTCCCCCACACCAGAGAGCAATCTGACCCACCTCCCTCCCCCTTCACCAGAGAGCAATCTGACCCGCCTACCTACTCCCTCACCAGAGAGTCATCTGACTCGCCTTCCTCCCCCTCCGCACCAGAGAGTCATCTGACCCGCCTCCCTCCTCACCACTAGAGAGCAATCTGACCAGCCTGCCTCTCCCATCACCACAGAGTCATCTGACCCACCTCCCTCCCCCACCACCAGAGAGCAATCTGACCCGCCTCCCTCCCCCACCACCAGAGAGCAATCTGACCCGCCTCCCTCCCCCACCACCAGAGAGCAATCTGACCAGCCTCCCTCCCCCACCACCAGAGAGCCATTTGACCCACCTCCCTCCCCCACCACCAGAGAGCAATCTGACCCGCCTCCCTCCCCCACCACCAGAGAGCCATTTGACCCACCTACCTACCCCCTTCACCAGAGAGTCACCCCCTCCCCCCTCCCCCCCTCTCAACCACTGCCGCCGGACGCTCGGAACTTACCTCCTCAGAAGCTGGAGCACCCGAATCGGACCTTTGCGGACCCGTGTCTGTTTTGTGCCAAATCTGAACAGACCAATGTGGTGGTAAAGGTGGAAGTGCTGGTAAGTTTGGACGTGCAGTCCATTAAGTCAATTTAAATGCATGCAAGTGCATTTAAAATGATGTGGCGCCCATTTCAGTCCCGATGGTGGCCATTTGCAGTCATTGGTAAGGGGGGAACCGGCTTGGAGGCGGGCGCAGATCATGGTACCCGCCTCACGCCCGACTTTACCAAGTTTTCGGGTCCATTATCTCTATCATTTACAAAGACAAGGGCAGAAGAAGCATGGGAACATTGCCACCTGCAAGTTCACCTCCAAGTCATATAGCATCTTGACTTGGAACTATTTCACCATTCCTTTCCTGTTGTTGGGTCAAAAACCTGGATCCCCTTCCTAACTACACTGTGAATGTACTTACATTAGACGGACTGCAGCACTTCCAGTCTGCACTTCCCGAAGGCAGCTCACTAGTTTCTGAGGGCACTTAGGGTTGGGCAATAAATGCTAGCCTAGCCACCGACGTTCACATCCCATTAAAGAATTACGAAGAATGGACACAGTTGTGGAGGGCAGATCTATCTACGATCCAACACCATATTAGTACTCTGTCCCCAGGGAGACTAAAAAGAAAGCTGATGTAGGAAATGAAGTATGAGGTGCTTTTTGAGTTTGCTGTTAAGTCAGTGTAGATGGAACTTTACCTCTATCCCAAGCAACGTGATCACAGTAATTCACATTGGTGACATATAGTGCATACAGTATAGACTTCTCTCACATTGATGTATATAAGCTTAACAAAACAAGAAAGACATACTTCTGTATCCATATTACCTGTTTAATAGTTTGGTGAAATTTGGTTATTATTAGACATCTCTGGATCGCAGAAGCACTGTTGTATTGGTCTAGACAAGTGATGTGATTTAGCATCAATTACCATTATGCCAGAAGGCATCTTGTTCTGTATAAATGGTTCAAATGATTCTGTAATCATAATTTTACCATTTATATTTAATGTTCATGTTGATTCCACCTATAAAACCAGCTAGAATCTTCTCGTGTTTTATTTTACTTTGGTGTCTAATGTTTTTGGTTTTGCCACCTGCAAGTTCACCTGCATCCTGACTTGGAACTATTTCACCATTCCTTTCCTGTTGTTGGGTCAAAAACCTGGATCCTCTTCCTAACTGCATTGTGAATGTACTTACATTAGATTTGAGAGTGATGAGGCAAAAAACTCACATATTGTCATAAGGCGAGATTAAATGTTCTCCAGTTCAAATGAAGGGTATCCATTGATGCATGCTGCGAAATTCTGCAAACTGCCCGTGCTCAGAATGCAAAATCTTTTACGTTCAAGTTGGTGATGAATGACTGATGTGGTCATTATTAAGGAGGACACAAATTTCTTCATCTTAAAGGAGCACAAAGAATATACTGTGACAGCATTTGTAAATTGAAACTTAAGTCAAATTAAAATTTGGTTCTGGGGATGGAGGGGGAGAATGGAGTAGGAGAATGGAGTAGATGGTGGTGGTAATGATTTACTCTGTAAATTTGAAATCCCACAACCTTCGAATAATGTTATGATCCTGAACCACCAGGTCCCCAAATTTTTGATATAATCCAATTAGGGACCAGCACGTTTTCATTTAATAAAGGCACAGTTTGAGATCCAAGACACTTGCTAAGAGAATAAAGCCACAGATTCCATGGTTTTTGAACAAACAAAATAAACTTTAGTACACAAGGTCAGAAAGATTTACATTATCTGTCTTATACGCTTGATTCAATTGAATCATACCTGGAGCGAAGTATCTTCTGCTCACCCTAACGCCAAAATCATAAAAGTTGGGGTCTAGGCTAATTTCATACTATACTTTGGAGTTTCAGATCTGCTCTCTAACAAAGACCCTAGCTCAACAATTCCATCTCTAAATGTCTCTGCCTCTCTATTTATTTCTCCTCCTTTAAGAAGCTTTTTAAAACCTACCTCTTTTAAAAAAGGTTTTGGCCATATGCCCCAATATTTCCTTATGAGGTGCAGTGTCAAACTTTACTTCACAATGTTTCTCCGAAGCGCTAAGGAATCATTTATTACATTAAAGGCACAATATAAATGCAAATTATTGTTGCTACTGTTGCTGCCTGAAAGTTGATTCAACAAATAAAATGATGCACAAAGTCCCCACTTTGGTGAGAAATGGATAGCTGACAACCGAAGGCCTCACAAAGAATCCATTTATTTTTCTTATAGTGGTATTATTTGTCTAGCACTCAGACATAAAGAAGATTCACAGGCATCCACTCCTCATGCTTGTTATCCAATAAAACTGTGTTCTATTATTACATGTGAATTACGAGCTGGTGTAAGCTATTCCGTCCCTCGAGCCTGCTCTGCCATTCAGTGAGATCATGGCTGATCTGATTGTGGCCTCAACTCCACTTTCCACCAACCCCCAATCGCCAACTCCCTTGTTAGTTAAGAATCTGTCTACTGCTGCCTCAAAATATTCATTGCCCTTGCTTTCACCATGCTCTTTGGAAGAGTTTCAAAGATTCACGATCCTCTGAGAGAAAAGAAAATCTTCTCATTTTTGTCTTAAACGGGAGACCTCTTATTTTTAAACTCTGTTCACTAGCTCTAGCCTCTCTCACAGATTCAATTCCACACTCAAACTGATATCAGACATTGAGTGGGTGACCAACCCACTGCAAGAAGAGAGATTTGTATTTTTAAAATGATGATAAGACCATAAGATATACGAACAGAAGTAGGCGATTTGGCCCATCGAGTCTGCTCTGCCATTTGATCATTGCTGATATGTTTCTTAGCTCCATTCAACCACCTTTACTCGTAACCTTTGATCCCATTATCAGTCAAGAACCTATCTATCTCTGTCTTAATTACACTCAATGACTTGGCCTCCACAGCCTTCTGCGGCAATGAATTCCATAGATCACCACCCCATGGCTGAAGAAATTTCCCCTCACCTCGGTTCTAAAGGGTCATCCCTTTATTCTGAGGTTGTGCTCACGGATCCTAGTCTCTCCTACGACTGAAAACATTTTCTCCACAGCCGCTCTATCCTGGCCTTTCAGTATTCTGTAAGTTTCAATGAGAACCCCCTCATCTTTCTAAACTCCATTGAGTACAGACTCTTAGTCCTCAAACGCTCCTTATAAATCCTCATACGAGGTTGTGAACCTCATTGCCATTGTACTTTTGGAACTTAACTGTTAGCCAGGTTTCCCAAGTGTTGGAAAGCTTGACCAAGATTAGAACCTGGATCCAGGAGGTAGAAGGTAGATACTTGTACATCTACCTTCTAGATTTGGGTTCCTGTCTGAGGAGTCTCTATGATCAGGCACCTATTCCAAGGGTCTCACAATGACGGTTCCAATACTCTACCTCCCCCAAGCATACTGTTTTCTGCCCACAGCCCCCAGCTGCTCCTGTGGCTTTTACCAACCAGCTCGCTGCCTGCCTGCAGGCCAAACCTGTCAGTGCCACAGGCCTCCAGATGAAAAAGTGATAGGTAAGACGGCATGTGGAGCAATCCCAAATTTCAAAATTCTACATGACTTTGTGACTGACCTGCTCCCTGTTGGTCATCGAATCATAGCATCCTACAGTGCAGAAGGAGGCCATTCAGCCCATCAAGCCTACACTAGACACAATCCCACCCAGGCCCTATCCCTATAATCACACATATTTACCCTGCTAATCCCCCTGATATGAAGGGGCACTTTAGCATTCACCTAACCCGCACATCTTTGGAGTGTGGGAGGAAACCGGAGCACCCGAAGGAACCCACGCAAACACGGGTAGAATAGGCAGACTCCACACAGACAGTAACCCAAGCAGCGAATTGAACCTGGGTCCCTGGTGCTGTGAGGCAGCAGTACTAACCACTATGCCACCGTGCCGCCCACTCGTTGAAGAAAGGAAGGATGAGTTCCTTATTCGAATACATGTGCAGAAATCTACATACCAGTAGATTGTTAAATGTTAAGCCACCACTTTGCAATGATTTAAATGTTCATGGCCATGTAGTGGACTGCATAATTTGTTTTAAATTCCAAAACCTTTTGGCTGGTAGTTTTACCAGTAGCTTTTAGAGCCCAAGCAGCAATTTTTGATGGATTATTGTCCCAAACTGCAGTTTTCAATGGTACCAGGTGATGTGACCTGATGGTTGTAATGATAACTGAATAAAATAAGCAACTTGGAATGATTATAACAATGAATTTAATTTAAGAGACTATCCTATATAGCCCATGCGATGGATGTTGTTTTCAACTTAATTTTTTTTGTGCAAGGCGATTCCTCAGATATGGGTTGCAGTTGAATATCAAGATGTGTTGATCGTGTACAACTCTGGCAATTCTCCTCATGGGTCCCTGGCGCTGTGAGCCAGCAATGCCACCGTGCCACCTTGTTTCAAGATAATTTACAATATTCTGGCCAAAGGTCAAAGTTTAGAGTTCCCCAGCACTCACTAGGATGGATTTTAATATTAATCTTCAAGTCCAAGCTAACCTCTATGTAGCAGCTGGTCTTCCTTACATCCTGTTTTCAAATATTTCTTAAGGGATCAAAGTATCTCCACTGTCAGAGCCATCAGAAAGAACAGTCTGAGCTGTTTTAAAGTTTATTCATTAGTGTCACAAGTAGGCTTACATTAACAATGCAATGAAGTTACTGTGAAAATCCCCTAGTCGCCACATTCCAGCACCTGTTCGGGTACACTGAGGGAGAGTTTAGAATGGCCATTGCACCTCACCAGCACATCTTTCAGACTGTGGGAGGAAACTCGAGCACCTGGAGGAAACCCACGCAGACACATGAAGAACGTACGGACTCCACACAGACAGTGACCCAAGCCAGGAATCGAACCCCAGTCCTTGGTGCTGTGAGGGAGGAGTGCTAACCACTGTGCCACCGTACCATGTTAATTATTTTCCTAATTTAGGATTGTTGCTGCGCCTGCTGCACAGTCTGTTTTAACCGTTATATGGTGGACAAAAAATTGCGAGTAGACTTAATAGTAATATTTATTCACACAATTATTAATCACCCACACAATCAATACACCTTATCTGAAAATGTAAAATAATCCAAAGTGCAGCATGTTGCAGACTTGCAATGCGCATCCTTGGTGCTCTTGGTCCAGTATCAAATTGCAGTTCTTTGGCAAGCAAATGAATTTTAACAGACTGCAACGGGCAAGTGATCTATCCTGAAAAGTGAGTTGTCAACAAGTAACAATTGGCCAAATTTCATTGGAAAATTTCCATCTGTTGACACTGTTCAGCACGAAAACACAACCAGATGTCATCATTTTTCCATTATTGCTACAGTATGAAAATTGCTGGTTATCAAATATTGTTTACCAAATAGTCCCACGGGTTCTGAAGAATGCATATTAACAATGGACAGCACATTTTCATTGCCCTTCACAACTTACCATTAACCTAGTACAACAGCCTGAGGGTCTTCACAGGAATGTTATTAGAATAAAATTGACACTGAGCCGCATAACTCAATATCAGAGCAAGTGTCCAAATGTTCGGCCAAAGAGGTAGGCTTTAAAGAGTGTCTTAAAGGAGCAGTGAGGAGGCAGAGATGTTTAAGGGGGGATTTCCAAACTTGGAGCCTGGGCAGTTGAAGGTACATCCACCTATGGTGGGAGAATGGAAATGAGGGATGCACAGAATCCCAGAAAGAGAGGAATGCAGAGATCTCAAATGTTTGTTGGGATGAAGGAAGTTACAGAGGTAGGGAAGGATGAAGTTATGGAGAGATTCTTTACGAACAGGGGAGGAAAAATAAACTGAGCACCCTAACTCCCTTCCTTACTGAACATATCAATGTAGTTGCTTTGGCAAGATGGAGATGTACGTTTCAAAGTCACTGTTAGCATGTGGTCAATTTAAAGCACCAGCAGCAGACCTTTGTGGGTTTAAAAATGAAGAAGATTTTTTATTCACCCACTTACCCTGAGTTTAAACACTACATTATTCACACACCAAACACTCAAGAAAGATATAATTAAAAAAGATAGTGCTATTTTACAAACGGTAAAGCAAAAATAATAATTAACAGTTCACATGTTAGAGTTGATGTGGGTGGTATGGTGGCACAGTGGTTAGCACTGCTGCCTCACAGCGCCAGGGACCCGGGTTCAATTCCGGCCTCGGGACACTGTGTGGAGTTTGCACTTTGTCCCCGTGTCTGCGTGAGTTTCCTCCGCTCCGGTTTCCTCCCACAGTCCAAAGATATGCAGGCTAGGTTGATTGGCTATGCTAAATTGACCCTGGTGTCAGGGGATTAGCAGGGTAAATATGTGCAGTTATGGAAATAGGGCCTGGGTGGGATTTTGGTCAGTACAGATTCAATGGGCCAAATGGCCTCCTTCTGCACTGTAGGGATTCTAATCAATTATTGCTGGCTCAATATAGAATGGAGTTATTTTTCCAGGCTTGAGTTATAGTTCAGATGGGTCCAAATAGCTAAAGTTAGATATCTGGATTGTTGCAGGATTCCCTCAAAGAGATTAATATTCAGCATAAAAGCAAATTACTGCGGATGCTGGAATCTGAAACCAAAAGAGAAAATGCTGGAAAATTTCAGAAGGTCTGGCAGCATCTGTAAGGAGAGAAAAGAGAGAAAATAGCTGACGTTTCGAGTCAGTGGCAGTCTCCCATAATAGTAAGGGCTGGGCAACAGATGGAAGAGGGGAAGGGAGTGAGCAGTCAGTGGAGGGATCCCCTGTGGCTGCCCTCTAAAATAGGTACATTGTTTTGGATTCTGTGGAGGGGTATGACTCTCCAGGGGTAAGCCACGAGGACCAGATCACCTGCACAGAGAGAGGCTCAAAGGCCCAGAAGAGAAAGAAGGGGATGAGGAGAAAAATAGTGGTGGGGGATGCGATGGTTAGAGGCATGGACAGGTGGTTCTGCGGGCGCGAACGAGGCTCCAGGATAGTAGTCTGCCTCCCTGGTGCCGGGGTACTGGATGTCTCCGAGAGGGTAGGAAGCATATTAAAAAGGGAAGGTAATCAAACAGATGTAATTGTACACATTGGTGAAAATGATGTAGGTAGAAAGAGCAGGGGGGGTCATACGAGAGCAATTCAGGGAGATGGGTGCGAGGCTAAAAAATAAGGCCTCTCGGGTAGCAATCTCTGGACTGCTCCCAGTGCCTAGTGCTAGTGCTAGTGAGGCCAGGAACAGGGAGATTCTACAATTGAGCACGTGGCTAAAGGACTGGTGCAAGAGGGAGGGTTTCAAATTCATAGATCATTGGGAAGTCTTCAAGAGAGGATGGCACCTGTACAGAAAGGATGGGTTACACCTTAACTGGAAGGGCACAAATATCCTGGCTGGGAGTTTTGCTTGAGTGTTTCAGTGGGGTTTAAACTAGTGTGGCAGGGGGGTGGGGATCAAAACAGTAGGTCAGTAAATACTGAGGCTGGGGTCGAGCTGGGGGCCAGGGCAAGGCGAGCTAAGATGAAGAGCATTCTGGAGCAGGATGACCTGAGTGGGCCTGGAAGTCTGGAGTGCATCTGCTTCAATGCGAGGAGCGTAACGGGTAAGACAGACGAACTTAGGGCCTTAATGCTTACTTGGAATTTGGATGTGGTTGCGGAGACGGAGACATGGTTAAAAGAAGGACAGGACTGGCAGCTGAATATTCCGGGGTATAAGTGTTTTAGACGAGACAGAGGAGGGGCTAGAAAAGATGGGGGAGTAGCGGTATTAGTTAGGGAGCATATTACAGCGGTGCAGAGGGTGGACAATTTAGAGGGGTCATGTAATGAGTCGCTGTGGGTGGAGCTCAGAAACAGAAAAGGTGCAATCACTATGCTGGGGGTATACTACAGGCCACCCAACAGCCCACAGGAAGTGGAGGAACGGATATGTCAGGAGATCCTGGATATGTGCAGAGAAAATAGGGTTGTTGTAGTGGGGGACTTTAATTTCCCTGGTATAGACTGGAAAGTGCTTAGGGCTGGGGTTCCAGACGGGGAGGAATTTGTAAAATGCGTACTGGAAGGTTCTTTGGAACAGTATGGAGATAGCCCGACTAGAGAGGGGGCTATACTGGGTCTAGTCCTGGGAAATGAGCCCGGTCAGGTCGTCAAAGTTTCGGTAGGGGAACATGTGGCAAATAGTGACCACAACTCTGTTAACTTTAGGATAGTCATGGACAAGGACGAGTGTCGTCCTAAGGGTAGGGTGCTAAATTGGGGGAAGGCTAACTATCGCCGAATTAGGCAGGAATTGGTGGCCGTTGATTGGGAGAGGCTGTTCGGGGGTAAGTCCACCTCTGGCATGTGGGAGTCTTTTAAGGAACAGTTAATAAGGCTGCAGGACAGGCATGTGCCTGTAAAAAGGAAGGATAGGAAAGGTCGGATTCGAGAGCCGTGGATAACCAGGGAAATTGAGGATCTGATCACAAAGAAAAGAGAGGCCTAGGCAACTGAAAACAGATGGAGCTCCGGAGGAATACAGAGAGAGTAGGAAAGAACTCAAACGGGGAGTTAGAAGGGCAAAAAGAGGTCACGAAATGTTCTTGGCAGACAGGATTAAGGAGAATCCTAAGGCATTTTATTCATATGTCAGGAACAAAATAGTTGTCAGGGACAAAGGAGGGGAATTATGCTTAGAACCCAAGGGAATAGGGGAGATCGTAAAACAAGGGGATTCCAAAGATGTGCGGGTTAGGTTGATTGGCTAGGCTAAAAATTGCCCCTTATGAGATGCATAGGTTAGAGGGATTAGAACAAAGAACAAAGACCAAAGAACAGTACAGCACAGGAAACAGGCCCTTCGGCCCTCCAAGCCTGTGCCGCTCCTTGGTCCAACTAGACCAATCGTTTGTATCCCTCCATTCCCAGGCTGCTCATGTGACTATCCAGGTAAGTATTAAACGATGTCAGCGTGCCTGCCTCCACCACCCTACTTGGCAGCGCATTCCAGGCCCCCACCACCCTCTGTGTAAAAAACGTCCCTCTGATGTCTGAGTTATACTTCGCCCCTCTCAGCTTGAGCCCGTGACCCCTCGTGATCGTCACCTCCGACCTGGGAAAAAGCTTCCCACTGTTCACCCTATCTATACCCTTCATAATCTTGTATACCTCTATTAGATCTCCCCTCATTCTCCGTCTTTCCAAGGAGAACAACCCCAGTCTACCCAATCTCTCCTCATAGCTAAGACCCTCCATACCAGGCAACATCCTGGTAAACCTTCTCTGCACTCTCTCCAATGCCTCCACTTCCTTCTGGTAGTGCGGCGACCAGAACTGGACGCAGTACTCCAAATGTGGCCTAACCAGCGTTCTATACAGCTGCAACATCAGACTCCAGCTTTTATACTCTATACCCCGTCCTATAAAGGCAAGAATACCATATGCCTTCTTCACCACCTTCTCCACCTGTGTTGCCACCTTCAAGGATTTGTGGACTTGCACACCTAGGTCCCTCTGTGTTTCTATACTCCTGATGACTCTGCCATTTATTGTATAACTCCTCCCTACATTATTTCTTCCAAAATGCATCACTTCGCATTTATCCGGATTAAACTCCATCTGCCACCTCTCCGCCCAATTTTCCAGCCTATCTATATCCTGCTGTATTGCCCGACAATGCTCTTCGCTATCCGCAATTCCAGCCATCTTCGTGTCATCCGCAAACTTGCTGATTACACCAGTTACACCTTCTTCCAAATCATTTATATATATCACAAATAGCAGAGGTCCCAGTACAGAGCCCTGCGGAACACCACTGGTCACAGACCTCCAGCCGGAAAAAGACCCTTCGACCACTACCCTCTGTCTCCTATGGCCAAGCCAGTTCTCCACCCATCTAGCCACTTCCCCTTGTATCCCATGAGCCTTAACCTTCTTAACCAACCTGCCATGTGGGACTTTGTCAAATGCCTTACTGAAATCCATATAGACGACATCCACGGCCCTTCCTTCATCAACCGTTTTTGTCACTTCCTCAAAAAACTCCACCAAATTTGTAAGGCACGACCTCCCTCTTACAAAACCATGCTGTCTGTCACTAATGAGATTGTTCCGTTCTAAATGCACATACATCCTGTCTCTAAGAATCCTCTCCAACAACTTCCCTACCACGGACGTCAAGCTCACCGGCCTATAATTTCCTGGGTTATCCCTGCTATCCTTAAACAACGGGACCACATTCGCTATCCTCCAATCCTCAGGGACCTCACCTGTGTCCAAAGAAGCGACAAAGATATGTGGGGGTAGGGCCTGGGTGGGATTGTGGTTGGTGCAGACTCGATGGGCCGAATGGCCTCCTGCTGCACTGTAGGGTTTCTATGATTTCTATGATCGTAAATGAATACTTTGCATCAGTATTCACAAAGGAGAGGGACTTGTTGACTGGGAGTGTCTCAGAGGGAGGTGTTGACCCGTTAGAGAGAACTCCATTGCAAGTGAGGAAGTGTTAGGTTTTTTAGGTAACATTAAAACTGACAAATCCCCAGAGCCTGATGGCATCTATCCTAGACTGCTCAGGGAGACAAAAGATGTAATTGCTGGGCCTCTGACGGAAATCTTTGTCTCTTCATTGGACCCAGGTGAGGTCCCTGAGGATTGGAGGATAGTGAATGTGGTGCCGTTATTTAAGAAGGGTAGCAGGGATAACCCGGATAATTATAGGCCAGTGAGCTTGACGTCCATGGTAGGGAAGTTGTTGGAGAGGATTCTTAGAGACAGGATGTGTGTGCATTTAGAACGGAACAATCTCATTAGTGTCAGACAGCATGGTTTTGTAAGAGGGAGGTTGTGCCTTACAAATTTGGTGGAGTTTTTTGATGAAGTGACAAAAATGGTTGATGAAGGAAGGGCCATGGATGTCGTCTATATGGATTTCAGTAAGGCATTTGACAAAGTCCCCCATGGCAGGTTGGTTAAGAAGGTTAAGGCTCATGGGATACAAGGAGAGGTGGCTAGATGGGTAGAGAACTGGCTTGGCCACATGAGACAGAGGGTAGCAGTTGAAGGGTCTTTTTCCGGCTGGAGGTCTGTGACCAGTGATATTCCGCAGGGCTCTGTACTTGGACCTCTGCTATTTGTGATATATATAAATGATTTGGAAAAAGGTGTAACTGGTGTTATCAGCAAGTTTGCGGATGACACGAAGATGGCTGGACTTGCGGATAGCGAAGAGCATTGTCGGACAATACAGCAGGATATAGATAGGCTGGAAAATTGGGCGGAGAAATGGCAGATGGAATTTAATCCAGATAAATGCGAAGTGATGCATTTTGGAAGAACTAATGTAGGGGGGAGTTATACAATAAATGGCAGAGCCATCAAGAGTATAGAAACACAGAGGGACCTAGGCGTGGAAGTCCACAAATCCTTGAAGGTGGCAGCACAGGTGGAGAAGGTGGTGAAGAAGGCATATGGTATGCTTGCCTTTATAGGACTTTATAGAGTATATAGAGTATAATATATAGAGTATATTTATAGAGTATAAAAGCTGGAATCTGATGTTTCAGCTGTATAGAACACTGGTTAGGCCACATTTGGAGTACTGCGTCCAGTTCTGGTCGCCGCACTACCAGAAGGACGTGGAGGCTTTAGAGAGAGTGCAGAGAAGGTTTACCAGGATGTTGCCTGGTATGGAGGGTCTTAGCTATGAGGAGAGACTGGGTAAACTGGGCTTGTTCTCCCTGGAAAGACGGAGAATGAGGGAGACCTAATAGAGGTGTACAAAATTATGAAGGGTATAGATAGGGTGAACAGTGGGAAGCTTTTTCCCAGGTCGGAGGTGACGATCACGCGGGGTCACGGGCTCAAGGTGAGAGGGGCGAGGTATCACTCAGATATCAGAGGGATGTTTTTTACACAGAGAGTGGTGGGGGCCTGGAATGCGCTGCCAAGTAGGGTGGTGGAGGCAGATATGCTGGCATCGTTTAAGACTTAGCTGGATGAACAGTCTGGGAATGGAGGTATACAAACGAATGGTCTAGTTGGACCAATGAGCGGCACAGGCTTGGAGGGCCGAAGGGCGTGTTTCCTGTGCTGTACTGTTCTTTGTTCTTTGAGTCCAGACGACCCTTTTCCCTTGCTTTTCTAGCATTTTCACTTGTGGTTTAATATTCAGCAGTTCGTGAAGCTAGGGACTTGTGTTTTTCATTTTAGGAGGTCAAACCTTTTTACAGATGACTTGGAGTTTTGGAATCAGACTAGGAGCCTTGGAAAGACTTTACAGCCTCTTGGTTCTTAAAAGGCAAAGATAGCACAGTCGTTTTCTGCAGCTGCTGCCTGGCAGTGGTCTTCTGCAAACTGCTCAGGTCTTTTCTGGGTCTTAAGATTGAAACACATTATCTGTAGCAGGTCACATGACCGATACTGGTAGCAACCAAAGTTTTGAGATGACATGCAGGGGAAAATCGAATGTCAATATTTTTCCCAATCTTGCATTTGAATAGCACCGCCCTGTTGAATTTCCCAAATGGCATTTCAGGTGATTTCACTTGACTGCCTAGATGTATAATTAAGTCAAATTGAGTGCCAAGCTTTCAATTTCATTTCGTAGCATTGTTCAAGCCAAACTGCTCCTTTGCTGTTGTTTGGATGCTATTTGTCTTAAAGGACAGGCTCATATCAAGAAAGGTCACTCTTTAGGTCTTTTGCATTATAAATGATTTCACTGCCTAATCGCTAGAGAATGATGTTAGTCTTTTTCACTCACATGTACAGTTTCTCAAATCCAGCTACCAGAAAACTGGAGTTGTCCAAAAACGGGGCATTTTTATAAGCTGCCATGCATCAATTTTAAATAATAAATGATTAAAATAACTTTTATTTAACCTTGAAAAGTGTGAGGTGATACACTTTGGAAGGAGTAATTTAACAAGGAAATATTCAATGAATGGCAGGACATGAGGAACAAAGGGATCTTGGTGTGTTTGTCCACAGATCTCTGAAGGCGAAAGGGCATGTTAGTAGGGTTGTGAAAAAGGCAAATGGGACACTTGCCTTTATCAATCGAGGCATAGATTAGGGAAGTCATTTTGGAATTGTATAGCACTTTGGTGAGGCCACAGCTATAGGAAGGATAATATTGCACTGGAGGGGCTGCAGAGGAGATTCATCAGGATGCTGCCTGGGATGGAACATTTAAGTTACGAAGAGAGATTGGGTAGGCTTGGGTTGTTTTCATTGGAGCAGAAAAGACTGAGGGAAGGTGACCTGATTGAAGTGTACAAGATTATGAGAGACATGGACAGGGTGGATAAGGAGCAACCATTCCCCTTAGTTAAAGGGTCAGTCACAAAGGGACATAGGTTCAAGCTGACGGGCAGGAAGTTTAAGGAGAATGTGAGGGAAGACATTTTTACCCAGAAGGTGGTGACGGTCTGGAATGCACTGCCTGGGAGGATGGGTAGAGGCGGGTTGCCTCACATCCTTTAAAAAGTACGTGGAGGAGCACTTGGCATGTCATAACATTCAGTGCTATGGGCCAAGTGCTGGGAGATGGGATTAGGTGGGAGTTCAGGCGTTTCCAATGTGTCGGTGCAGACTTGATGGGCTGAAGGGCCTCTTCTGTGTTGTATGATTCTATGATTCTAACTTTCTGAGACAATTCAGCTCGGTGCTGCACTGGTGTAGTGGTGCAACAGACTAGTTAATGGCTTCACAAGCCAGACTTTTCCTGTGCTCCGAGTGACTCTTGACCCCACCCCACTGATAGGTCATGTTTCCATTCATATAGCTGCAGTTCTCTGGTAACTTCACAAGAATGCCTGTACTTTGACTCCAGTACAGCCTCCAGAAAGCCTTATTTATTTTGTTATTTGATTTCATGTGTCTCTTATTAAGGTTCTGATACTATTCTCTGAAAACCGGCAAGATCTGAAATCTGGTATGGACCCAGTCATGAGGTTGCCGGCTATGAGACATTGTCCCTGAACAGTGAAAGGTTGTGTTCAATACTGTGGATTCTTATGTTCATTTAGAGGAGGACCAGCAGCATAGTGGTTAGCACTGTTGCCTCACAGCGCCAGGGACCTGGGTTCAATTCTGGCCTTGGGTCACTGTCTATGTGGAGTTTGCATATTCTCCCCGTGTCTGCGTGGATTTCCTTGGGGTGTTCTGGTTTCCTTTGACAGTCCAAAGATGTGTGGGTTAGGTTGATTGGCAATGCTAAATTGATCCTGGTGTCAGGGGGATTAGTAGGGTAAATATGTGGGGTTACGGGAATAGAGCCTGAGTGGGATTGTGGTCAGTGCAGACTCGATGGGTCGAATGGCCTCCTTCTGCACTGGAGGGATTCTATGAAAATAGGTAATCCCCCTTGACCACAGCTGTAAAAAATTGCCCACACTCATTCCCCTGCCATTGAGCAGGAACCCTCCCCTCCTTCTTATTGTACACCCCTAGGTACCAGAGATCCATCCTTTTCCTTATATTGACGACTCTGTACTGTTTCTGGCTGTCTGGTGGCACACACTTTAGGGCCTGATTTTACCTCTGCATAATCGAATAGCTGTTGAGTGGATTAAAATCGTGTTGTAATATCTCTAGTCAGCACTCACACATCTTTCCGAATGTTTACTGACTGTCATTGTCGCTCTCACATATTTTCACATGTATACTGTTCCCTTCACAAATGGCTAGTTTGCTTTACAAAGCCAGTAGAATAGCTGTCTCTTTAATAAGTTTTCATTGGATTCATCTGAGGACATTCTACACATTTGTGCTATGCATGTGCCCCAGACAGTGTTGCACCTACTTACTACTATCTGATCTAATTGATAGCAGGCTTGCCAAGCGCACTGTCTCCATAAATACATGGAATGTAACTTGAACTGCTTCATTACTGAATTTTAAGTAACCATCCGTAAGGACCTGCAGCTGTTTGTACTTCTAAAATGAGCATATCTGAATTGTTCACTCGGAGCAAGAGGTTTGTATTCATTGTACATTGACAAAATCTGCACAGGCGGCTGCACAACCTGCTGATGTTGGCGAGTAGTTTTTTTAATCTCTTAGCTTGAAACAGGTAATATCACTGCGGGCACTGCCTCATTTCTTAAGCTGCTCAACGAAGCTTTGGGTGGCACGGTGGCACAGTGGTTAGCATTGCTGCCTCACAGTGCCAGGGACCCGGGTTTGATTCCTGGCTGTGTCCACACTGTCTGTGTGGAGTCTGCACGTTCTCCCCATGTCAGCGTTGGTTTCCTCCAGGTGCTCCTGGTATAACGTTGAGAAATGCGAGGTTATACACTTTGGAGGAAATAATAACAAATGGGATTACTATCTCAATGGAAACAAATTAAAACATGCTACCGTGCAAAGGGACTGGGGGTCCTTGTGCATGAGACGCAAAAGCCCAGTCTGCAGGTACAACAGGTGATCAAGAAGGCAAATGGGATGTTGGCCTATATTGCGAAGGGCATAGAATATAAAAGCAGGGATGTCTTGATGCACCTGTACAGGGCATTGGTGAGGCCGCAGCTGGAATACTGTGTGCAGTATTGGTCCCCTTATATGAGGAAGGATATATTGGCATTGGAGGGAGTGCAGAGAAGGTTCACCAGGTTGATACCGGAGATGAGGG
Organism: Mustelus asterias; assembly: GCF_964213995.1. Lineage (NCBI taxonomy): Eukaryota > Metazoa > Chordata > Chondrichthyes > Carcharhiniformes > Triakidae > Mustelus > Mustelus asterias. Next base: position 50,193,430 of record NC_135802.1, on the reverse strand, counting down.
GTTTGGATTATGAGGAGAGGCTGAGGAGATTGGGTTTGTACTCGTTGGAGTTTAGAAGGATGAGGGGGGATCTTATGGAGACTTATAAGATAATGCGGGGGCTGGATAGGGTGGAGGCGGAGAGATTCTTTCCACTTAGTAAGGAAGTTAAAACTAGAGGACACAGCCTCAAAATAAAGGGGGGTCGGTTTAAGACAGAGTTGAGGAGGAACTTCTTCTCCCAGAGGGTGGTGAATCTCTGGAATTCTCTGCCCACTGAGGTGGTGGAGGCTACCTCGCTGAATATGTTTAAAGCGCGGATGGACGGATTCCTGATCGGTAAGGGAATTAAGGGTTATGGGGATCAGGCGGGTAAGTGGTACTGATCCACGTCAGATCAGCCATGATCTTATTGAATGGCGGGGCAGGCTCGAGGGGCTAGATGGCCTACTCCTGCTCCTATTTCTTATGTTCTTATGTTCTTATGCTCCAGTTTCCCCCACAGTCTGAAAGACGTGCTGGTTAGGTGCATTGCCCATGCTAAATTCTCCTTCAGTGTACCTGAATAGGCACCGGAGTGTGGCAACCAAGGGATTTTCATAATAACTTCATTGCAGTGTTAATGTAAACCTACTTGTGATAATAGTAAATAAACTTTAAGCACAACCATTCAGGCACCTGGCTGAATGGGAACATGGTTTTGTATTTTTAATACCTCAGGACTCCTCCCCTGTTTTGCTCATGGGTGGAATCTTACGAAAACAATCATGTAAGTTCCACTCATGTGAGACCGAAAAAACATTTGGGTAAAATCAGGATAATGTCAGCAAAATTTCAGTTTCTTGTGCCAGATCCATATTTTGTGTGTCCCCTTGAAGGAAACAATCATGCTCAGCAGTTGAACTGAAAGCATTCTTGCAGAAATTTTCAATCTGTCTTCATGTGAAAGGGGGGCAGTCCCTGCTGCAGAGCAGATGTCTTTGTTAAGTCTTGAGCCAATTTCTATGGGTTGGAAGTAAGTCAATGCTTATATGGAAAAAGCTACAGGCTTGATTTTTATTGTGTGTAGGCCCAGAAAATTAATTGGGCTCTTAGACCTTCATCATAGACATTAAGTAAGCAACATTCTGTGTGGGAAATTCATTTTGCGAAGCTGATATGTTTCTATGTTAAAGTGGAAAGGTCCAAGGAAGCGCACTGCGGGACGCTGCCAGTGAGAGCACATGCAGTTTGTGTTTGCTCATTCACAACCTGGGTGATTTATTTATTTCAGGTTGATTTTGCTTTTGTGAGCCATAATTGTTAATTATAGTTGACATAAATTTCCCCATTTGTCATTTTGGATCGGAAGCCAAATGCTTCACTCATGCTCACTGTGATGATCACTCCTTTAAGGATCAATCGGCAGAGTAAGGTCTCATGACCCAGGGAAATGTAAAGATGCTCGTTCACCAGCTTAGGGAAAACACAACTTGTTTAAAACCAGAGGCTTGCATCCTCATGGCTGCGAGCAGCTCCCGAAATAACTCTGAGCGGGATTTTCTGGCCGTGCTCGTCCCAAGACTAGACAATCCCACCCGAGGTCAACGGACCATTGCATGGTCCTGTCCCGTCCATTACAATTCCGTGGCATTCTCCTTTCCTTCTCTATGAATGGTATGCTTTGTCTGTAAAGCGCGCAAGAAACAATACTTTTCACTGTGTACTAATACGTGTGACAATAATAAATCAAATCAAAAGCGGGCAGGATGGGAAAATTCCACCCTCTGAGTCCAGAAGCCCGCACTTACCAGGGTGATCCCCCCACCCTTCTCCCCGATTGGCTCCCCAGGCCATGTGACCCTTACTCTGCAGTTTGATCCTTAAAGAAACAGTCACTGCATTCATCACAACGATCTTTTCACATTCAGAACTGAACAGGCCAGATTGGGCGTGGAATTCCAGGTGCTGTGGGAATGACCACTGACTGTCTTCAAAATCCACAGTGGTCAAGAGGGGTGGCTGCAGCCTTCAAAACAAAATACATCAGGTTGGAGGCACATTCATGGTTTCTGGCCCCTGGGTGTGTGTAATCCCATCTTGAAGAGGCGGACCACTTCGTTAACATATTAAACTGGACACACATGGTGGATTTGAGAGCCTTATTAAAATGTAATAGTTGCTGACTGTGTTTCCCAGGACTCAGAATACCTGGCAGTAAAATAGAGACAAGCGATGCTGGTTCCGGAAACTAAGCGCTTTACTTGGCATTCCTTATGGGCCAAAAGGAGTGCCTGCCCCAATCCTTCATGCAAACCTTTGGTTTTCCTCATGCCCCTCTTGGCCTCTATGTGATCAATGCCTATCCTTTCCCTGCCCCAATCCAAAGCCTGCCCTCTGTGGGGAACAGTCGGGGAAAATGTAAGGATAAAATTATAATGTGATCTTGCGTTAAATTTTCTGTTGTGCTACTGCACTCTGCCTCCACCTCCTTGTAAATGTAGAGACCAGTATGTGACTGAAACTGACCTTCAAAGTGGCTCCCTTGTGAGCTTAACCATTTACTTTTCAAACTTCAATGCTAAATGATTTTTGCTTAATGTTTAGATATCAATAACAAGCCTTGAATATTTCATGTATTTCTCCAAAAGTTCTTCATATCAGAAGAATGCATTTTCCTGCACTCAGTGGCGTCAGCAGTGAAGTTACTCAGTGTGTTAAATGACCTCCACAGTTGATCCATGTGCAGTCTCATTCACTATGATTAATGAAGGCAGGAAAGTAGACCCCCAGGTAACTAAACTAATTTAAGTATCAGTAGTGTAACTTCATGTAAAACACAGCCTCTAAATAATTGACAAAGTATTTGTGGTATAAATCTTTAGAGCATGTACAGCCATCCTTTTGAAGCTTAAGAGCCAAAGATTGAACATGTACAACAAGATGTATCAATTTTAAATGGAATATAATGACATACTCCAGATATTCTTATTGTAACTACAAGTCTGCCATTAATAAAAGTATTTAAAAATCTTCACTTTGCTTTCCAACAATTTCCAGAAATACAGATAGAGCATTCTTGTTTCTTCTCTTTCAGCGTTTCCTCTTCCATTATCTATCTTATCGTTCCTCTTCCTCTCCCTCTCCTTGCCCCCATGAATGCATTCGTCATATTAAATGGAAGATGTTACTTAGTTGGTGGTGTGTTCTAGCCAGACAGCTGGCCCTAGTTAAATGCATGTGCTATATTGGGTGATAGGAACAAGAGCCATGCCGAAATTACACTGTAAGCTGGATATTTGGGCCAATGATACCTTTGGGATCAAAACTGACATAGATGGACTGGGAAGAGACTCATGTGCTGTATAAACACTAGCACAGACTAGCTGGCCTGTTGCTGTGCTGTATATTCTATGTAATTCACTTTGACAAAAGTCTAACTTGAAGTTTTTTTTTTCAAGTCTCTGGTTCGAGTCTGAAGCCTTGCTTGGTAGCATGGACTGCAGAATCCAGCATGGACTTAAGAACATAAGAACATAAGAAATAGGAGCAGGAGTAGGCCATCTAGCTCCTCGAGCCTGCCCCGCCATTCAATAAGATCATGGCTGATCTGACGTGGATCAGTACCACTTACCCGCCTGATCCCCATAACCCTTAATTCCCTTACCGCTCAGGAATCCATCCATCCGCGCTTTAAACATATTCAGCGAGGTAGCCTCCACCACCTCAGTGGGCAGAGAATTCCAGAGATTCACCACCCTCTGGGAGAAGAAGTTCCTCCTCAACTCTGTCTTAAACCGACCCCCCTTTATTTTGAGGCTGTGTCCTCTAGTTTTAACTTCCTTACTAAGTGGAAAGAATCTCTCCGCCTCCACCCTATCCAGCCCCCGCATTATCTTATAAGTCTCCATAAGATTCCCCCCTCATCCTTCTAAACTCTTCCACCTGCTCACCAAGCCATTCCAGATTTTGGGTGTGTGTTGCTAAAACCAGCATTTTCATTAATGCATCTAGATCTATGAATTGCAGTCTCCTTTTCCTGTAAGCAAAATTGGCAGGGCAGAACATTCTTTTGGGGTTTCGGGGTGTTCTTAGATTTAGAAAATGTCTAGTTCTCAGGGAAATACGGAAAGCAAGCATGTCTACACCTCGGAATTTTTTTTATTCATTCATGGAATGTGGGTCTCACTGGCTAGGTCAGAATTTATTGCTCATCTCTCATTGTCCTTGAACTGATTGGCTTGCTAGACCATTTTAGAGTCAACCACATTACTGTGTATCTAGATTCACGTGTAGGCCAGACCAGGTAAGGATGGCGGATTTCCTTCCTTAAAGGACATTAATGAACAAGATGAGTTTTTATGACAATTATTCACTATAAGAAGGATGTGGAAGCGCTGGAAAGAGTGCAGAGGAGATTTACCAGGATGCTGCCTGGTTTGGAGGGTAGGTCTTATGAGGAAAGGTTGAGGGAGCTAGGGCTGTTCTCTCTGGAGCGGAGGAGGCTGAGGGGAGACTTAATAGAGGTTTATAAAATGATGAAGGGGATAGATATAGTGAACATTCAAAGACTATTTCCTCGGGTGGATGGAGCTATTACAAGGGGGCATAACTATAGGGTTCGTGGTGGGAGATATAGGAAGGATATCAGAGGTAGGTTCTTTACGCAGAGAGTGGTTGGGGTGTGGAATGTACTGCCTGCAGTGATAGTGGAGTCAGACACTTTAGGAACATTTAAGCGGTTATTGGATAGGCACATGGAGCACACCAGGATGATAGGGAGGGGGATAGCTTGATCTTGGTTTCAGATAAAGCTCGGCACAACATCGTGGGCCGAAGGGCCTGTTCTGTGCTGTACTGTTCTATGTTTATTCATGATTTTTAATACAAGCATTTAGTTCCAGATTTTCATTGAATTCAAATTTCACCATCTGCTGTGGTGGGATTCAAACTTGGGTCCCCAGATTATTACTCTCTGTCTCCCGATTACTAGCGCAGTAACAATACAACCGTGTCACTGCTCACCACGTTTACTGATCCTGCCAATCTTTCCTAGGCAGAGGAGATTGCCTCCAGGTACTTCTGCTTAATAAAGGATGCTGTGTCATATGTTGGAAATGGACTTGTAGGCACAGCTTTTAATGCCATTGAATTGTTTTAAGGCACCTCTGATGAAATTGCCAAATTGGTCAATCGATTGTCTGAGTGCACCCAGGAATTCATAGAGGCCTTGTTTACAAGGGGCAATGCATTTATTGCATTTTCTGTGGAAAGAATGACATAGAATATTTCCCAATGGCTGAATTCACAAAACTATGGAGAGTCATAGTTAGCATCCATGTGACTATCTCACCAACAGGCTGCTGCTCCTGCACAACCATCCACACATTTGAACCATTGTCATGCCTCACGCTTACTAACTGTATCTATCCATCAACCCATGTGTGGCTGAATTGATGTTTGCAAACTTGTTATAGAAATGCAGGGTAATGTGTGGTGTTCTGGGTCACTAGCAACATTGAAGACTGCACCTGAAGCAGTTCAAATCCAAATGCAGCAAGACTTGGACAATAGTCAGGTTTGGGCTAATAAGTGGCAAGTATCATTTGTGGCACCCAAGTGCCAGGCAATGGCCATTTTCAACAAGAAACAATCTAACCATTGCCTCTTGACATTCAATGGCATTACCATCATTGAATCCGCCCACTATCAACACCCTGGGGTTTACCATTGACCAGAAACTGAACTGGTCCAACCATATAAATACTGTGGCTGCAAGAGCAGGTCAGCGGTTAGGAATCATGCAGCGAGTAACTTACTTCCTGATTCCCTAAAGCCAGCCAACATCATCAAGACACCAGACATGAGAGTGATGGAAAACTGTCTGCTTTTCTGAATGAGTGCAGCTCCAAAACACTCAAGGAGCTCAATGTCATCCAGGACAAAGCAACCCACTTGATTGGCACCCCATCCATAAACATTCACTCCTTCTACCACTGAATTACAGTTGCTGTCTACAAGATGCATTGCAGGAACTCACCAAGGCTCCTTAGACAACACTTTCCAAACCCATGAGTGCTACTACCTAGAGGACAAGGAAAGCAGGCACACCACCATGGGGGAGTTCTCTTCCAAGCCACTCGCCATCCTGACTTGGAAATATATCGCTGTAGCTTCACTGTCTCTGGGTCAAAACCCAGGAATTCCCTTCTTAACTGCACTGTAAGTGGCCCTATACCACATGGAATGCCGCAAGTAAAGAAGGCAGCTTACTACCGGTTTCTCAAGGGCAATTAGGGATGGACAATAAATGCTGGCCTAGCCAGTGATGCCCACATCCTGTGAATGAATAAAAAACAAATCTTCAGGGGTACAATTATAACAAAAAAACAAATGTTGGAATTCTGTCTCCTAATGACCCTAAAATCAGGTCTCACATTCTCAAATGCAGTGTGTGATGTTTTGTGCTTAAAGTCAAGTGGAATGAAAGAGGAAAAGAGATTTTCATTTATATTGCCTTCCAGAATTACAGGGTATCCCAAAGCACTTTATAGCTAATTTGGTACTTTTGAATTGCAGTCACTGTTGTAATGTAGGAAAAATTGCATAAACTGCATTGTGACAATGACAGATTATCTATTTTGTGATGTTAACTTAGGGATAAATATTGATCAGCGTACCATGGATATCTTCCCTGCTCTTCTTCAAAATAAAACCATGGAATCTTTCACCTCCGCCTGGGAGGGCAGATGGAACATTGGTTTAAAGTCTTGTCTCAGAAATTGCACCTCCAACAATGCTACCCTCCCTCAATATTGCGCTGGAATGCCAGTCTAAATTTTTGTGCTCACTTGAATGCAACTTAAACACACAACTTCTGACTCAGGGGTGAGAGTGCTGCCAAGACCGACACAGAGAAGGGGCAAAACCTATGAGTGTGGTGGTTTAGGCCTGAACTTAGGGAGGTGTGCTGCTCAACTTATACTATTTCCTATATACACTGTTATGAAAGATTTCCAGATTGAACTCTTTGACAGTGCTTGTGATTTGTGAGCTTTTCTTTATTTGTTTCTTGCTCCTTTGAATTTTGCATCATCCTGGTGGGCCAGCAGAAAGCTAGTCTTGAGTTGCTGTAAATTAAATGAACGCGTACAGAACAAGTGAATAGGGCACTCAGTAGAGCACATATCTTCACCACTCAGTGTTAATTCAATGCTATCACAATTACACTTTGATTGGCACCCCATCCACAAACATTCACTCCCTCCAACACTGAAGCACAGTTGCTATCTACACGATGCATTGCATCAACTCACCAAGACTCCCCAATCAAATGAACGCATACACAAGAGAATAGGGCACTCAGTAGATCACATATCTTCACCACACAGTGTTACCTCAAAGCTATCACAATTAGGATTTTTCCTGCTTGGTTGATGCTTCACAGCTACACTGCTGAATAGAGAAGTATTTTTATTAAGAGCCTCCATCTTACTGAGAAGCTTCAGGCTGATCAACATCCAACAAGCTGCTGTGAAAACTCTGCTTACATTTTGACAGATGTGACAAATTTCACTCCAGCAGCTGAGACAATCCACAACATTCTAAGTGAAACAACCCACTGTACTCGAAACAAAAAAGTCAATTCACCCTATCTCACAATGTTAACAGATCCTTAAAAAATTCCAGGATCCAGATCTGAATTCACATGTTTGCCAAAAACCAATCAGGCTGTAGGGCCTGTTCCTGTGCTGTAATTTTCTTTGTTCTTTAGGGTTTTAGTTCAGTCGGGCAGCATGGTCGGTGCAGACCTGGAGAGCCGAAGGGCCTGTTCCTGTGCTGTAATTTTCTTTGTTCTTTGTTCTTTCTAGGCCATACTCTATCCGTGTACCGTATTTCAATGAAATCTGTCCATTAATTATTGAGATAGATATTTCATAAACAAACAGGCTAACAGGGGCACAAAACATTACTTTGCCCACCTTCAGTGGTAGAGGTAATAACAGACATGGTTAACCTGCATGTTAACTTGCATGGGTAAGTAACTACCTATCATACATCTAGGTACCATTACAATGGACATTGTGTGAAGCTAGTGAAACTGTGAATTTAACTAGGCTTTCAGTTCTTCTTTACCTTATGTCCTGCTGAGTTCTGAATTTATATGAGATACAATAACAGAGCCGTAAGGTTGTATGAGGACTTGGCATGAGCAAGTAGCAGATGTCGAACAGATTGACAGGCAGCATGTTGTGCCGCAGAATCTTAGATCAGCTATCGGGTACATAACATTATAGGGTAGGTGACTTGTGAAATTTCTTAAAGTGAAATATTTACAGTATGTTGGGCAACATGAGTCTGGCTGTTACTCTCTATGGGGCATGGTGCACTGTTGTCCTCTGAGGAAGATGCATGGCAGCTTAAAACAAAGTGATCCTCCTTTCACTTACTTTGTGAAGCAAAACATCCATTTCTGTGAAAATCAAACAGCGTCCTGAATTTTCCCCTTCCGCCCACCACGGGAATCAGAGCGGGCGAGGGGCGGATCATGGAAAGGTCCGTTGACCTCGGGCAGGATTTTCCTATTTCGGGGCGAGTTGTTCCACTGCTTATACAAAGGCTCCAAGTGTTGTTCCACTGCTTGTACAAAGGCTCCATTTTAAGCCTCTATTTCAGCTTTGCCTGTCTCTTCTACCTTCCTTCATCATTTATCAACCTTTAAAAGGACTGACAGATTTTCTTTACTTTTCCAAATGTGTCACATTCTCTTAATTAGCTGAGTTCCTTCAAGTTGACGCTTTTCAACACCACAAGCTTCCATGATTTATTTTCCCTATACCCATGCTCCCCTAGGTCCCCCAAGTGCATGCTCCATGTGCAAGACATCGGCGGGGAGCTTTGGTTCAACTATATGTATTTATGTGAAGTGACCTCCATATCAATGTTATGCTGGAGCTAATGATTTGATGATGTTTGTCAGTGTACATTAGTGTAAGTATGAAATTGAAAAAAATTATTTGTGCACACAATGAACAAATTGATATTTGCATTAACACATCTCTAGAAATCAGCCTGTTAATCATAGAAATCATAGAAACCCTACAGTACAGAAAGAGGCCATTCGGCCCATCGAGTCCGCACCGACCACAATCCCACCCAGGCCCTACCCCCACATCCCCACATATTTTACCCACTAATCCCTCTAATCTACGCATCCCAGGACACTAAGGGGCAATTTTAACCTGGCCAATCAACCTAACCCGCACATCTTTGGACTGTGGGAGGAAACCGGAGCACCCGGAGGAAACCCACGCAGACACGAGGAGAATGTGCAAACTCCACACAGACAGTGACCCAAGCCGGGAATCGAACCCAGGTCCCTGGAGCTGTGAAGCAGCAGTGCTAACCACTGTGCTACCGTGCCGCCCACCGTTAAGGAGTTACTGTACGGTACATTCTATGTAATGCACATGCTGCACTTCAGATTAAAAATTATATAAGTTAAGCCTTCAGAGACAGAATAAAGATTTCATTCTCTAGAAGTATGGGTTCTCTTGAAGCCATTTTTACTTACTTGTTCACATGTATAAATAGGAAGAATTATAGATCAAGGAGACATAAGGCTTGGCAAGTTATAATGAATTCACACTTTCGCTTTCATTTGGCATTGCTTAGATCAGTGTGTTAATCAAATATATGGAAATTTCAACAATGCACTAACATGCTATTGTATTTGCCAGAATTTATTTCTGATTAAAGTAACAGATTTACTTTAATATCTCCGAAATAAAATTGGAACAAAGAACAAAGAAAAGCACAGCACAGGAACAGGCTCTTTGGCCTTCCAAGCCCACGCTGATCATGATGCCCTAACCAAACTGAAAAAAATCCTCTGCCCTTAGTTAGACCATATCCCTCGATTCCCTCCCTATTCATGTACCCATCCAGATACCTCTGAAATGTTGCTAATGTGCCTGCTTCCACCACCTCCTCTGGCAGCGTGTTCCAGACACTCGCCACTCTCTGCATGAATAACTTCCCCCGCACATCTCCCTTAAACTTTCCTCTCTCACCTTGCACCTGTGCCCCTTGTAATTGACACTTTCACCCCGGGAAAAAGCCTCTGACTATCCATGCTGTCTATGCCTCTCATAATTTTGTAGACATCTATCAGCTCTCCCCTCAGCCTCCATCTTTCCAGTGAAAACAATCCTAGTTTATTCAACCTCTCCTCATAGTTAACACCCTCAAGACCAGGCAACATCCTGGTGAACCTTCTTTGTATTCTCTCCAAAGCTTCCATTTCAGTGATTTTAAATGAAAATACTCTGAAGTCAATAAAGTCTCAGTACTTCGTTATAGATTTATTTTCAGAAATCACCCATTGTAAAACATTAATTATTTTTAAATGAAATAAAGTACATGGTGAGGTGATCCATAGGGTATTTTTTCTCTTGCTAATGCTTTCAGATACTTGGGTTAAGATTTTGCTGTGTGATAACAAATGTGTCTGCGATAATTTTTTTTCTCTTTTAACAACAGAATTCACCCTTTTATTTCGATTGAGCGACTGCTCTCATTAAACTAGTTAGTAGAATTTCATCCAAACTCTTCACATGTATCATTCACACAAAATAATTCACTTTAACCTCATCATCTATCTCTGTAATTTTACTAAAGGCATGGGTTTTGGATGGGTACAGTGAAATGATGGTGTACTATAACCAACATGTTAATCAGGCCTTTATAATTCATGGTAAGCAATCTTAACAAATTAACTTAAGCTCTCAAAACACAACGAGAGTGAAACTTACTGCAAAAACCTATTAATAACATTATTATGTTATTATGGTGTGATTGCACGTCAGTAAGCATATTTTTCTTTTCTGCTAATGTTTAAGATGCATTGTCATCACAATATTTGCTAGGGAAAGCAATCTTTGGCTACATAGAACAGAGGAATTCTGTATCCTATGATGGCAATGGAGTATTAAATTCTGGTAGACGCGAGAAGTCGAAATAGCCAAGCCTACAGATAGAAACTTCTTTGTGACGTCTACAACTGCTAGAATTAAAGATACCAAGTCAGATTCAAAGTCCCAAATTTTCACACCCTAGTCTGGCACACAGAGTTGGAGAAATTCCTGAAATGTCAAAAGTGACAAGACTATTAATGAGCTACAATCATAGATTCTGGTACTGAAGTGCCAATACTAACTTCTTTTGGCAAGATGTAGTTATGGGTGGGTGGCTAAAGAGGGGAGTGTGAAACTCAGCCACTGCACAGATTTAAGAGTTGGGCTATTTTTACTCTTGGGTTTCATTTATATCTCATGGTTCCACATTGGAAATCATTGGGAAGTGACAGAAAATTGCATGGCATAGCGGTCGCCCACCAACCATAAGTGTGGGGTTCCGGTTCACTCATGTTTGGGAAGAGAGGGGAGTCTGGATCGGGGGACCTGAAGCAACATTGTTGCTTCTCCTGGTCCAACAAGGGAAAGAAAGAAAATGTCTTGTCTATTCTTTCTCCTAGCTGATTCTGACTGGCATTCAGTTGGCAAGAAAGCAGAGGCTCTGGGACCAAAGGCTGGTGAAATGTAACTAGCGGGGTGTCACAGGGGTCAGTCCTGGACCTCAACTGTTTACATTCTATATAAATGATCTGCAGGCAGGGACAGAGTGGAACATAGCAAAATTTGAGGATGATACTAAAATAGGTGGGAAAGCAGTCAGTGAAGAGGATATAAAGATTTTACAGATGGATATAGATAAGCTAGGAGAATGGGCCAAAATTTGGCAGATAGAGTTTAATGTGGATAAGTGTGAGGTTATCCATTTTGACAGAAAAAATAGAAAGGCAAATTATTACCTAAATGGAAAGCAGATTCAAAATGTGTCTGGGCAGAGGGATCTGGGTGTCTATGTTCATGAATCACAGGAAGTCGGAATGCAGGTGCAGCATGTAATATAAAAGGCAAATGGGATGTTGGCATTTATTGTAAAAGGGACTGGAGTATAAAAGTAGAGAAGTGCTGTTGCAACTGTATAGTGTGTTGGTGAGACCACATCTGGAGTATTGTGTTTAGTTTTGGTCTCCTTATTATGGGAAGGATGTGGTGGCATTGGAGGCTGTTCCGAGGAGGTTCACCAGATTGATTCTGGGGGCGAAAGGGTTGACGTATGAGGAGAGATTAAACAGTTTGGGCTTGTACTCACTGGAGTTTAGAAGGATGAGATGGAATCTAATCGAGGTATATAAAATTTTAAAAGGGATTGATAAAGAAAATGCAGACCAAATGTTTCCTCTTATGGGGCAATCTAGAATAAGAGGCCACAGGTATAGATTGAGAGGCGATAGATTTTAAACTGAGATGAGGAGGAACTACTTCTCGCAGAGGGTGGTGAATTTGTGGAACTTGCTGCTCCATAGCGCGGTGGAGTCTGAATCATTGAATGGTTTCAAGAGGGAGGTAGACATATTTCTCATTTTAAAAAAGGGAGAGGTGGGTATGGGGAGCAGGAGGGGAGGTGGATTTGAGACTAGGGAGAGATCAGCCATGATCTGACTGAATGGCGGAGCAGGCTCTAAGGGCTGAATTTGCCTACTTCTGCTTCTAATTCCTGTGTTCCTAAGAATGCAAGTTAGAATTCCATTGAGGCCACATTGATTATGCCAGCTTTCAGTCAGAGTCCTTGCTGCCTGCTCAAGAGAGAATATGAAAAGCTAGCTGGTGGGATCCCTGGTGGCTCTTTGGTGGGCAAATAACCTGGGTAAGTTTAACTGTCTGCCCCTTTTATGCCATCTGGGTAACTAAAACCGCCCCTGAATCTATTTTGGTCTGATACCTCAAGAATCTAGGTTGAGTTGCACCAGATAAACCGGTTTATCTAGGATGATTAATCTCTTTCTGTGTGAGAAGGCAACAGAGAACGCTGGCACCACACTTCCAAAGGCAGGGCTAAGGTAATTGGTCTGCAGCTGACACTTGACAGCTGCAAACAAACCAAGATGAGCGGAAGTCTAATGATAGTAACTACTAGGGATAAATGGACAATTATGTATGACCCTGGACTGATGATTTCTGCAAACATAATCATTAAAGAAAAGCAATTATTGTTTAGACATCAAGTAGAATTTTTAAAAAATATATTGTAGAAATCTGAAATGTGACCTGGAACAGTTCTGAAGAAGCGTTCCATTTAAAACATAGCCAATCTTTTTCTATCACTGCTGACCTGATGTGCATTTCCAGCATTTTCTGTTTTATTTACGTAAAGGCTTCCTATTATAGAACATATAGAAAAACTACAGCACAAACAGGCCCTTCGGCCCACAAGTTGCGCCGATCATGTCCCTACTTACCTAGGCCTATATATAGGCTTACCTATAACCCTCTATCCTATTGAGTCCCATGTACTCATCCAGAAGTCTCTTAAATGACCCTATCAAGTTTGCCTCCACCACCATTGATGGCAGCCGATTCCACTCACCCACCACCCTCTGAGTGAAAAACTTACCCCTGACATCTCCTCTGTACCTACTCCCCAGCACCTTAAACCTGTGTCCTCTCGTAGCAGCCATTTCAGCCCTGGGAAAAAGCCTCTGAGAATCCACCCGATCTATACCTCTCAACATCTTGTACACCTCTATCAGGTCACCTCTCATCCTTCGTCTCTCCAAGGAGAAAAGACCGAGCTCCCTCAACCTATCCTCATAAGGCACGCCACCCAATCCAGGCAACATCCTTGTAAATCTTCTCTGCACCCTTTCAATAATTTCTACATCCTTCCTGTAATAAAACTATTGACTGATCACTTTCTCAATCCCTCCTTGTGCTTTCGTCCAACAGAAAAAGAATGGCCAAAATGTGCATGCCGTGCTCATCTGGGCTACCTTGTCTAACTCTAAGTACTTTAGTGATCAATCCAAAGTCAAGCGTTATTGGGTCAATGAATTTCATTGCAGAAGTATCCTGAGAACAGGTTTTAATATATAAAAGAAACATAAAATAAAAGAACCCCTCTTACCTTCTCTGACACTAATGGCCTCTGATCAAGTACTTATTGATTTATTGTCCCTGGTCCATCACTTTCTATTACTTTGGCTGAGGAATCCTCTCACATTTGGGATTGAATCTTTGGGCTCAGTCGAAATCCCCCAAAATGGTTGAGTTGACATCAGGTGCACTGTTAAAATTTGAAAACTATGAACTCGCCCACCCATCCACCACCCGCCTCCACACCCCGTCTCTTCCAGGATTAATGGAGAAGGGACAAGTGTCCAACCAGCTGCCTGCAGACGGATTGCTAAATTGAATATTTTGATGTGGCTAGAAGCCGCTGATTTAACCTGCTTTTCAGGTTTAACCGTGGCTGCTCTGACTTCCCAGGCTTTGAGAGTTACAGCGGGTGAAGGAAGGTGCTGGAGAGAAGGTACGTGCTTCCCATCAAGTTCAGTCCCCAACGCCTTCATATGGGAACACCTTCCCATGTACCACCACCAGTTCTGTTCCTTTTCATAGCCCCTAATTGTCCCATCTCTCCTCTTATACCCTTTTACTATTTCCATGCCTGTAGAAGACTTTTGGATTCCCCTTTATATTAACAGAGTCTTTCCTCAAACTCAATCTTTGCCTCTCGTACTTCCTTTTTCACTTCCCCTCTGAACTTTCTCCACTCAGCCTAGTTCTCGCATGTAATGTCAGCCTTCTACCATCCACACTTTGTCTGCTTTATCTTACTCACTAGCTCTTTCCATCAGTCACTGGGCTCTGGCTTAATTTGTTTGCCCTGTCTTTCCCTCTTCTGGGGATTTTTTATGATTCAGTCATGGGATATGGGGATTGCTGGCTGGGCCAGCATTTAATGCCTATCACTGAGGGCATTTAAGAGTTCAATCACATTGCTTTGGCTCTGGAATCACATGTAGACCAGACCAGGTGAGGATGGCAAATTTCCTTCAAAGAACAAAGAACAATACAGCACAGGAACAGGCCCTTCGGCACTCCAAGCCCGTGCCGCTCCCTGGTCCAAACTAGACCATTCTTTTGTATTCCTCCATTCCCACTCCGTTCATATAGCTGTCTAGATAAGTCTTAAACGTTCCCAGTGTGTCCGCCTCCACCACCTTGCCTGGCAGCGCATTCCAGGCCCCCACCACCCTCTGTGTAAAATATGTCCTTCTGATATCTGTGGTAAAC
The DNA here is from genome assembly GCF_964213995.1 of Mustelus asterias. Classification (NCBI taxonomy): domain Eukaryota; kingdom Metazoa; phylum Chordata; class Chondrichthyes; order Carcharhiniformes; family Triakidae; genus Mustelus; species Mustelus asterias. The sequence continues at coordinate 50,178,269 of NC_135802.1, read as the reverse complement.
CTCTCCCCCTTCACCTTGAACCTATGACCCCTCGTGAACGTCACCACCGACCTGGGGAAAAGCTTCCCACCGTTCACCCTATCTATGCCTTTCATAATTTTATACACCTCTATTAAGTCTCCCCTCATCCTCTGTCTTTCCAGGGTGAACAACCCCAGTTTACCCAATCTCTCGCTACTGCGAGTCTGTGATAGGTATGTCCCTGTCAGGCAAGGAGGAATTGGTAGGGCTAGGGAACCGTGGTGCACCAAAAAAGTTTCTTTGTTGGTTAAAAAGAAAAAGGAGGCTTATGTTCGGATGAGACGTGAGCACTCGGGTAGTGCACTAGAAAGCTTTAGATTGGCTAAGAGGGAGTTGAAGAGCGAGCTTAGAAGGGCTAAAAGGGGACATGAGAAGACTTTGGCGGATAGGGTTAAAGAGAATCCTAAGGCGTTCTATAGGTATGTCAAGAACAGAAGGTTGGTTAGGGCAAGTTTAGGGCCAGTTATAGATGGCAGAGGGAAGTTATGTGTGGAACCGGAGGAGATTGGTGAAGCATTGAACCAATATTTCTCTTCGGTGTTCACGCAAGGGGACATGAATATAGCTGAGGAGGACACTGGGTTGCAAGGGAGTAGAATAGACAGTATTACAGTTGATAAGGAGGATGTGCAGGATATTCTGGAGGGTCTGAAAATAGATAAATCCCCTGGTCCGGATGGGATTTATCCAAGGATTCTCTGGGAGGCAAGAGAAGTGATTGCAGAGCCTCTGGCTCTGATCTTCAGGTCGTCGTTGGCCTCTGGTATAGTACCAGAAGATTGGAGGTTAGCGAATGTTGTCCCATTGTTTAAGAAGGGGAACAGAGACTTCCCCGGGAATTATAGACCGGTGAGTCTCACTTCTGTTGTCGGCAAGATGTTGGAAAAAATTATAAGGGATAGGATTTATAGTTATTTGGAGAGTAATGAATTGATAGGTGATAGTCAGCATGGTTTTGTGGCAGGTAGGTCGTGCCTTACTAACCTTATTGAGTTTTTTGAGAAAGTGACCAAGGAGGTGGATGGGGGCAAGGCAGTGGACGTGGTATATATGGATTTTAGTAAGGCGTTTGATAAGGTTCACCATGGTAGGCTTCTGCAGAAAATGCAGATGTATGGGATTGGGGGTGATCTAGGAAATTGGATCAGGAATTGGCTAGCGGATAGGAAACAGAGGGTGGTGGTTGATAGTAAATATTCATCATGGAGTGCGGTTACAAGTGGTGTACCTCAGGGATCTGTTTTGGGGCCACTGCTGTTTGTAATATTTATTAATGATCTGGATGAGGGTATAGTTGGGTGGATTAGCAAATTTGCTGATGACACCAAAGTCGGTGGTGTGGTAGACAGTGAGGAAGGGTGTCGTAGTTTGCAGGAAGACTTAGACAGGTTGCAAAGTTGGGCCGAGAGGTGGCGGATGGAGTTTAATGCGGAGAAGTGTGAGGTAATTCACTTTGGTAGGAATAACAGATGTGTTGAGTATAGGGCTAACGGGAGGACTTTGAATAGTGTGGAGGAGCAGAGGGATCTAGGTGTATGTGTGCATAGATCCCTGAAAGTTGGGAATCAAGTAGATAAGGTTGTTAAGAAGGCATATGGTGTCTTGGCGTTTATTGGTAGGGGGATTGAATTTAGGAGTCGTAGCGTTATGTTGCAACTGTACACAACTCTGGTGCGGCCGCACTTGGAGTACTGTGTGCAGTTCTGGTCCCCACATTACAGGAAGGATGTGGAGGCTTTGGAGAGGGTGCAGAGGAGGTTTACCAGGATGTTGCCTGGTATGGAGGGGAGATCCTATGAGGAGAGGCTGAGGGATTTGGGATTGTTTTCGCTGGAAAGGCGGCGGCTAAGAGGGGATCTTATTGAAACATATAAGATGATTAGAGGTTTAGATAGGGTGGATAGCCTTTTTCCTCTGATGGAGAAATCCAGCACGAGGGGGCATGGCTTTAAATTGAGGGGGGGTAGTTATAGAACCGATGTCAGGGGTAGGTTCTTTACCCAGAGGGTGGTGAGGGATTGGAATGCCCTGCCAGCATCAGTAGTAAATGCGCCTAGTTTGGGGGCGTTTAAGAGATCCGTAGATAGGTTCATGGACGAAAAGAAATTGGTTTAGGTTGGAGGGTCACAGTTTTTTTTTTTAACTGGTCGGTGCAACATCGTGGGCCGAAGGGCCTGTTCTGCGCTGTAATGTTCTATGTTCTATGTTCTCCTCATAACTAAGCCCCTCCATACCAGGCAACATCCTGGTAAACCTCCTCTGTACTCTCTCCAAAGCCTCCACGTCCTTCTGGTAGTGTGGCGACCAGAACTGGACGCAGTATTCCAAATGCGGCCGAACCAATGTTCTATACATCTGCAACATCAGACCCCAACTTTTATACTCTATGCCGCGTCCTATAAAGGCAAGCATGCCATATGCCTTCTTCACCACCTTCTCCACCTGTGACGTCACCTTCAAGGATCTGTGGACTTGCACACCCAGGTCCCTCTGCGTATCTACACCCTTTATGGTTCTGCCATTTATCGTATCGCTCCTCCCTACATTATTTCTACCAAAATGCATCACTTCGCGTTCATCTGGATTGAACTCCATCTGCCATTTCTTTGCCCAAATTTCCAGCCTATCTATATCCTTCTGTAGCTTCTGACAATGCTCCTCACTATCTGCAAGTCCTGCCAATTTTGTGTCGTCCGCAAACTTACTGATCACCCCAGTTACACCTTCTTCCAGATCGTTTATATAAATCACAAACAGCAGAGGTCCCAATACAGACCCCTGCGGAACACCACTAGTCACAGGCCTCCAGCCGGAAAAAGACCCTTCCACTACCACCCTCTGTCTTCTGTGACCAAGCCAGTTCTCCACCCATCTAGCCACCTCCCTCTTTATCCCATGAGATCCAACCTTTTTCACCAGCCTACCATGAGGGACTTTGTCAAACTAAAGGACATTAGTGAAGGACATTAGTGAAGCAGATGATTTTTTACGGCAATCGACAATGGTTTCATGGTCATCTTTAGACTTCTAATGCCAGATTTGTATTGAATTCAAATTTCACCATCTGCCATGGTGGGAATCGATCTTGGATCCCCAGAGTACAACTCTGGGTCTCTGGATTACTAGTGTAGCAAGAATACCATTACACCACTGCCTCCCCAGCAGTCTACCTTGATTGTATTTGAATCACCTCTTTAAAGGCAGCCCATTGTCTGCCAACTTTTCACAACAATTTATTTCATCTCCTGACTCCCCAAAGCCAGTCCTCCATCTCTAAGACAATGTCAGGAGTCTGATGGAATACTCTCCACTTGCCAGTAGCTTCAACAATGCTCAGGAAGCTCGACATCATCCAGGATGAAATAGCCCACTTGATTGGCACCCCATCCACAAACCTTCACTCTCTTCACCACTGACACACAGGCCGGAATTTTACTACCCCCCACGTGAATCGGAGCGGGCGAAGGGCAGACCATGGAAATTTCCATTGACCTTGGGCGGGATTTTACCGTTTCGGGACGAACGAGGCCGTAAAATACCGCCCACAGTGGCAGCAGCGTATATCATCTACAAGATGCACTGCACCAACTCACTAAAGCTGTTTGGACAGAATCTTCCAAACTCACGAGCGCTACCATCTAGATGGACAAGGGCAGCAAATGCTAGGGGACACCACAACCTGCAGATTTCCCTCCAAGCCACAAACCAGCCTAACTTGGAAATATATCACCATTTCTTCACTATTGCTGCATCAAGATCTTGGAACTCCCTACCTAATAGCATGATGGATGGACTGTAGTGAATCACATCTGACTCCCCTCCCAAACACCTCCCTGATCCATTTACCTTTTCCCTGGCTCATCTCACAGTGCTGGAATCTTTAAACCTATCTGGTTTACAGCAGGGGCTATAAAGAGGGTGTCATTTCCCCTGACGTTGCTACCATGCAGTGGAAATAGTCCACAGCTGCTGCACTCCCATCAGGCCCGGCTTGAAAGATCAGATGAGAAATGCCTACTTTCCAAAGTCAAGAAAAATGATTAGCTGAGCTGACAGGGGTAACTTCATCCTGGGAACTTCCCCATCAGAATTGGTCATCGTGTTACGGTGTACAACAGGAAAGGAAATAAAAATTCTGACCAACGCATCAGTCACCATTGTGAAGCAGATGTGGGGAGTGCAGTACCTGACATGGCAGTGCTCACTGGGGCAGGGTTATATGCATAACATTTGGAGGATAATGGTAATCTTGCCAACCACTCATAGTGCCATCCCAATAGTGTTGGGACATTGCTGCAGGTGACAAGCTCTGACCTGGAGCAAGTGAAGGCAGTTATCCTATGTAATTGGTAAATTAATGTGCCAAAGGCTGTAGAATGATCTGAGGCCAGGTGACCTCTCTGACCTACCTTCTTTCAGTTAACTGAGGAGGCTGTTAGCGTACAAGTATCTGGCACATGCAGGGTTAATGCAGGACTGAGTATAGTATCGCCCACACAGTGATGTAAGAAGACATATGACCCAGACCAAGGGCCAGTGTGGGGTTCGCTAGAAACATGATAAGACTTAGACATGAAGATAGCACCTTTCCTGTACTCGTTACCGTATATAGTTACAAGTATTGACTAAAATCTTATTGCTAACATACAAGAACCTCACTAGCAGACACGTTCTATAACCAACTGACTGTCAAATTAACATTTTCATTAATTTCTGAATTATGGAAATATGTCTCACCAAGAACACTGCACCAGCTGTACTGTGACTATTGTTCAAAGACTTCAGAAGCTATTTAAGCGTTGCCACTAAACAACCCCTCCGTTCAAAGCAAAAAAAGCAAATCTAGCAGAAGTCCTGGATAAGTTTTTGATATAAATGGGGAGGCGATGGCCTAGTGGTATTATCGCTTGACTATTAATCCAGAAACCCAGATAATGTTCTGGGGACCTGGGTTCGAATTCCGCCACGGCAGATGGTGGAATTTGAATTCAATAAAAAAAAAATCTGGAATTAAGAATCTGCTGATGACCATGAAACCATTGTCGATTGTCAGAAAAACCCACCTGGTTCACTAATATCCTTTAGGGAAGGAAATCTGCCATCCTTACCTGGTCTGGCCTACATGTGACTCCAGCGCCACAGCAATGTGGTTGACTCTTAACTGCCCTCTGAAATGGCCCAGCAAGCCATTCAGTTCTATCAATCGCTACAAAGTCGCAACAAAGAAATTAAACCGGACGAACCACCTGGCATTGATCTAGGCACTGGAAAAGACAACTGTTAAACAAACAGCCCTGTCGACCCTACAAACTCCTCCTTGCTAACATCTGGGTGCTGGTGCCAAAATTGGGAGAGCTATCTCATCAACTAGTCAAGCAACAGCCTGACATCGTCATTCTCACGGAATCATACCTTACTGATAACACCCCAGACAACACCATTACTATCCCTGGATATGTCCTGTCCCAGCGGCAGGACAGACCCAGCAGAGGTGGTGGCACAGTGGTATACAGTCGGGAGGGAGTTGCCCTGGGAGTCCTTAACATTGATTCTTGACCCCATGAAGTCTCATGGGGTCTCAATTCAGGTTAAACATGGGCAAGGAAACCTCTTACTGGTTACCACGTACCGTTCTCCTTCGGCTGAGAATCAGTACTCCTTCATGTTGAACAACACTTGGAGGAAGCACTGAGGGTGGCAAGGGCAAAATGTACTCTGGATGGGAGATTTCAATGTCCACCACCAAGAGTGGCTCGGCAGCAGCACTACTGATCGAACTGGTCGGGTCCTAAAGATATAACTTCCAAACTGGGTCTGCAGCAGTTGCTGAAGGAACCAACAAGAGGAAATAACCTGCTTGATCTCATCATTGCCAATCTGCCAGCTGCAGATGCATCTGTCCATGACAGTATCGGTAAGAGTGACCACCGCACAGTCCTTGTGGAGACGAAGTCCCGCCTTCACATTGAGAATAACCTCCATTGTGTTGTGTAGCACTATCACCGTGACAAATGGGACAGACTTCGATCTGATCCAGCAACTCAAGACTGGGTATCCATGAGGCACTGTAGGCCATCAACAGCAGCGGAATTGTACCCCAGCACAATCTGTTACCTCATGGCCCGGTATATCCCCCACTCAACCATTACCATCAAACCAGGGGATCAACCCTGGTTCAATGGAGAGTGCAGGAGGGCATGCCAGGAGGAGCATCAGGCATATCTAAAAATGAGGTATCAACCTGGTGAAGCTACCAAACAGGACTACTTGCATGCCAAATGGCAAAAACAGCAAGTGATAGACAGAGCTAAGCGATCCCACAACCAATGGATCAGATCTAAGCTCTGCAGTCCTTCCACATCTAATCGAGAATAGTGGCGGACAATTAAACAAATCACTGGAGGAGGAGGCTCCACAAATATCCCCATTCTCAATGATGGAGGAGCCCAGCACATCAGTGCAAAAGATAAGGCTGAAGTATTCACAGCAATCTTCAGCCAGAAGTGCTGAGTGGATGATCCATCTTGGCCTCCTCTAGTGGTCCCCAGCATCTCAGATGCCAGAACCCAGCCAATTCGATTCATTCCACGTGATATCAAGAAATGGTTGGAGGCACTGGATATTGCAAAGGCAATGGGCCCTGAAAACAGTCCGGCAATAGTACTGAAGACTTGTGCTCCAGAACTTGCTGCTCCCCTAGCCAAGCTCTTCCAGAACAGTTACAACACTGGCATCTACCCAACAATGTGGAAAATTGCCCAGGTATGTCCTATACGCAAAAAGCAGGATAAATCCAACCTGGCCAATTACCGCCCAATCAGTCTACTCTCGATCATCAGTAAAGTGATGGAAGGGGTCACCAACTGTGCTATCAAGCAGCACCTGCTCAGCAATAATCTGCTCAGTGACGCCCAGTTTGGGTTTTGCGAGGGTCACTCAGCTGCTAACCTAATTACAGCCTTGGTTCAAACATGGACAAAAGAGCTGAATTACAGAGGTAAGATAAGAGTGACAGCCCTTGACATCAAGGCCGCATTCGATCGAGTGTGGCATCAAGGAGTCCTAGTGAAACTGGAATCAATGAGTATCAGGGGCAAACTCTCCGCTTGTTGGAATCATACCTGGCACATAGGAAGATGGTTGTGGTTGTGAAGAGTCAGTCATCTCAGCTCCAGGACATCTCTGCAGGCGTTCCTCAGGGTAGTGTCCCAGGCCCAATAATCTTCAGCTGCTTCATCAATGACCTTCCCTCCATCATAAGATCAGAAGTAGGGATGTTCACCGATGATTGCATAATGTTCAGCACCATTCGCGACTCCTCAGATACTGAAGCAGTCCATGTTCAAATGCAACAAGATCTGGACAATATCCAGACTTGGGCTGACAAGTGGCAAGTAACATTTGTGCCACACACATGCCAGGCAATGGCCATCACCAATAAGAGACACTCTAACCACCGCCCCTTGACATTCAATGGTGTAACCATCACTGAATCCCCCTACTGTCAACATCCTTGGGGTTACCATTGACCAGAAACTCAACTGGACTCACCACATAAACGCAGTGGCTACAAGAGCAGGTCAGAGGCTAGGGATATCATCGATAATCACGAGTGAGGTGCCGGAAGATTGGAGAGTGGCAAAAGGGCTGCTGGGAAAAGCCAGGGAACTGCAGGCCAGTGAGCCTCACATCTGTGATGGGTAAGTTGTTGGGAGGTATTTTGAGAGACAGGATCTGCAGGCATTTAGAGATGCAAGGACTGATTAGGGACAGTCAGCATGGCTTTGTGGAAGTGGAGTGGAAAATCATGCCTCACAAATTTGATTGAGTTTTTTGAAGGGGTAACCAAGAAGGTAGATGAGGGCAGTGCAGTTGATGTTGCCTACAAGGACTTTAGCAAGGCCTTTGACAAGGTACCACATGGTAGATTGTTGCATAAGGTTAAATCTCACGGGATCCAGGGTAAGGTATCTAAATGGATACAAAATTGGCTTCTTGACAGAAGCCAGAGGGTGGTTGTAGAGGTTGTTTTTCAAACTGGAGGCCTGTGACCAGCGGTGTGCCTCAGGGATCAGTGCTGGGCCCACTGTTATTTGTCATTTATATTAATGATTTGGATGAGAATATAGGGGGCATGGTTAGTAAGTTTGCAGATGACACCAAGATTGGTGGCATGGTGGACAGTGAGGAAGGTTATCTCCAATTGCAGCGGGATCTTGATCAATTGGGCCAGTGGGCTGACGAATGGCAGATGGAGTTTAATTTAGACAAATGCGAGGTAATGCATTTTGGTAGATTGAACCAGGGCAGGACTTACTCAGTTAATGGTAAGGCGTTGGGGAGAGTTACAGAACAAAGAGATCTGGGGGTGCATGCTCATAGCTCCTTGAAAGTGGAGTCACAGGTGGACAGAATGGTGAAGAAGGCATTCGGCATGCTTGGTTTCATCGATCAGAACATTGAATACAGGAGTTGGGACGTCTTGTTGAAGTTGAACAAGACATTGGTAAGGCCACACTTGGAATACTGTGTGCAATTCTGGTCACCCTATTATAGAAAGGATATTATTAAACTAGAAAGAGTGCAGAAAAGATTTACTAGGATGCTACCGGGACTTGGTGGCTTGAGTTATAAGGAGAGGCTGGATAGAGTGGGACTTTTTTCTCTGGAGCGTAGGAGGCTGAGGGGTGACCTTATAGAGATCTATAAAATAATGAGGGGCATAGATAAAGTAGATAGTCAATATCTTTTCCCAAAGATAGGGGAATCTAAAACTAGAGGGCATAGGTTTAAGGTGAGAGGGGAGAGGTACAAAAGCATCCAGAGGGGCAATTTTGTTCACACAGAGGGTGGTGTCTGGAACAAGCTGCCAGAGGTAGTAGTAGAGGTGGGTACAATGTCTTTTAAAAAGCATTTAGATAGTTACATGGATGAGATGGGTATAGAGGGATATGGGCCAAATGCGAGCAATTGGGATTAGCTTAGGGGTTTTAAAAAAATGGTGGCATGGACAAGTTGGGCTGAAGGGCCTGTTCCATGCTGTAAACCTCTCTGACTCTATGAATACTGCAGCGAGTAACTCACCTCCTGATTTCCCAGAGCCTATCCACCATCTACAAGGCACAAGTCAGGAGTGTGATGGAATACTCCCACTTGCCTGGATGGGTGCAGCTCCAACAACACTCAAGAAGCTTGACACCATCCAGGACAAAGCAGCTCGCTTGTTTGGCACCGCATCCACAAACATTCAATCCCTCCACCACCGACGTTGAGTAACAGCAGTGTCCACTATCTACAAGATGCTCTGCAGCAATTCACCAAAGGTCCTTAGACAGCACCTTCCAAACCCACGACCACTTCCATCTAGAAGGACAAGGACAGCAGATAAATAGGAACACCAGCACTTGCAAGTTCCCCTCTAAGCCACTCACCATCCTGACTTGGAAATATATCGCCATTCCTTCGCAGTCGCTGGGTCAAAATCCTGGAATTCCCTCCTGAACGGCATTGTGGGTCAACCCACAGAACATAGACTACAGCGATTCAAGAAGGCAGCTCACCTTCCCAAGGGCAACTAAGGATGGGCAATAAATGCTGGCCAGCCAACAACATCGATGTCCCACGAATGAATTTAAAAAAAACAAATCTGTGGGATTACCCCGACTAGCGCCTTAAATGTTTGCAAGCATTTCAGCACATTTGAAAAGAATAGCCCTGATCTCAGCCCTGTAAGATGCTGGCACAAGGTTTTCACTTCCAATTCTCCGCTTGCGGACCTGCTGTTGCAACACAAGGCTGGGGAATTGGCCCGTGTATGATGATGGATATTGGAACATGAACCATGACACATTTGCACTCAGCAGATGTGCATCCACTGAAAAACGTGAAAACGACAGATTGGGTGTGCTAATTGGCCACTTGCTGTGAATCTCATTACAAGAAGAGGTGACGAAGAGAAGGCATGGTTAAGATTTTCTAAAGATTCAAATGACATAGGCCATAGAATAAAGCTGTTTATTCAATTTGCATCGTGATCACAATGCAAAATTAAAGATGTGATGAGCGATTAGGAGATTTTGTTTTAGAATTAGTCATTCTCATCAAAAACAGGCACTGCATCAACTCATTTAAAAAAGAGCTGATCAAGTTTTTGTTTTGTAAAGTACTGAAAGCGATAAAAATATTTATAGACACATCAGTGATTCAACAATATTTGAAATGCTGTGGCTGTAGTTCAGTTGGAATTATGAGAATATCCATGGTTGAAGAAATTAGCTTGTAATGTTGCTTTGATATGCTGCAATATTCCTTTGTTTATCATACCGGGTCTGGAAAAAGTTTTAAAATACGTTGTGACAGTTTTACCTGTGGTAATTTGTCTCCTTGGAGGAGCTTAAAGGAGTCGAGGAGAAGATACAAAGTGGAAGAAAACAGACCTGATATTTCTGTAAACTTGAATTTATTTCAAAAAACGTAAAATACAAAACCTTGAAAATGCTGAAGAAACTCAGCGGCCGGGATTTTACCGGCATGCCTGCCTGAGGCTCATAAGAGCGCACCCGAGGCCAATGGAGAATTCCGTTCTGTGAGCCTCGCCTGCCCTGATTTTGGGGCAGGCGTGCCGGTAAAATCAGGGCCAGCAGGTCTGACAGCATCTGTGGAGAGAGAACAGAGCCAACATTTCGAGTCCGGATGACTATTCGCCAGAGTGACGAAGGGTCATCCAGACTCAAAACATTGGCTGTATTCTCTCTCCACAGATACTGTCAGACCTGCTGAGTTTCTCCAGCATTTTCTGTTTTTGTTTCAAATTCCAGCATCCGCAAAATTTTGACTTTATTTAAGTACAAAAGCTTATTAGGGTTGTTGGGAATTCCTCTCCCCTTGTTATAGCTGAGATTATTAAAATTCATTTGTGGGATGGGAGTGCCACTGGCAAGGTCAGCATCTGTTGCCCGTTCCAAATTGCTCTTGAGAAGGTGGTGGTTGGATGGGTTAACAGGTCCCATGGCTTAATTTCTAGACATGATGTGGAGATGCCGGCATTGGACTGGGGTAAACACAGTAAGAACACCAGGTTAAAGTCCAACAGGTTTATTTGGTAGCAAACGCCACTAGCTTTCGGAGCGCTGCTCCTTCGTCAGGTGGAGTGGGAGATCTGCTCACAAACAGGGCACAGAAACACAAACTCAATTTACAGAACAATGATTGGAATGCGAGTCTTTACAGCTAAACAAGTCTTAAAGATACAGACAATGTGAGTGGAGAGAGCATTAAGTACAGGTTGAAGAGATGTGTATTGTCTCCAGACAGGACAGCTAGTGAGATTTTGCAAGTCCAGGCAAGTTGTGGGGGCAAGGCAAGGCGGCCTTCACAATGCACGACAGCGCAGGGTCGCTGAGCAGAAACTGACAGCCAAGTTCTGCACACATGAGGACGGCCTAAACCGGGATCTTGGGTTTATGTCACACTATCAGTAACCCCCACAGCTTGCTTGGACTTGCAAAATCTCACTAGCTGTCCTGTCTGGAGACAATACACATCTCTTTAACCTGTGCTTAACGCTCTCTCCACTCATATTGTCTGTACCTTTAAGACTTGATTAGCTGTAAAGACTCGCATTTCAATCATTATTCTGTAAATTGAGTTTGTGTCTCTGTATGCCCTGTTTGTGAGCAGATCTCCCACTCCACCTGACGAAGGAGCAGCACTCCGAAAGCTAGTGGCGTTTGCTACCAAATAAACCTGTTGGACTGTAACCTGGTGTTGTTAGACTTCTTACTTAATTTCTAGACCTCAGGAGACCGTTAGAAATATTTGTAGTACTGTGCTAATTGCTTGAATTCTTGAAGTTTAATGGCCATGTTTATATTTTTGATTATATAATTGTTTATACTTTTAACTATATAATTTAATTATATAATTGATGGCCTTATGCATATATCCTGTTTTATTTGCTGAGTTTGAGGGATAACCCGGAGCCATTTATATTTTCATAACAGTTGCCAGTGCTTCCTTATTTAAATGAAAGAAGTTTCACCTTGCAGGACTATCAATATCATGTCCATAGCATTAGCATCCAATATCTTTTCCTGTAACTATCAGGAAAGTAGTCCTTTTGACTTGTAAAGAAAAACACTATGATGAGATTTTCTGCCTCAATATAATTCAATGACATGTCAAACTGTGATTTACATTAACTTGGGTAGATATAACCTGAAAGTCTAATGTCAGTTCTGATTGTTTTCAAAGAAATTTCCAACATGCAGAGCACAATGCATAGTAACACTGATTCATTTGAATTGCAGGGTGGAGAACACTGTTATTACCATGGCAAAATCCAAGGAAATGCAGAATCCTCTGTGGCTCTTTCAACGTGTCATGGACTACAGTAAGTGATAAGAAATTTAGAATTTTCGTATTTAATGTTGACTCTAAATTACTTTGTTCTGACCTCCTTCTGGAATGCATCGGAATCATGGACGGAATTTTCCATTCTGGAGACTAAGGGCGGGATTTTCCGGCCACACTTGCCCAAGACTAGAAATTCCCACCCAAGGTCAGCAGACCTTTGCACGGTCCGCCCGCTATGATTCCCGTGGTGGGCGGGACGGGAAAATTCCGCTCCATGAGTGGTGGTGGGTGGGTTTCGCTGGGCTTTATGTGCTGGGTGTGTGTTGGGAAATTGCACCCGATTTCATTCTTGAAAGCTCATTAATTATGCATCTGCGCGTAGCTCTCTGAATCACATGGCAAGGTAGGCAGCGATTCGTCTGCCCCACCATAACTCAACGGCGCTGAAGATCCGGGCCCTGCCTGAGACCCGCAGCACAAACTGAGTGCTCTCCTCCCGGATTATGGAGGCACCCACACCGAGGAGACAAACTCTACACCCTCTCTAGTGTGGCGTCACACTGGCATTGCTGAGAAACTGGAACAGCACTGTTGCAGGTGGGTATTGAATGTTGCACAAGCAAAGTGTAATGAGGCAAAGTCACAGTTGCACACTGCTTTAGTCTGACCGTTATTTAGACCAGCCTAATTTCCTGCCTGCGTGCCTCATAGTTGGGAGGGAGAACATTATTCTGGCGAGGAGTGTTTTCACGTATTCATGACATGGCAATGCACGTAAATGGTGTTCCTCACGTGAATCATTGGAAATGTTTCTCCACCATCGGACCTCCATGGTGAGGGGAATATACCAATTTGATTTCCTGTCAGCAGGATTCCAGTTTTTGGCCTTTCTCTGAATTTTTCACTCCTGCTCACCGAGACGCCCGCCACTGGCAGCAATGTCACAGAATCAGTTGGGTGGATAGTGATGAGTGGGTTGAGGAATGAGGGGTGGGGGGTGGTCTCTTTGAGAACTGTGTTGCTGATGTCAAGGTTTTTACTCATGGGGCAAGTGGGTGAAAAGGATAGGGAGCTGTTCTGATTCTTCAATTCTACCTGTGATTAATTGGGTGTTGAAGTTATTTGATCTTAATCTTGCTTCTGTTTTCCTTGGGTGGAATTTTTAGGATAGATGCTATCCTGAGAGTCAGCATGTAACATGTGACCGCCAACTCTCAGTGGCCCACTGCCATTTAGCACTCCATTGAGTGTTGATTGGCAGTGGACGGGACTTTCATCTGCCCTTGGAAGGCACTCCCACCTTGGAGAGCTGTTGACCAATCCCTCCAAGCACAGTGCTGCAGTGGCCAGAAGAGGTACTGCAGTGCTCTGCCTGGAACTACATCATGTAGAATCATAGAATCATAGAAACCCTACAGTGCATAAGGAGGTCATTCGGCCCATCAAGTCTGCACCGACCACAATCCCACCCAGGCCCTATTCCTGTAACCCCACATATTTACCTGCTAATTCCCTGACACTGGAGTCAATTTAGCATGGCCAATCAACCTAACCCGCACATCTTTGGACTGTGGGAGGAAACCGGAGCACCAGAAGGAAACCCACCCAGACACGGGGAGAATGTATAACCTCTGCACAGGCAGTGACCCGATGGTGGAATTGAACCTGGGTCCCTGGTGGTGTGAGGCAGCAGTGCTATCCACTGTGCCACTCCAAATGAGAGAAACTTGAGCTTTTCAGCCTTGGAAGGAGAAAGTTTTTTTTTTAATTCCACATCTGCCTTGGCGAGATTTGAACCCAGATCCCCAGAACATTAGCTGAGTTTCTGGATTAATAGTCTCGCGATAATACCACTCGGCCATCCCCTCCCCAACCCTGGGACTCTGTGGACGAGTTGGTTGTTGTTGCCTCGGGGTGTCAGGAGGAAGGGTGATCGCTGCATAGGGGAGTGGGGCAGGATGGGAAGGGACAGCCAGAGATCCCAGGTGCTGGAAGGAGGGTGCCCGAAGTCTGAAAAAGCCTTCAACTTGAGGCACCTCCACCCCATTCTGTCAGTGACTGAGACAAGTTGAAAAATGGATTGCCCGCCTGCCCATTCTGCCCATGTGAAGACCTAAAATTTGCAGAGGTAATGTAGTATTCTGGGCAACAGGGCAGATAATCCCTTCAGTTGGCTCCATAACTGTCGGCAGGCGCACTGCCAAACCGGACCTGCGCTCACTAACCAAAATGATGATGTCGAGATGTGCGCCTGACATCATCACGTGTTATTTTACACTCTTCCGGGTTGCCCGCACGCCTGGCTGGGACACGTAAAATTCTGCTCCTTAAGTATTTAGATAGGGGGAAGAAACTTGTTTGTATAATGCCACACAGTTTACATTGATTCCCTGGTGATCGGCAGTAGGTATAATGCGGCTGAGTTAGTCATCTAATTCCTCAAAGTTCTTCCTGAATGGAGCAAGCTTATGAAAATCTTAATTAATTTAGATCCCCATATTCTTAAACACTCAGCACTTAATTTATTTTAAGAACAGATAACAAGCTTAAAACCACATCCATCATATCCATATTGAGTTAATATTGAAATGCCCAGAGACCTGTGAACATTTTTGAGAAGCTATTCTGTTTACTAGGCCATAAAAATTACATACATATTTATTCCTATCTTTTATCTCACTTCAATGACTAATGGCAAGTTACACATTTTATAATAGAAAATAGAGTAGAATTTGAAGTTTGTTGCTTTTACTATGGTCCAAACTCAGCAAGAAGGAGATTTTTACATTAAATGAAGGAGAAATGATCATATGCCTGTTTGAAGATCTTAACATTCCCTTCTGGCCAAAAATATATGTGAGACTTTTATTGAAGATGTACAGCGAAACTGATAAAGCTTAGATTATTCTAATTACACAGCAAATCAAAAGCAGTGTTGTTCTTACAAGTGATTCATTACAAAGGGTTCATTGTAAAGGTTCAGAGATTTAAAAATAACTACACTGCTGCATTAGTATTCACTTTTCAGTCACTGCCACTAAGGATGGGAATGATGAAAGTGCACCATGAGGGATAGCACCCTCATCCTTCTCCATGACATACTCAGCCAGGGAGTGTCTGATGTCTGCCGGAAGGCACCAACTCGGGGAGCTGGCATCCACTCCAAGGATCTCTGCACTGTCAGTGCCACTGACCAGTCCATCTACCCAGTGTCTCATGGATTCAGTAGATGTTAGTGCACAGATCTTGCACCTACTCATTCTGTGGCGATGAAGAAGCACATCTAGTCATAGCCTGAGCCAGGAGCTAGATGGACTCCTCCAACCTCTGCCCAAGACCTTGCACTGCCTCAGGAGCAGATCTGGGAGCACATCTTCTGCTGCTGTTCAATGTAAAGCTTTCTTTCCTGTGATGCCCAAGGCCCTGCACCTGTGCCCACCTCCCTCTGCCTCTGGCATCTCCTTCTGCACATTCGTGAGGGAGAATATTTGCACTGGTGGACGTGTATTCGTAAGGTGTATTGGTGCCACCTTCTTCTCCCTTGTGCAGCTGAGGGCCCACTGACATATAGAGAGATGGCCCCGGCTTGCACATTAGCACCTGCAGGATACAGAAGAAAGGATGATTAGGGCTGATCTAGGATCGTAGGAACCGTTGTAATGTTGAGACAACCTTAAGTTACTCAGTGCACAATGCACTACATTCTCTTAACTATCAATTTATCTTCTGTAATCACTAGATGCAACAGGGGCTCTTGCTCAGTTGTTAGGCCTGACAATCTCTATTCCCATTTCCTGAGCTATCTCCATTGCTGTCCTCACCATGAGAGTTATTCAATGTAGGAATGGTACCCCCCCACACCACTTCCCATTTGGACTCTCTACCTCCCATTATGCATGCAATTTTCCTGCAAGGACTAAGAGAACGGGATAAGCCTCTCTTGTTCTTTGTGTCCATCTGCCCCTATCCATAAGGAATTGTGTGTTTCAGTAGTCATGATGTGGAGATGCCGGCGTTGGACTGAGGTAAGCACAGTAAGAAGTCTCACCACACCAGGTTAAAGTCCAACAGGTTTATTTGCTACCAAATAAACCTGTTGGACTTTAACCTGGTGTTGTGAGACTTCTTACTGTTTCAGTAGTCACAGGTCCTCAGCAGTGCTGCAATACCAGCATTCTGAAGAGCCATTAATCGCCTTGGGAATAGAACCATGTTGAGAAACTGCATGCACCCTTAAGCTCCTCAGGTGCTTTATCTACTGGAGGGTCCAAGCCCTGAGACTTATCTGGAGGGGTGGAGTTTGCATTGTCCTTGTCAGAATGTATGAAATTGTTAAACCTTTCTCAACACTGAACTCATCTTCTCCTTGCCTCACTTCTGCCTCACACTGTAGCAGTAGTCTGAAGCCAGGTCTGCTTGGTCTCAGCGGCTGACCTCCTTCGTGCAACCACTGGGAAAAGTACCTCCCTCCTCTTCCTCACTGCCTCCACCATGAGATTCAGGTCCACATCAATAGGGGGACAGCAATGCACAGGGTGTTAGGTCTCTAGCTAATTTGAGTCATCAAACCTTTCTTTGGTTCTGTGGAAGACTTTGGCACAGTCCACCGTTCTCAGCTTCAGAACACGCAGCAGCCTAAATTTGGTGTGGGAGTGTAAATGAGTCCCAGACTGGAACTGACCCACTTTGTTCTGTCCCCACTGGCTCTAATTGGACAGTAAGACTATATCTATATAAGCTAAAATAGTGAGTTTCCCACTGAAATTGTTTTTCTGATCTGAAAACAAACCTGCCTCTGCAGTGGAAATCCAGCCCAAACTGATTGCAAGACATTTTCGTGTTCATATCCAATGTGCCAGCTGCTGCAAAAGTTATGACACACAACAGTCTCAGTAACTCAACTCGTGATCAAACATTTTGCTGTAACGCAGTAAACTGAACATTACAGGAGCTTTCTCTTGGTGTCCTCTGACCTTTTTTTTTCATTAAATTTTAATAATTTTCTGTAGGTAATTTTAACTCTATATTTTCCAAATTAAATATGGGCAATTGATGAATTAACTGCAATTAGGAATTATAATCTTAAGTGTTTCTGTTGACCGCGTTTAAATGTGGTATGCTAATTAGACAACAAAGCTTGGGAAACTGGTTGGGAGAAGTTACTGAATACATCATTGTGAAGGAGATGAATTAACAGCAGTAGTTACAGTTATTAACCCAGAGCACTTCACAAAACTTGGCACTTCAACCACATATGTTGATTCAGCTCCTTCACACTCTGGTACAATGTCTTGCCTAAGACAGTTCACTAAATGATGTAATCGGCAGTCATTCTTCCAGTCAAAGGGGTTGATTCAGTGGCGCAGTGTATGGGAGATCAGGTGTACAATTGGTGAAGGGAGATGGAGAGGAGGTTCCACAACAATCTCTGACAAAGATGCAATTTATCATTCTTCTGCATTTCATGAGCTCATAAAAGAAATTGTAATTACATTTTAAAACAGTATTGTGCAACCTTTTCATGCGGGGGGGGAGGGGGAGACTCATTTCATTTTTTCCTCATTCAAGGAGTCAATGAGTAAATTTCAGAAAAATAAAGTTTGGCACAACGTTAAACATGTTTCTTTTAAATGCTGACATATGAAAAGAAACAACAATGTCAAAGCAATAAATTGATAGTTAAAAATGATTAATAAATAAAGGTGGCCATTGGAGTGAGTGTGTACGTGTTCAGCTCACCCCCAGTCTCAATGTATTCACTCACTCACTCACCCTAACCCACTGAGAGAGTGGGCAAGAGTGTGTGAACAAAGAACAATACAGCACAGGAACAGGCCCTTCGGCCCTCCAAGCCCGCGCCGCTCCCTGGTCCAAACTAGACCGTTCTTTTGTATCCCTCCATTCCCACTCCGTTCATGTGGCTATCTAGATAAGTCTTAAACGTTCCCAGTGTGTCCGCCTCCACCACCTTGCCCGGCAGCGCATTCCAGGCCCCCACCACCCTCTGTGTAAAATACGTCCTTCTGATATCCGTGTTAAACCTCTCCCCCCTCACCTTGAACCTATGACCCCTTGTGTTGGTGTAGATGTGGCAGGTGGTGAGTGGTGAGGGTGAATGAGAACCCTGAGACTGGGAGTGAGACACCCTCGCTCAAACACATTCTCCCTCTACCCCCCAAACCTCCAAACTCTCTCACAGACACTCTTCCCCCCCCTCTCTCTCTCTCTCTCTCTCACACACACACTCTTCCCTCTCTGTCTCACACATACATACACTCTTCCCTCTCTCACAAACACACACATTCTTCCCTCTCACAAACACACACACTCTTCTCTCTCTCACATACACACACACACTTTTCCCTCTCTCACAAACATACACTCTTCCCTCTCCCATGCACACATACTCACCCTCTCCTCTCTCCCCCTCATACTCTCACTCTAGTAGACTCTGCACTTGCTTCATGCCCTCCTGGCCCCATCTCACCTCAGGGTTTCTTGGCCACGCCATCATCGTCGGCCCTCCAGGGCTCCGTTCTCATCTCGGGCTGCCTCAGCCCCACCTCAGGCTCCATGCATTTCCTCCGAGCCCCGCACCCACCACTGGTCTTACCGCTGTACATACCAGCGTGCTCAGAGCTCTGGAAGCAGAGAACTGAAATTGAAAAAACTTACCTTTTCACTATTCGCTACACAGTCATGGGCTGGTATCTCCCTGCATTTGCTGCTGATATCTGTGATTGGAGCAAGCAGCAATTTCCAAATATGAGTCTTTTCAATAGAGTCTACGTCCAACACTGTTCATTGTGCCGAGTCCATAAGGGTCGCGGGCCACCAGTCAGACAAGCCTGTTTCAAACTGTACGTTGCTCTATGTCTGCATACCCCACGATGATGTGGATATGACAGAGCAACAGAACTTGATGCAAATGAACATTAAATATGAAACTATTTGACACAGAACATACTTTTTTATTGCATGGGAAATGTGCTTTGCTTGCCCATCCCAAATTGCTTTCTTGGAACAGTGCATTTATGTGATGAAGGTACTCCCACATTGCAGTTGGGTAGGGTGTTCCAGGATTTAAACACGGCAGTGATGAAGGGATGAATGAAGAATGAAGGTGATTTATCTTCAGGTTAGGATGGTGCGTGACCTGGAGAGGAACTTGCAGGTGGTGAGGTTCCTGTGGACCTGCTGCCCTTTTCCTCCTCAGTGGCTGAGGTGATGAATTCGAGAGCCATAGCTGAAGAAGCCTTGCTGAGTTGTCGATGGTGCACACTGCAGCCACTGTGAGCCAGAGGTGGATATGTTACTGATGAAGCAGACAGCTTTTTCCTGGATGATATTGAGTTTCTTGAGCATTGTTGGCGTTGCATACATCCAGGCAAGTGGAAAGTATTCCACCGTATTTCTTACTTAAGCTTTGTAAAGTATTGCAAATATCTAATATTTCATAAAAGTTCAGGTGGATAAAGTACTTTCTGCTAATTTGATCTCCTGTCTTAGATCACTAAATCTACCATTTTCTCAGTCAGTATCTAACAGTTTCTTAAATAAATCCAATGTCTTGGCCTTCAGCAGCTTTTCTGGCAACCTATTCTGATGTTGATCACTCTGTGTGTGTGTGTGTATTCTGACAGCTGTTCTACACTTACCTATCACTATTCTGAATGGTTCCATCATATTCTTTTACATTGGTGTATCAAAGAAAAAAATCAGGATTTATCTTCTATACCTTGCATCTTGCATACCTTATTAACACTCTCTCTGAATCATCTCTTTTTAGGGCTGAATGCTCTTAAGCTATTCCTCACAGCTCATCCCAATAATGCACTATTGCTATTCTCTTTTAAGATCTGAATGACCTTCATGTTACCAAATGTGGGCAATACTTAAGATGCATTCTTAACAGAGCAATGTGTAACTTCTGCATGACCTTTGTAGATTTGTGCACAACTGATTTGTCCTTATGATCCAGCTTGTTTTGTTTATTGCACCTTTATGCTATTGGGACACAGGTAACTTCCTGGATCTCCTCCAGAGCTCTGAAGTCTTGCTCTCAAAAGGATGCAGAATGAGCATCACATTTATATGGAGGCACCTAGCTGAATGGAAGGGCTCACAGCAATGCCATTCTCAGTGCCAATAGAAGGATCTGACACTTGCAGCACATCCAGGAGAGATATTTAAACTGTGAACCACTCATAGAATGGCCCCTAGAGAAAGAAAAGTAAATGCTTTGATCATTGCCCTTCAGGCTTTAGTGGATAACTTGGTGAAAATAATGGAAAGTAATTTCTGAGAGCTTCAGAATGACACCTTTAAGGGTCTGGAGGATCCAATTGATACCATTAGGCCTGCTGTCCTATTGATCTGTGGACATTCAGATCCAAGACCCGACCCATTCAAGTACCGTAGCTGGATTCCACCTTCAGCATATACGCTTTCATCAGGAGAGAGTATGATGTGACTTCACCAATCAATCCCTGAGATGTTTGCTCCTGTGCGTGCCAGGATACAGGGCCAGATTCTTACTGACAGCCTTCTAGGACTTAGAAATCCTGAAACAAGGATGAAAGAGATTTCACAGTGCAGCCAAGTACGTCTTGCATCAACCGCTTCAGACAGTGGGTGAGATTTTCTGGCCTCTCCTCAGCAAATTTCTTTGTGGAGGGAGGTGTGCTGTTCATTGGCAGCGGGATAATCAGGTCCTGCAGCTGCCAGTGAGAATTCCCATTGAAGGCACCCCACACCACCAGAAAACCCGTGGCAGGGTTGCACCATCAGTGGGACCTGAGAATCCTACTGGTGTGAAAGGTTGGAAGATTCTGGCTATAAAGCATAACGCCAAGATAGAGTTAGTAACGCAGAGATGCCAAGATTTGACCATGGTAAAAGAAGCACATTGTAAATACAAATGCAAGAAAAAACACTTTGATTCGAATTTTCTAAAATAAGTTTGTACTACGTTTATTGTCTTTGAGAGGATGTTTGGAAATTAGTTTCCAATGAGAGTTCCTCTCTGTCCTTTTACTGAATTGCTGCATCCCTAAGGAGACTTCTTTTAAAATATCAGCAAGATGTAGATCTGTAGATTCTACTGGAATGATAGCTGCTAATCTTGTTCTGTGGGCATCAGTCATTTCCTCTTCCCCTCATTCCTGTTCTGCCTCCATCATGGGAACATTTATTAGTGGATAGCAGAGAAGGGCTGCATAAAAAAGAGTTGGAAGAGAAACCATGCCCAAAAGCAGCTTGTCGAATTCTATTTTAGTTGCGCAGCTGAGATACTTTCTAAATGTTTCTGTCGGCTGATGTTTCAGACAAAGTTTGTGGACCTTCAAAGCCAGTGACCTCAATCACTCCTTGTTTGGCAAATAATAGACAACTTGGTGCTCTCATTTAATTCACGTTGGGTCAATTCTGGTGTAAATGGCAAATTTCAGTCACAGCAGCCCTCATTGCCCTGTGATTGTCTTACACATAAATACATTGCAGGTGGGAACATCTTCAATGAAAAGCTAATTCTATCAGTAATTTAGTCTGTTTTTGAATATAAATTCCTCTCATTTTTGATTTATGCCCTTAATTTCCAGTCCTCTATGCAGCATTATTCTCCACCAAAATAATATTGGAATTTTGGGTCTAGCCTTTTCTTTACTCAGAATGTCAAAACTGCTGCAATGCATCTTGTAGATGGTACACACCGCTGCTACTGTGTACCGATGGTGGAGGGAATGAATGATTGTGGAATTTGATTTATTTGACTTCATTTGATTTATTATTGTCACATGTATTAGTTTACAGTGAAAAGTATTGTTTCTTGCGCGCTATACAGACAAAGCATACCGTTCGTACAGATGGAAAGGAGAGAGTGCAGAATGTAGTGTTACAGTCATAACTAGGGTGTAGAGAATGATCAACTTAGTGCAAGGTAGGTCCATTCAAAAATCTGACGGCAGCAGGAAAGAAGCTGTTCTTGAGTCGGTTGGTACGTGACCTCAGACTTTTGTGTCTTCTTCTCGACAGAAGAAGGTAGAAGAGAGAATGTCCGGGGTGCGTGGGGTCCTTAATTATGCTGTCTGCTTTTCCGAGGCAATGGGAAGTGTAGACAGAGTCAATAGATGGGAGGTTGGTTTGCGTGATGTATTGGGCTAAGTTCATGACCTTTTGTAGTTCATTGCGGTCTTGGGCAGAGCAGGAACCATATCAAGCTTTGATACAACCAAAAAGAATGTTTTCTGTGATGCATCGAAAGGGATGCTAATCAAACAGGCTGCCTTGTCCTGGATGGTGTCGAGCTTCTTGTGTGCTGTTGAAGCTGCAGTCATCCAGGCAAGGGGATATTATTCTATCAAACTCCTGATAGGGTGGCACAGTGGTCAGGGACCTGGGTTTGATTCCCGGCTTGGGTCACTGTCTGTGTGGAGTCTGCACGTTCTCCTCGTGTCTGCGTGGCTTTCCTCTGGGTGCTCCGGTTTCCTCCCACCGTCTGAAAGGCGTGCTGGTTAGATGCATTGGCCATGCTAAATTCTCCCTCAGTGTACCCGAGCAGGCGCCGGAGTGTGGCGACGAGGGAATTTTCACAGTAAATGTGAATTTACTTGTGACTAATAAATAAACTTTACTTTATAAGTGCCTTGTAGATTGTGAACAGGTTTTGATAATCAGGAGGTGAGCTACCTGCCACAGGACTCCTAGCCTCTGACCTGCTTTTGTAGTCATAGCATTTATAGGCTAATCCAGATCAGTTTCTGATCAATGGTAACCCCTAGGATGTTGATGGTGGGGGAATTCACCAATGGTAATGCCATTGGATGCCTATGGAGATGGTCATTGCCTGGCATTGTGTGGCACAAGTGTTACTTACCACTTGTCAGCCCAAACCTGGATATTGTCCAGGTCTTGTTGCATTTGGACATGGGACTGATTCAGTATAATAGAAAGTGGAATGTATTTCCAATGTTCCTTTTCACTTAATGTCTCTTTAATGTTGTTATAATTGATCTAAGTGGTTAAATAGGTTTCAATTAAAAATTGCCCAATTCTATTTAGATTGCGGCGTCATTGGTGTAATGAACAAATCCAAGCACTTTATACACAGACAAATGCTTAGTCAAATTTCAAACTTCTGTTCAGACCCTTTTGACATATTTGCACAAATGATATCCTCTGACTTTGGTGCCACAACATTCAGAAAGTGAAGGATGACTAAATTACTATTGATAGTTGAAAGCTTTTTGTATAATCTCCTTAATCAGCATTTGCACACAGTTACTCTCCTTGGTTGGCTGTGTACATTCACTTATGGCTCAACAACTATGAAATGGCAAAAATCTCAGCACAGGTTTATTCAGGATAACACTAGCACAGGCAAACCAATTCATATATAAGAAATAGAGTTTCAAAGTAGAAATGATTTGGAGAGCTAGGGTGAATTGTTTGAATATTATAGGTGTGGGTAGATTTATTAAAGTGAAGATTGAGTGTTACAAAAGGTCAAGATACTGGATCTTTTATGCTTGCACTCTGGGTTCAACCCAACCCATATTGCTTCATGCAGGCATATTGGTTTTACAGGAAGTAGAACTGGAATCATTTTCTGGAAAGTCACACCAGAGCGAAGGCGGATGGAAAAACCTTCACTTCCCCTCAATGACTTTGTCGTCAGAAAAGGACAGAAACCAGGAAGTAACATGTTCTGGTGCATTTTGCCACTGTGGCAAGCCTGTGGAATTCATAACCACAGAAAGCAGTTGAAGCCAAAATATGTTTTCAAGAATGAGTTAGATATAGTTCTTGGGGCGAAGGGGATCAAAGGATATGGGGGGAAGGTAGGATCGAGCTATTGAGTTGAATGATTGGCCATGATCATAATGAATGGTGGGGCAGGCTCGAAAGGCCAAATAGCCTACTCCTGCTCCTATTTTCTTTATTTCTATGTTTAACTGTTATCTGATAAATTACATTACAAATAAAAAGCACCATAAGGCAAATTTCCATCTATAGTGCATCTTTGTAGATCTTTGCACATTGGGAGAGCTAAGGACAAGACTTTATCCTATAATTCCTCCAATATAAGGCAACAGTAATAAAATGTCATTTGCAGAGTAGTTTCCCTTAGTTTGGATGTCTTCTGGAGTCAGGAATCAACTTAGCAAATAGATGCAGAGAAAAGGATGAGTGCTTTCGTAAGCATGAAACTTATTTTTCTAAATGCAAAAAGAGGCAGCTACAAAGAACAGTAAATTCCATCTGTACTTGTACAGCAGTTGATCCAAGAAATGTGATACTTGCCAAGCTTAATCCAGAGGACTGGATTTGAAAAGATCAGTTTTTCTTTAGTAAATTATGTTTTTGCTTCT
This sequence comes from Mustelus asterias, assembly GCF_964213995.1. Classification (NCBI taxonomy): domain Eukaryota; kingdom Metazoa; phylum Chordata; class Chondrichthyes; order Carcharhiniformes; family Triakidae; genus Mustelus; species Mustelus asterias. The sequence continues at coordinate 50,153,526 of NC_135802.1, read as the reverse complement.
TTTATCATACATTGCCTTCATTCAGTTTTTGTGGCAGTTCCTGGCAGAGAAATAAGGGGTGAATTTTTCCTGAAGTTTTCCAGATCGGTCTCGTCTTTATAGCCTCCACTGAAATGACAGTAGGCAAGCGGGAAATCCTCTGGAACATCAATCGCTAAAACTTCCTCCTTACTATGACTTTTCTTGTTTTGTATCCTCAGTGGTATGTTCTACGATGGAAACTATACTTACTTGGTTGAACCAGCACCCAAAAACGATAAGAACCTGTTGGTAAGTCTTGTTTCCTCGACTTATATGAAGTTAAACATTGTTGTGGTACAAAATCCTTCTCTTCTTTGTTCAGACAGTAGCTCTCTTTTTAAGACAAATATAAGTTTTAGCATAAAATGATATTCCTGAATGCTTTCTGCAATAATGGCATCAAGGTTTAAAGGTTTTTCTGTGCTTCACTTCTGTAAAATTGAAATTTATGTTAAGGAAGAATTCTAAAAATAGAGTACTTGTGGATATTTTATGTTCGGGTCCTGGATGAGAACCCCAAGTTACCTTTGGGAGCCAGGCTAGACCCCAACAATTTATTTTCTTTTGGCATAAATGTGAGGATAGGATGTTTCTTTCCAGGAATGATTCCACTGACAAAGCAGGGATCTTCTATCGTGAAATAAACTTTATTTAATAACACAGTTTAAATATAACTCTAAGAAATGAAGCAGGTGTGGGGTGTGAAGAGCTGTAGTCATGGGAGTTGGTGGGCTTGTAATGGATATTGGTGGATAGTTTATCACCCCATCTCCTGTAAGGACTCCATCCCATTATTTCAGTTCCTTCGCCTCCGCTGCATCTGTTCTGATAATGCCACTTTCCAAAATAGCGCTGCGATATGTCTTCCTTCTTCCTCAATCATGGTTTTCCACCCACTGTGGTTGACAGAGCTCTCGGCCGCGTCCAACCCATCCCCCGGGTCACTGCCCTCACCCCCTCCCCTCCCTCCCAGAACCAGGATAGGGTCCCCTTGTCCTCACTTTTTACCCACCAGTCTCCCCCCCCGGCCTCCTCCCCCCCTCCTCTGGTCCATTCCTCCATCACACCCAACTCTTCAACCTCTGCCCATGGCACCTTCTCATGCAATCGTAGAAGTTGCAACACCTGCCCCTTTACCTCATCCCTGCTCACCATCCCAGCTCCTAAGCATCCCTTTCAGGTGAAGCAGTGCTTCACCTGCACCTCCTTCAATCTGGTCTATTGTGTTTGCTGCTCCCAATGCGATCTAATCTATATCGGAGAGACCAAAGGTAGACTGGGTGACTACTTTGCTGAACACCTTCGGTCAGTCTGCAAGCAGGACCCGGACCTTCCTGTCGCTTGCCACTTCAACACACTACCCTGCTCTCCTGCCCACATGTCCCTCCTTCGCCTTTTAGAACATAAGAACATAAGAACTAGGAGCAGGAGTAGGAAATCTGGCCCCTCGAGCCTGCTCTGCCATTCAATAAGATCATGGCTGATCTTTTCATGGACTCAGCTCCACTTACCCGCCCACTCACCATAACCCTTAATTCCTTTACTGTTCAAACATTTATCTATCCTTGCCCTAAAAACATTCAATGAGGTAGCCTCAGCTGCTTCACTGGGCAGGGAATTCCACAGATTCACAACCCTTTGTGTGAAAAAGTTCCTCCTCAACTCAGTCCTAAATCTGCTCCTCCTTATTTTGAGGCCATGCCCCCTACTTCCAATTTCACCTGGCAGTGGAGACAGCTTCACTGCTTCTATCTTATCTATTCCCTTCATAATCTTATATGTTTCTATAAGATCTCCCCTCATTCTTCTGAATTCCAATGAGTATAGCCCCAGTCTACTCAGTCTCTCCTCATAAGCCAACCCTCTCAACTCTGGAATCAACCTCGTGAATCTCCTCTGCACCCCCTCCAGTGCCAGTATGTCCTTTCTCAAGTCAGGAGACCAAAACTGTACACAGTACTTCAGGTGTGGCCTCACCAGCACCTTATACAGCTGCAACATAACCTCGCTGTTTTTAAACTCCATCCCTCTAGCAATGAAGGACAAAATTCCATTTGTCTTCTTAATTAGCTGCTGCACCTGCAAACCAACTCCTTGTGATTCTTGCACAAGGACACCCAGGTCCCTTTGCACAGCGGCATGATGCAATTTTTTGCCATTTAAATAATAGTCCATTTTGCTGTTATTCCTACCAAAATGGATGACCTCACATTTACCAACATTGTACTCCATCTGCCAGACCCTCGCCCACTCACTTAGACTATCTATATCCCTTTGCAGATTTTTGGCGTCCTCTGCACATTTTGCTCTGCCATTCATCTTAGTGTCATCTGTGAATTTTGACACACTACACTTGGTCCCCAACTCCAAATCATCTATGCAAATCGTAAACAATTGCGGTCCCAACACTGATCCCTGAGGCACACCACTAGTCACTGATCGCCAACCAGAAAAACACCAATTTACCCCCACTCTTTGCTTTCTGTTAGTTAACCAATCCTCTATCCATGCTAACATTACCCGTAACACCATGCACCTTTATCTTATGCAGCAGCCTTTGGTGCAGTACCTTGTCAAATGCCTTCTGAAAATCCAGATGCACCACATCCACAGGTTCCCCATTGTCCACTGCGCATGTAATGTTCTCAAAAAATTCCACCAAATTTGGTCAAACATGACCTGCCTTTCATGCTGCATCTTACCAGTGGGACAATTTATATCCAGATGTCTCGCTATTTCTTCCTTGATGATAGATTCAAGCATTTTCCCTACTACAAAAGTTAAGCTAACTGGCCTATAGTTAACTGCCTTTTGTCTATCTCCTTTTTTAAACAATGGCGTCACATTTGCAATGTCCTGGTGAACCCCAACGCAAACTGGAGGAACAGCATCCCATCTTCCTATTGGGCCCTTTACAGCCTTCTGGACTGAACATTGAGTGCAACAACTTCAGAGTGTGAACTCTCCCCTCCACCACTTTCACCCCATTTCCATTTATTTTATTTCATTCTGTTTCTTCTTTTCATCTCATTCATCCATTTTTATCGTTCTTGTTTCTCACTTCCATTTTTCCACTTCTCCATTCCCGCTCTCCTTCTTGCCCCCCCAACCCCTTCAGAGCAACTGCCTTAACCATCTGTACCTCTGTTCTGCCATTCACACATTCTGATCATCTAATGGACACTTTTAGCACCTTCTCAGCCTTCTGTATCCTCAATTACATTCTCTTTGTCCTATTACAGCAACCACCTCCCCTCCCCCCCCCCGCCCCCGCCCCCGACCCTCACAGTGTAAATCTTTTCTGACATTTTTTGCTCTTAGCTGTGATGAAGGGTCATCCAGACTCTCTCTCCACAGATGCTGTCAGAGTTGCTGAGATTTTCCAACGTTTTCAGTTAGAGTTTCTGAAATGTTTTGTTATCTCTTGTTTTGCTACATTTCTCCCTGGCCTGCCGATGCCTTTGCTCTTGAAAACACTATTTCTTGCTGGGATATCATTCCATTGATAGCACTTATCCTATGGCTATATCACTGAAATAGCCATTTTTCAGGTGTCAGCCCAGAGAGTAGGCATCACAGTGAGTTCCAGTCTGTTCTTGCTCACAGTTCAAATATGTGCACTTCCGGTGGAGGTTGATAACGACCAACCATGAGCAAGAACCCTGACAATTATCCCTCGTGTGGATACTGCAATCAATTGTAGGCTATTAAAGTCTGAAAACTCAGTACAAACTAAGGATTGAAGTCAGAGGCTACATTTTATGTTTCACAGGGGTTCAGGCACCACTCTCCCTCCGCCGCCTTCCAAGGAAAAAGTTGGTAGCTCCAAATTGGCAGGCTTCAAACTTGGCTCTGGCCTGTGCTCACCTCTGGAAAAATTGCAGCAGGGTGAGAAGAGGACCATATGGAGCCATTAATTGGCCACTTGGCGGTCTCAATTAGCTAAGGGAGGGTGGGCCATGCGAGGCTTTCCCCACCGCACATAAAATTGCAATGAGATCTGGGCGGGTGGTTAGATAGCCCCATGATATTGCACTCAAATGTATGGCCTCAATGTCTGTACACACCACAGGGGAGCATAAAATTCTGCCCGGGGATCTGTAAAACAGTCACTGTCTCACCAATGTTGTTCCATTGTTATATGAATAGCCTTTCAGTTTCAGAGGTCATGGTATTTTGGAGGTGAATTTCCTGGCCAACTTTGGGGATGAAGTTCTGCTGATAGTTCAGAGGCCATCTGCTATGTGGGATGTAGACAATGTTTTCCTTTAAATCCGTTTTGCTTCACAATTGTGCAACTTTGAAGCTACTTTGAAGCCAAAATGTCAGTGGTGGAGAAGGGCGAAGGTGTAAGGGGGGGTAGGTCAGCAGTGGCTAAAAATTCTCTTGTGTGTCAGGAAGAGTGCATTTGGTTCCTCCTGGTTCAACAAAGAGAAATTTGCCATTTAACCTTTTGTAGCCTTCAGAGCAGTTTTAATTAAATGGGCAGCTGCAGCAGCTAAAAGACCATCATGGGTCTGTTAATGTGGTTATGCTGATCAAGTGGGTGGTACAGGGTCTCTGCAGGGACATCATTATTTGACATTTTAAATTGTTGAAGTAGGGCTGCCACTTTAATTTTCCATCAGCAACTCTTACACATGCAAACCGAACCCTTGGTTATTAACATGACTTTCCTGGGCTTTGGGCCAGCAGCTGAGACAATTGGTGGGTGGAAGTTCCATCATGCTGCACTTCTAATGTTGGAACGAGGGCGCTGCTATCTGGGTGCCAGGTTTTAAATAACTCAGCTTCGAGCTGAGCGTTTTGCTTTGCAGAAATGCTATTTGAACATTACAACCAATAAGAGCAATATCTGCTCCAATGCTTTAACAAAAGCATTCTGATACCATTCTTGATTTATTGCACACCCACCATTGCAGGCACATCTGAAAGTCAACAAACATTTTTGAAGTTCCGCACTTTCAAGCTTCACATAAATATTTGATGCTTTCCCCAAGGTTTTTCAAATATGCATAAAATGGAATATCTATGCACTGCAGACCTGTAGGTGGTAGAGCTTTGCAAGGGCGGAAACAAGAGATTTAAAAATATAAAATGCAAATGGTTTTCATTTAAAAAATAAGCACACCTACAAAAATGATGTCGCAGTTTTGTTGTTCTTCGCATTCATTTGTATTAAAATTACATCAGAAAATGTTCACAGCACAGATATGATAGGATAAATGTCATCCAGCCTGTGTGGTGGTAATGGCTCTTTGCTTCTAATATAGCCCTCACTATTCTGCGAGACATGTTTTCTGTTGTCCTTCATAGGTGGATTTTATAAGGGAAGAAAAGATGCTCTCTACCTTAAAATGGAGAAACAAACCTGCACCCGGCTCTGTCATTTATGATGGTACAGTGGTTAACTCTGCTGCCTCACAGCGGTCGGGACCTGGGATCAATTCCGGGCTTGGGTCACTGTCTGTACAGAGTCTGCATATTCTCCCCGTGTCTGCGTGGGTTTCCTCCGGGTGAACAAAGAACAAAGAACAATACAGCACAGGAACAGGCCCTTCGGCCCTCCAAGCCCGCGCTGCTCCCTGGTCCAAACTAGACCATTCTTTTGTATCCCTCCATTCCCACTCCGTTCATGTGGCTATCTAGATAAGTCTTAAACGTTCCCAGTGTGTCCGCCTCCACCACCTTGCCCGGCAGCGCATTCCAGGCCCCCACCACCCTCTGTGTAAAATACGTCCTTCTGATATCTGTGTTAAACCTCCCCCCCTTCACCTTGAACCTATGACCCCTCGTGAACATCACCACCGACCTGGGAAAAAGCTTCCCACCGTTCACCCTATCTATGCCTTTCATAATTTTATACACCTCTGTTAGGTCACCCCTCATCCTCCGTCTTTCCAGTGAGAACAACCCCAGTTTACCCAATCTCTCCTCATAACTAAGCCCTTCCATACCAGGCAACATCCTGGTAAACCTCCTCTGCACTCTCTCTCTAAAGCCTCCACGCCCTTCTGGTAGTGTGGCGACCAGAACTGGACGCAGTATTCCAAATGCGCCGAACCAACGTTCTATACAACTGCAACATCAGATCCCAACTTTTATACTCTATGCCGCGTCCTATAAAGGCAAGCATGCCATATGCCTTATTCACTCCCTTCTCCACCTGTGACGTCACCTTCAAGGATCTGTGGACTTGCACATCCAGGTCCCTCTGCGTATCTACACCCTTTATGGTTCTGCCATTTATCGGATAGCTCCCCCCTACGTTAGTTCTACCAAAATGCATCACTTCGCATTTATCTGAATTGAACTCCATCTGCCATTTCTTTGCCCAAATTTCCAGCTTATCTATATCCTTCTGTAGCCTCTGACAATGTTCCTCACTATCTGCAAGTCCAGCCATTTTTGTGTCGTCCGCAAACTTACTGATCACCCCAGTTACACCTCCTTCCAGATCGTTTATATAAATCACAAACAGCAGAGATCCCAATACAGACCCCTGCGGAACACCACTAGTCACAGGCATCCAGCCGGAAAAAGACCCTTCCACTACCACCCTCTGTCTTCTGTGACCAAGCCAGTTCTCCGGTTTCCTCTCACATTCCAAAGATGTGCTGGTTAGGTGCATTGGCCATTCTAAAATTTTCCCTCAGTGTACCCGAATAGGCGACTAGGAGACTTTCGCAGTAACTTCATCACAGTGTTAATGTAAGCCTATTTGTGACACTAATAAATAAACTTTAAAACTTTACAGTCATTTCCCAATGCAGGGAGTCTCCTCTCATGGTGACCTCACACCTTTAATACTGATAACTATGTTTCGTGTTGGAAAAGAGCGTTCTGATACCTGTTGAGGAATCTTTGAAGCAAGGCATCTCTGGGTTCCACAGAAAAGAGAGGCCATTAGAGCAGCAGCTAATTTTCAGGGCTGAAGGTTTGGAGTGTGAAAGGTTAACAGTTGCGATATGCCAGTGTATGACATCAAAGATGATGTAGTATGACATCAGTAAGTCACGTGTCAGACTTTCTCTCGAGAGTGAGATTGGAATCATGCCCAGGAACAACTTGATGTTGGGAGGGAGGGAGGTCATGGGGAGAAATCTCACTCCTTAAGTCAGGCATATGAGAGGAGAATGGGACAAAAGAAGACTTGATATATCAGAAATAAAGATTAGACAACACCAAGTGTCACATTTAACAGGCCTTTGCTTGGAAGAGAGGAAGATGGGGATGTAAAAATCACCACAATTTTAAGGTTCTGGGAAAGGATGTATGAAATTTAAGGATAATCCCCGCGTCACCTAATTTTGGGAGGTTTTGCTGAATTAAGTGTCAGCAGCAGACCTTCCCTGGGTTCAAGGACCCTGAGGTGGATATCCTACCCCCCAATCGCACCCCCCCCGCCCCTGAGAGCTGCCATCCAATCAGAGGACAGCAACTGTACATTGCTCGGTAGCGCTACCAAGGAGGCAATGGTTGCTGCTGGTAATGCACCTGCCTCAGGCCCAAGATTGCTGAGGGGCCCAGGCCACAGGTGTACGATACTGGGAGGGAGGGACGTCATGGGGAGATGGTCATGTGGCAGGGAAGTGAATTTGGCAGCAAAGGGCAAATGTCGATGGGTGGCTCTCAGTGCATTCTCCCCCCCTCCCCCTCCCACCCCCACAACCAATGCTGGTCCTTCAATCAGGTTCTGAGTGCCTGACAACAAGGGCGTACCCAAGGGAGTACCACCTTTGCCTCCCCCCTTCACCCTCCACCTCACCCCTGGAAACCTGCAAGCCTTTTCTCTACAATTCACCTGCCATTCTGTTTGCATCTGTTTTATTCCCGTAACCAAAGATGTCCAGGTTGGGTGAATTGGCCACGCTAAATTGTCCCTTAGTGTCAGGGGACTAGCAGGGTAAATATGTGGGCTTACGGGGATAGGGCCTGGGTGGGATTGTTGTCAGTGCAGGTTCTATGGGCCAAATGGCCTCCTTCTGCACTGTAGGGATTCTATGATTCTATGAACCAGGAGGAGACTATAGGGCTTTCCTATTATCCCCATAACACATGGGATGAAAACTTCACTCCTGCTATTTCAGTGAAAATAATGACCAAATTGAGTGAGCTCCGATCTCATTTGAATCGCATATATAAATGGTACTTTTGTTGCTGTATGTAAACGAGGCTCTCAAAATTGACTCCTACGCAATCTGAGAGAAGTTTCACCCACAACTTGAATGCTAATTGGTCTGCGTTAAAACATTTTTTATTGTCAAGATTAGATGACATATTCTGCTAACTTCTGCAATTGCCTCATGATAAATTTGGATTTTTTTAAACTGCTGAATTTGAGGAATGGAGATCTTTAATTTAATCCATGGTTTTAAAAGCATAACAACTTAACCTCAAAGAGGCTTCCAGTGACAGGACCTTTGCGGGTTACTTTTTATCCTTCTTGAGCTTCAGCAGCAGACCTGTACTGCTGAGTCACTAGCTTCAGGTTTTGAATGCTTCAGCTGAGTCAGCACTGGCTGCTGTTCACGACCCATCGTCCGTTTTTGTAGCACTTAAGAATTATCTTACCTAATGCCTCTGTGCCTTTTATTCATTTATCACTCCCAAATCATCTTATGATTCATCCTGTAAAATGATATGGACTTCAATTCTGCAATTATATATTTTTGTTTCTTCTTCCCCGTGGGATGTGGGTGTCACTGACAAGGTCAGCATTTGTTGGCCTGCACTGAGTGACTTGCTCAGCCCTTTCAGATGCCAGTGAAGAATCGACCACATTGCTGTGGGCCTGAAATCGCATCTAGGCCAGAACAGTAAAAAGAGCAAATTTCCTTCCATAAATGGACATGAGTGAAGTTGTGTCTCTCTTTAGTTTCATTTTCACCATTAATGAGACCAGGTTCAAACTGCAGAATTATTATTGAACTGAATTTAAAGTCCCCACCAGCTTCCCATGGTGAGACTTGAACCCATGTCCCCACGCATTAGCTTGGATCTTACAATTACTAGTCCAGCGACATTCCCACTACATCACCATTTCCCCAATTTTGGGGTCAGTATCCTTTGCTTCTCATTTCTTGGTATTCAATATGATCAGTTATACATCTGCAGCGAGTACTTCACCCCCTGACTCCTGCAAACCTGTCCTCCATGTCAGGAGTGTAATGAAATAATTGGCCTGATGAAGACAAAGAGGCAAATGTGGAAGGAGGGTTGTGCAAAGAGGTGGATGAATGAATCAAGGAATGGAAGACAGAGGGAAGACCGAGGGGAGGAAAGCTGAACCCTGACAAGGCTGCACGGAAAGTTCACAAACAAAGGAGTCAAAAGAATGCCACATTGTTTACAGGAAGGGGATGCATGAAGACTCCAGATGAGGCAGGTAGAGGTCCAAGTGAGGCATAGGCGCCTCACAGCTGATGGGCTCGGGGGAAGTGAGTACTTGAATCAAAGAATGGACTTCCTCTTGAGGCTGCTAGCATTTTCCCTCTGGGTTGCTGATGCTCTGCATGGTTTGGTGAAAACAGATGGGCCAGAGAGAGTGAGATGGGTTTGCTGGACTGGTATTTAAATATGACGCCGTGACCTTTGAACCTTGCAGTTGATGGCCGGTGGACAAATCAGCTGCCAGCCCACCAGGTGACTCAGAGGGGAAATTGCTAGTGTATAATTCATGAGATTCCATGTGCAGAATCTGGAGTGGGATCCTGTCATTCTGGCCAGCAGGAAAGGGGCTACCGTAGCTGCCCACCACTGGACCTAGTCTCAAAATGGGAGAATTCTGCCCATAGACTCTTCCAACTCCCCCAGTACCCAGTCTCTTGGAATGAAGGCCTAATACTTCCCAATTGGGGTCAGCTGCTCTTTATTCCCAACTTAAAATATGTACTCTATTGCAGCACAATTCCAACCTTAACAATCCTGACTTGGAAATATATCACCGTTCCTTCACTGTCGCTGGAACTCCCTCCCTAACAGCAGTGTGGGTGTACCTACGCCACAAGGACACCAGCGGTTCAAGAAGGCGGCTCACCACCACCTTCTCAAGGGCACTTGGGGATGGGAAATGAATGCTGGCATAGCCAGAGCTACCCACATCAAGAATAAAAATATATAGTGGTTATTTCTTTGTAGAGAATTTTTAATGTTATATATTTGCTCCACACACTGCTTGCTCATGAAGATTGGTGTCATTTATAAAGATATTGGGTGAGATTCTCCTGCCTCCCAGCCACGAGCTTCCCGCCGGTGGGAGGTGGCGCGTTGTTTGCTGGCGGTGAGATTCCCTGGTCCCAGTGGGAAACCCATAGTTGGTGAGGTTCTCTGCCAGCGGGAAACCCATGGGCGGGGTGCGCTGCTGGCGGGACTGGAGAATCCCGCCGGCGTGAATGGCTGGAGAAATCTAGCCATTTTATTTCCAGGACCCTTAAGTTGGTGAAGTTCAAAGTTTCCATAACTGATCCTTGGCGAATCTATTGATCATCGCTTTCTGATTACGGTTAGAATTCATTGTTATCCACTGGTGCTTATTACCTAGCTGATTATTTGTGCAATTTGCAACACTTGGAATGTTCAGGTATTTAATGGGTAATTTCCTGGCCTTGCATGCCCCGTATGCAGTCGTAGTCACCAAATGAGATTTGGTTGCATCCGTTGTTTTCTGACCATTTAACCTCAGTGTCCAACTCTGACAGAATTCTGCCTTTCATACTGCGAATATATTTGTGTTGGTTTGGATTTATTGGAATGTGATATTCATTTTGATAGTAGTGCAAAATGGAACGTAAATGGAGGGCAGCCAATTTACCATCACCCATTTTGTTGCAACTCAAGACAAATTTCAAGCTCACTTTCTTTATTCCGTGGATTGCTTTTTTAATACAAATGATGTGGAGAAACCGGCGTTGGACTGGGGTAAACACAATAAGAAGTCTCACAACACCAGGTTAAAGTCCAACAGGTTTATTTTGTAGCACAAGCCACTAGCTTTTGGAGCGCTGCTCCTTCATCAGGTGAGTGAGATTTCAGTTCACAAACAGGGCATATAAAGACACAAACTCAATTTACAAAATAATGGTTGGAATGCGAGTCTTTACAGATAATCAAGTCTTAAAGGTACAGACAATGTGAGTGGAGAGAGGGTTAAGCACAGGTTAAAGAGATGTGTATTGTCTCCAGCCAGGACAGTTAGTGAGATTTTGCAAGCCCAGGCAAGTCGTGGGGGTTACAGATAGTGTGACATGAACCCAAGATCCCGGTTGAGGCCGTCCTCATGTGTGCGGAACTTGGCTATCAGTCTCTGCTCAGCGACTCTGCGCTGTCGTGTGTCGTGAAGGCCGCCTTGGAGAACGCTTACCCAAAGATCAGAGGCCGAATGCCCGTGACCGCTGATGTGTTCCCCAACAGGAAGAGAACACTCTTGCCTGGTGATTGTCGAGCGGTGTTCATTCATCCGTTGTCGTAGCGTCTGCATGGTCTCCCCAATGTACCATGCCTCGGGACATCCTTTCCTGCAGCGTATCAGGTAGACAACGCTGGCCGAGTTGCAAGTGTATGTACCGTGTACCTGGTGGATGGTGTTCTCACGTGAGATGATGGCATCTGTGTCGATGATCCGGCATGTCTTGCAGAGGTTGCTGTGGCAGGGTTGTGTGGTGTCGTGGTCACTGTTCTCCTGAAGGCTGGGTCGTTTGCTGCGGACAATGGTCTGTTTGAGGTTGTGCGGTTGTTTGAAAGCAAGAAGTGGGGGTGTGGGGATGGCCTTGGCGAGATGTTCGTCTTCATCAATGACATGTTGAAGGCTCCGGAGAAGATGTCGTAGCTTCTCCGCTCTGGGGAAGTGCTGGACGACGAAGGGTACTCTGTCAGCCGTGTCCCGTGTTTGTCTTCTGAGGAAGTTGGTGTGGTTTTTCACTGTGGCGCAAAGGAACTGTCGATCCAGGAGTCGAGCGCCATGCCCTGTTCTTATGAGGGCATCTTTCAGCGTCTGGAGGTGTCTGTTGCGATCCTCCTCATCTGAGCAGATCCTGTGTATACGGAGGGCTTGTCCGAAGGGGATGGCTTCTTTAACGTGTTTAGGGTGGAAGCTGGAGAAGTGGAGCATCGTGAGGTTCACTCATCATGGACTATTCTCCGGAATCGGTTGTATTCTTGGACACATGCATCTCCATCAAGGATGGTCACCTCAGCACTTCACTGTACCGTGACCATCCTTGATGGAGATGTATGTGTGCAAGAATGCAACCGATTCCGGAGAATAGTCCATGATGAGTCTGATGGTGGGATGGAACTTGTTGATGTCATCATAGAGTTGTTTCAGTGATTGTTCACCATGAGTCCAAAGGAAAAAAATGTCATCGATGTATCTAGTGTATAGCATCGGTTGAAGGTCCTGTGCGGTGAAGAGGTCTTGTTCGAACCTGTGCATGAAGATGTTGGCATATTGAGGTGCGAATTTGGTCCCCATGGCTGTTCCGTGTGTCTGGATGAAGAATTGGTTGTTGAAGGTGAAGACATTGTGATCCAGGATGAAGTGGATGAGTTGTAAAATTGCATCTGGAGAGTGGCAGTTGTTGGCGTTGAGTACTGAGGCAGTTGCAGCAATGCCATCGTCATAGGGGATGCTGGTGTAGAGTGCCGAGACATCCATTGTGACGAGGAGTGCTCCTGGTTCAACTGCTCCATGTGTGCTGAGTTTCTGTAGGAAGTCCGTAGTGTCGCGACAAAAGCTGGGGGTTCTTTGTACATGGGTTTCAGGATGCCCTCGACATAGCCGGAGAGGTTCTCACACAGGGTCCCATTGCCTGATACGATGGGCCATCCCATTGTTCTTAAACACATTAAAGAAGCCATCCCCTATGGACAAGCCCTCCGTATACACAGGATCTGCTCAGATGAGGAGGATCGCAACAGACACCTCCAGACGCTGAAAGATGCCCTCATAAGAACAGGATATGGCGCTCGACTCATCGATCGACAGTTCCTTTGCGCCACAGCGAAAAATCGCACCGACCTCCTCAGAAGACAAACACGGGACACGATGGACAGAGTACCCTTCGTCATCCAGTACTTCCCCGGAGTGGAGAAGCTACGACATCTTCTCCGGAGCCTTCAACATGTCATTGATGAAGACGAACATCTCGCCAAGGCCATCCCCACACCCCCACTTCTTGCCTTCAAACAACCGCACAACCTCAAACAGACCATTGTCCGCAGCAAACTACCCAGTCTTCAGGAGAACAGTGACCACGACAGCACACAACACTGCCAGAGCAACCTCTGCAAGATGTGCCGGATCATCGACACGGATGCCATCATCTCATGTGAGAACACCATCCACCAGGTACACTTGCAACTCAGCCAACGTTGTCTACCTGATACACCGCAGGAAAGGATATCCCGAGGCATGGTACATTGGGAAGACCATGCAGACACTATGACAAACGATGAATGAACACCGCTCGACAATCACCAGGCAAGAGTGTTCTCTTCCTGTTGGGGAACTCTTCAGCGGTCACAGGCATTCGGCCTCTGATTTTTGGGTAAGCGTTCTCCAAGGCGGCCTTCACGACACACGACAGCGCAGAGTCGCTGAGCAGAGACTGATAGCCAAGTTCCGCACACATGAGGACGGCCTCAACCGGGATCTTGGGTTCATGTCACACTATCTGTAACCCCCACGACTTGCCTGGGCTTGCAAAAACTCAGTAACTGTCCTGGCTGGAGACAATACACATCTCTTTAACCTGTGCTTAACCCTCTCTCCACTCACATTGTCTGTACCTTTAAGACTTGATTACCTGTGAAGACTCGCATTTCAACCATTATTTTGTAAATAGAGTTTGTGTCTTTATATGCCCTGTTTGTGAACTGAAATCCCACTCACCTGACGAAGGGGCAGCGCTCCGAAAGCTCGTGGCTTTTGCTACCAAATAAACCTGTTGGACTTTAACCTGGTGTTGTGAGACTTCTTACTGTTTTTAATAGTAAACAGGAATATATTTCCTCCAGGTGATGCAATAGCTCCCAGATGTCCCATGAAGAATTCCATAAGACCATAAGACCATAAGACATAGGAGCGGAAGTAAGGCCATTCGGCCCATCGAGTCCACTCCACCATTCAATCATGGTTGATTTCAACTCCATTTACCCGCTCTCTCCCCATAGCCCTTAATTCCTCGAGAAATCAAGAATTTATCAATTTCTGTCTTGAAGACGCTCAACGTCTCGGCCTCCACAGCCCTCTGTGGCAATGAATTCCACAGACCCACCACTCTCTGGCTGAAGAAATTTCTCCTCATCTCTGTTCTAAAGTGACTCCCTTTTATTCTAAGGCTGTGCCCCCGCGTCCTAGTCTCCCCTGTTAATGGAAACAACTTCCCTACGTCCATCCTATCTAATGCTTTTAAGTGACTCCCATTGCTAGTGGGCTCCTCCATCCAAGCAACCATCAGCAGCACATCATTCAATACAACAGATCACCAGGCACGGCCGCTGTTCATCAATTGCTCCTGTTCACTTGAAACCCTTGTTTACCTTCTGACTCTCCTCTGATATGGTGCTTGGGTGGGACAGAGTGAGGGTGCGTGCTGAAAAATACCAGCATTGCCGGATATTGAAGGCTGCTTTTTTTGTCCTGTGATATATCGAGAGGAGGAAAAGAGGAAGGAAGTTTTGAATTTTTTTGGAAATTTTAAATTACATTTACTTGAAGGAATAACATTAGGGTTTCTAATATAACTTATTGTAACCAAATAATGGACACAATGGGAGCAGAAGTAGTGGCGCTGTTTATTTGCAGCAGGTACAGGCACTTGTACCTTCCAACCTGTAACATCCTTGATGATCTTTCATCCCAGGGTGTTAGTGAGATGATTGACCTCCAACCACCACAACCACCTTTCTTTGTACTAGTTATGACTCCAACCACCAAAGGGTTTCCTTGCTGATTCCCATTGACTCCAGTTTTGCTAGGACGCCACACTCAGTCAAACGCCACACTCAGTCAAATGCTGCCTTGATGTCAAGGGCAGTAACTCTCAACTCGCCTCTGGAATTTAGCTCCTTTGTCCATGTTTGAATCAAGGATCTAATAATGTCAGGGGCTGAGTGACCCTGGTGGAATCCAAACTGAGCAGGTTATGCTGAGAAGCCTCATTTGATTAGCCCTTCACCATTTTAGAATTGACTGATGGGGCGGTAATTGGCTTGGTTGGATTTGCCTTGCTTTTTGTGCACAGGACATACTTTAGCAATATTGTTTGTCCAGTTCAATTCCTGGTCAATAGTAACTGCCAGAATGTTGGAAGGTAGGGAATGCAGTGATTGTAATACTATTGAGTGTCAAGAGAAGATGGATTGGATTCTCTCTAGTTGTAGTTGATCATTGCCTGGTACATGTGTGGTTTGAATGAAACTTGCCACTTAGCCCAAACCTCAATAATTGTCTCTGTCCTGCTGCATAAGCACAGTAAGAAGTCTCACAACACCAGGTTAAAGTCCAACAGGTTTATTTGGTAGCAAATACCATAAGCTTTCGGAGCACAGCTCCTTCGTCAGATGGAGTGGTCTCTGTTCTCAAACAGGGCACAGACACAGAAATCAAATTACAGAATACTGATTAGAATGCAAATCTCTACAGCCAGCCAGGTCTTAAATGTCCAGACAATGTGGGTGGAGGGAGCATTCAACACAGGTTAAAGAGATGTGTATTGTCTCCAGACAGTACAGCTTGTGAAATTGTGCAAGTCCAGGAGGCAAGCTGTGGGGGTTACTGATAATGTGACATAAATCCAACATCCCGGTATAGACCGTCCTCATGTGTGCGGAACTTGGCTATCAGTTTCTGCTCAGTGACTCTGCGCTGTCGTGTGTCGTGAAGGCCGCCTTGGAGAACGCTTACCTGAAGATCCAAGGCTGAATGCCCGTGACTGCTGAAGTGCTTCCCCACAGGAAGAGAACACTCTTGCCTGGTGATTGTCGAGCGGTGTTCATTCATCCGTTGTCGTAGCGTCTGCATGGTTTCCCCACATCACTGTGTTTCTCCACATCACTGCTGCATAAGGACATGGACTGTTTCAGCATCTGAGGAGTTTTGAACAATAATAAATACTGTGCACTCATTAGTGAACATCCCCATTCTGATCTTATGATGGAGGGAAGATCATTGATGAAGCAGCTGAAAATGGTTGTGTCTAAGACACTAACCTGAGGAAAGAATCCAAGGAGTTGTTCAAAATCTGTGTGGGGATGTTATTGGATTCAATAATTAAGGACAGAATGACTTGCATTTAAAGAAATTTGAACTGATAGAAAGAGCCAGCGTGGATTGATAAAGGGTAGATCAGGTTTAAGAAACCTAATTGATTTTTTCAGGATGTAACTAAAGTAGTAGATGGGGAAATGTCCATTGATAAAATGAATTAATAAATTAATAAAATAGAAGAAAACCTCCTAATCATTAACCCACCTTTCCCGTTTTTCGATGCTGACTGACCTGCTGTGTTATTTCCAAAATTTTAGTGCAGAAATAGTGAAGGTGTTTACTTCAGTTTCCTTTTCCCTCACAGAATGAGACTGAGCCTCACTTCGTTTACCAGGTTGCTGGCCGTGATGTTCCTTTGCAGCTTCTACTGCCTGGTAAGATCACAGTGATGTTCAGTATGTTTCAGAATGATCTAACTGAACCTTAGCACATGCATGAAGAATTAATTAACATGATGGTGTATTTTTTAGCAGAATGACACATACAGGCTCATATGAAAGATCAAAGTTAAATCAATGCGTGATGCTCTGAAATAACAAATTGGGGGGACTTCTCTGGATTACATTCATTGGAGTTGAGAAGAATAAGAGGGGATCTCATAGTTAGACAGGGTAGATTCAGAAAGAATGTTCCCAATGGTGGGGAGTCCAGAACAAGGGGTTGTAGTTTGAGGATAAGGGGTAAACCTTTTAGAACTGAGGTGAGGAAAGATTTCTTCACCCAGAGGGTGGTGAATGTGTGGAATTCACTATCACAGAGAGTAGCTGAGGCCAAACGTTGTCTGATTTCAAGAAGAAATTAGATATCGCTCTTGGGGCTAAAGGGATCAAGAGATACTGGAGGAAGGGGGGATCAGGATATTGAATTCGATGATCACCCATGATCAAAATGAATGGTAGAACAGGGCCAAAGGGCTGAATGGCCTCCTCCTGCTTCTAGTTTCTATATTTCTATGCCCACTAGCTCCGATCACGAATCACAATGGCCCGGAGGATGCCAAGCTTATACTATACATATTCACATTAAGTACTTTAAAATATAATTAGCGGGCTTGAAGCCCAATTCAAATAGCTCCTGCTATTAATCCACCTCCCCAGTGGGATCTGCACCAAGCGGGTTTTCGTACGGGTTCTCACAAGCGAGGACTGGCATGGTGGACCCCAAGGGTCGAGGGTGCACCACCAACCCCTCAGCAATGAGGGACATCCGCCCCACACAGGCATGAAGTTTATTTGGCCTGGACCCCCCCCCCCCCCCAACCCGCTGTCCACCTCAGATCCCCCATTCAGGCCTCCATTCAAACCAGTGACACTCTGGTGTAGTGCCTTGGGCCCTGAGGGGGCTCAAGGAGGTAGGTCCAGTGGGCATTTGCCCCTCTGCTGTTGCCAGGCTGCCAAGGACAGGTCCCGGTGGTTTAGTGGGCTCTGGTTGGAAGCAAGGGGTTGACCTCACTACTCACCAGGGGGGGATTTTAACTCATTGCAGCACTCCATTCTGCAACAGAGATTTTCCTTTCTCCCTGTCAGGAGCTGCAGGTGAGAGCAGATCCCTGTGAAGTCCTATGACAGAGAGGAGTTGTCAATTTCACCTGGGGGGGGGGTTCCAGGCTGCACAACTGTACACACAGCTTTGATTTGAAGTTGCTACGAGTGATATTAGTGGGATTAAAGCTTCCACAGAGTGGTCATGGATAAATAGAGCCATTCAATTTTAATTTTAATTCTCCTTGGGAATCCCTCTCACCTTTGAAGAAAGCAATCATAATACTCTTCAAAATAATTCCCATTATGGTTTTCCACATGAATTCAAAGCCATCATCAGAGAAAAATTGTGTTCCATTTGGTGCCTGCAATATATTCAGCGTTTGATGTCAGTGATGCATGCATTAATAATACTGTTACTGCTTCTGACATAACAGCAGTTCTAAAAGCTGACCACTGGTATTCCATAAATCTATTGGTTTATCGTTGTTAACATGAATAATGTTTTGTGATTTATATTTCTTTCAGAAAATGTTGAAAGGAATGATCTCTTTGCTAGGAAAACTACCCTTTTGAGGAAGAAAAGACAGGTATGTTTAATTGTTTTAACAATAAATTCATTAAAATGTGAAGTAGAAAGATTATAGTAAATATCTCTATGGCATTTGATCTATACCCAGAATTTTAGTTCCGTTCAATTTTCCTGTTCAATTGAAACATTGCATTAGAAAGCAGCACAGTATGTGGGCTTGAGAAACGCTGTAGCAATATTCAGCACAACGTGCTGGCTGGCTGAATGTTTAGTATTCAAGATCGTTCAAGATTGGAAAAGGTCTTAGGATCAATTTTCCAATCTTTGTCCCTGGCAATGCTTATTCCTGATGTGGAGATGCCGGCGTTGGACTGGGGTAAACACAGTAAGAAGTTTAACAACACCAGGTTAAAGTCCAACAGGTTCATTTGGTAGCAAAAGCTTGTGTGGCTTTTGCTACCAAATAAACCTGTTGGACTTTAACCTGGTGTTGTTAAACTTCTTACAATGCTTATTCCCCCAGCTGCAAGTGCCAGGCAAAGGGAGTGGAGATTTATTTTACTGAATCTTTTCCCTTTTACTTTGCCTTGGGATTATCAGGATGTTCCTTAAAAGCTTGGCTTTTTCCTACAACTGCTGGATGTCCAGATCAGCAAGATTAATGAGATGGGATGGGTCTTCCTGAATGCCCACCTCAATATTTTGGCAATCATGCCTCAAGGCCCCCAGAGGCAAAGCTGATCAGGAAACTGTCAGTGAATCTGAGTGGGTTTAGAGAGATTCCTGTAGTTAGCCCAGGGGTTATTTTCAAGATTTGTTATATCCAATCATTTCTCCTTATCCTTATATTTTGTTGCACCATCAAAAAAAATCTATTAAATTATCCTGGCATCAGTTCCATTTTGTAAATCCATGCTGACTGTTAACGTTCATTTACACAAAGATGCATTGCTACCTTGTCCTTGATAATTAATGCCATCATTTTACTGGTAGTGATGTCAGACTAATTTGCCTCGCCAACTGGATACTCAGCAGATCCGTTTTGAAACAATTTGCTCTTCTACAGTTCGACAGTGCTACTTTTTTTTAGTGAATTTCTAACTATTTCTGTTCATGTTATTGCTGGCATATCCTTACTTTCCTTAATGTTTTAACAGTTTTTTAACTCTTTTGAACTTTTCCTTAAACAGTCCCACTATCTATTTTACCAAATAACCTAAGTAAGAAGTCTCACAACACCAGGTTGAAGTCCAACAGGTTTATTTGGTAGCACGAACTTTCGGAGCACTGCCCCTTCATCACCTGATGAAGAAGCAGCGCTCCGAAAGCTCGTGCTCCCAAATAAACCTGTTGGACTTTAACCTGGTGCTGTGAGACTTCTTACTGTGCCTACCCCAGTCCAATGCCGGTATCTCCACATCACAAATAACTTGAAATATTGGACTGTCTTTCCTTTGTCTCTACTATTAGCACAATAAATACTTTCTCCATGCTATGTTGCTCATGTTTTCATCATGCAAATGATCAATAAATTGTAACCAAAGAAGTAAATTGTGTCCAAATTTCAACAAAACCATTTACACCATCTACGTTCTGTTTCTCCATTTTACTGCTGTAATGTCTGTATTAGGTTAAATCCAACTTCCCTTTTGTGCCTTCCCTTAAATGTTGATTTACGTCACAGTCTCTTAGCACATCTAGAAATTTGTGACTCTTATTCCTCTTTGCCATACTCCATTGTAATAATGGTTTGAAGTCTCATCATTGTTAGATGCTTTTCTATGTGGAATGTTTGATCACTGCTAGCTGCTTGGCTGAGCAGTGTTTGTGGTGAATCGTTGCCAGTAGTTTCTTCCCACTTGTCTCATTTTACTGTATTTCATAATCCCACCTTCTCTCTGAAAGTCTGCCTTTCCTGCAGCTTTTATGTTTTCTTCCATATATAAGGGATGATGGAGCACATCAGAGGCTGGGCATTCTGCAGCAAGTTGCTAATCTCTTGACTCCCCAAGGCATTTCTACCATCTGCAAACCACAAATCAGGAGTATGATGGAACACAGTTGACTTGTTTGGAGGGGCTCAGTGACAACAAACAAGAAAACTCAAAATCATCCACAGCTCAGTTGACTCAATTAGGAGCACATTCGCTAGCCTAAATGTCCATTCCCTCCCTGACTGGTGTACCATGGTTGAGTGTGTGCTAGCAATTCACCAAAGCTTTTTTGGAAACACATCCCAAACTTGCCACTTCTCCCACCCACTAGGATAAGGGCAGTGGATGGATATCATAGATCATAGAATCATAGAAACCCTACAGTGCAGAAGGAGGCCATTCGGCCCATCGAGTCTGCACCGACCACAATCCCACCCAGGCCCTACCCCCACATATTTACCCGCTAATCCCGCTAACCTACGCATCTCAGGACTCTAAGGGGCAATTTTTAACCTGGCCAATCATCCTAACCCGCACATCTTTGGACTGTGGGAGGAAACCGGAGCACCCGGAGGAAACCCACGCAGACACGAGGAGAATGTGCAAACTCCACACAGACAGTGACCCGAGCCGGGAATCGAACCCGGGACCCTGGAGCTGTGAAACAGCAGTGCTAACCACGGTGCTACCGTGCCGCCCACTATTTAAGTGAAAATGGTAAAGGCATATTATATAGCTCATTACTTAGCCATTCTGTTTCTTATTACAGATACATCGAATACGCCGGAATGTTCAAGACGAGACGAAGTACATTGAGCTTATGGTTGTTAATGACCATTTTATGGTAAAGGCCGCATTTAATGTGATTCAGGATTATTTGACCTTTGATTCTTTGACACAATTTGCAGAATAATGACTCGCATGAATGTAGCTTTCCTCAAGCAATGGGGCACATAGGGCAGAGTTGGACAGCAAACAGGGAGTGAAGGAGTTTATGGGCAGGATTTCCCGGCCACGCTTGCCCTAAGACCGGAAAATCCCACCCAAGGTCAATGAACCTTTGCCTGGTCCACCCCCGGCCTGCTCCAATTCCCATGGAGAGCGGGACGGGAAAATTCCGCCCTATGAGTAAGACTGAAGGCTTTGTTAAAGATGTTGGTTGTTAAAATTGTAGAAAGGAATTGTGGATCAGGAAGAGAATTCTAGAGAGGGAGGATGCAATTGCTAAAGCATTGATTTTTGATTATGGAGCTGAGGAACAAACAGTGCCTGAGAGCAATGGTTAGAGAACATTTCCTAAGGAAAGTGAGAATGAAAACGTTGGTTTCTTCAGGTGGAATAAGCCATGCAATTTGGCAAGGACAGGAACAGTGAGGATGCAGAGTTTTCTGTGACAAAGGGATCAGCTGAAGTTTGTAAAGGAAATCGATAATTTAAAGATTAGACAAATCTTCCCCCGAAGTGGTGAGAATTTCCGAGGAGTGTAACCGGACAATGTTCAGAAGTTAAAGGAAGGCAGCGTTGGAATGAAAAAGATATGGATTTGAAAGTACAGCTCAGAATGAAACAAAGCACCATGGTTTCACATCAGTTGGCTCTTGGGCTTGTGAAACTTACTGCCCTAAACCGTGTTTACCATCAACCCGCTACCACTTTCGGGGTTGCCTATCTTCTTGTTTCTGGCAGGAGATCCTGTTTAATAATCAGATTAAGATAATGACTTGCAGATTAACTGTGTTACCAATTTAGGGCAGAACAGTTTGGAGTTTCACTGGTGATGAAGTTAAATAAGGCCTGGAAAGGCAAGTTTTAAATGATTCTTGTGTGAACAAGAAGAACAGTAACGTTCCTTAGGGACTCCACAAAAGTAATGTTGGCAGCTGTTGCCTTGAGAAATGCCCTCCCTAACTTACCTTGCAGGTGGTCTGATAGTCCCTGGGCTTTCCAATATTGGGTGGCATGGCGGCACAGTGGTTAGCACTGCTGCCTCACAGCGCCAGGGACCTGTGTTCAATTCCGGCCTCAGGTCACTGTGTGTGGAGTTTGCACATTCTCCCCCGTATCTGCGTGGGTTTCCTCCGGGTACTCCGGTTTCCTCCCACAGTCTAAAGATGTACGGGTTAGGTTGATTGGCCATACTAAATTGACCCTAGTGTCAGGGGGATTAGCAGGGTAAATGTATGGGGTTATGGGAATAGGGCCTGGGTGGGATTGTGGTTGGTACAGACTTGATGGGCTGAATGGCCTCCTTCTATACTGTAGGGATTCTATGATTCTGTGACCTGGCCTGAATGCAGCAAACTGCATTGGACCACCCATTTGACATAGCCGGGGCTTCAAAATAGTTGCTGTGGTTTCACTTGGACTGGGCGGGCTCCCAGAGTGCCGCAGCGCTATGCTGAATGGTCATCCTAAAGTTAAAATTGATCCCATGCTTGAGGACGGGTTAGGTGTGGAGCTACCAGTGGATAGATTTAGACCATGAATGAGCAGCAGTGGAACCAAATGAAATACTGTAGTCCATTCCATTGAAGAGGCAGACAGGTCAAAGAGGCCTGGGGAGAACAGCAAGTTGCTGTTGTACTCACAGAAAATGCCATCATAGTTTATTCATGAGACAGATGTATTTCCACACAGTACCAGTAAAGGAAATGAACCTTTCATCTCTTTTGTTTTTGGGGATGCATTCCTTAAAACACGTTCAATGTGGTGAAATTACATTTTTTACTTATACCTTACAGAACCTAAAACCTTGAATATGCAATGTTCGGATATATTACTTGGAATCTAAAGATCAGGAGCCCATTTGGCCCACTGTATCTGTGGTAACTCTTTGCAAGAGCTATCCAGTTCACCCCACTCCACCGTTCTTTCACCACAACTCTGAAATAATTCCTTTTCAAGATCATGGGTGGGACTTTCCAGCTGCGCGCACCCCAAGACCGGTAATTCCCACCCGAGGTCAGCGGCCTTTCAATGGTTCCACCAAATATGTCCCACCAGTTACAATTTCTGCGGAAGGCAGGACCAGAAAATCTCACCCATGTATCCCATTTTTTGGGGGGGGTTTTCAGTTGTCTTTGCAAGGGGGAAGAGTCTAAACCCATCCTGACAAGACCAGTGATGCCAACAACCTGGACAGGGCCATTGTTGGGTCATACTAAACTGGGAGTTCCAGATTTTCCTGTTCAGTAGGCTCTTAGCATATTACAGAATGTTGGTGCAACTAATGAGATGAGGCATACTGGAATCAAGCAGCATGAATCTTTAGGGCAGTGAAGTCAAAAAAAGGATTTTTTTAAAAAAATTGAATTTGTTCCCTGGCGCAGGGAGCTCAGGTAGGCACTGGGACCAAACCTCTGCTTTGTCTGGCAGCAAGACCCAGGGCAGCATATTGCTAGCGGCAGCCAATTAAGAAGCAGCCCTCTCCCAACAGCTGCGAGCCCAATCAGAGGGCCAGCAGTTCCACTGCTCAAGATGGCTATTGCCGTGTCTGCATGACCAGGGAGAGGGCATCTCAGTGACCTCTTCGGAAAGACATAGGCTTGGTTCAGAGTAGCTGGAGTCAGGCAGGGTGGGGGTAATTCCGCTGATTAGTCTCTGTCACCACCCATTAAACCTGAGTGGCCGTGTGATGTATCCTTTAATTGGCCACATAAAGGCCCCATTGGGGTCACGGGTGGTCGGCCACCCAACACCTCCCCAGCCCCTCACAATCAGAGCGGGAGCAGACGGGCCATCAGTGTCCTATCTGCCAAATCTATCTACCAGTTTACCAGTCTGTGGGTGGCTTGGAAAATCCTATCCAAGGTTACTACCGGTACTTTAAAGTTTTAAAGTTAATTTATTAGTGTCACACATAGGCTTACATTAACATTGCAATGAAGTTACTGTGAAAACCCCCAGTCGCCACACTGTGTGCCTGTTCGGGTACACTGTGGAAGAATTCAGCATGGCCAATGCACACCATCAAAACTGTCATGAGCAGGCTGTAGAGGTTCCGAAGAAGTGCGCCATTTTGGTAAGGATTGTGCCCATAAAACTTGGGTTAATTAAATGCTTCTGCAGTCTGAGGATAGGTGGCTAAATCGTTGAAGAAAGAGAGCTTAATTTTACCTGAGGAGATTCAGAGCTTTGAAGGAATTTGCAGCTGAAATTAGTCCCTGAGTGGTCTGCGCACAAATCTGAGATCTATCTTTGTTTAGGCGCTATTTAATGTGCAATTTAAAAAATATATTGGCCATAATTTGCCTGCTGATTCATGTTTCATTTCTGTTGATTTTGGTTTGATTGCTAAAATAGAAGTAATAAAAGTGAAATCTTGTTTTCTTGTTGAGATTGTTCAGTAAATTCAGTTCTTTAGATTTGTTGGCATCCATGGGTATCATATCATAATATCTGCAGAAGAATGAATTCCTGAATTAAGACTCCAGTAATTGCTAATCTGTCTTTTTGGAATTGTCTTGATTTCTTTGTTACAGCAGTAGAGGCTGTTGGTGATAATTACACGGAGGCTTGTGTTTACACATGAATATTTTTTCCATTTCATTTCTTGTTACTGATGCTGATTTTATGTAAAAATGTGTCAAACAACTATTTTACTCAAGAACAGCTTCTTCTCTGCTGCCATCAGACTTGAATGGATCTATCTCGCATTAAGTTGATCTTTCTCTAAACCCTAGCTACATGGACTTCAGTAAAGCCTTTGACAAGGTACCTCATGGTAGACTGGTATGAAAGGTGAAGTCACACAGAATGAGAGAAGAGCTGGCAAGACGAATACAGAACTGGCTTGGCCATAGAAGACAGAGGGTAGCAGTAGAGGTGTGCTTTACTGAATGGAAGGCTTTGACTAGTGGTGTTCCACAGGGATCAGTTCTGGGACCTTTGTTGTTCATAGTACATATATAAATGATTTTGGAGGAAAATGTAGCTGGTCTGATTCGTAAGTTCGCAGACGCCACAAAAATTGGTGGAGTTGTGGATAGTGAAGAGGATTGTCAAGAGGATACAGCAAAATGTAGGCCGATTGGAGACTTGGGCTGAGAAATGACAGATGGAGTTTAATCCGGACAATTGTAAGATAATGCATTTTGGAAGGTCCAATGCATGTAGAAATTATACAGTAAATGGTGGAACCCTTTGGAGTATTGACAGGCAGAGAGATCTGGGCTTACATGTCCACCGATCACTGAAAGTGGCAACGCAGGTAGATAAGGTAGTCAAGAAAGCATACAGCATGTTTGCCTTCATCAGTTGGGGTGTTGAGTATAAAAATTTGCAGGTCATGCTGCAGCTGTACAGAACTTAGGCCTCATTTAGGATATCGTGTACAATTCTGGTTGCCACACTACCAGAAGGATGTGGGTGCTTTGGAGAGGGTACAGAAGAGTTTTACCAGGATGTTGCCTAGTATGGAGGGTATTAGCTATGAGGAGAGGTTGAATAAACTTGATTTGTTCTCACTGGAATGACGGAGGTTGAGGGGTGGCCTGATAGAGGTTTATAAGATTATGAGTGGCATGGACAGTGTGGATAGTCAGATGCTCTTTCTTAGGTAGAAAAGTCAAGTATTAGGGGACATAGGTTTAAGGTGCATGGGAAAAGTTTAGAGGAGATGTGCGAGGCAAGTTTTTTTACACAGAGGGTGGTGAATGTCTGGAACGCGCTGCCCGGGGAGGTGGTGGGAACAGATACGATAGTGGCATTTAAGTGGCAACTAGACAAATACATGAATAGGATGGGAATGGAAGGATATGGACTCTGTAAGTGCATGCGGCTTTAGATTAGGCAGGCATCATGATCGGCGCAGGCTTGGAGGGCCAATGGGTCTGTTCCTGTGCTGTATTGATCTTTGTTCTTTGACTGTAACACTACATTTTGCACTCCCTCCCTTCCTTCTCTATTTATGGTATGCTTTGTCTGTATAGCGCGCAAGAAATAATACTTTTCACTGTATACTAATACATGTGACAATAAATCAAATCAAAATTAACTATTGGATAATAAAAAAAATAGAATTGCGTGGTCTGATTTGGCCAATTTCTGTCGCATGCTGTGTTGTTTTACACATTAACATATTTTTCCCTTTGTAGTTTAAAAAGCATCGTTTATCAGTGGGCCTCACCAACAACTTCGCAAAATCAATTGTGAACATGGTGGACATGGTAAGTGCTGGTTACTGTTCTGTCTGTTCTCACAAAATGCATGAAGAGAGAGTCAAAGCTGAGACGGAATCATTGAATGGTTAAAGGAGGCTATTCGGCCTGTTGAGCCTGTGGTGCGCCTCTGAAACCGTAATCCACCTACTCCCACTCCCCTGTCTTTTCCCTGTAGTCCTGCCATATTTTCCTTTTCTAATAACAATCCAATTTCCTTTTGAAAGTCTCAATCGATCCTGCATCCACCACACTCTAAGACAGTGTATTCCAAATCCTAGTCACTCGCTGCATGCAAATGTTTTTCTCCATGTCATCATTGTTTCTTTTGCCAATTAAATCTGTGTCCTCTGATTCTCGATACTTCCATTAATAGGAACAATTTTTCCCTGTCTACGCTATCCAGATCCCTCATGATTTTGAATACTTTTAGCAAATCTCATCTCTACCCAGTTGCTGGGTTTATCTTTAAGCCCTTTTCTGAACAAGGGTTGCAATTTTCCAGTCCTCTGGCACCATCCCTGAATCTGAGGGAAATTATGACCAGGCAGTATATCCAATATATTTTCCCTTATCAACTTTAAACTCTTCAAGTGTTTGTACTTCCTCTATCACCATGGCTTCGGGAGCATCTTCTTCCTTTATAAAGACAGATGCCCTCATCTTCATGCATAAATCCCATTTTTGATCCCTTATCAGCCCTACTCCTCTTCTTACAACCCTTTTACAATGTGTATGTCTGTTGAAGACTTTTAGATTCCCTCTTCTTATTCTCATATTTGCTTTTTCAATTATGCTGTGGGATCTTCTATATTTGGCCTGCTTCTCAACTGTATTATCCACCTGATGTATGTCATAAACACACATTTTCTGCTTGTCTTAATCTCTATTTCATCATCCAGGGAGCTCTGGATTTGTTTGCACTTCATGGGAATATACCTTGACTGTACTTGAATGATTTCTTCTTTAAAGACAGTTTTATTGTTCAGTTACAGTTTTGCCTGCTGATATTTGATTCCCATTTATCTGGGTCAGATCCATACTTATCCCATTGAAAATGGCTTCCCCCCAGTTAGTTATTAGTACTCTGGATTGTTCCTTTCACTTTTCCACAGCCAACTTAAACCTTACAACATGATGATCACTGTCCACTAGATGGTCCCCTACTGACAGTTGATCCTCATTCCCAAGAACCAGGTACAGTAAAGCCTCCTTACTTATTGGACTGGGAACATACTACTGTTGAAAACTTTCCCTGAACACCTGCTTGCCAATTCCCTACCTTGCTCCCTCTTTCTACCTTTGTTGTTGGTACCCATGTGGACCACAACCACTGGCTGCTCACTCTCTCTCCTCAGAGGTAGGTGGCATCCTTGACCCTGGCACCAGACAGGCAACATACATTGTGGATTCACATCGGCGGCTGCACAAATGCCTATCTATTTTCCTAACTATCGGATCTCCAGTCACTATTGCTCTTACAGTCTTTTCCCTTTACAGTTCTGTCAGACATGGTGCCATGGGCTTGGCTCTGGCTGCACTCCCCAGATGAACGATCCCTTTCATCCTTATTCAGAACTGAATACTGGTTGGAGAGTGAGGTGTACTCGTATACTGCTGCACTACCTGCCTATTTCTTCTTGACTGCTTGTTGTTCACTCATTCCCTCTCTCTCGGCATACTCTGAAGCTGCGGCAACACCGCATCTATAAATATGTGATCCACAAAGCTCTCAATTTTATGGATGTGCTGCAGTGCTGCCATCTGCTGCTCAGTCTTCAAAACCCGGAGCTTGATCTGCTGCAGCTGATGACACCTACTGCACATATAGTTAGTCAGGGTGCAGGGAATGTCCTGTAGTTCCCACACGGAACAGGATATGCACTCCAGAGATCAGAGTTGTCTTGTCAATCCTGTATCTCAGTGGTGGGTAACCTGCGGCTCGGGGGCCACAGTGCAGCCCATAAGACATTTTGTTGACCGTTGCCAATGGGCAGAGTTGCCTCATAACACTGATTTCCGTCTGCGTAGTTTTTTTTCCTACTGTTATGACTGAAGTGATACGTATGTAAAGCAAGGGCATGTGAAGTGAGGTGTGAGCTGATTGCACACAACATTGACCATGAGAGCCATGTGCTCCCTCTGCATCCAAAGCATTAACGTTTCTTTTATTTTTACCATTTGAAGTTGAGTGATTAAGCACTTTCTGTAACTTATGAAATATTGGGTGTGTATTAAATGTATTCAATCTTATTCATTGGGTCATGGTCAGTTAACAAGCCCAATTTCAGCCATGTGTTCCACTGAGATGCAGGAGGGCCACTCATGTGGCCAACTCACTCTCACTGCTCTATCTAATAGATAATGAAACCTAGTACTTAAAAAATAAAGACACACCAGCTACTCATTGTATAAAGGAAGATTAATGACTTTCATCTTTAATCAGGTGGAAGATCTTTGGTAACTCAGGAAATTGCTTAGGTGGCATTTCTACCATTTTCCCCTCATCTCTTTGCCAGTGTTAGAGTGGATGTTTGATACCCCTAAAAGAAATTAAACTTACAGGTGGAGAAATTGTGGCTTATATTGATTTCAGGTAATTTTAATGTACTTAACTGCACTTAATGTACTCTTGAATGACTTGGCATTTTACTACAGAGTGGGCCTTGTTTATGTTTTAATTTGTTTTCTCGTGCTGTACATTAGATATTCAAGGAACAGCTTAACACCAGAATTGTGCTAGTTGCTATGGAAACCTGGTCAGTCGACAACAAGTTCACCATAGATGTGAACCCTCAGGTAACTCTACGAGAGTTTATGAAATACAGAAGAGATTTCATTAACGTGAAGAGTGATGCCATTCATCTATTCTCGTAAGTAGCTCATTAAAACGTTTTGCTCAAATATACTAAAAGTTAAACCTTCATTCCATTTTTATGGATCTTTAAGAAGTCTAAATTTCATACAGTAAGATTTATTTTTCTGTTGGATGAAAGGAGTTACATACTGATGTCATTCAGATATCATGTGTTTGGAACATGGGGTGGAATTTTCCCATCCCACCTGCCATGGGAATCATAGCAGGCCATGCTAAGGTCTGTTGATTTTGGGTGGGATTTTTCAGTTTTGAGGCGAGCGTGGCCAGAAAATCTCAACCATGGTTTCCAACAGCAGTAGATGGTTGTTTTATTGGTGATTTTCTTTTAGTTCTTGTGCTTGTACACTAACCTAAAAGATGGCCTTCTCCCTGTAACCAAGGTCAGCAATAGAACATCTAATCAGCAAACGGGGCCTATGAGGAAACAACTTTCAAACTAATCTGGAGATTGTGTGTTTGTTGTGGGTCTTTTGAGAAGTCTAAGAGCAGTACATTGGACATTTTCCTGAGATAAAGTCCAGATATGATTGTGATGTTCTGACTAAACCACCAGTGCCTGGTTCAGAACAATTGCTAATTCAGGAAGATGCTAGCTTTTACACTACAACAAAAGAATAATTTTGACGTCAGCTAATAGTTCTGGGAGGTAGCTGTGACTTGCACAACAAGTTGGATTTATGTATGGCTTTTAACACAGAAGTTGCCGTAAATTGCTTTACAAATGAATAATAAAAAGGGATAGATAGACCTTGTGAACTAAGTTAGAGAAGTTGATAGAAGGAGGAGTTTGTGGATTTTGAGTAAGTTTGCAAAGGAAAAATCGAGCTTTTTGGGAGGTAAAGGAATTTTGGGTGGGAGCTCCAGAGAGGAGGTGAGAGAGATGCATAGGACGGTGGATCAGGAGGAGTAAAGAGTCTAGGAAGGGATGGGTATCTCAAGGAGGTTGCAAAGGTAGGGAACTGCAATGTCATGGATAGATTTTAATCTGATAAAAGGGATTTTCAATTGGATGGATTAGGGGACAGGTATCTCTGTAGGTGAATGGAGGCAGCAATGATGGCCAAGCAGATTTTTAGTGCACAATTGAATGCTGATGACTGTGCTATGGATCCATTTGAATTCCTGCAGTTTGGACAATAGAAGACCAACAAGAGAAATATTGGAGTAATTGACTCTGGTGTGACAAAAATGTGGATGAGCTTTTTACCCTGGAGTGTGGACTCGGGCAGGAGTGGAGATAGGCAATGTCACAGATATATAGACAAAGATATGCGGGGTAGGTTGATTGGCCATGCTAAATTGCCCCTTAGTGTCCTGGGATGCATGGGTTAGCGGGATTAGTGGGGTAAATATGTGGGGTGACAGAGATAGGGCCCGGGTGGGATTGTTGTCAGTGCAGTCTCGATGGGCTGAATGGCCTCCTTCTGCACTGTAGGATTTCTATGATTCTATGAGAGGATGTGAAGTGTATACAAAACCAACCATGATGCCGAGGTTGTGCACAGGTTAGTTCTAAGTGAGTGGTTGTGGAGGGAATTGACATCAATGGCAAAGCAGCAGAATTTGTGTCTAGCGCTGAAAAAATGCTTGGGGTCTCCAAATGTTTAACTGAAGGAAATTATGGCTCACTCAGGATTTTATGTCAGACTCAAAGTAAGCTGCAAATCATTTTATGCCATCAATAATATCAGGAGTTTAATAACTACCTCCATCACAATTATTTTTATAAAAAGCATACTGGATATGGATTTGGGAGTCCTTTGCTTAGCCATTGTGAGATTAGTATAGCATAATTTATCATCCTTTCCTGGGAAGGACAGAACCTTCTGTACAAAATAGATGATATGTGTAATTGAGTTAGCATCATTGTTATATTTTATAAATGATGCTCAGTTCCACAAGGAAATTTCTTGTGGCGAGTGGTAGAGATTTTTTAAAATCAGTTTTCCCTCTCCATCCCTTGACTGCATCCTTTCCTTTTTTCTGGTTTTCAGCTTTGATGAGTAAGTTGCTTCATCTTGCTTTCTCAATAATGAATAAAATCCTCATTAGTAACAAGAAAGAGCTGTCATTACTCTTTAGCCCCGTAGGATTTCTGTGTTAAACTGATATCTTCGTAGTGTGATGTTTCAAGAAAGATATTGGTAAATATACTTCAGGTTTACAAATAATGGGCCGGATTCTCCGACTTTGCCCACGGCTGGGATTCCCCGGTTCCACTGCACTGAACGGAGATTTGTCTAAGTGCCAAATTCTCCATTCTCCCTGGCAGCAATAGCAGAGCGTGCGAGACCTGAGAATTCTGACCAATTCATCTCCAAATCAATTGCAAAGAACTTGGCAACTCAATATATGATTAAAGATAGAATTATGTTTTTTTTTAAAATTGGAAAGTAGTTAGTCTCCCAGCTCATTAAATGTGATATGCTGTCAAAGAGAACTGTCATACTAATCACGAGAAGACTGCTGAACCCACTAAACTCTGCTGTCATGAATTATTGAAGTGGTTTGTGAATGTCCTTATGCCTTGTCTCTTCTTCCTTACACGTATATTTTTCCAAACATTTATTACTTCTTGAGTAAAATAATTAGTTTAAGCCCTCAGTTTCTGCAATACTGGTTTACTTTGAAGTGATATTGTACTTGAAATGAAATCTGATTGTAGTATTATATGACATCAAAATAATCCTTGAAGATTCATACTCTGCCTCCTTGTATCACAGAATGTGGTTTGCTTTTTTTTTAATTACTCATCACGTTGCCTAGATTTGGAAAATGCTGAGTTAGCTGTCGTTCTCTTAATTTTCCCTTTGCCAATTCAATGACTTTCAGTGTTGCTGATTCTTATAATCAATATACATATATGGGGAACTTAATCTACTCTTTGTCTACTTCAATCTTCAGTAAAGCATCTGCCTCTATATGTAGTTACAGCTGTCCCTATAGTGCTCCTATTTTTGTATCATTAGTAAAGTTGACAAGCTTATTTCCACAGGCAAGTCATTAATGTACAACAGTTACAGCGGGATTCTAAGCATTGACACCTTTCGGGCTATAACCAACCACTCCCCATTATGCTACTAACCATGGTGTATGATATATATCCATATATTTATTTCTGTCAGGGACTGATTTTCAGTTCTGAGTTTCGACCTCTGCTTAGTGCACCATGTAACTGTTTCTTTCACAGTCAAATGCATTAGTTTATGAATAAAACAACAGTGATATCACCAGCTTGAATCGAATGCAATCTCTGGCATCTTTCGATCTTTTGAGCATCTGACTACAATTGTCATATGCCTTTCAGTTATGCTGCCGCTTTCTTTAGTGCCTGTTCCTTTTTGAATCCTGGCAGTTTCATAGATCAAAAATAACATTCTTTCCAATGATTACTAATGTTGTTGTGTTGTATTTCACGAGAGTCAACAATGGTTTTGCTTATGATCCCAACAATGGCTTTGCTGATAGAGAGAAAAGAAATGCAATTGTTAGCAATCTGAAATGGTGGAAATACATGGGAGAATCATGTATTGTGGTCTGTGAAGAAGAGTCATTTTTAATTTGAGAGATGAGTGCCTTTGAAGATTTATACTACTGGGTGGCATGGTGGAATTTAATATGCCTCTGTAGGAACGTTTTCAGAGACTATGTATTAAGCTGGCTTTCACGTGAGGGATTCCCCTTCTTAATTACGGCTCTACTGACACAATGACTCACAGAGATAGTATTCAGGTAAAAGACATTTCTTTATTTTCCAAGCTTGGTCAATGTACGGAGGAGAGAGATGTGGGGCAGTTCTAAATCTACTCTGAGATTACATCACTTTCAGTACTGCAAATATACAATTTTTGAAAGCCATTTGCCCACCCCTTGCTCACCCCAACTGGGTATGAGCCAATCATTATTAGTATAGATTTATCTTGTCCAATAACATTTACCTTCTGACAGCATGTGACTACGTGATCAGTTTATGAACCTTAAGAGTCTTTTTCACAGTCTCCTGATACTTTCCAGACCCTGTTATCTGGTGCAATGTATATCCCATTCATTAGGACTGTCTGGGACCCCTGGTGTGTCCTTGGTTCAATGTATATCCTATTCATTAGGACTGTCTGGCCCTTGATAAAGGTTGCTTTTCCCTTTGTTCAGTAGCTGCATTGTTCCGAGGAATGTGGTTCTTTTTACTTAACTGTGCCCCATCATGCCTTATGAGCATTGTGTTATTAACCAAGGTTTTTGCTTTTAGTACAGAATATGTTTTCAAAAATACATGTCTAAATTCTCTAACAGTCGTTATAGGTGCCTCTATGCAAACAGTATTTTTCGGGCACTTTGTAACTTCTCTATATTCTATTCACTCTGATCTAATCTACCCTAATCTGTTAGTCTTTTAATCCCAAGTTATTCTAAATTCCCTCTTACAACCTCCTGCCTCAAGAAATTGATTTCAGATCCAGTCTAGGCTTAAACCTTTAAAATATGTATCTGTTTCAATCATGGAGGGACTTGATATGAAATTAGTCAATCAGTCTCAGTCTAAATTGTGCTGGGTGCACATCATCCAGATGAAGACATCTCTAATGTCATGAAGTGGTATGAATTGAAAATCTCATTCATCAAGCCCACAAGAATGCTAAGTGTGAGAAATGGTGTGATAGAGTAGGACTATTGAAAATGAGGTACAGAGTAGATTGTTGCTGTAGTGTAAAGAAAGCCCTACCTTGCAATGAAACATTCCTGCAAGAATGCTTCATGCTGACAGAACCCCATAGTAAACATTGTCCATTCTAATGAGTCTGATAAAATCTATATCACACCCCTCATAATTTTTAATTATATTTGAATTCATGCTAACCTCAATAGAAGGAGTTGGAGGAATAAGGGAGAAGAGCTGGGAGATTGGATGCAGGAGATGGGAAGCCACCTTGGTGGCGAGGCTGGCAAATTCTCAGTGGTGAAAATAGAGAGGGAGGGAGTGGAAATAGAGAAGAATGGAGAGGAATAGGGAGTGACAAGGAAGGGGAGGGTGATGGGAGGAAAAGGGATGAAAGAGAGGGGGACCAAGAGAGGGAATGGTAATGAGGGACCAAGGATGGAAGATGTCAGCAAACTCTCACAATGCAGGGTGTGCAGTGTAGCTTACTCCCCACAGTGCTTGGCTTTCTGTATCCAGTGGGCCACACATTTGCTGGAGGGCTAAAGGAGTCTTCCAGATGCAGGAAAATTAAATCCCAGTGGGAAGTTTGGGTGAGAGCATGGCAGGGAAGGAATGGTGCCATTGGGTTCCTGGTGAGTGAGAAGACATGGGGGTGGCATTCCAAGATGGTTTCAATGTTAAAGCTGGCAAAAGCAGGGAAAGGCTGCATTATAATGGGGTGAGATCAGGGAAATGTCAACCTCAGGAAAGGTTAACAGGCACTAGGGGTGGCTGAGAATAATTCACAGAATCATCAGAAATATGTATAAATTAGTTAGGGTAAAATATTGATCTGTTAATGTATAAAGTATTGATTACTAACTTAGGGGTAATGCAATTACATTTTGGATTAAATTCTGTTCAGGGATAGGATGAGAATGAGAGAGGTTAGGCAAAGAATATATTTAGAGTGAAAAATGTTACCTATACAAAAAAAACCTGATAAACAGCTATGTGGTTTAAAAAAAAAGTTAAAATTCACCTAACCTACAGATTACTGAACTGGCGCAGGCTTGGCCTTTTGGCTAAGATCAAGTGTAGTAATAATCGGATGCTGCAGGATGCTGCTGGTTGAGGTCATTAGGTTACATTTAAGCTTCATTTTCATATGAAGCAATTTTTAAAAGTGGCATCTCGGCCTTTTGGCTAAGATGCAAATGAGATCAAGCCTTGGAGGAGGTGAGTCTGCACCTACTCCAATCAGCTTGGCTCATGTAGATCAGGCCCAAGACAGGTGTGAAGGCCCTGTCTTGTCAGCTTGGATCGGAAATGTCTCAACTTTTTGAGACTCTGAATTGGACTTGATTTGATTGAATTGGAAAAGTTTTTTAAAAATCCAGCACAGCAAAGATTCTGTGCTGCTCCACACAACCACCCAGTGGCCAGGGTATGGCAGTGCAGGCAGAACCAAATAATTCTTCAAGTATTCTATCTCGCACCACAACCTGTCATATTCATGGAAATATATGAACGCAGTTCCCACAAAGCATTAAAATCATGTTATAATTTATACTCATCTGCACACATTATATTAAGTTTTGTTTTATTGCATTTTCCGCAGGTATTTTAGATATGATAGATTGGTGGAATCCCTGGAGTTATGGCCAAAAAGGCCGTTTTGCATTATTTCCCCAGGGTTTCCATCAATCTTCCACTAAAGTCACAGAGGGAGATTGGGAGAATGTCTGCAGCCATTTCAGCCCTCCAGCTATAAACCAACAGCGAATGTGGGTCACAAAGTATGAGACCTTTAACAACACAATTATGTATCACCGCTTCACCTACAAGAGTTACAGGCACTTAGTGAGGTTCCAATGAAACATGCGCCTCATACACTGAACTTAGAATATAATTCATGTGGACACTGGAATTTATGATGGTAAAGGTTAACAGAAAATGTGACGGAAATACTAAGTGACACATACAGAAATTGCATGCAGACAGAAGAAGTTTATTAGGTTAGACATATAAAATGTGTATATATAAGTTGAATGCAGAGAGTGAATAAATAATATCTTACTCCTGGTCGGGGGCTCATGAAATTGCTACAGTGCCACCTAATAGAGCTGTCAGCAGTCATTCTTGAATCCATGTAGTGTGTTCACCAAATTTCTGTTCATTGAATAGATAAAGGTAATGACACTTGCAATGTTAAATCATTATTGCTCTGGTATGCCTTTTGATATATGTTTGAAGTTAAAGACTGTTTTCTTTATTTTAAGGGGAACTATGTTTAAAAGTGGCCAGAGTGGAGTAGCATACGTTGGTGGAATCTGTACACAATCTAAAGGTGGCGGAGTGAATGAGGTAATCTTCTGTTCTAATAAAAATTGCATTTAGGTCGTGATAGGGAAATTGCAAGGTGGGCTATACAAGCGCAATGATGAGATGTTGGTTCAGCTTCTTGCCACACTGAGCTTTGCTGCTTTGGTGAATGTTAAAACTGAGACCAACTTCCTCCCAGTGAACCACTAAGAGCAGCACTACAAATATAGAATCATAGAATGATAGAATCTGCAGTGCAGAAAGAGGCCATTTGGCCCTTCGAGCCTGCACCGACAACAATCCCACCCAGGTCCAATCTCCGTAACCCATATATTTACCCTCCTAATCCCCTTGACACGAAGGGGCAATTTAGCATGGGGGCCTGGTTTGCTCAGTTGGCTGGATGACTAGTTATGTGTGTGGTTCAGAATAATGCCAACAGTGTGGGTTCAATTCTGGCTTCCGGCTGAGGTAGACTTTGGATCTACCTTTTTGCCCTACCCTTGAGAATGGAAGGCAGTGGCAAACTACCATCTCAAAAACTACCAAGGAAAGCATCTCAGGATGAAGTATTGGCAGACAAAGAGTCAAGGATGTATTTTTTGGCACAGCACTTCTGGAATGGACCTGTTGGTGACAATTTAACAATCTATATACACTGGCCCCTGAATCTTTTCTGAGAGTAGCTTTTACACTTGCCTGGGTACTAGATGTGACCACTGTAGACCTGTGGAGGGAAAAATAATACCTAGCGATCATATGCTAACGACACCAGTAAAATCTGTGTTTATTTTATGAATATTTGATGCCTTTTATTTTAACAAGTACGGTTTGTTAAAATATGCTTTTATATTTTAGATAGTTAATTACCTAGCAGCTCCCTCTAAGTCAGTTTGTTATACTGCCTACTGCACTGAAAGCTGGTAGGCAGAAGTCAGCTCTTATCTCCTCCTTTCACCTGTAATATGACACCACCTGTAATATGACACAAGGCAATAATGCTATTTGTTATCTATTATTATTTTTAAATTGACATTTTTAATTTGTTGATTATTGCTAGGAGAGTTGCAATATTAGCAGTTCAGTGCTTAGTGTGCCAAAGGAATACATCTATTTAGCAGAAGATTACAGGCCACAGGGGAATTTCAGTATATTCTGTTTAATGAAACAGTAGCAGGCAGTCCAGTGGTATGTGACTGGAAAGTCTAAGCATAGTCCGGGAAATCTAAAATACACTTTTGCTGTAAAAAGGTAACGTTATGCGAGCTGTAGTAAGTGGCATGCAGGATTATCTACTACAGCTTCGCAATGTACAATCTAAGCAGCGTGTAGACTTTCTGCAGACATGCAGATAAAACTACTTCTATTATTGACAGTTGCAAAAAATGTCTTCTCTGTTCCAAAGAAAACAGCCCCAGCCTCAGCAATCTTCCCTCATAGCTAAAATTCTCCATTTCTGGCAACATCTTTGTAAATTTCCTCTGTACTCCTACTAGTTCAATCACATCCTCCCTGTAATATGGTGAGTAGAATTATATGTAGTTCTCTAGCTATTGTGTAACTAGCATGTTATGCAGTTTTTGCACAACCTCCTTGCTTTTATGCTCTAGGTCTCGGTCAGTAAAGGAAAGTATTCCAAATGCTTTTTGATCAACTTATCTATCTGTCCTGCTACCTTCAGGGATATGTGGATATGCACTCCAAGATCCATCCATCCTACACTTCTCAGAATCCTAACAGTCATCGTGTGTTCACTTGCCTTGTTTGTCCTCCTCAAAATGCAATGCCTCACAATTTCCTCTTGATGTTATTTGCAGTAAATAAACTGAAAACTGAAGAGCTCATTAAAGATTAGTTTTCAATTGGAGAGTCATTTCAGACAATGTCTAATGCTTTGTTTCAGTTTGGAGGTGTTGGTGCAATGACTGTAACACTTGCTCAGAGTCTGGCCCAGAACATTGGCATCTTCCCAGATAAACGGATGAATGGTAAGTTTCTACAGTGACACGTGAATTAATTCATTGAATTGCCTTTTTATAAATACATGATCTGTGTGCACCAAATCTTTATTTCAGAGAAATTAAAATGGTCTTTCTTCTTAATGCTCAATTATGTATGATTTTGTCAAGGGAGAAGGAAAACATTTTTCTGACTGTAAAAAGCAATGTATATAAGATAAAGCAGTATATATAGGATAAATCTGTGCATTCTGAAATGTGAAGAATTGTCAAGAATATGCACTAAAGTTTAAGTTAATTTATTAGTTACGATTAAGGCTTGCATTAACACTGCAAAGAAGTTACTGTGAAATTCCCCTAGTCGCCACACTCCAACGCCTGTTCGGGTCAATGCACCTAACCAGCACGTCTTTCAGACTGTGGGAGGAAACCGGAGCTCCCAGAGAAAACCTACACAGACACGGGGAGAACGTGCAAACTCCACACAGACAGTGACCCAAGCCAGGAATCGAATCCAGGTCCCTGGTGCTGTGAGGCAGCAGTGCTAACCACTGTGCCACCTTGCCACCCCACTAGATAG
The DNA here is from genome assembly GCF_964213995.1 of Mustelus asterias. Taxonomy (NCBI): domain Eukaryota; kingdom Metazoa; phylum Chordata; class Chondrichthyes; order Carcharhiniformes; family Triakidae; genus Mustelus; species Mustelus asterias. The sequence continues at coordinate 50,114,753 of NC_135802.1, read as the reverse complement.
TGCAACCACATGCACTGCACTCAAAGTTTATTTATTAGTGTCACAAGTAGGCTTACATTAACAATGTAATGAAGTTACTATGAAAATCCTCTTGTCGCCACACTCCGGCACCTGTTCGGGTACACTGAGGGAGAACTTAGCATGGCCAATGTACCTAACCAGCACGTCTTTCGGACTGTGGGAGGAAACTGGAGCACCCAGAGGAAACCCATGAAAACAAGGAGAGAACATGCAGACTCCGCATAGACAGTGACCCAAGCCAGGAATTGAACCTGGGTCCTCGGTGCTGTGAGACAACAGTGCTTGTCACTGTGCCACCCCCCAGCAACCGTTCTGAACAATATGAACTCCTGGGACTGGCAAAGTGAAGCTACAGAGAATAACAATTGTTGGCAATTGGAAGAAAATTCAGAGAAATTTGTGCCTGACAACATTAAAGAATTGAAAATGCTGCAGGAGACAATGATTATTTATGACACCTCACGGGGCAAAATTACACTCCCAATATGTGAAAATGTCCATCTAATTCAGGAGTTTGTCAAATATCTTCTCAAAAATGTAGTAGCCCTGTGCGTAACACATCCATCATTAACCCTTTCCAGTGGAGGATAATGTTCTAAAGACAGGTGTACTTCCTGCCAACTGCTCTATCTCCAGCCACTTCTGAAGCATGCCCTTGTGTCCTACTCTGAGTATCCATCTCAAATCTTTAAATCTACTGCATCTATTCCTTCCATACTTCAAAAAAATTAAACCATATTCCCACTGAGTTTAGTTTTTCTCCTCAATGAATGAGATAAACTGGTCCTATCCTTCTATGTGATTTAACTTTGAGGTATTATCCTAGTTTCACTCTTCTACATCCTCTCTGGAATCTCAAAACCCATCACCCAGCCCAAAACTGGACAAAATGGGATGAAACCTGTCTCGGATGCTAATGCAAATGGGTGATAGAGAATCAGAAACCAATGGTATATTCCAGCCAGTTTTAGTTTTTATTGAAGTCAGTGGAAAAGAAAATTGGATGGAGTATTAAATGGATTACTAATTCCCTATTGCCTGAGCCTCAAAATACTTCCTCTTTCTGGAACTTTGCAAAGTTTTTTCCTCTCAAAAAAAACATTTTCACGATTGTTCCATTTCTTTCCACATTTTAACGATGATTACCCAATACCATTCTACAGTGCAATGCTCCAAGTCGTCCTTCATACCTTTAAACAAAGTTATAATGAAAATAATATACCGCAGGTGCTGAAAATCAGAAATATGAACAGAGAACGCTGAAAATATTCAGGCAGCATCAGTAGGAACAGAGTTAATAAATGTTTCAGATCTTTTGTCAGAACTGGAAGAGGTTACGGATGTAAGGGGTTTTAAACAAGTGAGAAAGGAGGGAAAGGTCAAATACTGTGGATGCTGGCATCTGAAACAAAAACAGAAAATGCTGGATGTCGTCCAGACTTGCAACATTGGCTCTGCTCTCTCTCCACAGATGCTGTTAAACTTGCTGAGTTTCTCCAGCATTTTCTATTTTTGAAAAAGGAGGGAAAGATGGGAAGGGGTAAAAGTACAAAATGAAAGGTCTGTGATCGGGATCTACACCAAGTGAAGAGGATCGCCAAGAAGATCGCGCATATCGACACAGACATTATTCATGTAAATTGAGTCTGTGTCTTTATAAGTTCTGTTTGTGAACAGAATTCCCACTCACCTGAAGAAGGGGCTTAGAGCCTCGAAAGCTTGTGTGGCTTTTGCTACCAAATAAACCTGTTGGACTTTAACCTGGTGTTGTTAAACTTCTGGATTCAGGATTCAATCCTGGACCGGGGAGCGGCGCGGGCTTGGAGGGCCGAAGGGCCTGTTCCTGTGCTGTATTGTTCTTTGTTCTCTTTGTTCTCTTTGTTCTTATCGGGGTGGAAGACAGGGAGATTGAATAACAAACGGAATGCTGTTGTAAGCAGAAGGGAATTATTATGGGATAGCTAAAGACACAAAAGATGGGTCTAAAGGAGGTAGAAATTGTGAAATACTGCAGCAGAATCTTTACTAAGAACTCCTGTCTGAAAAAAATGGGGACAGAGATTATGATCTGAAATTGTTGAACTCAATTTGAGTCCAGAAGGCTGTAAAAGTCCATAATTGTGTCTCAGGTGTCTTCCTCAACTTTAATGTAACATTGCAAGAGGCTGAGGACAGAGTTCAGAGTGGAATAAAGGTGACCAGAAGCTTTGGGTTACACTTGCAGACTGGAAGGAGGTGGTTCTACACTGAACAGTGACTACACCATGCTATATTTAAAGAAGAACAAGTTAATCACAGTTTCACCTCGAAAGGTTTGTGGGACTCTGGAGATGGGAAAGTTGGAGGTAGAGGACAGGCTTGCACAGGAAGGTGTGGTGGAAAGGAGTATGTGTTGGGAATGATCACAGAATAGGACAGGATTTCACAGTTAATTATCTGCTTTTTTTTTGGTTTTTACTTCCTTATTTGTATTTGTTGTAAAACAATTAGGTGAAACAAGGAATATAAACCCTCATCACCAACACTCGGAAGATTATAGACGAGGTAGGAACAAAAGGAGACATTTGGACCGCCATATAATTAAGCGAGCACCAAGTGGAGGGACAAGTGAAATACAGTACAAATTAATGATGAATGCAAAAGGCACAGATAATTGAACAGTAAATGTATGAGCAGAGGCTGAGGATTGTGTTGAAAATAATTGTAATCTTTTATTCAAGAGCCAAGTGCAATGAGATAACATACAATTTTAATACATTAATTTTTTCCCAGAGGGCTTTTTTATGAGACCCAAATGTAGTTTAATGCAAGAACAATACAGTCACATAATCCAGAAATGCTCTTATCACTATTTAAGCATTTGAAAAGAATTTATTTCATGGGATGTCAGCATCACTGAAAAGGTCAGCATTTGTTGACCATCCCTAATTGCCCTTGAGAAGAGGGTGCTGAGCTGCCTTCTGGAGCAGCTGCAGACTATTTAAGTGTCTTTCCATTTTTTTCTTCCCTAATTTAGTGCTTTCCCTACTAATTGTGTTTAATCCTATTTCAGTTTTCTTACTTGCCCATTTCGTTAGACGGGCACCAGTGAACATTTTCAGAAAAGATATATTGTAAATTTTGTAGGCAAACTTTGTACATAAATTTCAAATTTCTCTGACCAAAAAACAAGTGTCCGCATGCACAGATCTTATGTCCCTTTGTGAGGTACTTCCTTCTACTCTTGACCTAAAAAGTGGGTCTTGTATTTGTACCGGCTTTTGTAATCTTTACACCCTATCTACAAGGCTTCTGGTCCACTAGTTTCCTCAATTAGTTATATAATTGGAGAAACTACCTTCTGACCGTACAATTGTAGATCTTTCAGTCAGTCACAAAATTTGAAACTAAGTCACTCTGCAAGCTCTTGACTATATTCTGTTTATTTCTTCATGGAATGTGGATATCGCTGACTAGTCAAGCATTTGTTTCTCATCTCTAATTGCCCTTGAGAAGGTGGTGGTGGAGCTGCCTCCTCAAACCGCTGAAGTCCCTGTGGCATAGGTACACCCACAGCGCTGTTAGGGAGGGTGTTCCAGAGTTTTGATTCAGTGAGAGTGAAGGAATGCTGATATTGTTCCAAGTCAGGATGGTGGGTGGCATAGAGAGGAATTTGCAGGTGGTGGCCTTCCCATGTGTCTGTTGCCTTTCTAGTTGATGGAGGTCAGGAAGATAAAGGTACTGTCAAAGGAGTCTTCGCAAGTCGTTGCAGTGCATCTTGTTTGCTGGCGGTAGAGGGAATGAATGTTTATGATGGTGGATGGAGTGCCAATCAATTGGGCTGCTTTGTCCTGGATGGTGTTAAGATTGTTAAATGTTGTTGATGCTGTCCTCATCCAGGTAAGTGAAGAGTATTCCTTCACACTCCTGACTTGTGCCTTGTTGATGATGACAGGCTTTGGAGCCGGCAGATGAGTTGCAGATGAGCTGCAGAATTCCCAGAATTTGACCTGCTTCTGGAGCCATAGTATTTTTATTGTGAATCCAGTTCAGGTATGGTCAATAGAAACCTCCAGGATGTTGAGAATAGGGGATTCAACGATGATAATGCTGTTCAAGGTCAAAGGGTGATGGTTAGATTCTCTCTTGTTGGAGCTGGTCACTGCGTGGCGCTAGTGCGGCATCTAGAAGAGGTCTCAAGGGCCTCAATTGACGAGAGGGCAGGCAGGTCACCCGAGGCCTTGTCCGGCATTCATTAAATTGTGGCCAGATAAGGGGCACGTGAGTAGGCAGTGGGAAACGCACTCATCATTTTACGGGTCCCCCATGTGCAAGCCTGCCTGCAGGGGACTGCAAAATGATGACCCATGTGAAGTGAATGGAATTAGCTGAAGACTGACATCTGTGATGCTGGGGTCCTCAGAAAGAGCCCAAGATGGATCATTCATTCAGCACTTCTAGATGAAGATGGTTGCAAATGCTTCAGTTTTGTCTTTTTCACTGTCATGCTGCCTCCCCGTCATTGAGGATGGTGACATTTATGGAACCTTCTTCATCAGTCAGATGTTTAATTTTCCACCACTATTCACAATATTTTAATTGGATCGTAGAATCCTGCAGAGCAGAAGGAGGCCATTTGGCCCATCGAGCTGCACCGATAACAATCCCACCCAGTCCCTATCCCTGTAACCTCGCGTTTTTAATCTGCTAGTCCCCCTGAAACTAAGGGGCAATTTAGCATGGCCAAACAACTAACCTAATCAGCTCTGGAGTGTGGGAGGAAACCGGAGCACCTGGAGGAAACCCATGCTGACATGGGGAGAATGTGCAAACTCCACACAGACAGTCACCCAAAGTCAGAATTAAACCCACGTCTTTGGTGCTGTGAGGCAGCAGTGCTAACCACTGTGTCACCCAATGGTAGAGTGGGTGATATGCTGGTTACAGGTTGTTGTTGAATACAATTCTGCTGCTGATGACCCACAGCACTCCCAGGATGCCCCATTTTGAGCTACTTGACCTGTTCTAATCTACTCCAGCCATTTTTGAAAGTTAAAATATCCCCCCAGTGTTTTTCAGCATTGGCCAATTTTATAACAAAATTAAATTTAATGAGCACTCATTTTCATTCTCACTTTTAATTTTAGCCAGGACTGTGCAAAAGAAGAAAAATATTTACAGATATAATGCAGATTTTTTTATTCGTTCGTGGGACATGGGCGTCGTTGGCTGGCCAGCATTTATTGTCTATCCCAAGTTGCCCTTGAGAAGATGATAGTGAACAGCCTTCTTGAAATGCTGCAGTCCACATGTTGTGAGTGGATGCACAATGCCGTTCGGGATTTTGACCCAGCAACTGCGGAGGAACGGCGATATATTTTCAAATCAGAATGATGAGTGGCAGTGAGGAGAACTTGCAGATGGTGGTGTTCCCATGTTTCTGCTGCCCTTGTCTCTGTAGATAGAAGTGGTCATGGGTGTCAAAGGTGCTGTTTAAAGATCTTTGGTGAATTGAATGAATTGAATTTGAAGACCACCCCCCCTCCCCCTCCTGCCCCCATTGGAAGGCAAACTTCAATACTGTTACGACGCGGAGGTTATGTGTCCCTCTGCACAAATCTGGAACCACCCAAAGGGATATACTTTGCCTCGTAATCTTATACGAATGTATGTGAGGTCACAGGAAGCTACTGGTTTTGGTAAATTAATGCAGGATCTGCCGCTCTCTATATCATGAACAATTAACAGGTCTTTATTTTTTATAACTGGTGACAACCTTATTAAACAATTAACAAACTAAATAAAACCCAAATATTACAAGACTCATTCAAGAATAATGAAATAAATCCTTATAGAATACAGTCACTCTCAAAGAATATACAACCAGGCGTCTTTTGTAAGTATGAACATTCTTCAGTGATGCTCTCGTCTGGAATACTTTGAGCTGGTATCTTCAGTTTAGAAGGTGATTTTCTGAAGATACATATAACTGCAGGATTCTATATGAGGGCCTCGCCTCGCCTCCCCGCCTTCCGACTAAAGAGGTGGCAAACTTCCACTCTAACAGTTATCCCCCCTTGTCCGGGTTTATATACCTGGAATTACCTCACAGTATTCCTGCAATCTGAGTGGCTTGAGGCTGTCAACAAACTTCACATTTGAATTCCATTGGTCCTGTGTCTCTGTGTGCTTGCTTTAAACTCATTGGTTCAATTTAAAAGCCTGTTTTGTTATGTTGGAACCCTGACTGCTGCTTTGGAGACAAATGTTGCAAACCTGCTGCTGCAATTTAAAATCCACTGACAGACACATGCTTTTTAAAGAGACAATGCTGGATGAATTCTTCTTTTGGTTTCAGCATTTCTTTTCAATATTTACACTTTCAAACACCATAGTTTTAACCTTACACATGCAACTTCATAACAATACACATTGATAAAGACTACAATCAGTACAGGATTGAATTTTCTACCTATGGTGTGCACTACTTATTTAAACGTCAGCATTCAGTAACACTGGTGGGAGAGCACATGCACATCTATCTCTAAATGGGCTGCGTAAATGTGAGGAGCTAAAAATCCCCATTTTTATGTGTGCAGTGTTTCTAACACACTTTGAGGAAAACATGCATTGCCCTCGCCTCCAGTGGTCAAATTCATGGGGCAAACACTGATATAAAGAAAATAGCAGATAAACAATGTTGAACATTTTTCAGAAGATAGGAATTGTCACAGAGGAAAGCCAAGGCTATCTCAATGAAAAGACGTCAATACCAGGGAGAGTGCAACATCTATAGACAAACGATGTGCATCACCAAAGTTCAATTCTTTACATCTGGATGTGAATCAAGAGCTTCAACAGTGACTGTTATTTGAATTCTTTGCTCTTTGTCCTAACTCATTTGGTAGCTGCAAGGGATTGAACTTCCATTGTGACATCTAAAATCAAGATCCGTGTATGACATGGTTAATAATAAGCTCTGATTTGTTAACCAGTTTTCTCAACAGTGCTGTGAAGAATAGTGATGTGAGATTTATTACTGAACTCTCTTGGAAAGAGAACATTTCTTTTGCAAACTGATTCCAAACTGTCATAGAACATAGAACAGTACAGCACAGAACAGGCCCTTCGGCCCACGATGTTGTGCCGAGCTTTATCTGAAACCAAGATCAAGCTATCCCACTCCCTATCATCCTGGTGTGCTCCATGTGCCTATCCAATAACCGCTTAAATGTTCCTAAAGTGTCTGACTCCACTATCACTGCAGGCAGTCCGTTCCACACCCCAACCACTCTCTGCGTAAAGAACCTACCTCTGATATCCTTCCTGTATCTCCCACCATGAACCCTATAGTTATGCCCCCTTGTAATAGCTCCATCCACCCGAGGAAATAGTCTTTGAACGTTCACTCTATCTATCCCCTTCATCATTTTATAAACCTCTATTAAGTCTCCCCTCAGCCTCCTCCGCTCCAGAGAGAACAGCCCGAGCTCCCGCAACCTTTCCTCATAAGACCTACCCTCCAAACCAGGCAACATCCTGGTAAATCTCCTCTGCACTCTTTCCAGCGCTTCCACATCCTTCCTATAGTGAGGTGACCAGAACTGCACACACTACTCCAAATGTGGTCTCACCAAGGTCCTGTACAGTTGCAGCATAACCCCACGGCTCTTAAACTCCAACCCCCTGTTAATAAAAGCTAACACACTATGGGCCTTCTTCACAGCTCTATCCACTTGAGTGGCAACCTTTAGAGATCTGTGGATATGAACCCCAAGATCTCTCTGTTCCTCCACAGTCTTCAGAACCCTACCTTTGACCCTGTAATCCACATTTAAATTAGTCCTACCAAAATGAATCACCTCACATTTATCAGGGTTAAACTCCATTTGCCATTTTTCAGCCCAGCTTTGCATCCTATCTATGTCTCTTTACAGCCTACAACAGCCCTCCACCTCATCCACTACTCCACCAATCTTGGTGTCATCAGCAAATTTACTGATCCACCCTTCAGCCCCCTCCTCTAAGTCATTAATAAAAATCACAAAGAGCAGAGGACCAAGCACTGATCCCTGCGGCACTCCGCTAGCAACCTGCCTCCAATCCGAAAATTTTCCATCGACCACCACCCTCTGTCTTCGATCAGACAGCCAGTTACCTATCCAATCGGCCAACTTTCCCTCTATCCCACACCTCCTCACTTTCATCATAAGCCGACCATGGGGGACCTTATCAAACACCTTACTAAAATCCATGTATATGACATCAACTGCCCTACCTTCATCAACACACATCAAAAACGAATGCTGCATATTTAAACAAAAAGGAACTTTTAAGATGCAGAATGCCATTCTTTGTATTAATCTTTGAAATTATTAGAATGATGCCATATATAGTTATGGATATAAGTAGTTTTATTTTTTCTTGCAGGTGATTGCAACTGTGAAGATAAATGGATCGGGTGCATTATGCAAGATTCCGGGTAGGAAACCTGTACTGGAATTCTGTACAAACAGTATCTATCGTGCTGTCTGATTTCTGTGAGAAGAAAGAAAGAGTGATGCATTTATATATCACTTTCATGACCTCATGACCTCCCAAAACACTTTATAACCAATGAAATACTTTTAAAGTGTGAGTGGACCCTGTTGTAATACAAAAATAGCAGCAAAGTGATACAAACAGCAATTCTCATTCGCAGGATATAAAAATCACTAACAAGGAAACATTTATTGCCCATTCCTAATTGCCTTTAAATGGGTGGCTTGCTTGGCAGAGGGCAGTTAAGAATCAACCATTTTACTGTGGGTCAGGACAAATATTTAGGTTAGGGCAGGCAAAGATAGCAGGTTTCACTCCCGAAAGGACACTAGTGAACCAAATGGGCTTTTACAACAATCTGATAGTTCCATGGTCACTATTTCTGAGACTAGGGGCGGGATTTTCTGGCCACGCTCACCTCAAGACTGGAAAATCCCACCCGAAGTCAACGGACCTTTGCATTGTTCACCCCCTGCCCGCTACGATTCCCGTGACGAGCAGGATGGGAAAATTCCACCTTAATATTCTATTTCAGATTTATTTAATTAATTGCACTGAAAGATAGGGAGGCATGGTGGCACACACTATTGCCTCACAGTGTCAGGGACCCATTTTGATTCCAGCTTTGGGTGACTGTATGGAGTTTGCATGTTTTCGCCATGCCTGCGTTGGTTTCCTACAGATGCTCCGGTTTCCCCTCATAGACTAAAGATGTGCAGCTTAAGTGGGTTGGCCATGCTGAATTGCCCTGTAGTGTCCCAAGTGATGTAGGTTAGGGGGATTAGCGGGGCAAATATGTGGAATTAGGGCCTGGGTACGATGCTCTGTCGGAGAGCTGGTGCAGACTCAATGGGCCAAATGGCCTCCTTCTGCACTGTAGGGATTCTTTGATTCTATGAAATACCTCAGATGCTGTGTTGGAATATGAGCTTATATCTCTAGATTACTTTGGATTACTAACCACTACACTACCACTCCTTGGCCTGTGAGGTAATGATAAGATAAACCGTTTCGAGTGATGTTAGTTGAAAGACCTGAAAGAACAGTTGGCACTCATTTTAATCTCTTACTCAAACACCAGTATCTGTGACAGTGTAGCTCATCCTCAGTTCCGAACTGGGAGCATCAGCCTAAATTTCCTCTCTTTATGTTGCATCCCTTTCGTATAAGGATTGCTAATCATGGTTAATTGATGCCATAACAACAGGGCAAGTAAAAGAGATATGCAAGAACTAGTTCAGCTAGTACAGGGATTGAACCTGTGTGATCATTATTGTAAAGGACCACACTCTAACTAGTTTGGAATTGTGAAACAACTGTGATGTTGGGATGGCGTCATGAGTATCGGCTCTCACTGTGTCCAATATGAACAGGTCCCCGGTGCTTCCTTCTCTTTCTCCTTCTCCTCCAGAGATGGTCTCCAAATGCCTGGTGGCAATGGCTGCACCTTCATGAGAGTTAGGGTGCAGCAGATGGCTCTAGTGAGTGCTGGAGTGCTCTGGTGCCTACCGAGTGGTCCAGGTGGCTGATCCACTGTCTCAGGAAGCCAATGGTTTGCTCCACAAAGCTTCTTGCTGCTGAAGATGTGGAGATGCCAGTGTTAGACTACAGTGGACAAGATGGGAGGTCACACGACACCAGGTTATAGTCCAACAGGTTTATTTGAAATCACAAGCTTTCAGAGCTGCTCCTTTGTCAGGTGAAGTCCTGGACTTCATAGAGTGGCAGCCCTTGAGATCATGGAACATTTCCATGTTAAAATGTGGACCCCACAGAGCCATGTGTGTACTGTTGATTGCATCCTGTGCCATTGAGAATCCCACTAGCCTGACAGATGCACGTGCTCTGTCCTCCTGCTTCAATGGATGGAAAGCTGTGAAATGTTAAGGATTTTGCCTGTTTCCACCTAGCATAAAAATAGGGGAGGATGGTGACTTTGACTCGTTAGGCTGCAAGAGATGGTACGGATCGGTGTTACGGGGATGGGTGGAATGGCCTCCATCTTTTCTGTAGGGATTCTATGATTTAGATTGATAAAATACTACTTCGAAAACAATATTTGCATTCAAGGCAGTGTGGAATATTCAAATTATTGGCTGACAAAATATGTGTTCATGTTGTGTGAGACAAACACCAGTAGGTGGCAGTGTGTCCCTGTCTATGTTAATAAAGTGTATTTATTAATAGACCCATTGAGAACTTCAGTGATGAATAACTCTGCAGTCTAAAGACTGCCACAAGGTGGAGGTGAAGTCATACAGTTGTAGCATGAGGTCAAAAAATGATTCCTTACCCACTGCTGCCCTTCTGCCTTCCTGTAATGGAAAATGGGGTAAATGTTTCCGCTAGAATGAGCCATACATCTGACCAGCCTTATCTCCAGCACCTCCCAAGTGGGTTCAGGAGTTAAATGCAACATCAGTTAATATGTGGCGCACAGACACATTAGGCAGATCAATGAGGCATTATATATCAGGCCAATCAACTTCATGAAGTTTGCCATGGTAAACTATTGGCCGTTTTGACAAGAGACTGAAATTCTTCCACATTGCTGGATTGTTCAGAACTTAATGAATGGCACCCGTGTGGCCATCCAGGCCTCGACGCCACAGCCCTATTAGTAATGAACTATAAGAATCAACATGCAATCAGTGATCAGCAATGGAATTATTCAAGTGAAGCCCCATTAACCAGCAGTCAGGATTCCTTTATTTTAAGAAAGTTCTTGGTGCCTGCATTATTTGAAAAAAAGAAGCAGAGCTGAAAAATATCTTCTAGGAGACACCTCTACCTTGGTCCGTGCCACCCATGAATAGAGATACGCTGTGACTGCAGAATGTGGGTGCTCCTGGATGCCAGTGTGACCCAGGGCAAACATGTCTGCAGCATCTGTGGCTTGAGGAACTGAGGAGTCGTTGAGGTGGAGGCTGAGCTGCACACACTGTGACACATCAAGAAGCTGGCTAATTCCCTGGACACTCTCTATCATGAGACTGTCACATTCCTTAGGATAGTGTTTTGGTCCCTTCTCCAGGACAGAAGGATCTGACCGCGAGTGAGGCATGTATAGGGATTCAGAAGGTAGAAGAGGAAGAACCTCAGCCATTGCAATTGTCCAACAGGTTCAAGGAGCTTGCAACCTGTATGGGTGAAAGTGGTGGTTGCAAAGTGGATGAATGAAGTGACCATGGCACCATGTTACATTACCCTTCCATTTCCTGATGTACAACTATTTCTGGGATGTTACCTGTGTCCTCTATAGTGAAGACCAATGCAAAATATCTGCTTAATTCATCCATTGTTGCCCTGCGTTCCATTATCAATTCCTCAGACGCACTTTCTATCGGACCAATGCTCACTTTGTTAACTCTTAGTTATCTATAGAAATTCTTACTACCTTTATATAACTAGCTAGCATTCCCTTATACTCTGGTTTTTCCCTCCTTATCAATTTTCTTGTCATTCTTTGCGGTTCTTTATATTCTTTCCAATCTTCTGACCTGTCACCATCTTTGTGCAGATCTATATTAATGACTTGGATGAAGTGACTGAATGTATAGTTACTAAATTTGCAGATGATGCAAATGTGGGTCAGAAAGTAAATTTTGAAGAGGACATAAAGAGTCTATAAGAGATTTGGGTAGGTTACGTGAGTGGGCAAAAAAATGGCAGATGGAGTATAATGTGGGAAAATGCAAATTTGGCCCTTTTTAGCACAAAGAATCAAAAAGCAGAATACTATTTAAATGGGGAGAATTGCAGAACTCTGAGGTACAGAGGGATCTGGATGTCCTGGTACATGAATCACAAAACTTTAGAATGCAGGTACAGCAAGCCAAGAGGAAGGCAAATTAAATATTGTCATTTATTGCAAGAGTAATGAAATATAAATGTAGGGAAGTTCAGCTACAATTGTATGAGGCTTGGTGAAACCACACCTGGAGTACCGTGGCAAGTTTTGGGGGTCTCCTGACTTAAGAAAGGATATAATTGTAATTAGAAGCAGTTCAGAGGAGGTTCATTTGACTGATTCCTGGGCTGAGGGGGTTATCCTATGAGAAAAGTTTGGACAGCTGGGGCTGTATCCATTGGCGCATGGAAGAATGCCAAGCACTCTTATTGAAACATATAAGATCCTGAGGGGACTTGACAGGCTGAGAGAATGTTTCCCTTTCTGGGAGAGACTATAACTAGTGGACACATTTTAAAAGCAAGGGGTCTCCCATTTAAGACGTCGAAGAGGATAATTTCTATTCTCTCAAAGGGTCATGAGTTTGTGGCACTCTCTTCCCCAGATATTGGTGGAGACTGCGTCTTTGAATATTTTTAAGACTGAATTAGATAGATTCTTGATGGACAATGGTTTCAAAGAGTCTAGGGTTAGGAAGAAAAGTGGAGTTGAGGCCACAATCGGTACAACTATCTGGAGGGGCTGAATGGCCTACTCCTATTCATAATTTGTATGTTTACAATAGTAGGTAAATGCAGATACAAGGACAGCCAATGAGCCACCAGAAACATAATTGTGCATACTGTAGGCATTTGAAACAAAGTGAAAGATGTGTCAATATATTATAAGATAGCACTGCCCAAACTCATCATTGCTGCATACCACGTTGTTCTCATCCAGAGAGGCCTAGCCATGGAAGAGGAGGAAGTGGAGGAGGTAGATGCGTGTCTCCAAAAGAGCAAAAGACTGCTCATCATCATGAAGATAGCCCCACTGAAATGCCTTTGCAACAGCAAATAGTACGTCAGGCTGTCATGGATGGAAGTGTATATGATCAGACCTGAATGCCTGAGCTATCCTCTTGTCTAACAGCTGCATAGATGTGAACACTATTCATTAGCTCAGTACTCCTTCACCAACATTATTCTCTGGGTTACTTCAGTTAGCGTGACTGCTCACCCTTTGATCTGCTGAAATAAAGTGAACCCAAATCTAATATTGCGGAAGCAGATCATGCAGCATTTGTGGAGGGAAGCAGAGTTAATGTTTCAGGTGGATAAGCTAATGAAAGGTCATCAGTCAAATTTAACACTGATGCACTCGGGGGTTTCAGAATTGCACAGATCCTTTCTGGAGTGCAGCAGGGCAGTAATTCTGCCTGTCATTTTTCAAACCTGATGACTCCATTTCAAATATCAAGGATAGAGCCATTTCAGTATTTGGAACAGGCAGCCCATGTCTGCAGACCAACCAGGGGTTCCCATTCCACAATGCTGGCTGAAACGTGGAATGGAGACATGTCAGTGGACCTCATCTAACCAAAGGCCAAGGCACCAACAAAATTATTTTGGCCTCAAATCAGGAGGTAACAGAGCACATTTGTTTTATTCATGCGTGGGACATTAGCATAGCTAACTGGCCAGTATTTATTGCCCATTCCTAATTGTCCGAGGGCAGTAAAGAGTCAACCACATTGCTGTGTGTCTGGAGTCACATGTAGGCCAGACCATGTAAGGACGGCAGATTTCCTTCCCTAAAAGACATTAGTGAACAAGATGGGTTTTTCCGACAATTGACAATGGATTCATGGTCATCAGTAGATTCTTAATTCCAGATATTTTTTATTGAATTCAAATTCTACCATCTGCTGTGGCGGGTTTTGAACCTGGATCCCCAGAACATTAGCTGAGTTTCTGGATAAATAGTCTTATGATAATACCACTAGGCCATCACCTCCCGTTTAATCACAAATGGTAATTCATTCTTCTGGGAGCAATGACAATATTTTTTCATTGGCTTCATTTAAGTCAGACAACAAAACTCGTGCCTAATCTCAAATGGCGGTTACTTGGGAACAGTCATAGACATTGTCCAATGACACCCACCCCTACACGCCCCAGTCACCCCCTAGCAGCTGCTTCTGGGATATGGAGGAATGTGTATAAGAAACATCAGTGCACTAGATCAAGATTTCCAATGCAAGGTAAATTTGAGGGGAAACTCAGTGGATTCAGATTTTGCCCCAGCAAAGCCATGCTGCGTTTTCACCCGCTTTGATCTCCAGATCTTCACTTTCAGTGAGTTTTACCTCAGTGATGATGAAATACATTATGGGCGGGATTTTCCGGCTGCGCTTACCCCAAAACGGGAAAATCCCACCCGAGGTCAACAGACCTTTGCATGGTCGGCCCCCCCCCACCTGCTACGATTCCCGTGGCGAGCGGGACGGGAAAATTCCCCCCTATGTCTTTGAGAAAACAATTTGATGTTCTTTCCAGATACTTCCAACGTGGGAGGAGTAAGTGAAATAGCTGGCCACTGTGCTTCAGTGGACGATGCTTGGATTTATATCTCCTTGTTCTGGATCATGAGATGACTATAGTCCTGCTCCTGCTATATTCAAAGCCCTGGTGACGGCCTCCACCTCCCTGCTTTCTGACAAATTTATTCTTTGGGCTGTAATTTATTTAGCGGATACAAATTCCTGAACCAATCCATAGCCCCCTCAATTTAAAGTGATTTATTCACCACTTAGTCTGTAGAGTTGACACTCCTCAGTAATGTGCAGCATTGTTTATATCTCTGTGAAAATGCATAAGGGATTTGTACGGAGGCCCCAGTGGTGGAGGTTGGCTGCACGAGGGCCTTGGCCTGTCCTGAACATGTTTAGCAAGGAACATTATCACCATATTAGTTCAAAGTCTCTTATTTGATAGGTGGGGTTTGTAACATGGAACTGGTTAGTGATTCCCTCAATCAGCACAGTACCTATCCCTGGATAAAGCCTCGCATAGTCAACACAGGCCATTGGGTCACTCACATTGATCTTTGCCTTACAGTCATCAACAGTGTAAGAAAGATGTGATGGAGATTTTATGAAGCAAATTTTCCAAAAGACAGCAAGATCTTTGATGGCATCATTGTGACTACACCCAAAAGCTAGTGCCAGTGAACCAGCCGTTCCTGTAACCATATGAATTTTTACTCTTAAGGTCCTTAAATAATTCCCATTTGAAAGCAAAAATGTTTCTGCCTCACCACACCCTCATTCCAGGGCATTCCAGATCCGAGCCACTTGCTGTGCTAATAGTTTTTCCTTTTGCCACCCTTGGTTCCTTTCCAATCACCTTAAATCAGGGTCCACCAGTTCTTAAAACTCTTTATTAACTCTATCGAGACCCCCTCATTTGAATACTTCTTTCATATCTCCTCTCCTCCTTGTCTCGAAGGACAACAGTCCCAGCTTCATCAATCTAACCATATAAGTGAAGTCGCCTAGAACCAACCCCACATCTGATGATGATGATAGGATGATTATGGTCAGGATTTGTGTAAATGCCATGCTTACTTCAGTCAACATTCTCTGTTACATCCCATCAGCTTCTGGAGATATTTCAACTTCATATAAAGCCAACGTTTATAATACAGACAGTTTATCAATTTTTAGCTCATCCAGTATTCAATCACTATCGCTTTCACGCTGCCTCCGGCAGCACCTTCTTCATTCATAAAGTCAAAGTGCTCGTTCAGTACCTCCGTCATACCCGCTGCTTGACATGTCAACCTCCGCCTTCCTGTTTTAGTGGTTGAGAGCTATTTTGTGAGCCAATAAATTACACTGACACAGCCAGTTCACTGTTGCAGAACTGGTTGGCTGTTTAATTACTTTGTTAAGAGTGCCCACCCACCTGTCGCGGTTGAGAGCAATTTTGAGAGTCGGTGGAATTACACTAACTCCAGTGTTGCCGAATTGATTTGCCATTGGATATTTGTGGGGAGTGTGTCACCTTCAGTTGTGAAAAAAACACTTTGCCGGCATTTCCTCCCAAGACATCTCATTTGAATGTTTATACTTTATAAATGGAAACCTAGAATTTCCTGTGACATATGTTCCCATCACTTCAGCCTTTGCTTCCAGTCTCTCAGATTTACAGCTTTGCATGCGCAGAGCAATGAAATGATTGGCCAAAAAGTTGATCTTACCCTAGTAGAGAATGGTTTTGATCCATTGACCTCTGGGTTATGGGCCCAGCATGTTTCTGTTCTGCTCACATGAAAATTTGTGCATTCCACGTGATCTACAATGCAGTTTATGCCATGTGGCTACCTTTCTCTTCCACTGAAAGTCATCTTTCTTTCTGAGTTGTGTGTGGACATTCACATCCATCTAGATGCCAACATGTCCTGCCAAAGCCACTCTCAGCCTTCCTCTTCTGCTTCCCTACAACAGTATACTCTCGCAACTACAAACAGTTTGCCACTATTTCCTACAAAATGCTCCTCATCATGTTTTTTGACACTAACTTTCACTCCAAACCTCGCAATGCTAAAGCAATTTTCATCTCTTTGCAATTAGCACATTTCCTCAGCTTTTCATCCCACCTTTCAGAGTTACACTCAATAAATTCTTTGAAAAATCTCATTGGTCTCTGGACAGACAATATTATCGTTCAGTTCACTGCTGCATTATGACTGACTACTTCTGCACCGCTATGATTTTCAGCATTGACCAGTCTACAAGTCTTCCATCTCCTTTGTGCAGTACTCATTCTGCCATCTTAACTTTTTTCCATTTTGTTTGTGTGGTAAATGGAAACAGCCGTTACACAAGGAATGAATCATAGAATGATTACAGCACAGAAGGAGACCAGTCAGCCTGTTGCGTCCATTCCAGCTCTCAGCAAATGCAAATCAGCTCTGCTTTACCTGTAATCCTGTAAATACTTTCTTTTCCAGTATTTATCGAATTTCCTTTTGAAAGCTGTATTTAAGTCTTCGGAGGCAGAAGTCCCTTCACTGAAATTCCTTTATTTACAAACTCTAACAGCAGTACACAGAGCGCTATCAGTTAGCAGTCTATCTCCAGGGGTGTCAGAGGAACTGACACTCCCGGTTAAGTGCAAGGCAAAGACTCTCTGATTGACCCATCAATTGGATCCTTAATCAGGGAGTACATACTCCAATAGGCCAACTTCAATGGCCTGATTGAAGTCATTACAAAAGCCCAATTATATCTGTACCCAGTGCACCTTCCAGATCCTAACCACTCAGTATGCAAAAAAGCTTTTCCTCTTGTTGCCCTTACCAATGGACTTAATCCAGTGTCCTCTGTTCCTCAATCCTACTGCTAATAGAATGGTTTCTCTCTCTCCATCTACTCAGGTAAGACCACACCCAAGTTTGAACTGAAATCAAATCTCTTCTCAACCTTCTCTTCATGAAGGATAACAACACATACTAATCCAATCTGTTCGTCTAACTGAAGTCCCCAGGCGGCAGCCCGAAAACTGAGGATGGTGGGGAGGTTTTGACCAACGGCTGCGCCATTGCCACCCTTACTTCCCTCCGCATCCTCGGCTATATCCCATCTGGCTCTGATGACTTATCAAGTTTAAATACAACCAGCTCTTCATCAAGTTTGTGCCCAAGCAGAATCTCATCTACCTCCACTTTGACAATAACTTCTTCTTTGGTAAAGATAGATGTGAAATGCTCAAATAGTACATTAGCCATACTGTCTGTCCCAGTGCCACAAGTCAAATTCCACTTTTCACTTGTGGCTGAGAGCCATTTTGAGAGTCAATGAAATAACACTAGCAAGATCAATTCAAAATCCAGTGTTGTAGAACTGGTTTTCCATTGAATTTCTATGATGAGTGTACTCCCTCACTTGTGAGAAAGCTACTAACCCAACATATTTTCTCGAGACATTGGGTAGGATTTTCCGGCCGTGCCCGTCCCTAAACCGGAAAATCCCGTCCGAGGTCAATGGACCTTTGCATGATCCGCCCCCCCCCCCGCCCGCTGCGCTTCCCATGGCGGGTAGGACAATTGCCCCCATCATGTATGATTGTTTGTACTCTAGAAATGAAAAATTAGAATTACCTGTGACACTTGTTTCCATTTCTTTACCTTTTGTTTCCACCCTCTCAGGTTTGCAGCTTTGCATGCAGAGAGAAATTAAATGACTGGCCAAGGAGTTAACTTTGCCCTATTAGAGGATGATTTTGATCCATTGACCCCTTTGGCTGCACCACTCTGCTCACGTAAAAGGTTGTGCCTTCCATGTGGTCTGCAATGCAATTCATCCTATGTTGTTGCCTTTCTCTTCTTCTGAAGGTCATCTTTCTTCCCAAGCTGTTTGTGGACATTTACATACAGCTAGTTGCCAGCTTGTCCACCAAAGTCAGCCTTCCTCCACTATTTCCCTACAATAGTATACTCTCTCAAGTACAAATCTTTCCTGCAAACATGCTCTTCTTCATATTTTTTGACACTTGTTTTCACCCCAAATCACACAGTACCTACAAAGCACTGTTACCCCACAGTGCCAGGGACCCGGGTTCGATTCCCGGCTTGGGTCACTGTCTATATGGAGTTTGCATATTCTCCCTGTTTCTGCGTGGGTTTCCTCCGGGTGCTCCTTTCCCTCCCACATTCTGAAAGACGTGCTGGTTAGGTGCATTGACCCAAACAGGCGCTGGACTGTGGCGACTAGGATAATTTCACAGTAACTTCATTGCAGTGTTAATGTAAGCCTTACTTGTGACTAATAAATAATAAATAAACTTACTTACTTAAACTAAACCAATGATCATCTCTTTGCAATTCAAACTTTGCATTTACTTAACTTTAGATCCCACTGTTCAGTGTTACATTCAACAAATACTTTGAAAAAAGCTCATTGGTGTCCAGGCAGAGAACATTTTCATTCTCTTGCTGATTCCCATGAACTGTCCCCCCTAAGCTGATGAATCAGTGCTTCTCCATGTAGAACATTACTTGGAGGGAGCACTGAGAGTGCTTAGGATATAGAATGGGTGGGGATCTTAAATGTCCATCACCAAGAGTGGCTCAGTAGCACCTCCACAAACTGACCGTCTTAGAGGACCTTGTTGCTAAACTTCTTTTGCAGCAGGTGGCAAGGGAACCAACAAGAGGGAAAAACATACTTGACCCCACCCACACCAACCTGCCAGCCACAGATGCATCTGTCTATGACAGTATCGGGAGGAATGACCTTTACACAGTCGTTGTGCAATTGAAATCCCATCCTCACATTGAGGAAGTCCTCCATTGTGTTGTGTGGCACTAACACTGTGTAAAATGGAGTAGGCTTTGAACAGATCTAGCCACTCAAGACTGGGCGTTGTGGACTATCAGCTGCAGCAGAATTGTACTCAAACACAATTTGTAATCTCATGGTCCAGCATATTCCCCTTTCTAGCATTACCACCAAGTCATGGGATTAACCCTGCTTCATTGCAGAATGCAGGAGGGCATACTTGCAGCAGCACCAAGCATACTTAAAAGTGAGGTGTCAACCTGGTGATGCTACACACAGAACTACTTGCATGCCAAAAAGCATAAGCAGCAAGTGATAGACAGAGTTATGTAGTCCCACTACCAATAGAGCAGATCTAAGCTCTGCAGTCCTGCCACATCCAGTCATGAATGGTGCTGGACAATTAATCAACTCATTGGAGCAAGACGCTCCACAAATATCCCCATCCTCAATGATGGAGGAAGCTAGCACATCAGTGCAAAAGATAAGGCTGAAGCATTTGCAACAATCTTCAGTCAGAAGTGTCAAGTGGATGATGTATCTCGGCCTCCTCTGGAGGCCCCCAACATTTTAGATGCCAGTCTTCAACCAATTTGGGATTCAGCTGAAAGCTCTGGATATTGTAAAGGCTCTGACAGTATTCTGGTAATAGTACTGAAGATCTGTGTTCCAGAACTTGCCGTGCCCCGAGACAATCTGTTCTAGTACAGCTACACTCTCCTGGTATCTACCCAGCAATGTGGAAATTTGCCCAGATATGTCCTGTTCATAAAAAGTAGGACAAATCCAAGCCAATCAATTACTACCACATCAGTCTACTCTCAGTCATCAATAAAGTACTGGAGGGGATCATCAACAGTGGTATCAAGCAGCACTTGCTCAGCAATAACCTGCTCACTGACGCTTAGTTTGGTTCCATCAGGGTTGCCCAGCTCCTGACCTCACGGCAGCCTTGGCTCAAACATGGACAAAAGAGCTGAATTCCAGAGGTGAGATGAGAGTGACTGCCCTTGACATCAGTGTAGCATTTGACCGGATGTGGCATCAAGGAGCTCCAGTAAAACTGGAGTCAGTGGGAATCGGGGGGGATCTCTTTGCAGGTTGGAGTCATAGCTGGTTGTGATGGTTGGAGGTCAATCATGTCAGTTCCAGGACATCATTGCAGGAGTTCCTCAGGACAGTGTTCAAGGCCCAACCATCTTCAGCTGCTTCATCAATGACCTCCCTTCCATCATAAGTGGGGATGTTTGCTGCTGATTGTCAATGTTCAGCACCATTCGCAACTTCTCAGATACTGAAGCAATCTATGTCCAAAATCCAGCAAGACCTGGACAAGATCTAGACTTGGGCTGACAAGTGGTAAGTAACATTTGGCCACACAAGTAAGAGGCAATGACCCTCTTCAACAAGAGAGAATCTAACCATCGCCCCATGACATTCGACGGCATCATCATTGCTAAATCCCCTATTACCAACATCTTGGGGGTTACCATTGACTAGAAATTTAACTGGACTAACCATATAAATACTGTAGCTACAAGAACAAGTCAGAGGAATCCTACAGTGAATAACTCATTTGCTGACTCCCCATAACCTGCCCACCATGTACGAGACACAAATCAGGAGTGTGGTGAAATATTCCACTTGCCTGAATGAGTGCAGCTCTGGCAACACCCCAAGAAGCTCGACACCATCTAGGACAATGCAGCCTGCTCGATTGGTATCCCATTACAAACATTCACTCCTTCCATCACCAGCGAACAGTGGCAGCAGTGTGTACCATCTACAAAATGCACTGCAGAAACTTACCAAGGCTTCTTTGGCAGCGCCTTCCAAATCCAAATACTATCTAGAAGGACCAGCGAAACAGGTACATGGGAACACCATCACCTGGAGGTTCCCCGCCAAGCCACTCACCATCCTGACTTAGAAATATATCACCGTTGCTTCACTGTCACTCGGTTAAAGTCCTAGAACTCATTCCCTAACAGCGCTATGGGTGTACCTACACCACATGAACTGCAATGGTTCAAAAAGGCAGCTCATCCACCACCATCACCAGGGCAAAATAGAGGTGGGCAATAAATGCTGGCCTAGCCAGTGACACCCACATCCTGTAAATGAATAAGAAAATAACAGAGTGTAGAGTTTTGAGAATAAATCTCTCAAATGGCAACAAAATCATTGCAAACCTGTCACTAAAGTGTGACTAATAAGGGAGACATTGCGTTGTTCATTTGCAGGAAATCACAAGTACGTCCATCAATCTGCTAACAACAAAAGAGGGTAATAAAGTAGATTTGAATATGAAAGAAACAAGCTTGAAAGCACATCAACGTGACATCACTTTACCTGTGGAACAATCATTTGTAGATTTCAATTAGACAAGGTTGATTTTGCAATTTGCCTAATCAGAAAATATAAATGAGCTCTAATTAGCATAACTATTTAATATCATATTATTTAGTCATCAAATAACTCAATTTACATGTGAGAATTAATGTAAGTAAGAAATGCATTTACATCTTTATTTGCCTCCAGAATCTCTAGCTAGGATTAGAATCATAGAATCTTACAGCACAGAGGCAGGCGATTTGGCCCATTAGGTCTGTACTTATTTCTTTCTCCACATGAGCTTCCTTGGAAATTGAATAACACACTGAATAAGAAATTGCAATTCATTCTCTTCTATTACCACATGTAGTGAATTGGCCACGGACATGCAACAAAATTGATGCTGTTTATTTCTAGTGCCATACACTACTGCGTTGTGCTAAAGTTGCACTGGTGGATATGAAAATGGGTGTCACTCACCAGACCACTATTTGTCATCCATCCTGAATTGAGCAACGGAGAATCAACAACATTGCTGTCAGACAGGAGTCACGTGTTGGTCAGACCGTAACTATGTTTATCAGGTTTCTACAGAGTTGAAGGGGCTCTTGCTCAATGATAAAAGGGAAATAATCCACCATTCATTACCTTCTTTTTTCTTGTTCTCTCATGGTGTCTGTAAATGATGGTGCATTTAGATCTATGGGACTGCCTGTGAAATGCTGTGAAAGCAGTGCTGGCCTTTGGAAGGTCCGATTACTCTACATTTTCTCAGGAATTTTGTAGCAATTGCTCATATCTTAGCTCCCCAAATCCTTCCCAGCATCTAGAAGGCACAAGGAGTGTGGTAGATTACTCTCCACTTGCCTGGAGGAGTTAGAACTTCAACAATACTCAAGAAGCTCAGCACCATTCAGGGTAAAGCTCACTTGATTGAGAGTGCCAGACTGCACAACATTCACTCCCAACATCACTAGTGCACTGTGTACCATCTAGAAAATGCAATACAGCATCTTATCAAGGCCTCTTTGTCAGTATGTCCTAAACCCACGACCTCTACCACTAAGAAGGCACGTATTGGGAGAGGGTTGGTTACAGATCATTGTGTCTTAAAGAAGCCTCCGTGCTCTTCTGTAGCTTAACTGTACTACTAGAATTGTTTACACGTGTGCAGTAAAGGGGACAAACTGTCTCCATGCCTAGGCCTATGTGCACCTCTGCTCAATACCATACTGACCCTGGGTCTGCATCATGCGCCTTCTTACATCACTGTGTGGACGGTACTGTACTCAATCCACATTGATTTTGTATATGCCAGACCATTATACTACACCTCCCCTGAAGTCTTTATCCAAAATATTTGGAGTTATACTAGTTTACTTCATGTCTTACATTGTTATCAGTCCCATACAATTACCTTGTTTTTACTACTTTATCACTATTATTACCTTAGCTCTGATTATGACATTATCACTATTATTACGTTATCAGTATCCCATCTCCCTCCCCCTTCAAGTCCTTGAATTTAAAGGTTCAGGTGGTCTGGAGGTCTTCCACATCTCATTCATTGCTCTGTTTGAGGAGTGGTAGGCTCTGTCGTTCTGGTTCTTCCTGTTAGTCTGAAGGTCGAGCTGGCATCTGGCAACCTTTGTTGATAGCACTCCACTGCGCAGTGGGAGCAGCCAGTCGAGAGAGCGTGTGGAGTCTCCTCCTGTTTCATCTGACCATGCCTTCTGAGTGCCAACCTGGTAGGACCAGGTTGGCCCTTGATCTTTCTTATAACAGTAACCTCTCTCTTGAGGTCTTTAATCAAGAACTTGTCCCTTTCTATAGTTGAGGCAGGTATCTGGTGCAGTGCCTTCTGTTGTAGGCAGAAACTTGCTTCTGTCTGTATGACTGCTCTCTTGTTTGAATGCCCAAGCTATCCTTGGTTACCAACTTTGCCATTATTTTTTTGTGGCAGGCTATGGAGGTTGGTGTGGAGTTTAAATTGGGACAGATCACGTTGTAAGGGTGACCTGTATATGAGCAGTACTATGGCAAAGTCCTCATTGTTTTTCAGGAGGGCTTTCACTGCGCGGGCCCCTTTTTCAACTTTTCTGTTTGACTGTGAGTATCTTAGGGTATTGGTGTGGTAGTGGAGGCCAGATGTGTTAGCAAAGTGTGCAAAGTATTCATTGGAAAACTGTGGTATGTTATCGGACATACTCTCATCCTGGATGCTGTGGCTCACAAACATCAATTTTGGTGCCTTAGTTACTACCTCTATGGTAGTCATGTATAGTTGCTTCACCTCCACCCATCTGGAAAAGTAGTCCACTGTTATAAGAGGTGATTTCCTGTTGCAGACAAATAGGTCAATACCCAGCCTTTCCCAAGGCCTGTTAGGGAATTATGTGGGGATGAGGGGTTCCTTTTGACTCTGCCTATGCAATGCACAAACCTGCCAATTGTCAGAGGTCTTTTAGATCACCTTGGAGATGCCTGGCCACCAGACAAGCGGATTGAGCCTGTACTCTGCACTTGGTGATGCTCAGGTGGCCCTGGTGTATTTTTTTGAAGGCTGCGAGAAGACTGGGATGACCAGCCGTTCGTCGTAGACCAGGAGGTCATCGATAGCTGTGAAGTGTTTTTGTTATTTAAATCCAATTTTTGTAGTACCTCCGTTCGGTCTCTGTTGAGGCCATCCTTTTTTGGCAGCATCTGCAGATGCAGGCACAGACCTCATCATGAATTTGCTCCTGGAGGATCTGTTGGAGTTCATTTGTGGTTGCTGTCAGGTGTCTTCTTTTTGAGTGGGAGTAACCTTCACGTTCTTCAATGAAGTCGACATCTGTTTTGTTGTGAGGCCCTTGAAAGTATGCCTGCTGTTGTCTGATTTTTACCCTGAACGTACACTGTACTTCTTAAGGATTTTTGTGGGGTTCATGATGTTTGCAAAAACTCACCAATTGTAAGTCACACCAGGTTCTACAGACTTAACCATCCGCACGAATAAACACTTTAAAGGGTGAATTCAGGAAGTTTATTAACCATTAAAAAGTAACAAGCCCGAAAGATAGGAAGCCAACGTCAATTAACAGTAATTAACAATAATCAGCAGAAAGGAGGAAGATTAACTTTAACAATTGAAAAGACTTCTCACTACTAACCTCGGTTGATCTGACCAAGATGTGAAGTGTTAGTTATGAAAATGTGGATAACATGTTAACAACAATGGTTTTGCAAACCTTAATTTTATACGTTAAAGATGTTGAAAGCCCACTTTAGCCAATTGTTGGAAATAGCCAGTTGGTCTGTAATTTGTCAATAATGAAATAAGAGCTAGCCCATTAGTTTCAGTTAATTATTTACTTTGTCTTAACCTTAAGACAAACGCTTCTCTTATAGCTTAAGTGTTGAACAATAATTGGTTAGCTTAACTGTCTGTCAATTTATAACTGAGGCAGCTGTGGGTGCATTTACCCTACATGGATTGCAAGCAGTTAGGATCTGACAATAAATAAACTGGTCTTGCGAGCCCCTGGCGGGAATCCTGATGGCCCACTGTATCAGGCATTGGGCCTAAAACAAGATTCCTGCGATGCACCCGGCCGGCTACACCGGCACTGATCAGATTCCCCCCAAAGCGGGTAGGAACCCAATAAATAAAATGGATACCTGCCCTCAGGACCCCCAGTGCCAACATTGCATTGCCCCTTTGCATCCTGGCAGTGACATCCTGACCTGGCATCTTGTACTTTGAGGGGGGTAGGGCAGGGAAGTAAGTGGTGTGCTGTGTGCCCCTCTGCACTGACTGGCTACAGAAAGAACATCCCCCAAAGGTCGTGGGGCTTGGGTGCACTCGGGCTGGGGAAAAGGACTTGAGCTAGGGACTCTCCTCCAGGATGGGGGTCTAGTGGCTGCACTTGTCCGAATTGCCCTGTGAAAGATGTTGCTCAGTTTCAATTCTGGTGAATTCTGACGCCATTCTCAGATAAGAAAGTCATGCATGCCTCTGTCCTCTAAAATCTTTGAAGTGCCCTACCCTACCCGTCAAAGTGACCTGGAGTGGAGGCTGAGGGGGGGGTGTCTCTCTTTCGGGTGTGGGGTTGATTTGATTTGATTTAATTTGATTTCTTATTGTCACATGTATTAGTATGCAGTGAAAAGTATTGTTTCTTGCACGCTATACAGACAGAGCATACCATTCATAGAGAAGGAAGAGAGACAGTTCAGAATGTAGTGTTACAGTCAAAGCTAGGGTGTAGAGAAACATCAACTTAATGTGAGGTAGGTCTATTCAAAAGTCTGATGGCAGCAGGGAAGAAGCTGTTCTTGAGTCAGTTGGTACGTGACCTCAGACTTTTGTATCTTTTTCCCAACGGAAGAAGGTGGAAGAGAGAATGTCTGGGGTGCGTGAAGTCCTTAATTATGCTGGCTGCTTTGCTGAGGCAGCAGGAAGTGTAGACAGAGTCAATGGATGGGAGGCTGATTTGCGTGATTGATTGGGCTACATTCATGACCTTTTTGTAGTTCCTTGCGGTCTTGGGCAGAGCAGGAGCCATACCAAGCTGTGATACAACCAGAAAGAATGCTTTCTGTGATGCATCTGTAAAAGTTGGTGAGAGTCGTAGCTGACATGCCAAATTTCCTTAGTCTTCTGAGAAAGTAGAGGCATTGGTGGGCTTTCTTAACTATAGTGTCGGCATGGAGGACCAGGACAGGTTGTTGGTGATCTGAACACCTAAAAACTTGAAGCACTCGACCCTTTTATTTCGTCCCCATTGACGCAGATAGGGGCATGTTCTCCTTTACGCTTCCTGAAGTCGATGACAATCTCCTTAATTTTGTTGACATTGAGGGAGAGATTATTGTTGCCGCACCCGTTCACCACATTCTCTATCTGAAGCCTCTGGGTGGAGGGGTATTGGGTCACCCTCATGCCTGCGTGGTGTGTGTGTGTGGAGGGTCGGGTGGGAGGTTGGGTGACCTGTTCTTTCATTGGTGGAGGGGGAGGATGCCCCTCTGTGCTGAGGTGTTGGGGCTGCTCCCATTGTCAGCAGGGTTTGCCTTCTGCTGTCGGGAGGGAAAAGGGCCTATCTGTCAGTGTGGAGATCAAGGCGCCCTTTAACAGTGGTGTCCCGATCTCTGTAAAGCCAGGCTGACAGGCGCTGCTAATGCCAGTGAGAAATATTCCGGGTTTCCCGCTAACGAGGACATTTGGAGAGCAAATGGGGGTGAATTGCACCAGCCCGAGCAACCCCACCCTAACCTACCTTTTCCCAGCTAGGTGAGCTGCGCGATATCATGGCGGCCAGGAGGCTATCCTGGGACGTGTGTTTTCGATTCACGGTCCCCGATCCACCCCTGACAAGGCTTGGTTCAATGGAATAACCAGGTTGTCACCCAACACCCTGAGCCAACTGGCTGCTAAAACAGAAAACCTACCCCTTGTATCTTTTTAAATGACACTTCGATTCTGGAATGATATGTCTGATAAGAATTTCACAAATGCGTGTTGTATACTTTATGATATGTTGGGTTTTATTATTTCTTTATTTGTTAGTCTAGTTCACTCCGATATATCATAAAAATGCATGCTCCGCTTCTCCTGCCAATGGTTTAGTTAAGAGATTTATTTACTAACATCAAAAGGGGACATTTTATTTTAATTGTTTTATCCAGTTAACTTGCTTCATCACAAAATTTTACATTTATTTTCCATTCATCGAGCGTAATATCTAGTTCCTAAAATACAAGCGATTAAGTGGTTGTTAATTGAATTTGAATACAGTACAATGATGAAAGGGTTATAGTGTACAATAGTTAATTATGCTGCTCCCTAGCAGATAACAAGTGGTTCCATGAATGTTCAGCAATTAGTTGCTTTGATAATTTTCAACCTTGTTACACAGTGCACCCATAATCAAATTTGTAAGTACAATTCCAATTGATATTCACAGTAACTTCAGCTGCACGATGTCTTCTGAGAGATGGAAGAGATAGATCAACAGGTTCAATTCCACAAAAGATTTTTGTTCTTATTTGTTGTTTGCTTAATCCCTGTTGCGAGGTTGTTCAAATTTATGATACATTTTTTTACTACTGAAACTGCTTGAACAGACTTCATCTACTTCAGAACTCTTTCTTGGCCATGTTTTTTTGTATCTTCCTGTAAAATGCCAATCAGGATTTACTGTTTTTCCCATCCACAGATGTTGTTAATACAGTTGAGGGTTTAGAGGTGGATATTTATTAAATTCATTAATACTACTAACATTCATGGTAAACCCATTGACAGGCATTTTTAAGCATCGATGGAACATAGGGCTCTCAAATAAGGACGCTTAACTTCTCTGAAGAAGAGTGGGTAGTTCTGATATCTTAATATTAGTATCTTAGTCAACATCCCTTTTTAACCACAATACTAAAAATAGATCTACTGAGTATTCATCCTATTTGTTGTTTATGAAACCATCGAGATGGTGAGAATTTTACCAGCCAACAGAAGACGAGTTGGGAGGCAGGAACAGCAGAAAAATGATGGTGAAAAACCTCGAATCATAGAATCCTACAGTGCAGAAAGAGGCCATTTGGCCCATCGAGTCTGCACCGACCACAATTCCACCCAGGCGCTATCCCCATAACACTATGCATTTATCCTAGCTAGTCCCCCTGACACTAAAGAGCAACCTAGAATCACCAATCCACCGAACCTGCACATCTTTGGACTGAGGAAAGAATCCAGAGCACCCGGAGGAACCCCACGCAGACACGGGGAGAATGTGCAAACTCCACACAAACAGTGACCCAAGTCAGGAATCGAACCCAGGCCCCTGGCGCTGTGAGGCCGTAGTACTAACCACTGTGTCACCGTGCCATCAGGATGGATGTCCGATATGTTTACATTGCTGGGGGTATTCCCAGCAGTGGGAATGGCAGCGGATAGACTACTCACCGACCAGAGAAAGGGTGCCAAATAAGACCATTAATTAACTTATTCTCAGCTATTTTGCTAGCATCGGAATAACTCATGGAGGGAAAATCCTAGCCGATATCTATGAAGTCGATTGCACTCCCTAAGTAATCAATTCCGAATTGGTTTGCGATGTCCTGAGAATGTGACAAGTTGCTACACAAATGCAAGTTTCTTTCTTAAGATGGACCTGTGTCCCATTAATATCCCAAGATTGATCTGCTGGAAATAGGCATCTCCTGAGGTCAAAGTAGAGGCAGTGAATTTAATCTTCAGATTAGCAGGTGTTTATAAATCCTGAGCTCCTCCCGTGGGGAAGAGGGTAGGTTAACATGATCGGAACTGCCCTTTCTAATTACTTATGTTTTAATGATTCAATTATTGTTGCTGTTTCCTGAATATTTGAGCCTGACAAGTGACACAAACCAGGGGTGTGACTTTGGTGTGGAACCAAATGTATATAAAAACATATTACAAGGGTAAAACATGAAGGTAAATTCGCGCTGTTTTAAGTTTTATTAAGCATGACATATTGGTCTCTCGTAAACACTTTACATTGATGGGAACAATAAATGTTTCTTGCCGACGTTAGCAGTCTGTATAAGATATGTAAGAGCAGATTGTCTTTAATGCTGGCATGGAAAGCATCACATGGGTGGAACATTAATAAGCAAATCAGACAAGGAGGTTCACTTGCCCGTAATATAGTCAAGCCAATTTTCCTCTATTTACATTAATGTTTGGAAAATGAGGTGGGCTTGTTTTTGGGAATGTGATTTTTCATGTCTTATTTTCTTATGTTGCTTTATGCAAGCTCTATGTTGCTTTATGCCCAAATGCTAAAGTTGAAAAATCTAGCTCATGGTGTTCCAAGTTTTCCACTGATTCCTGTTATTAGGATCAATAGCTATAATCATTGTATTTTACTTCCTGCTTCCTTCCTAAGACATAAATATATCTTGCTAATACCTGCAGGTTTTATCTTCCACGGAAGTTTTCTAAGTGCAACATTGAAGATTATCAGGCATTTTTGAACAATGGTGGTGGTCACTGTCTCTTCAATAAACCTACCCGCGTAAGTATCAGGAATAACTTCATTTTGCTGTGGTGCCTATTGTTTGCCAGCTCTTCCGTTCCTCATAAGGTGAATTGAAGAAGTACAAACTCAGATGATCCATTCGTGGTTTACTAAGGAAGGTTAGGCTAGTATCATACTAATGGGTTAGGATCAGAAAGCACTGCCTGAAGTTGAGGGTGTGGATGTGAAGTTGAAGTTGAGTTCTCTAAGATCTGGCATGAACATGGCAAGCTGTGCTGTAATCATTCTATGATTCTATGAATTTTTAAAGTTTTTGTTATATTTTGTGTTATACTTCATGGACAATAAT
The DNA here is from genome assembly GCF_964213995.1 of Mustelus asterias. NCBI lineage: Eukaryota > Metazoa > Chordata > Chondrichthyes > Carcharhiniformes > Triakidae > Mustelus > Mustelus asterias. The sequence continues at coordinate 50,084,517 of NC_135802.1, read as the reverse complement.
TTGATCAGAAACCATTTACTTTTATGCTTTGACTCATAAGTAAACAGTTTTAGATACACAGAACTACAGCTTTTTATGTTTGAAGGTTGACTGGTATCGTTTCTGTGCACAGATATTATTGACCTTCAGAGGTGCAGAGCCAATCAACAATGATCATTGTGGATATCAGGAAGGATGTTATAAGGAAACTGTAAGAAGTCTCACAACACTAGGTTAAAGTCCAACAGGTTTATTTGGAATCATGAGCTTTCGGAGCGCTGCTTCTTCACCAGCTGAGCGGAGAGGTAGATTCACAAACACGGCATATGCAGGCAAAGGTACATTCTTCACATTCCAATCTGTAATTATCTTGCAAATGTGTCTTTGCCACATATGCCGTGTTAGTGAACCTACTTCTCCACTCACCTGATGAAGGAGCAGCTCTGAAAGCTCATAATTCTAAATAAACCTGTTGGACTTTAACCTGGTGTTGTGAGACTTCTTACTGTGCCCACCCCAGTCCCAACGCCGGCATCTCCACATCATTGTTATGAGGAAAGGTTAAGGATGCTGAACTCCTTTTCTTTGGAAAAATTGAGACTTTGAAGCAATAAATGAAAAGAATTTGACAATAAGAATACAGATAAAGTGTTCATTATTGTGAGACATCTAAACTGACAGATGGAAACCGAACATTGGAAATAAGAAGGGAATTTGGTCAGAAGCCTTTTGACCCAAAGGGTAATCAAATTAGGGAATAAACTCGCAGGGAAGCCCATTGACATGACTGTATGTAAATGGGTTCAAAGCATTTTTGGAGGGAGAGGAATTTGAGGGATGTGCTGAGAATGTGGCTCAGTGGGCTGAGAATAGGGCAGGCTGCTGGGTTCAATGGTCTTTTCCTTTTCCTTAAACTTTCTACTGTCCTTACTGGAAAGATTTATCAGTAATTTTCAGTTCTGCTAAATTACCCTGTTGAAATGTTATTATTTACTATTATTTACAGAAAAGGAGCAGCAACGCCCACTACCTCAGAATTGTTGCCTTACCACTGCACCAAACATTTCCTTGTATTAATAGTATAAAAGCAAAATTCTGTGGATGCTGGAATCTGAAACAAAAACAGAAAATGCTGGAAAATCTAAGCAGGTCTGACAACATCTGTGGAGAGAGAATAGAATCCCCCACAACGTTTTGAGTCTGGCTGACCCTTTGTCTGAGTTCTGACGAAGGGTCATTCAGACTCAAAACATTGGCTCCAATCTCTCTCCACATATGTTGTCAGACCTGCTGAGATTTTCCAGCATTTTCCATTTTTGTATTGTGTTAATAGTGGTATGAATACCACTAAGATATCACAGACAGGGCCACTCCATTGAGGAGGCAATATTGTGTGGTTAATTCAGTGGTGCATTTAAAGTTTTCAGAGCACTGCCTCAGGACCCAGCCATGAAAAATAATATCCTCTCTCCAACCCCCCCCCCCCCCCCCCACCCCCACTCCCCCAACTCAGGCTGAGACAGTGCAGCACTCCCTCAATACCCGACCCTCTGACAATGCAGCAAGTATTGACTTGATTCCTAAACCTCAAGCATCTCGAATCTGCAACTTTCAGACACAGAAATGAGAGGGAGAGGTGCTTCCCACTGAATGAGTGTAAACAGATAAAAGAAAGAAAGGGCTCCCATTTCTGTGCTGCCTTTTATCACCTCAGAACATTCAAATGCCCTTCCCAGACCAAGAATCTCTTTCAGTGTGTAGTCACTGTTGTAACACAGCAATGAATGTGTGCAAAGCAAGATCCCCCAATTAACAGTGTGTTAAATGAGCATCAGGATATCTTCAGAAAGCAGTTCTGCTAAATTACCCTGTTGAAATGTTATTATTTACTATTATTTACAGAAAAGGAGCAGCAACGCCCACTACCTTCTGACTTAGTAAAACCATTTCTCCTCACTTGCTGCACATTCTTCTTCTCGATTCAGATGAATGAGGGGGATCTCATAGAGACTTATAAAATTCTAACAGGACTAGACAGGGTAGATGCAGGGAAGATATTCCTGATGGTGGGGGAGTCCAGAACCAGGGGTCACAGTCTTAGGATACAGGGTAGACCATTTAGGACAGAGGTGAGGAGACATTTCTTCACCCAAAGAGTGGTGAACCTGTGGAATTCATTGCCACAGGAAGTAGCCAAACATTGAATGTATTCAAGAGGCGGCTGGATCTAGCACTTGGGGCGAATGGGATCAAAAGTTATGGGAGAAAAACAGGATTAGGCTATTGAGTTGGATGATCAGCCATGATTGTGATGAATGGTGGAGCAGGCTCAAAGGGCCAAATGGCCTCTGCCTGCTCCCATCTTCTATGATTCCATGCTCTTAACCAGTCTGGAAAGAAATCACCCAAACATTTGTGTGTTGTCTGCTTGAATGTTGCTGGGCACAGAAATGTATTAGATACAAACAAATGCTGAGGATAGAGAACATAGAACAGTACAGCACAGAACAGACCCTTCGGCCCACGATGTTGTGCCGAGCTTTGTCCGAAACCAAGATCAAGCTATCCCACTCCCTATCATTCTGGTGTGCTCCATGTGCCTATCCAATAACCGCTTGAATGTTCCTAAAGTGTCTGACTCCACTATCACAGCAGGCAGTCCATTCCACACCCCAACCACTCTCTGAGTAAAGAACCTACCTCGGACATCCCTCCTATATCTCCCACCATGAACCCTATAGTTATGCCCCCTAGTAACAGCTCCATCCACCCGAGGAAATAGTCTCTGAACGTCCACTCTATCTATCCCCTTTATCATTTTATAAACCTCTATTAAGTCGCCTCTCAACCTCCTCCACTCTAAAGAGAAAAGCCCTAGCTCCCTCAACCTTTCCTCATAAGACCTACCCTCTAAACCAGGCAGCATCCTGGTAAATCTCCTTTGCACTCTTCCCAGTGCTTCCACATCCTTCTTATAGTGAGGTGACCAGAACTGCACACAATATTCCAAATGTGGTCTCACCAAGGTCCTGTACAGTTGCAGCATAACCCCACGGCTCTTAAACTCAAACCCCCTATTAATAAACGCTAACACACTATAGGCCTTCTTCACGGCTCTATCCACTTGAGTGGCAACCTTCAGAGATCTGTGGATATGAACCCCAAGATCTCTCTGTTCCTCCACATTCTTCAGAACCCTACCTTTGACCCTGTAATCCGCATTCAAATTTGTCCTACCAAAATGAATCACCTCGCACTTATCAGGGTTAAACTCCAACTGCCATTTTTCGGCCCAGCTCTGCATCCTATCAATGTCTCTTTGCAGCCTACAACAGCCCTCCACCTCATCTACTACTCCACCAATCTTGGTGTCATCAGCAAATTTACTGATTCACCCTTCAGCCCCCTCCTCCAAGTCATTTATAAAAATCACAAATAGCAGAGCACCAAGCACTGATCCTTGTGGTACACCGCTGGTAACTGGTCTCCAGTCTGAAAATTTTCCATCCACCACCACCCTCTGTCTTCTATGAGATAGCCAGTTACTTATCCAATCGGCCAAATTTCCCTCTATCACGCACATCCTTACTTTCTTCATAAGCCGACCATGGGGGACCTTATCAAACGCCTTACTAGAATCCATGTATATGACATCAACTGCTCTACCTTCATCGACATACTTAGTTACCTCCTCAAAAAATTCTATCAAATTTGTGAGGCAAGACTTACCCTTCACGAATCCGTGCTGACTATCCCGGATTAAGCTGCATCTTTCTAAATGGTCGTAAGTCTTATCCCTCAGGACCTTTTCCATCAACTTACCGACCACCGAAGTAAGACTAACCGGCCTATAATTACCAGGGTCATTCCTATTTCCTTTCTTGAACAGAGGAACAACATTCACCACTCTCCAGTCCTCTGGCACTATCCCCGTGGACAGTGAGGACCCAAAGATCAAAGCCAAAGGCTCTGCAATCTCATCCCTTGCCTCCCAAAGAATCCTAAAATATATTTCATCTGGGCCAGAGGACTTATCGACCTTCAGTTTATTCAAAATTGCTAGTACATCTTCCCTCCAAACATCTACCTCCTCCAGCCTATCAGCCTGTAACACCTTCTCATCCTCAAAAACATGGCCCCTCTCCTTGGTGAACACTGAAGAAAAGTATTCATTCATCGCCTCTCCTATCTCTACTGACTCCATGCACAAGTTCCCACTACTGTCCTTGACCGGCCCTAACCTCACCCTGGTCATTCTTTTATTCATAGAAATCATAGAAATCATAGAAACCCTACAGTACAGAAAGAGGCCATTTGGCCCATCGAGTCTGCACCGACCACAATCCCACCCAGGCCCTATCCCTACATATTTACCCACTAATCCCTCTAACCTACGCATCTCAGGACTCTAAGGGGCAATTTTTAACCTGGCCAATCAACCTAACCCCCACACAAATTTCTCACATAAGAGTAAAAAGCCTTGGGGTTTTCCTTGATCCGACCCGCCAAAGACTTCTCATGCCCCCTCCTAGCTCTCCTAAGCCTATTTTTCAGCTCATTCCTTGCTAACTTGTAACCCTCAATCAATCCAACTGAACCTTGTTTTCTCATCCTTACATACGCTTCCTTCTTCCTCCTGACAAGACATTCACCCACTTTTGTGAACCATGGTTCCCTCTCTCGGCCATTTCCTCCCTGCCTGACAGGGACATACCTATCAAGGACACGCAGTATTTGTTCCTTGAACAAGCTCCACTTTTCATTTGTGCCTTTCCCTGACAGTTTCTGTTCCCATCTTATGCTCCCTAATGTAGGGATGTAGTAGTTCACAGGGACACAGTGAAGCTACAATGACTGTATTGCTATCTGTTTACACGGGAGATTTACATTATCATTACTCACATTATATTTGCAATGATCACAGAATCATGGATCTTACAGCACAGTAGGAGACCATTTATCCAGTCAGGACTTTATTGGCTGTTTGAAAGAACTCTATCTTAATCCAGCCTACCCCAGCAGTTTCTCCAGCACCCGATAAATTCATTCACTCCAAATGCATGACAATTGTTCTTTGAAATTTCTTATTCAATCTGCTTCTACTGTCCGTTCAGCCAGAGAGCTCCAGTTCAAACAGCCCTCTGTGTGGAAATAATTATCTTCATCCCATTCTCTGTCTTATTTGCCAATTATTTGAAATCCTTGTTACTGACAATCTTGCCACAGGAAAACGTTTCTGTTTCTTTACTCTATCAAACACTATAATTACGTATATGTCAATTTTTTCACTCCTATATTAAGCCTCCATTACCCCTCCCCAATTCATACCCTACTGAATGAGTCATCTGGGTCACTCATTCCCCCTTCCCATTCTGTTACTCCCCTTCTCACCCTGTTATCCCCTCCTTCATTCTCCTCTTCCCTCCTGCATTTCCCCTCTCTCATCTCCCCTTCTCAATTCCGCTTCCACTATCGATCCCCCTCCAATTCCCAACCATAATTCCCCTTCCCACATTCTCCCCTCCACACACCAATACACTATTCCCCCTCCCCTATTCACCTATTCCCATTGTTCCTTTGATCTCATATTGTGTGCATTTTGAGATCCAGAGACAGTGATAAATATGATGGTACCCGACATGGCAGTTTGCAGTTGCCCAACTGGTTGCCCTGTTGTGTTATGTGTAACTTATTAACTTCCAGCATATAGAAACGTAGAAAGATAGAAGATAGGAATAGGAGGAGGCCAATTGGTCTTTTGAGCCTGCTCCGCCATTCATCACTATCATGGCTGATCGTCCAACTCCGTAGCCTAATTCTGCTTTCTCCCCATAACCTTTGATCCTAATAGAAACATATCCACAAACCTCCAACAACAGGTTGCCCCACCAGCCATTCAACTATTTGTGTTTTATTGACAAGATAGCAAACAATTTACAGAGAGTTTACAATCACCTTGCACAAACCTATCATGCAAACCATTAGTTCTGTTTACACAAATGTCAGTTTCCCTTGCATGACTGGCCATATTTCTATTTCAGCTCATGGAAGTGACAAAATTCTGTAACTGATCTAACTGACAAATAATACTAGAAGCAGATGTGCTAATTTCCAAAAATAAGATATGAATGGTGCCAAGTGTAATTGCAGCAGCAAAAATCTGAATACTAACAATATGCTGAAACAAAGGAAAATGAGTATCCTCTTTACAAATTAATTCCTCTAGTTTATGGCAGCTGGTCATTTTTGTTCAGCAGTTGACGTTTGTGTTGTCGAGTTCACAAGCTTATGTTAAACATTGACTGATCAGAGTTGATTGCAGCCCAACACTTCAATCATAAAATATTCCTTCAGGTATAATTGTAATCGCAGTAAATTCACTATAGATTTGAATAATTAGCCAAAAGTATTTTTCTATGAAATAGCGCAGATTGGAGCTTTGCATTGCTAGATCCATTTGAAATGCATTTCATTTAGTACCATGGTAGTATTGCACAACATAATGAAGGGTATCCTCAATGTGGAGGCAGGATTTTGTCTAATTGTTGTGTTAAAACTTGACTATTAAAGGCACTGTGATTTATAATTATTATGTTCTTTGACCAATGCAGCTTCTTGATCCTCCGGAGTGTGGCAATGGATTTGTTGAGGCTGGAGAAGAATGTGACTGTGGTTCACAAACAGTAAGTACCAACACTCAAGCCCAACACTCTCTATGCTTGTTCTTCATCAAATTTGTCAGTCAATTTGCTGAATAATCAGTTTTTATTCTGAAAGTTGAAATAATGATGTGTTAAAGAGGAAGCTGTATGTGTAATGTCTGTTTTAAAAGTAGCCAGTCAGAGGTAGATAATCAGACCACTGTCGGCAGGTCAGACTATCAGTAAAAGCTTTTGTGGATGTTCTGTGCCTCCATTTTAAGAAGGGTTACACGTGGGGTTAGGGTGGAGGGGAGGGCTTGGGAATGCTCTTTCGGAGAGTTGGTACAGACTCAATGGCCAAAACTCTACCACCTCGCCCGCCACGGAATCGGAGCGGGCAAGGGTCCAACAACGGAAATCTCCGTTGACCTCAGGCGGGAATTTCCAGTCTCGCCCGTGTGAGGCTGTAAAATCTCATCCAATGGGTCTTTCTGGACTATAGGGATTCAGTGGTTATGGTTCTATGGATATATGTCCTTTCTCCAAGCAATTACGCAACTCTCCTTGGACTTAAAACCTTTATCTTTCAGTAAGGCAGATGAAACGGTTGAACACTTCAACCTCAACCTTGAACAGAATGAATATGATATGACCCAGCAAATCATGTGAACAAGGCTCCTTACACAAGCAGACTTGACATTAAGCACGAGGCATCTCCGGTGTACGAAATAATCTGAGAGCAAACACACAATGTGGGGATATAGAAATTGGTAAAATCAACCAGAAGCACAACATGGTAACATCTGGAATATGTAGGGGGAGGGGCCACGAGGGTCACACTTGACAAACAACAACATAGCTCACCATTCGCAGGAGGAATTGCAAAATGGATGCGATTCTATTTACTTGGATGAAAATTATATACATGTGATTAACATCCATGCCACCATTGTGCTTCTAATATTTCTTAAATTTCTTAATCCTATCGCTACGTCTACCAATAACTGACAACTTTAGTAGACCATATCATGGAAAATACCAAGTGGTATGTAACCATGTTGCGGCTGGAGGCCTGGCGTGGATCTGATGGGCCTTACACAAGTCAATCTTTTCAGCAATCACTTTGATGAAGTCAAAAGGATAGGACAAAAACCTATAAGTTACATTAAACGGCGACATCTTGTTGAGGCATCAGGGTTTTGCCTGCCCACTGGAGAGACTCACGCTCTGTCACTTTTTCCGGAAGGCTCATCGAGCCACAAGCTAATCAGGTAGTGGCGAGACTAGTGGCAGGCCTTCCCCTGGAATCTAAACCCTCAGGTGCATGTCTTGCTGAGTGAGAGTTGAGGTCAGTCAGAGGCTCAACACTGCCACAGGGGAGGCCATGGTTCCTAAAGGAAAAATACCTACTAGAGTCCCAGAATTACAGAGCCACCTAGGCCACAGGTAAGTAATGTTTTGGGGGTGGGTGGGAGGGTTTTGTGGGGTGGGGTTGTCAGGGGATTGGTACTCAATGCCCCCCTCCCCATCTCCCTGATTTCCACGCTCTCAATCAGACAGTGAGTGCTTTGATCAAGGGCCCTTCTCCCCACTGCCCCCCCCCCGGCACCAAGAGGTGACAGTTTTACCTGGTGACAGCAGTTGACTTAATACCAGAGGTGGGCAGCAGGATGAGGCCCATAAATGGTCATTAATTGGCCACTTAAAGGCCTCAATTGGCAGCAGGGTAGAAACGTTGACCCATGGGCCTTCCGCCCAGAATGTAATTCAGGCAGAGACAGTGTTCCAGTATGCCACCATCCCACCTCGGTACATGTGGCCTTTTTGACTCCAAACACACTACCCGTGAGTGCATAAGATTCTGGCCAAGATGTGTGTGCCTGCTAAATCCATGCAAAGTTACAAAAGGTAACAATGTAGAAAGGTGAATGCAAGAGAAAGACCACACTGAATCATGGTGGATGTTGAATATTAATTTGGAGTAAATTTCACCTGCATTTTCTGGGAAGTATTTTCAAATAAAAGCAAAGCATGTGTTGAAATGGTGCCATCATAGCCACATCTGTGGCAAGTCAGTAATTTCTGTTGGACAACACTGTTCTGTTACACTGCGTAACTCGCCCTGAGCAATACTCACTGGTGTGTATGTATTTATAAATTATTCCATTTAAATTGTCTCTGCATAATACAAAGTTATTTCACATCTGCACAGGAATGTAGCAAGGAAGGAGGAAGCTGCTGTATCAAATGTACTCTTACGAAAGAAGCCAAATGCAGCAATGGACTCTGTTGTGAAGAATGTCAGGTAAACGATTTCACGCGTGGATTTTGTGATTAATACATTGGCTAAAATGAATATAATAGCCCAAAATTGCCTGGGCCAATAGAGATGGGCAATAAATCCTGGCCTTTCCAGCGACGCTCATATCTTATGATGAGCCAAAGAAATGTTACAGCAGGATCATGCCCACTGGTGACCTCCATCATTTGTCATTGCCTGGTGGCAAGATCTTCTGGTCCTGCCGCTATCAATGGGATTTCCCATTGAATCCACCCCAGGCTGCTGGGAAACAGTGTGGCACTTCCTGGGTGCTGCACTGGAGTGTTAGCCCAAGTTTCTATGCTCAAGTCCTGGAATAGAAGTTGAACCCACAACTTCCTGACTCAGAAGTGAGAGCCTGACAAACTGCTGATACTGTAACAACAATAAAGTCAATGACGTCAGCTGTCTAATCTCTCAGTTCCATCTGAAACAGTCAAAATGAATGAATCCCTCAAACAGCTATCCAGAGACTTAACAGAATGGGGCTGGTGATCATTTTCATCTTGATGCTTCAGCCTGGTTTCTGAGTGTTTATGCCAGTTTTTTCTGGATGTGCTCAGAACTGGGTGAATCAAGTGTTTACAGGCAACAATTTTACAAAATGTGACCTGATCCAAGCAGAGGACTCTTATTAACATATCTTAATGAGGTTAGCCTTAATCAATGCAGCTGCTGGCACGTTTTTGCACAGATCCTGCATGGGACGCCCCCACTCAGAATTAGTAAGTGGAATGTCGATTTCTCACACAAAAATTTAATGAAAGACAAAGGAATTTCTATCTCATAGAATATCGTTCCAGCTTTTGGATGCAAGACCATTCCAAGTTGTGCTGCTGTCCTGGAGGGCAATGTTGCGGGGGGGAGGGGATGTGATATTTAAGCAAGGACACAAGTACAAAGTGGTTTACATCCCTTCAGGCTGAGCAGACCAGGGGGACTCAACTGTGTGATTGCTGGACTGGAGTGGCGAGAACAATGTGCTAAACAATATGTTTAATCAAGATGCAAGTTTCACCTTTTGGGTTTTAAAAACCCAAGCTCCTGCTCGGGAAACTTGAAAGCAGAAAATAAGCAAATCTGTCACACAGGCTTCATCGTTTTTCTAAGTAGCTTATCAAAATAATGTTTTCGTACAAATATTGATTTTAAGTCCTTGCCTATTTAAGTGTTCAGGTGCAGCTACTTGGAGCTAATTGGGTTCCTTTTATTGCGAGCGCTGTTACTGTTCAAAAGTACATGTGCGAGCACATTCAGAATGTTTGAATAGATATGGAGCCACAATGAGATGTGAAGGTTAGCACAGAACAACAGCGAAGATTCATTCGGATTCTCAGATATACTGTTCAGTTAAAGCTTCATTATTTGGTTAATAGAGTTAGTTTTATATTGAAATCTTTTCAATGTCGTCATTCGATATTCTTCATTCAAAGTACAGCTAGATCCCAAGAAATACTGCATTTACACACAACAGGATTCTAATCCATTCATACCCACTTGTGATCTTTTAGAAAAACAACCTCAATCTGAGTGAGCTGATTGTATCTAAATTCTGAATGCTCCCTCCAAGTGACTTAACAAGTTTAAACAGTAAGTTGAGCCAGGGTTGGACCATCACCGGTCTGTGCTGAGTTAATTCTTAGAAGAATCTTAGAAAGATCTCAGATGGGTAATGGGACAGTACAATCAGCTTCAATGCCCTTCAGCCAGACAATGGAAAAATCAGTTAGAGGTGAACTCCTCCAAGTCACTACTCCTTGCTGGAAGTGCTGGGTCTGGATTTTTTCTAATGAGGCAGGAAGTTCGAGTCAGGATATTTTCCAATGCAGCAGACACATCTCCATGTAAATGACCTCTCCACATGCACTAATTCTGCTCCGGAGGGGTTATGTTGCATGCTTGTCCGATTCACACCTTTGACGGCAAAAATGGAATCTGCCTGAAATGGCAGTGGGATCCATTTTACAGTGCTGCCCCTCATGTACAAATTTCAGGTAGCGACAGAATACGGCCAGTTCCCTTCAGAGCATATAAGCCGCCAACAACCAATGTCACGTTACTCCTTCTTAATGGCCACTTGGATGAATTAGTAAAGGGCTGTGGAACTGACCCTTAACAAGAAAGAGGGAAGAAGAGAAAATTGGTGAGATTAAAAATAAATGATTCGATTCCGTTTGAAAATTTGAAGTAATTTCATCCAGTTTCACTGTCTTTATATCTATGAACTCTCGAGTAGAATAGGTTTCTAAACTCTGAGATCACACTATCGTATTTCTGCAATTATTCCCTGTACTCAACGTCTTGCTCTAGATGGCAGAGGGATGGGAACCATCTACTGCAAAACTTTTCACACCATCGTAAAACCTTCCACTTAACCCAATAACTGAGGATTGATTTAAGGATCAGTTAATTGAATTAATTAATTTGAGGAGTTCCAAGAATATTTGTCGTTATTATCTAAACAACTTTGAACAAATTTCCCAAATTGTCGTCATATGGGAAAAGCTTTGATCTGGGAGCACAGCTTCATTATTTACCTCAGGATCAAGTTAATATTAAGGTAATTAGCAGAAGCACTATAGGCAAAATTAGGAGAAACCTTTTTCCCAAAGTGAGTTGTTACAATTTTGAGTGCATTGCCTGAAACAAGTGATGGTAGCAGATTCAATGATAACTTTTGAAAAGGAATTGGGGAAGGGGAAAATTACATTGCAAGGCTATGGGAAAAGGGCAGGAGAGTGGGACTAATTGGACAGCTCTTTCAAAGGGCAGACACTGGTGGATTTGGCTTCTTTCTATGTCGTGTCATTCTACAATTCTGTGATTTGTTTACCTTGTACCGATCTTTCATTCCTTGATTTGATTTGATTTATTATTGTCACATTTATTAGTATGCAGTGAATAGTATTGTTTCTTGTGCATTATACAGACAAAGCATACCATAAATAGAGAAGGAAAGGAGAGGGTGCAGAATGTAGTGTTACAGTCATAGCTAGGGTGTAGAGAAAGATCAGCTTAATGCGAGGTAGGTCCATTCAAAAGTCTGATGGCAGCAGGGAAGAAGCTGTTTTTGAGTCAGTTGCTACATGTTCTCAGACTTTTGTATCTTTTTCCCAATGGAAGAAGGCAGCGGGAATTGTAGACAGTGTCAGTGGATAGGAGACTGATTTGAGTGATGGACTGGACTTCGTTCATGACCCTTTGTAGTTTATTGTGGTCTTGGACAGAGCAGGAACCATACCAAGCTGTGATACAACCGGAAAGAATGCTTTCTATGGTGCATCTGTCAAAGTTAGTGAGAGTTGTAGTAGACATGCCAAGTTTCTTTAGCCTCCTGAGCAAGTAGAGGCATTGGTGGGCTTTCTCAACTATAATACTCCATGCAGTTGGAAATTATACAAAAAACAGCAATTGATCCTCTGGCAAAGCAAGAAGATAGTTATGGGTGAGGAAAGCCATTTAGTGTTTACTAGCACACTCGAGCAGGAAATGACTCAAATGTCCAGAATTTACTGGTCTCTGAAAGGATTTTGAGGCTTCTACCTCCAGAATACCACCTGGGGATCTATTCCTCACATTGATTCCTGCTGTGAAGAGATTACTCACTGATGTTTGCATTTGCAGCTCGTTGCTTGAATCGATGCCATAGCCCATTGTTGAAAACTGCCTCATACTAATATAGAGTAATAATTGCAAACAATTTAATTTTGTATACAGCTTCTCGGTAAATCTCTTGTTTTCTGAATCATGCCAAATCAGCATGAAATTTGTCGACATTCAGAAGAATTTTCCTGATCTAATTGAAATTCAAGCATTGACCATTGTTTATTACTTTTGCAGTTTCAACAAAATGGATTTGTATGTCGCAAAGAAGTAAATGATTGTGACATTTCCGAGACCTGCACTGGAAATTCTAGTGAGGTGATTACTTCTCACATATTTAATATTAAATCTATGTTATGAAAATCCCTAAAAACTAAAGGGGAAAAAAATTGCATTTATTTAACACCAAGGGATTGATTAAGAAGGGAAAAATAGAGTATGAAAGTAAGCTCGTGGGGAACATAAAAACTGACTGTAAAAGTTTCTATAGCTATATAAAGAGGGAAAGATTGACAAAAACTAATGTAGTCCCCTTACAGTCAAAAACTGCAAAATTCATAATGGGGAAGAAAGAAATAGCCAAGAAATTAAATTCATACTTTGCTTCAGTCTTCGCAAAGGAAGACATGAATAATGTACCAGAAGTTCTGAGAGAAACAAGGTTTAGTGAGGAAGGAAATCAACATTAGTAGAGAAATGGCTTTGGGGAAATCGATGGGATTGTAGGTGGATAAATCTCCAGGTCCTGATGATCTTCATTCCAGAGTACTTAAAGTGGCTCTGGAAATAGTACATCCATTAGTAGTTATTTTTCAAAATTCTTTGGACTCTGGACTGGTTCCCACAGATTGGAGGGTAGCTAATGTAAGCCCGCTATTCAAAAAGGGAGGTAGAGAGAAAACAGAGAACGATGGACCAGTGAGTCTAAAGTTGTCAGTACTGGGGAAGTTGCTATTGTATAGGAAGTTGGTGAGGCCACACCTGAGGTACTGTGTGCAATTTTGGTGTCCTTATCTGGGGAAGGATGTCCTTGCTATAAAAGGAGTACAGCGAAGGTTTACCAAGCTGATTCCTCGGATGGCAAGTCTGCCATATGAAGAGAGACTAAGTCGGTTAGAATTATATTCACTGGAGTTTAGAAGAGTGAGAGGGACCTCATAGAAACTTATAAAATTCTAACAGGGTTAGACAGGGTAGATTCAGAAAGAATGTTCCCAATGGTGGGTGAGTCCAGAACTAGGAGTCAAAGTTTGAGGATAAGGGGCAAACCTTTCAGTACTGAGGTGAGGAGAAATTTCTTCACCCAGAGGGTGGTAAGTGTGTGGAATTCACTACCACAGAAAGTAGTTAAGGCCAAAATGTTGTGTTTTCAAAAAGAAATTAGATATAGCTCCTGTTGATAAAGGGATCAAGGGATATGGGGGTAAGTGGGGATCAGGATATTGAATTTGATGATGAACCATGATCAAAATGAATGGCAGAGCATGCTCTAAGGGCCGAATGGCCTATTCCTGCTTCTAGTTTCTATCCCAACCTTAGGATGTCGCAAAGAGTTTTCCAGCCAGCAAGGTACTTTTCAAGTGTTGTCTCTGTTATAATGTAGGAAACGTGTCAGCCAATTTGAGAACAGCAAGCTCTCACAAATAGCAATGTGATATTGGCCAGATAATCTGTTTTTGGGATGATGATTGAGGGGTAAATATTGGCCATGACACCAGGGATATCTCCCATGTTCTTCCTCATAATAGCACCATGGGATTATTTATGTCCATTTGAGAGAGAAGATGGGACCACAGTTTAACATCACATCCAATAGACACACCTATGACAGTCCAGCACTCCCTCATGACCGCACTGGTGTTTTAGCCTGGATTACTGGGCTCAAATCCTGCAGTGGGACTTGGACCCACAACCTTCTAGGCTTTCCAAAGATTACTGTATGACTGCTTAACATATTTGTATGAACTTTATATCTGTTAATCTCTGTCCTGAGGTTCGCGGAGGTGAAGTTCCCACAAAATCTCGCAAAGAGTGAAATCACAAACATGTTTTGACACGTTTTTCAATGGGAGTCAGTTAGATAAATTCCAGCCATATGGGGGTAGCATTGGTTTGTGCAGTTACTGTACAGCAGATTGTGGTTCAGTACCTGTATACAACAGATGGGGGGAGTCTCTGACAATACAAGGCATATTGGAAATTTGAAAAAAGGGACAATCCTCATTTAAGAAAATAAAGAATCACCTCAAAACTTGCAGAAAATATTAGTGAACATTTCAAAATTGAACAGGGTCAGTATTTCAGTTCTGGATCGAGAGATTCAAACATTTCCAAATCAATCTCTCCGTTGGGGCTGCACTTGAGCTCCAACCATACCAGACACTGCTTTGTCCTAAAGCTGCTTTAAAAAAAGAGAACTAAATGCCCACAGCCTGGACTAATGGAAGGAATTCGCTACAGGACCTCAACACCATTTCCCCTTTTAAATGTGTCCCGGTCTCTGCTCTGTCATGTCTGCCATTTCCTTAGGGAAAGAGGGGAAGGAAAACATGGATAAGCAAACATGCTTGCGCGATGCAATATGCAAATGTTTGTAAACGAATACCTGGTCAAGGAAGTGACAAAAGACAGGACTTTACTGTCTACCTGCCTTCCTTGTGATGAAAGCAAAACATTAGCTAAGTATAAAACAAAAACAGAAAATGCTGGAAAATCTCAGCAGGTCTGACAGCATCTGTGGGGAGAGAATAGAGCCAACATTTTGAGCCTAGATGACTTTGTCAGAGCTGAGAGCAAAGAGAATCAGCAGAGATTTATACTATGGGAGTGGGGGGTTGGGGGGGGGGGGGGTGGTGCGGAATGGGACAAAGGGAATGTAAATGAGGATACAGAAGGCTGAGGAGGTGCGAAAAGTGTCCATTAAGTGATCAGAATGTGTGAATGGCAGAACAGAGGTACAGATGGTTAAGGGACTGCCTGAAGAATGTGGCAGTTGCCCTGAGGGGGGAGCTAGGAGAGCTGGAATGGAGAAGTGGAAAAATGGAAGTGAGAAAGAAGTATGCTAAAATGGACGGATGAGATTAAATGAAATGAAATGAAATAAATGAAAATGGGGTGAAGGGTGGAGGAGAGAGTTCATCCTCTGAAGTTGTTGAACTCAATGTTCAGTCCGGAAGGCTGTAAAGTGCCCAATTGGAAGATGAGGTGCTGTTCCTACAGTTTGCACTGGGGTTCGCTAGAACAGTGCAAAAGGCCAAGGACGGACATGTGGACAGGACAGCAGGTTGGTGTGTTGAAGGTGGATACTAATAGGCAGTTTACCACCAGAAATGGAGACATAGGTCAAGGAAGGGAAGAGAAGTGTCAGAGATGGACCATGTGAAGGTGATAGAGGGGTGGAAATTGGAAGCAAGATTGATACATTTTTCCAGGTCCAGACGAGAACATGAAGTGGTATCAAAATAGTAATTGATGTACCGATAAAGGAGTTGTGGGAGGGGGCCAGAGTAGGACTGGAACAGGGAATGCTCTACATAACCCATAAAGAGACAGGCATAACTGGGAGCCATGCGAGTGCCCATAGCCACACCTTTTATTTGGAGGAAGTGAGACGAGTTAAAAGAGAAGTTGTTGAGTGAGAGAACCAGTTCAGCCAAACGAAGGGGAGTGGTGGTGGATGGGGATTGTTCAGACCTCTGTTTGAGGAAGAAGCAAAGAGCTAAGTATACCTTGCTAACTAAGAGCTAACTACATATATAATGCGGCACGGTGGCACAATGGTTAGCACTGCTGCCTCACAGTGCCAGGCACCTGGGTTCAATTCTGGCCCTGTGCGGGTTAGGTTAATTGACCATGCTAAATTGCCGCTTAGTGTCAGGGGGAGTAGCAGGGTAAATACGTGAGGTCACAGGGATAGGGTCTGGGTGGGATTGTTGTCAGGTGGAGACTCGATGGGCCGAATGACCTTCTGCACTGTAGGGATTCTGTGAATCTATGAATTCTATAATATGTATAAATACCAAACCATCTTGGTCCTATCATATCACCTCTGAAAATATTTAAGCAGCATAACGCTAACCATTCTCTGTTCATTTTTTCTGAAGTGCCCACCAAATATGCATAAAATGGATGGCTACGTTTGTGACAACGATCAGGTATATAATGGAATTTGATTTCTCCTTTGGTGAGTGGATTGCTCTCTAAAGATTATCTACTCTGTATTTACCTCATTGCATTTCTTTCAGGGACTTTGTTATGGTGGGAGATGTAAGACTAGAGAGCGGCAATGCAAATATGTATGGGGAGAAAGTAAGTAGAATGTCAATATTAAGACAGAAATAAAGCCTTTCATATTTTGGTTTATTCATTCATCTGTATTTTTGCTTTGCATTTGCAGCTTTACCTCAGTATTTTGAACTGTCAGTTTGGGGAATGAATTAAGTGTGGAGATGCCGGCATTGGACTGGGGTGGGCACAGTAAGAAGTCTCGTAACACAGGTTAAAGTCCAACAGGTTTATTTGGTATCACGAGCTATTGGAGCGCTGTTCCTTCATCAGATGAGTGGAGAGTTGGGTTCACAAACAGGCATATGTAGACATATAACGGACACCGCACGACAATCACTAGGCAGGAGTGTTCCCTTCCTGTCAGGGAACACTTCAGCCGTCAAGGGCCTCCGATCTTCGGGTAAGTGTCTTCCAAGGCGGCCTTCAAGACACACGACAACGCAGAATCGCCGGGCAGAAACTGATAGCCACGTTCTGCATGCATGAGGACAGCCTCAACTGGTATCTTGGGTTCATGTCACACTATGCGTAACATTTGGCCTGGGCTTGCAAAATCTTACTAACTGTCCTGGCTTGAGACAATTCACACCTCTTTAACCTGTGCTTAACCCTCTCTCCACATTGCATTGTCTGTACCTGTAAAGACTTGATTACCTATAAAGAACTTGCATTCCAACCATTATCTTGCAATTGAGTCTTTGGCTATATATGCCCTGTTTGTGAAACCAACTCTCCATTCACCTGATGAAGGAGCAGCACTCCGAAAGCTTGTGATACCAAATAAACCTGTTGGACTTTAACGAGGTATTGTGAGACTTCTTACTATATTTTATAGGCAATTGGTTTTCACCTTATACTTTAGAAATAGTAGTTTCATTTGTAAAGTTTTCAGAATATTCAATATTTATATTTATTTTGTATTTATTATTCCATCTACTTTACAGGGCTGCCTCTAATGTTAAGCGTGCCCACTGGGTTAACAATGAAAACAATCCAAAAATCGCTTTCAAAGCTGGAGACACCTCTTATTCAAATGTGGGTTTTCAGGGTCCACCAGGGGATGGCACGGTGGCACAGTGGTTAACACTGCTGCCTCACAGCGCCAGGGACCCAGGTTCGATTCCCGGCTTGGGTCACTGTTTGTGTGGAGTTTGTACATTCTCCCCGTGTCTGCATGGGTTTCCTCCGGGTGCTCCGGTTTTCTCCCCCAGTCCAAATATGTGCAGTTAGGTGGATTGACCATGCTAAATTGCCCCTTAGTGTCTGGAGATGTGTAGGTTAGGGGGGATTAGCAGGGTAAATACTTGGGGTTACGGGGAGGGGGTGGGGGTAAGATGCTCTACTGGAGAGTTGGTGCACACTCGATGGACTGAATGGCCTCCTTCTACACTGTAGGGATTCTTTGATTCTATGGTGGTCAGATAGTTAACAACTACCACTGACAGTACTTAAACTGGGTTTGTCATTTTGGACTTGGCCACAAACAGAAAGACCTCTATCTGCACCAAGCACATAGTCTTCATATGGGTCTGTGTGGAACCTCACCCACATGGGGAAGGAGCCTCTTCAGACTGTCAAAGTCACAGTCATGACTAAACTCAGTGCGTGTATCTTGTTGCTGTAATGTCATGTTTGTGACTTTGGAGCAATAGTAAATGTGCTGTTCCTTTATGGTCGTAAATATCAGCAGAACAGTTTCAGCAGCAATGGAACCAAGGCCAAACAGGGAATTCCGTGTCAGGAATTCATTGCTTGCCAGCAAGAAATTCTTTTTGAAAATGAGTCCTTCGTAACATAATGAGTAGTGTTTTTAATACAATAGAACGTTGAATATCCAATCTGCCACGAGGAAGGTATATAAGCAGATATATTACAAGCTCAGATAAACACTGGTTTCATTTTTTCTCTTTGTTCTTTCTCTTTTTGTGTGTCAGGCTGTATTTATTGCACGTGAGTGTTGTACAAATGAAAGCTAGTGTTCCGTGTGTTTTACTTCTCTTTCTCTGCTGTTTCCCCATCTCGCTCCACACCCAGCTGGCAAAACTGGGAAGGGGCATTTAAAATGAGGGCAAACACAAGTCTTCTCTAATCCCACTGCCTCACCAACAAGTTACAAAATTAACTGGCAGCTTTGAGAAGGTGGGCAGAACATTCATCCCAAGCTGGCGGATCCGCTGTTTAAAAATGCAGAAGAAGCCCCAAAGATATCATTGGGGCCCATTCTGCAATTGTTGTTGGATGCCTGTGTGGTGATGTCTTTCTCATCTGGCCAAACACTGACCAGAGGGAGGGAGGGAGAGCCAAAATATGCCTTAGTTGGTAAATCTTTCTTTGATTCACTCTCTGCGTATGTTTCTTCTTGTTTTGTTTCCCTTCAATATCACTAATCTGCTTCTAATCACTATGTGTTTCTCTCGATTCGTCTCCCCTAACCCACCCTCATATTTTTCCCTATGCTGCCTCCTCCTTTCCCAAAGGCACCAAATGGTGTTGGAGGTGTCTGGGACAAGGATAAGTCTTGAGTGTTAACATAAAAGTAGTGATTTAAACAAGATGCTGGTAACGGTAAGCCCGTTAGTTGTCTGCAACTCAATCAGTGGTGGTGAGTTTCACAGTCTTTATTACTGTATGGATAAACTCTTTCATTCCAGAATTCTGAAATATCTTGGATAGGTAGGAAATGGCACAGTGAAAATCTATTTTTGACAGGTTGTTGGCCAGTGGATTTTTCTTAGGGTTGGAAATAGGTATGGAATTTTAGAGGCACAATTGTCAGCAACTGTCTGCAGCCTCAGAAGAAGGAAAATAGAGGGGAGGCTGGGAGAGGGGAGACCTAAGCTTTCCGATCAGGGCCATTGTGATCTCCTGGACTCGTTTCGATCGCCTCAGGGGGTCGGAGAGGAATTTCCCAGATTTTTTTTTCCCCATATTGGCCCTGGGGTTTTTCACTCTGGGTTTTCGCCTCTCCCTGGAGATCACATGGTCTGGAATGGGGAGGTGGGGGTGAGTTAATAGGTTGTAATGAACAAAGCATCGTAGCTGTGAGGGACAGCTCGGTGGATAGGATATTGGTATGTAGATAGGCTGGGAAATTGGGCGGGGATCCTGGATTCAGGATTCAATCCTGGACCGGGGAGCGGCGCGGGCTTGGAGGGCCGAAGGGCCTGTTCCTGTGCTGTATTGTTCTTTGTTCTTTGTTCTTTCCTGTTCAGGCCACCAATTAAACTACAGGCAGACCCCATTGGAATGATCGAATCTCAAACGCCGTACTGAAAGAAGGATCCCAGTGGCTAATGATAGATCTCCAAGGGGCCTGTTCAGAAAAGCAAGTTAAAATTCAGCACATCAGGATGGGTGCAGGGCATTAGCAAGTTAGTCAGCTGACCTGACAGAATTTCAGTTGACTACCAACCTGCTTTCCCCAGGGTAGATATAGTTAAAATCACCTCTCTAATGTTGATAGCATTTTATTTGGAAAAGTTATGAGCTCCCATTTTTGAAATCTTGAGTTGAATTTTATGTGCCCCCGATGGGCTTTTTTCCCACGGGGGAGGCACAGAAAATAGGGTGGAAGCCTATCCCACCACCTTTTTGTCCACCTCCGAGTTCAACTCCATAATAACAGGGTGTGGGTGGGTACTGAAATCAGCAGTTGACCCGCCATATTTAAATGAACAATTGATCCTGATAATATGCTGTCCAATGAGCAGAAGGGCAGTAGCAGGAAGACCCATGTTTAAGCAGAAATGTTTAAGGGTGGTGGTGAGGGTTGCCCTTTGCTGATTGTGGGGCAGCACCCCCTTTAGTTTGAAACCCTCCTTTCCTACCCATTCCCTCTCTTAAATACACCCTCTAGCCCCCATTACGCTTCTCCCTAATCTTCCCAAACCCTCGTGACCCTGAACTGCTCCTTGCCCTCCCCCATTCCCCCCCCACCCCAATTTATTCCGCCCCTTGTGTTAGTAGGTGGACAGGTGTGAGCAGTGCCAAGGAATACCAATCATGTCCCTTAACATTGAATTATACGCCATTAAAGGACACATGGTCATTTGTACGTCTATTTTAAACCCAGCCTAAAACAGCAAGTGTATATTGGCAGATATCCAGTATTTAGGCATGCTACTTTTGACAACTGAAATCTTTGAAATCCTATAATCTTGAAAATTAGTGATGGGCAGATCTCAACACAACTGCCAACGTGTGCCTGCTGGGAAGCTCTGTCAATGATCCTTGTATGCTTTCCAGAACAAAGGGAAGGTGCAATGATTTTCACACCACCAGAGACACATCATAGGTTCCTGGTCCTCAAAATTAGTCTAGCTCTAATTGTGGTGCTCAGCCCCTCCCACATCCACTAAAAGCAACAGAGAGGTGCTACCATGAAATTTGAACATTACAATTGTTATTTTTTCTTCTCCCTTTTATATTCAGGCCATGAGTTGGCTTAACTTCCTAATGTGGTTCCCATACCTACCAGTCAGGTATAGTCTGTTCTCAGGTGTAGCTCTGCTGAGCAGGTTCCATCAAAGGCCTGTGACATGGGAACCCCTGACATAGGGATTCTATGTCTGTGTCTTTATAAGTTCTGTTTGTGAACAGAATTCCCACTCACCTGAAGAAGGGGCTTAGAGCCTCGAAAGCTTGTGTGGCTTTTGCTACCAAATAAACCTGTTGGACTTTAACCTGGTGTTGTTAAACTTCTTACTAGGGATTCTCTGCCCTACCTTATGATAGTGAACATGCTTGGTGTGGATGGGTGCTTCCTGCTCCGCCCCCCCCCCCCCCCCCCGCCCCAAACTCCCTAGTCCCCGACACAACTAGCCATACATACATCCTCGATTTAATGCCAGTCCAAAGATGTGCAGGTTAGGTGGATTGCCTTTGCTAAATTGCCCTTTAGTGCCCAGGAATTTGTAGGTTACGAGGATTATGAGGTGGGACGGGGGTGTAGGCCTGGATGAGATGCTCTTTCAGAGAGTCGGTGCAGACATGATGGGCTGAATGGCCTCCTTCTGTACTGTAGGAGTTCTGTGGTTCTATGATACTGAAATAGCTGCAGATTTTCATGGCCTGCGTGTATATTTTTGCATGGTTATATTTTTCTTACATAAATCACTAACCCTTGAATTCTGTAAAGTTATTTTTACATATTTGCATTCAGTTTGCATGGATCTTTTGCAAAGTTTGTCTAACAATAGGTCATTCTATAATCCTCCACTCTTTCTCTTTTCATGATGTGAATATTTTTTGTGCTTTTGGGTTTTGATGGCATTTGTTTTCTTCCTTTGATTTCTTTTAATGGTTTTTGTTAGCAACTAAAATACAACCATTTATTTCTTAGGAGCAAGAGCTGCGGACAAATTGTGTTATGAAAAGCTTAACATTGAAGGAACTGAGAAAGGAAACTGTGGCAAAAACAAGGACACCTGGATCCAGTGCAATAAACAGTAAGTAAATTCCTCACCCTACACCATTTCATATATAATAATATTGCCATTGAAATTTTTTGTTAACAGACCAGAATCTTTCAAAACACTTCACACAATAAATTCGTTTGGGAGTGAAAAGATTGTTGTCATTTAGACAAACATCAACCACCACTCTTACCTGGATTATTCTTTTTTGTCAGGACATTAATTATTCCTGTCTCATTACACATTACCACGTCTAACATAGCCTATTCTCTAGTTGCTTCCAGAGTGCATTATTCTAAGAAAACCTGATCCATATACACTCTGTGAGCTCATCCTCTGGGCTCCCTTTCCCAATTTGATTCATCCAATCTATATGAAGTTAAAAATCTGCCACAATTATCCACAAATCCCCCGTTGATTCTTGATTTATATACGGAAAGCCCAGATCGCCATTAATTTGTTGAAACTGCACACAAAGGAAAACATTATTCAATTAGATTTTTTCCTTACATTTATTTTGTCAATGCCTCAATGTTTACTTACACCCTGTTGAAATGGTGTCAAGTGCTTATAGTTTCTGCTATCGATACTTTAAAGATCTGGCTGATTGAAACTTTTTTAGAATTGTAGTAACATCAGACTTTTGAAGAAATATATGAATGGCTGATTTTTAAAAGCTTTTTAACCCCACATGCCATTGTTACTATAGGATTCATTGTTTTTTACAGAATATATACTGGGTGAATGGAATGAATGTTATTGTCACATTAATGTCACCTGTTAGTGATGTAATGTTGTATTTCACTGCAATCTATATTACTGTAAAAGAAACAAAAGTTGCAAAAGTTAATTAAGTAAATGAATCCACTCATTACACAATATTCAACAACATTCACAACTCTTCAGATACTGAAGCAATCCATGTTCAAATGCAGCAAGATCTAGGAAATATCCTGGCTTGTGCTGAAAAGCGGCAAGTAATGTTCACACCACATAGTGCCAAGCAATGACCATCTCCAACGAAAGAGAATCTAACCATCGCCCCATGTCATTCAAGGGAATTACCATCACTAAATCTCCCATGATCAACATCCTGGAGCTTACTATTGACAGAAACAGAACTAGACTAACCATATAAATCCTGTGGCGAGAGACTCATCTCCTAACTCACCAAAGCTTCGCTACCATCTGCAAGGCACAAGTCAGGAGTGTGATAAAATATTCTCCCCTTGCCTGATAAGTGCAGCTCCAACTACACTCAAGAAGCTCGACACCATCCAGGACAAAGCAGCCTGTTTGATTGACACCCCATCCACAAACATTCAATCCCTCCACCACCAACGCACCCTGGTAGCAGTGTATATCATCTACAAGATGTACTGCAGGGACTCACCAAGGCTCCTTAGGCAGTACTTTCCAAACCCACAACCATCTAGAACGGCATAGATACATGGGTACACCACCACCTGTAGATTTCGCTCCAAGCCACTCAACTATCCTGACTTGGAAATATATCACCTTTCCTTCTCTAACACTGGGTTAAAATCCTGGAACTCGCTCCCCAACAGCACAGTAGATGTACCTCCACCACATGTACTGCAGCAGTTCAAGAAGGCAGCTCACCACCACCTACACCAGGGCAATTGGGGATGGGCAATAAATGCCGGCCTAATGCCCACATCCCTTTAATCAATAAAAAAAACTTCCTTGACTATTTTGAATTTTAATGCCATTTGTTTACTTCAAATTCTACCAATGTTACAAGCAGGTCATAATTACTGCTACATGGTTCCAAAAGATGCATTTGAACTTGAAGCAAAATGCGCAAAATGTAACAATCCGTTTGTATATATGAGCAATCAGATACTGTGTACAAAATTAATATTGCATTTAGAATGAACCAGACTGCCTTTCATTTAATGCAGAGA
The DNA here is from genome assembly GCF_964213995.1 of Mustelus asterias. Taxonomy (NCBI): domain Eukaryota; kingdom Metazoa; phylum Chordata; class Chondrichthyes; order Carcharhiniformes; family Triakidae; genus Mustelus; species Mustelus asterias. Next base: position 50,060,345 of record NC_135802.1, on the reverse strand, counting down.
TGTACTATGTGGCTATCTGCTGTGCGATGATACAACTGGTGTGCCAAGAATAGGCGAGCTCTCAGGTGATGTGACCATCTCTACCTTCCTACAGAAACACAAACATTACAACTGCAGGTAATTTACTATATATCTGATGTACAAGCTACAAAATAACCAGGCCAAGAAGTTTCCTTCCTGTGATTGTGTGTTATATATTTATAATGAGTTGGGCTTCCAGGAATAAAGTTACCTTGGATGACGATAGTGAAAATGAATTAACAAAAGAACATACCAACATGCAGATTAGGAGCAGGAGTAGGCCACTCGGCCACTCGGCCCCTCGAGCTTGCTTCACCATTCTCTAAGATCATGGCTGATCTAATTTTAACCTCAACTCCATCTTCCTCCCTTCCTCTTGAAAAACTTTTGCCCTGCCTTGCAACAAAATTGTAAAATAAATTCACAGTATTATTTTCCTCATAAATAGTTCATAGTGCAACAAGGTAAATTGTCCAATCCAGAGCCCTCGCAAACAATCGTAAATTGGTAAATCGGGCACTTCATTTTCCAGTAAACAATTTGAGCTAATTCAGCCTTCTCTGAAGTTTGGAAGAATGATCTTATTGATATGTTTAACTCTTCGAGGGCTTGACAGGATAGATCCCGAGAGACTGATTCCCCTGGCTGGATACTACTGACCATTGGATCAAAATCTCAGCAAAAAGGGTCAGCCATTTAGATCTGACATGAAGAGTAATCCTTTCATTCAGAGATCTGTGAATCTTTGAGATTCCCTACCCCCGAGGGTTCTTGATGTTAAGTCATTGTGCGGGATTTTCCACCCCCGTTTTCAGTGGTAGGGAAGGCCGGGGAATCCAACCAGAATACCAATATGGTTTTTACACCAGCGGGATTCCCCATTGATATAGTGCCCAACCCTACCAATTACACAATGAGATAGAGAATCTGGTGAACTGGTGCAGCGACAATAATCTTTCCCTCAGTGTCAACAAAACGAAGGAGATTGTCATCGACTTCAGGAAGCGTAAAGGAGAACATGCCCCTGTCTACATCAACGGGGACGAAGTAGAAAGGGTCGAGAGCTTCAAGTTTTTAGGTGTCCAGATCACCAACAACCTGGCTTGGTCCCCCCATGTCGACACTATAGTTAAGAAAGCCCACCAATGCCTCTACTTTCTCAGGAGACTAAGGAAATTTGGCATGTCAGCTACAACTCTCACCAACCTTTACAGATGCACCATAGAAAGCATTCTTTCTGGTTGTATCACAGCTTGGTATGGCTCTTGCTCTGCCCAAGATGCAAGAAACTACAAAAGGTCGTGAATGTAGCCCAATCCATCACGCAAACCAGCCTCCCATCCATTGACTCTGTTTACACTTCCTGCTACCTCGTCAAAGCAGCCAGCATAATTAAGGACCCCACACACCCCGGACCTTCTCTCTTCCACCTTCTTCCGTCGGGAAAAAGATACAAAAGTTTGAGGTCATGTACCAACCGACTCAAGAATAGCTTCTTTCCAGCTGCCGTCAGACTTTTGAATGGACTTACCTCGCATTAAGTTGATCTTTCTCTACACCCTAGCTATGACTGTAACACTGCATTCTGCACTCTCTCATTTCCTTCTCTATGAACGGTATGCTTTGTCTGGATTGCCTGCAAGAAATAATACTTTTCACTGTATGCTAATACGTGTAACAATACTAAATCAAATCAAAAATAGGGTTGCTGCCATGAAAGGTTGGGAACCCCATTAACATCCACAAAGCAGACCTCCCTGCTGCAACATCATCCCCACATCCCCACATTCCCACATTGGGAATTCCACCCCCACCTGCTGGCGTGATGTCATATTGATGGGGTTTACAAGTTTTTGACAAACAGATCTGGCAAACAGAACCTGCTGGGGACGCACAGGTAGGTACAACTTCCAGGGGAGGGAGGGTCATGCCTGGGCAGTACCCTGGCAGTGATTGGGCACTGCAGTGCCAGGAGGGGTTTCTGTTAAGGAGGTTTGTGGGTGGGGGCTGTGTCAGGGAGCATCTGTAGGCCAAACCAGGTAAGGACAGCAGATTTCCTTCCCTAAAGGACATTAGGGAAACGGATAGGTTTTTCCGACAATCGACAATGGTTTCACGGTCATCAGTAAATTTTTAATTCTAGATTTTTTAAAATTGAATTCAAATTCTACCATCTGCCGTGATGGGAGTCGAACCCAGAACATTAGCTGAGTTTCTGGATTAATAGTCCAGCAATAATACCACTAGGCCATCACCTTCCCATTATCTTCTTCATCTATAACTTAATCCTGGGCATTGGGATACAAAGTGTAGCACAGTTTCTCCACACAATGCAGGCTACAAGCGCATCTGCATTACAATTGTGTACATAGCCCATTTTTCTAATAGTAAATCTTTTTCCTTTTACGAAAAAGCCGGGCATAATTTTTACTTGCAGCTAGGACAGTAAATCGGGAATACTGATTGACTTGCCCAATTTAATACCACCCTAACCTCAAGGAAAAGAAATATTTGAGTGGGGTAAATAATTGTAACTGCTGGTGTTCAGGCCCTAATGAAAATGAAAGCCTCTTTTCGACTGCCTGTAGTCATCAATGATAACATTTAATAGTGACTGCCTATAGTTTAACTGTGGGGTCAAATCATTTCCTATAATTTGCCTATTTAGTCATTTTAATTGAATTCATTGTCAAGCTTGATTGGGTATTTATTGTATTGTATAGTGTTTGCAATTAATTACACATGAGATGATTATTAAACATTTACTTTACAATTCCACTCCATTGTTATGTTTTGTGCAGTGACATCATTAAATTTAATTTTACCCTCATGTTTTTAAATGAACTATTGGTCATTCGAGCTTAACTTCCCACACAGTTTTTACAAAATGGGAAGCAGAAAGAGCACTTTTTTTTGCAAATAAAGCATAAAATGTATTTAAATGTTTTTAAACGTGTAAGAAATATAGTAACAAGAAAAAGATAATTAGGCAGAACAGCTGCTTTTTAAAATTCTCATAATATTCCTTAATTCCCTTTCTTCTTGAGAAAGACATATAAAATGTCCCTTGAGCCCACAGACTCTGCCCCACTTCAATGGTCTTCCCTGGTAACTCATCCCACAATTCTATTACTCCTAGGATGATAAAATGTCTGCCTACTTATCCATAATTGTTGAGTTGTTACTTGATATTTGAAACCTTGACTACAAATGAAGACTCTGACCAATCTGGACCGTTCCCTTTACAATTGTGAAAATTTGAACAAAATAATCTTGAAATCTTCTTTGCCAAAGGTACAAGCTCAGTGACCTTAGCTGCAGCTATCGATCTCTCCTGTTCAGCTGGCAAACTCAAGTCATGCTGCTGACTGCACCTTGCATAGTATTAAGGGCAAAGGACAACTAATTTGTAAAGTCAGAAGAGTAGGTGGGACCGTCCACGTACTCAGATATTGGAAAGAATGAAAAATAAATTCATGAATTTATGTGGATGTTCAGAAAATGTGGCTTGACACAGAACTGGACACAATAACTTGCATGTCTATCCCCAGTGTAAAGTCCAAGTACTTGGAGCGATCTAATTTAAATATTGTATCTCTCACTTCAATGCACCAGGAAGTCCCCCAAATTATATTGCCTTCTTTTCACTTCAATACACAGTTTATGCAGGTTTCTAATAATGTAAAATTAGACGTTTAACTGCAGCCTTAAGTTTCTGATACTTGGATCATTTTAACTGTGCTGTCTATACCCTTTTAAGTGTATTACTTATGATTTCATGATAAGAGGTATTTCCAATACTCCAGCCGGCCTGGCTTTCTACAACAGCAGAAGAACCACTTTTGATTTGTATCTTCCCTATCTGTTAATAGAACCAAGCAACTAATTGTTTTATTTTACTTCGTCCTAGCTCTCTAATATACTCATGGCTTCAAACGTTTATGTATCACCATAATTGAATGAATATCCTTCATTGGCTCCTGCCTTTCTTGCCAATTATTCTATAACTACCCACATCGAAATGTATCTTCCATCTATTGGTCTAGTTACTTGAAAGATCTAACTACTCTGCATCTGGTTCATATTTTACCTTCTATGCCCAGCCAATTTTTTTCTACATAATATAAATATATAACGTTTCCATGTATGACAACTGTATTGATGTCAGTTAATATCTGCTTTCACACTTCACCTCCATCACTCATCAGTAATCACAATTGTGAAAAGTTATCAAGAGGTCTCTGAAAATCTGAATGTATTGAAACAACCATCTTTCCCCTGCCCACTAATTCAGTAAGATTATAAAAAGCAGTTAGTTTAACACGATGGGAAGGATTCTCTGGTCCTTCTGGAGTCAGGAAACCTCAGGATAGGCAGATTGCTGGTTTCTGGATCCTATTCACCATGTTGGTCATTTTGGCGAAGGTGGATTTGAAGTCCAACAAGGCCACCTGTCCACACGCGGCAAACAGTTAATCTCATTAAGAGCATGGTTAAGAGTGGGCATTGGTGGACGATGGGGTGCTGTTCAACTGCTGGGAGGCAAACGCTCAGTAACGGGCTAGGCTGTCAGCACTTCAGGCTCGACACTCTACCTGGGTGGGGGTACTACTGAAAGGCAGTCCTGTAAAGGGATTCAACCCCCCTCTCCCTCAGCCCCCCATCCACCCTCACAGCAACATAGCTCTGCTATTTCTATTTCTTAAACGATTTCTTAGAAAAGTTGCTAAGGAGGAACCTCTCAGTCAACCCGCCATTCATTGCAGCCACTGCTCCTCTTAAGCTGGAAGGTCACTGATTAGCCCTCCAGCTTTGAGAACCTGCTCACAGCGCATAACTGGACAGGAAAGCTATCTCCATGCCAATTGAGGGGGTTTCCCCAGTCAAACTCCCAAAGAGTGATCGTTTCCCTCTGGGGTGTGGATGGGGCCCTGTTTTCAGCTCCTGAGTGAGAATTCAGTCCAACATCTTCTTTGAATCCATACCAATTGTTTTTTCAGCAAGATCTCCAATATACTTGTATTTGTAGATTCAATATATTTATATTATGTAGAAAAAGTTGTTCAACTCCTGTTTCTTATGCTGTACTTTTCCTATGCTCTACTGCACAATACAACATCAAGTCAGGATGTTTGAAGTAAATCTCCTGGGCTGGGAATTTCCACCCCTGTTCACATCAGGTGGATTCAGCAATGGGAGCGGAAAATATGGCTAGAAGTCCAAAGTCGCATTTCATGTTGACATGAAAGTATGAAGTGATCGTCTCCTTCCCCTCTCAGCGGTTGGTCACATTTCTCACCCTTCAATGTTGAGACCCTTACTGGAATATATTTGCATCTCATTATTGGGCCCATTCCGTAGAATCATACCCCTCTGCCTAAAAATCCATCCACAGCGGTCCGTTACTTAGCAGAATTTCTTCATAGATTTTGCCATTGTGAATTTAGGCTGGGGACTTACTTTGGAATATTTGTTTAAATCTCTTGAGATTATTTTGAATCTGAAATGCCTGATTTAAAGATTTTGTTACAAATTTGTAAAATTTAAAAATTTTTTAATTAAAATTAAATTTACAATTCAAAAATTTGTAAAAAAAATTCAGTGTTTGACATGGACATCTTTGCCAATGTGCCAAGAAACCCGACTACTTTGTAATATTGTTCTGTTGTGTTTTCTAGCGGTGGCCATGTCATATTAGATGAAGTCACAGATCTGGGATACGTGCAAGATGGTACCCCTTGCGGACAGGACAGGATGTGCATCAATCACAAGTGTCTTCCTCTGAAAGCATTTAATTTCAGTACCTGCCCTGGAGCTAGTGGTGCAAGAAAATGTTCAGGACATGGGGTAGGTTCATAAAAAAGTTCCATTATTCAACAATTAGTGGCTGTGCTGGAGACTGAGTAATTACCATCACCAGTTGTACTGGTGCCTGATTCTTTGTATTACTTCTGTTAACATGAATCTAGAAGTTATCCTGTCTTTCTTGACCCAGATAAATGGCAATAACTGACTGGATGAGGAATAATGTAGCTACTGCCTCTAATAATTTATGGGAAAAAGTAGTCTATTCACTAGTAAGCCTTGATGACTGATTTCAATTTTACATATTTTGAATTTAAACACTCCTAACAAAGCAGGTAAGTTAGCTAGACAAGTTCACTCGAAAAACAATGAAACTCATGAAATTCTAACAATGAGAAATACATTTTTAACTTATTTCATGAGAGTTTCAGACCATAAGATTAGATGTTGTTTGGAATTCATGCAAGTCATTCTATTTCATTACCTTTACTTGTAAAACTGTCAATTAATATTCCTCTCTACATATATATGTGAAAAATGTATTTGGATTATAAACTCATACTGTATAAAGAAATAAAAAGATACACTTCTGGTGAATTCAAACCTTTAGTAAAATTAATATATAATGCACAAATTTAAGATTATTTTGGTAATGGTGAGCTTCCCAATTGCCTGCTATCAGTCTGATGTTCCTAAACATGGTTTTATACTTTTGCCTTCGGAGTTTTTCTCTTCACTCTGGGAATCTCACTACCATATATGTCGTTCATTTTTTTTCAAAATCTAGTGTTGTTGCACTGTAGATATCTACTCGTTGAAGACTTCCAATGACACATTAAACCTGCCTTTTAAGTTCACAAGTGGAGTTTTGTTTTTGCCTTCATACTTCTGTTATTAATTACTGAAAGGCTAATCGAAATATTCTTTATCGGCGAAGTTGTGCATCTGTTTAAGAAATGTGTTCACTTAAAATACAAACATGAACTGTTTCATGCAAAATGGTCACCAATTCTTCATTCATCATTTGTTACAGGACGATCACTCACGGTTCTATTTGGTGATACTACTTGCTCTCCTGATATGCGGACATTGGTAGTCCAGGATAATAGAACATAGCAGCTTTCTAATTTTAACCTGCAGTGAGAGTGACTCATGTTTAAAATGTTGCAAATATATAGCCTGAATTATCATGTCATTTTTAAAGTTTTTTATCATTATTTTGGACCTGTCTTGCCTGTTGTTTATATATGCTCTCTGTGTTCATAATTGCATTTTTCAAAAATTATTTTGTTATGCTGATTTTTTTATGTTACATGAAATGAATATAAACGATCAGATTCACAATCAAAGTTAAAACAAGTACCACAGATGTACATCGGGCAGGATGTTTGGGCTTCCCCGTGGCATGTTTTCCGGAAGTGGCTCACCACTGGCTGCCGGCAGGATCTTCCAGTCCCGCCAATGTCTGTGATGTTTTGTGTGGCTCACCTGTCACAACACCAGAGAACCCGCCGTGGAGGCGTCACCTTCAGCAGGACCAGAATATCCTGCCGGTGGGAAGAGCGCGAAAATCCCACCCATGGACTGCGCATTATAGCATTTATCTTAATCTTTCTAACTGAGAGTCCTATTGCCAAAATAATTGTCCCAAACAAATGCTTTAATTTATTTACAAAAGCTTTAATTAGAACATAGAACATAGAACAGTACAGCACAGAACAGGCCCTTCGGCCCACGATGTTGTGCCGAGCTTTATCTGAAACCAAGATCAAGCTATCCCACTCTCTATCATCCTGGTGTGCTCCATGTGCCTATCCAATAACCGCTTAAATGTTCCTAAAGTGTCTGACTCCACTATCACTGCAGGCAGTCCATTCCACACCCCAACCACTCTCTGCGTAAAGAACCTACCTCTGATATCCTTCCTATATCTCCCACCATGAATTAGTACAGACATTGAAGAATCTTAAACAGCCCTCCCTTAGTTGCTGATGTTAAAAAAATATGTTTAGAAGTAACAGAATTTTCCGACCTAATGATTGCTACTTCCATTGCAAAATAGAATTAATTTTCCAAAGAAGGTGCATGTGCAGAAAATGGTACGTATTGTTTGAGCCGAATTTATAAGACTGATAATTATAATTATAATTTGCTGTTGTTTGCAATGAGACACAACGAATATCTTCCCAAATGACTAACTTCCTTTTAACAATGATATATTCTATTCACCATGTACACTTAAATAAATGTTTTAATTTATTATGTTTTCACTAAAGTGATGGTTAATCGCACAAATGAATGGAGCTGAATAACATGGGGTTTAAAAATACAGGCGACATTGTGTATGAATTATGCTTTCAGTGGTTTACCATCACCTTTGTGCCTTAAGTGAAATATCAAAGATTTTATTAACAGAAAAGTTTATTTTATATCAGCCTATATTAATACTTCCAATCCACATGTCCACGTGGAGAAATTTTTACTTTATCTGGACTTTGTCCATTATTTGAAAATACCACAAGTGAAGATTATAGTGTATATAGAAATGCTGTGTAGGTTGACTTGGCAAAACAAGATACTTCATTAATTTCCTAATTTATAATTAATGTGCTTCATGTTAGAAAAATAGAAACAGATTTTCCCAGTGTAGGCAGCAGGTTTCACTGCCGAGCAGTAGTGTTCTGACGCAAGGTTATCTGAAATGTTAACTCTGCTTCTCATTCCACAGATGTTGCCTGAGCTGCTGTATATTTCCAACACTTTCTGTTTTTATTTCAGATTTCCAGTATCTGCAGGATATTTTCTTTTATTTTGCGGCTATTCATTCAGTTATAGGAATATCCTCCACTTCAGAGCTTTCTGTAGTACTTCCATATCTAACAGTCACGGTGATCCAACCTGAGAGCAGCAATGCCACCATAACAGAAAAACTTCAATTCTAGAGAAATACCAAGGCAGTTCTAAGAACTGAGTGTGTATAATAGATTTCTATGTACAATGTTTTAAAATATTGTGCACCAAATAATCTATTATTAAAGGTTCTAAAATGCTATTAACTTGAGAATAGTTCATTACCCAGCTACCATACTGATACAAAACGTATCAACCTGGATTTTTAAAATATTTTTTTATGAGTTGTGAGCATTTCTTGCAAGGTCAGCATATGTTGCAAAGCCCTAGTTGCTCTTGAGGAGGTGGTGGTGAGCTGCCTTCTTGAACTACTGCAGTCCATTTGGTGTGGTTTTACCCACGGTGCTGTTAGGAAGGGGGTTCAAGGTTTCTGATCTGATGACTGCAAAGGAATGGCAATACATTTCCAAGTCAGGATGGTGTGCTGTCTTTATCTTTTTGGGTGGGGTGGCAGGGATTGCACATTTGGAAGGTCTGGCAAAGGAGGCAGTGTATGTTGTATATGCATTAGTACACATTGCTGCCATGCACTGGTGGTGGAGAGAATGAAGTATAATGTGGTGGATGGGTGGCAATCAATGGGTGGCTGCTTGGTCGTGCATGGTGTTGAGCTTCTTGTGTGCTATTGGAGTTGCAAGTGAAGAGTATTCCATTACGCTCCTGGTTTGTGCCTTGTAGATGGTGGACAGGCTTTGATGATTCTGGATGTGAGTTACCCATCAAGATAGAGAGTGAAATAACTGATTCTAAGACTAGGCTCCTCAATCTAAATAAAGAAAACTACAATGGTATGTGGTGCAAGTTGGTTATGATGGCTTGGGAAATGCTACTTAAAGGGATGACAGTGAATAGGCAATGGCAAACATTAAAAGAGCGCGTGGGTGAACTGCAACAGTTGTTTATTCCTGTCTGATGTAAAAATAAAATGGGAAAGGTGGCCAAACCATGGCTTACAAACAAAATTAGAGATAACATTAAATCAAAGGAAGAGGCATACAGATTGGCCAGCAGAAAACAGCAGACTTGAGGATTGGAAGCAGTTTAGAATTCAGCAAAGGAGGACAAAGGGATGTCCAAAGTCCAAAGATGTGCAGGTTAGGTTGATTGGCCAGGTTAAAAATTGCCCCTTAGAGTCCTGAGATGTGTAGGTTAGAGGGATTAGCGGGTAAATATGTGGGGGTAGGGCCTGGGTGGGATTGTGGTCGGTGCAGACTCGATGGGCCGAATGGCCTCCTTCTGCACTGTAGGGTTTCTATGATTCTATGAAGAAGGGGAAAATAGAGTACAAGAGTAAGCTTGTGGGTAGCATAAAAACTGACTGTACAATCTTTTATAGATATGTGAAGAGAAAAAGATTGGTGAAGACAAATGTAGGTCCCTTGCAGTCAGAAACAGGGGAATTTATAATGGGGAACAAAGAAATGGCAGACCAACTAACTGCATACTTAAGTTCTGTATTGGCAAAGGAGGACATAAATAATGTACCAGAAATGTTGGGGAACACAGGGTTTAGTGAAAGGGAGGAACTGAAAGAAATCAGTATTAATAGGAAAATGGCGTTGGGAATAGTGATGGGATTGAAGGCTGATAAATCCCCAGGGCCTGATAATTTACTTCCCAGAGTACTTAAGGAAGTGAGCCAAGAAATAGTGGATGCATTGGTGGTCATCTTACAAGATTCTATAGGCAAGGTCTCACATAAGAGTGTGTATAACTAAAGTGCATGAGATTGGGGTAGTGTATTGAGATAATTAGAAAACAGGTTGCAGACAGAAAACAAAGAATAGGAATAAAAGGGTGTTTTTCCAAACAGCAGGCAGTGACGAGTGGGGTACCACAGGGATCAGTGCCAGGAGCCCAGCTATTTATCATGTATATTAATGATCTAGATGAGGGAATTAAATGTAATGTCTCCAAATTTGCAGGTATCACCAGGGTGAGCTGTGAGGAGGATGCAGAGATGCTTCAATGTGATTTGGATAAATTGAGTGTGTAGACAAATACATGGCAGCTGCAGTATAACATGGAAAAATGTGAGGTTATCCACTTTGGTAGCAAATTTAGATTTGGGCAGCACGGTAGCACAGTGGTTAGCACACAGCTCCAGGGACCAGGGTTCGATTCTGGCTTGGGTCACTGTCTGTGTGGAGTTTGCACATTCTCCTCGTGTCTGCGTGGGTTTCCTCCGGGTGCTCCGGTTTCCTCCCACAGTCCAAAGATGTGCGGGTTAGGTTGATTGGCCAAGCTAAAATTGCCCTTAGTGTCCTGGGATGTGTAGGTTAGAGGGATTAATGGGTAAATATATGGGGGTAGGGCCTGGGTGGGATTTGGTCGGTGCAGACTCGATGGGCCGAATGGCCTGTTTCTGTGCTGTAGGGATTCTAAGATTCTAAGAAAAACAGGAAGGCAGATTACTAATTGAGTGGCTATAGATTGAGAGAAGGGAATGTGCAACGAGACCTGGGTGTCCTTGTACACCAGTCTCTGAAAGTAGGCATGCAGGTGCAGCAGGTGGTGAAGAAGTCAAATGATATGTTGGCCTTCATAGCGAGAGGACTTGAGTGTAGGAGCAGGGATATCTTGCTGCAGTTATAGAGGGCCTTGGTGAGACCAGACCTGGAACATTGTGTGCAGTTTTGGTCTCCTTATCTGAGGAAGGATGTTCTTGCTATGAAAGGAATTAAGTGAATGTTTATCAGACTGATTCCTGGGATGGCAGGACTGACAAATGGGGAGAGATTGAGTCGGTTAGGATTATATTCACTGGTTTAGAAGAATGAGGGAGGAATCTCATAAAACCTATAAAACTCTAACAGGACTAGACAGGGTAGATGCAGGAAGGATGTTCCTGATGGCGAGAGAGTCTAGAACTAGGGATCATAGTCATGCGATGTAAACCATTTAAAACTGAGATGAGGAGAAATGTCTTCACCCGAGAGTTGTGAGCCTGTGGAATTCTCTACCACAGAAAGGTGTTGAGGCCAATGTTTTAAAGGAGTTAGATATAGCTTTTGGGATTAAAAGGATCAAAGGATATGGGAAAGTAGGAACAAGTTACTGAGTTGGATGATCAGCCATGATCATAATGAATGGGTGAGCAGGCTCAAAGGGCCGAAGGGCCTAATCCTGCTCCTATTTTCTCTGTGGTCAGTTACTCATCGCACAGTTCACTGACAAAGGGTTGTCCAGACTCGAAACATTGGCTCTATTCTCTCTCCACAGATGCTGTCAGACCTGCTGAGATTTTCCAGCATTTTCTGTTTTTGTAGCACAATTCTCTCATCTGTTCGTGAAGCCACTGTGTTTATATGGCTGGTCCAGTCCAGTTTCTGATCAATAATAATCCCCAGGATGTCAATGGTAGGGGTTTCAGTGATGGTAATGCCATTGAATGTCAAGGTTAGATCCTCTCTTGTTGCAGATGGTCATTGCCTGGCACTTGTGTGGCATGAATGTTATTTGTCACTTATCAACCCAAGCAGGGATGTTGTCCAAGGTTTGCTACCAATGGACATGGACTACTTCAGCTGTAATGATGGCAATATTGTCAGTGCTCAACATCATCACCATGTGAAGCAGACAGCAAGTTTTTTTTGTTCTCAGTTGCACAATTAAACATGGAAATTTCAAAGTTGCTTTCAGTGATCCCTTTCTTCGCCAGCCCATCGAGTCTGTACCGATTCTCCAGCAGAGCATCTTACCCAGGCCCTATCCCCATAACCCCACGTATTTACCCCACTAATCCCCTAACCTGCACATCGTGAGACATGTGGGGGGGCAATTCTTAGCATGTCTAATTCACCTAACCTGCACATCTTTGGATTGTGGGAGGAAACCGGAGCACCTGGGGAGAATGTGCAAGCTCCACACAGTCACCCAAGGCTGGAATCTCTGGCACTGTGGGGCAACAGTGCTAACCACTGTGCTACTGTAAGAATAGTAGTACATTCAATGTACATGCTGAGACTTTTTAAAGAACTAAGTTATAGCTTCACAGAACAAAATGCTTTTGATTTTGCAAAACAAAATTGGCAGAAGTTCCCCAAACAATATTGTTCATTTAGCTATTATGCCATATTGAGACTGGGGAAAAATGTTTGCCATCATAAAATAGCCCAGAGAGCAAGGCAAAGTGTAATTAATGGTAATCTGTTAACAATTGCTAATTTGTATTTTGCCTCAATCTTTTGCACTGATTTAAAGCCTTATTCCAGAAAAATTGCTTATTTGTGGTATTTGCCCTATAGGGAAAAATAGTTTTGTCATTTCTTAATATGTTCAGCTGCCTAACTGAATTTATAGAAACATGTAAAAGTTCACAGCCAATTGCTAGCGATTGGTGAGTGGCATTTAACCAATCATATACCGATAGTGACAGCAAATTTTGAACAAAATAGTTGAATGTAAAGAACATATTCATTTGGATGCTGCTAGATTTGTCATGTGAACCCACAGATTTGTACAGACCTTTGGCAGTGCCATTCTTCTGAATCCAAGATAATGCTTGGTAAATCTATATTACATTATATTAATAAACTTATTACTAAGTACAAACACACATGAAAATACAAGCTGTAGTGCAGTCAAAATATTTTTCCTACAGCATTGAATACATTCAATGTTTGCCCTTGTGCAGTTCTTTCAATCATATGGATTTTGTATCTTAGCCCAGTATTATAGACCAACTAACTGGAATGCCAGTCAGCTGTAGAATAGAATAAAATAAAATAGAATAGAATAGCTCTGTGTTGAATGAGATCATTTTAAGCAGCCGGATTGGTAACAGGCCAAAAATAATAAAGTATGTAGAAGAAATCTACTTCCGTGGATTGATTGGAAAGAAAAGGGGAAATTTAACCACAAATGAATGTGGGCAGGATAAACACATAAAACTGCTTGATGTTGGCAGCAGGCAGTCTGGTGATGTTAACAGGCCTCGCCACAACCCCCTTCCCCCTTGCCCCCAACCTGCCCGGAGAGGCCTCTAAGGCCTCCGGTTCTACCGGCTAGGCCATCATGACTGGTCCACGTTGCAGGGGACCAGCTGTGATTCTTGCCGGAGAGAACCTCTCCCAGCGAGGCCACAGAGGCAAGTGAGCCCGGACGATAGCGTTCTGGGCTCATTAATCCAATGAAAAAAACATTTCAATATAGTTTAAATAAATTATTCAGCCTCGTGCCCATTTCCGGCGCGAGGCTGATCATGCCGGATATCCGGTGCCGGTAAGATCGCGAGAAGCGAAGGTTGGGCGTGAGCCTGATTTCTCGCCTCTCGTGTGATCTTACCAGCTTGCCCCGCCCATCGGCTGGCGCAACAGTAAGGTCACCCCACCTGCTTGGAAGTGCATGACCATTTTTCAGTCTGGAACCCAATACTCTGAATTGTGCATCCTTCTGTTACTCTTTACCCAATCAAATAAATTATCATCCCATCCCAGGTTGCCTGACCAATTGGGAAGGCTGACATATCCAAATAGTCAAATCTTGGACAACAAAAACACAAAATCCTGGAGAAACTCAGAGGCTCGTGGACTCTATCTCTCTCCACGGACACTGTCAGACCTGCTGAGTTTCTCCAGCATTTTCTGCTTTTGTTTCAGATTCCAGCATCCGCAGTATTTTGCCTTAGTCAAATCTACGATATCTATTTAAAGCAACAGCCATATGGGACAGCAATGTTCACCAGCACATGAATTTCTGAGGCTTAAGTAACCACAGGAATGGAGCAGAGACCTGGGATTGACCCCTTAATGGGTTCCTTAGGTCTTATCTGGAGCTTCTGCTGTGGGATCTGAGTGGCTGCAGTACTCCATTGAGAATGGGTGGAAGAGGACAAACATTCCAAGCAAGGAGATGTAGATGGAAGTGACCGAGGCAATCACCAGCAGTGGCCACAGCTTCTGGTTACCATGCTGGGACTGAGGAGCTGCCAGCCGTCTGATTATCCTGGAGTTCTTGGGGGCAGGATCTTTTCCCTTAAAAGGATAGGAGCCCCACGGCAGGCAATTAATTGCCTGGTGAACTTAAGATCTGGTACAGCTCCCAGAAGGAGCAGCGGTCAGGTTGCTCCAACTTTCCAAGTAAATTACCGGATTAGTTGTCACTGTTGATCTAGAACTTTGTCAAATGCTTTTTTGAAAGTCCAAAAGAACTAGTTTGTGATATTCCTGAAGAAGTTTTTCTTTGCCTAACTAAATCAGGACTTGGTTCTCCTGGTTATGTTAATCCCATACAGACAGTCTCCTTTTATCACCTGTATGACTAGCTGATGCTTTTGAATAGAAAACACTTTTATGATCAGCAAGTTGTTTTGCATCACTTCCTTTTAAGGAAATAAACAAACTATGCATTGATGTAAATTTAATTGAATGGAAATTTTAGGGTACTGAATAGTCCAAATGAAGAAATTTTAAATCCATTGAAGCACTTTGAATTCATAAGGCTGGAGTTTTTGGTTGCTAATTTAACATTAATCCATGTGGAATTAATCTACAATGGTTAGCACTGGTGCCTCACAGCGCCAGGAACCTCGGTTCAATTCCAGCCTTGGGTGAGTGTCTGTGTGGAGTTTGCACATTCTCCCCGTGTCTGCGTGGGTTTCCTCCGGGTGCTCCGGTTTCCTCCCACAGTCCAAAGATATGTAGGTTAGATGGATTGGCCATGCTGAATTGCCTCTTTGTCCAAAGATGTGCAGCTTAGGTGGATTGGCCATGGTAAATGTGCAGGGTTATGGAGATAGTGTGCTTAGATGGGATGCTCTTCTGGAGAGTCGGTGCAGACTCAATGGGCCGAATGGCCTCTTTCTGCGTTGTAGGGATTCTATGGTTCAATGGAATAACACAGCTGCAGAAATACAAAATGGCCTGGTCTGATCCATTCAGAATCACATGACACAGGTAACATTTTCTTTCAATGTAAGTGTGCTACTTTGACAAGAGCTGTAATTTCAATATAATTTCAGAAAAACTGTTCTGCGAATAAATGAGCAAAGTAGTGGCAAAGTGACACAAAGTGGGTCTGTGTATATTCACACATTCCTCTAGGTTTTCAATATCTACTTAAGTATGAAATGTTATTTTTTTTAAATCTAATGAAGCAAACCTGTATAGTTTGCCCTCCCTAATTGGTAAGTGAAAATTTCTATTTATTTTTCATTAATGAGCAGAATTTGCATAACCCATCTTTGCCAGCGTAAGGTTTAAAATGCTCACTGTGTGCTGATGATGAGGGTAATCTATATCATTTATTCTCACCTGTGAAATATATCTGGAAATTTCATAACTTTTCATTAAATACTATAACCTGTACCTAGAATAGTGAACGCTTCATAATCATTTACAAGTTGCAAATACTAAATAAGCATCTGTAACTACAGTGTGTTATTGGATTAATGTGCATAACTGAACTAAATGCACCATACTAACATACAAAAGTTACATTTCTTAAAGAATAAAGTCATATTTGGAATAATAGTTAACCTAATATTTCAAAATTAAGTACAGTCTGAGCATACATGTTCAACTCAGGCTCATTATTTAAAAAAAGGACAAATCTGTTTTAAAAAATGACTTCCATGTTACAGTACAATTTCAAAGAACAAAGAACAGTACAGCACAGGAACAGCCCCTT
Organism: Mustelus asterias; assembly: GCF_964213995.1. Lineage (NCBI taxonomy): Eukaryota > Metazoa > Chordata > Chondrichthyes > Carcharhiniformes > Triakidae > Mustelus > Mustelus asterias. Next base: position 50,043,980 of record NC_135802.1, on the reverse strand, counting down.
CGGCCCACCAAGTCAGCACCGACACATGACGCTTTTCTAAACTAAACATCTTTTGCCATGGTCTGTAACCCTCTATTCCCTGCCTATTCATGTATCTGTCAAGATGCCTCTTAAACGTTGCTATTGTATCTGCTTCTACCACCTCCTCTGGCAATGTGTTCCAGGCACTTACCACCCTCTGTGTAAAAAAACTTGTCTTTCACATCTCCTTTAAACTTTCCCCCTTTTACCTTAAACCTATGTCCCCTAGTAATTGACATTTCTATCCTGGGAAATCGTTACAATAGGGTCTATATTCCTGGAGCTTAGACAAATGAGGGGTGATTGAAAAATATAAAATTCTTAAGGAATTTGATGCTTAGTTTTTTTCTCATGGCTGGAGAATCTAACGCATGGGGTCACAGTCACAGAATAAGGGTCCAACCATTTCGGACTGAGATCATAGAAATCATAGAAACCCTACAGTGCAGAAGGAGGCCATTCGGCCCATCAAGTCTGCACCGACCACAATCCTACCCAGGCCCTACCCCCACATATTTTACCCGCTAATCCCTCTAACCTACACATCCCAGGACTCTAAGGGGCAATTTTTTAACCTGGCCAATCAACCTAACCCGCACATCTTTGGACTGCGGGAAGAAGAAACTTCTTCACCTCAAAGTGTTGTAAATTTTTGAAATTCTCTACCCCAGAAAGCTGTATATACTCAGTCATTGAATATGTTCAAGGTAGAGGCTAATAGATTTTGGGTACTTAGGGGATGAAAGGACATGGGGATACTGCAGGAAGGTGGAGTTGAGGTAGAAGATCTTGTTAAATGGCAGAGCTGTTACTATTTCTTATAGTCTTATGTATCTCGTATTTACACAGGGATAACCTATGAACACACAGTACTTTACAAAAATGAGAATTTATTCAAATGCACATTCATGAGAATGCAGCAGTTTAATGAATTTACATCACAATTGTAAAGTGCAAAGCATTTCTCTGAGAGTTTTACTTCTGTTGTAGCTAAAATGTGGTTATATGTGATCTGACAAGTGACGTCAAAGTTATCTATAGGGATTAGAAGTTCTGTCTGTTTCATAGAACTCTTTCTGGCTCGTGGGCTGGATATCATTACCAGTTGATGATTTAAATAGTACATTGATTTGAACTTGACAAGGTTCTCAATCATATAACATTCTCAGTTTGTTCTTAAATGAGGTGACCAGACATGCATTAATTACTGTCAGTGCTATTAAATTTTTCCCTGGAAACACTAAAGCAATACTTAGCTAAATCATAGCAGTGTTTCAAATGCATTTAAAATTATATTAATTGAAGGTGAAACTCAATCTTATTCCACATTAAATTGCATTTTTATAAAGCACTTAAACTGATTTGTACTCTTTTGAGTATTTACCAATTGCTCGAGAATTTGCTCAAAGGTTAACTTACTTATAGGGGGAAAAAAATCTGCTCATCCAAGTTAAGAAATGTATTTATTTTCTGTACTCGTTTCCAGTGATATACTCTTATCATCCACTTAATCTGGACAGTGTAGTATGATTGCTTTAAAGTTTGGAGATATGGATGCTAATGAAAACTTGAAAGGTTTTCCTTAGATGCTTTCACCAGCAACACTGAAATTAATGTATTGTTGAACTGTGTGCAGCACCTGAGCAGTTGGACATCCCAGTCTTATTCGATTTAAACTCAGCAGAGAACTCAATTTGTGGGCAATTAGCTTCTATATAGGAACACAAGTTGGCCATTCAGCTCCTCAAGCCTTTTCTGCCATTCCCTTAGAGTTGTCAGATCTGTACCTTAACTCCATTTACTCACTTTCGATTCAAATCTTAGGGGTGATTTTGTAGCTTTGTAGATGTCTATTAAACCTTTTAAACCTTTTCAACTTCAGATAACTTGCAGGGGTCAAATCATCAAATGCAACCACCCAGCTATACTGGGAAATGTGATTGAATTTTAAACTTTTAAATATATTTAAAGTTTTTGATCACATTCTTAGCCACAGGATAGCAAAGCTGAACAAAGCAATGGATTTCTATAAGTATGCAAAATAAGTTGGAAAGCTAAAAATAAATAGTAGTCCAATTTTGAATTCAGCCCAGATTGATTGAATTAAATTATTCTTTCAGTTGTCTAATATGAAAAATGTGGGTAGCCTCTAATGGACAAGGGTCAATAGCACACAATCACATATAATCTAAGACAAATCAGTGCTAAATTTAACAATGCTACATCTGGTTTAAATTCAAGGCTGTGTATGGGGTTATGGGAATAGGACCTGGGTGGGATTGTGGTCGGTGCAGACTCAATGGGCCGAATGAACTTCTTCTGCACTGTAGGATTCTATGATTCTAAATCTTTTGGGGGAGATCTTGATACTGATACTGGAGTAAAGGGAGAGCTCACCATTCAGTTAATGATGTGGGGAGGGGCAAGATCTCAAAGCTGGACTGCCAATCAGAGGGTGACTGACACCCTGTAATAGAGAGTAAGTGAGGGAGAGCTTACTTCAAAATGGAGGTGCCCTGTCTCCAACTTTTTTCTTAACCTAAATTGGAAGATATTTGTCCTGCAGCCAGCCCACTAACGTGTGGTGGTGGGGTGTAGAGGAATACCTCTACTGAAGCGCTCCTGTACCCATGCAAACTAGGGTTCCTGGACCTGTCTGAAATGCTGCCCCCCCCCGCCCGCCCCTCCCCAAGTCTGTTATCAGGAGGCAGTCAAGCTAAACGGGCTCCTGCTGCCTACGGGGATCTGAGTGTCATCCAGAAAATACCAGTAGTTTTCCTTTAATTGACCGCAATAGACTTTAATGACCCATGTCGACCTGTCACATGTGGGTGGGTGTGTAGCCCTGTTGGCTTACCCCCTCACTCAGCCTCCACAAAAAAATGGCCCACGGGCAAAATGGAACGGGGGAACTGGCATGCCAGCCGATGGGACAGTTTTTAAGCGCGCACCTGCATCTGATCCAGGTCTCAGCAGAGGCTGTATTCCAACCAAACATAGGCATAGGATTAGCACTATTTATGCAGCTGCAACGTGCATTACTCCACCATACCATTTTGAGAGCACTAGTTCATGAAAGTGCCACAGATATCTTGACCGGTCTAAAACATCAAAATTTAGATGAGCATTTTCAATGCTGTTAGATTGTTTGTTGTGTAGTGAGTGCGAGACATTCTCACTTGTTCCAACAGGCCCTGAAAAATGTAACATTGGACCAATCAGAACATGGATCTATATTTATAATTAGGGTTTAGTTAAAACGAGAACAGGTTACTTACTCTTCTATAAGTAAACTAGTTTAAGTTCTAATTTGTCATATTAGTAAGAGGAAGAGGGTAAAGATGTGCGACCTTATAATTTACTCCTCAAATCAAGTTCACAACATTGAATTTCAGATGTATATTAAGGATACAGAAATTAAACATGCAGGTAACAGCAGTAATTTTGACAACATGTTTAATGAGTTCGGTAACCGATCTCAAATGTTATTCAGTTCTGAGCTCAGTAGATGGGCTGCAGTTGGAAAATCCCAGCTAGTATACTTCAGGGTAGCCAGATTAACCCTTTCCTTGCAATATACTGGGGAATTGGATCATTGACAATTGTAGATTCTTTGGGTCGAGGCTGAACTATTAAGAAATCATTGAGATTCTACTTTACTCATTTGATGCAGGGTTAAAATCCTGTCAATTACAGGTAACCACGTTAACATAAAAAGCCTGGTTTCTGAAGGCAGAGTACCAGATGGTAAATGTCCCACTTACAAAGCAGGAAGCTTCGATCAATTAACTTCATCTACTGCTTAAGAGCTATATTAACGTAAGAGTAAATGGTAAATTGAATATTGCTTACAATTTTTGATTCATTGTCAATGTTGTTATGTGTTACAACAAGGAGTTTAAAACAGGTGTAAAGCTATAAGTATACTCTCTTATTTTATTACTTCATTTACAGATTTGCAGTAATGAAGGAAAGTGTGCCTGCGACCTTCAGTGGGAGGGTGCTGAGTGCAGTATATATACACCAAAGACAGCTACAGAAGAGCCAGGTTTGTGTAAATGAATGGTGTGCCCTTTGCAATGCCTATGAACACTCCACAAATAGGTAACAGTGCCATTTATGGGCTAGGACATTGAGCCCTTCAGATTTGTTATTGCCATTCTATTAGATCAAGGTGAATCTGTAACTTTTGTTTCCTCTTCCTTATTACTTTTGCGTAACAAAAATCTATCAATCTCAGTCTTGAACTTTCAATTGAGTCTGTATCTACTGCCTTGATGAACAAGTGTGTGCTGATCTCATTCCTAACAGGCCTGGGTCTAATTTTAAGATTATTTCCCCTTGGGTCAGATTCTCTCTCCAAAGGAAATAGTTTCTCTGCATTACACTATTGAACCCTTTATAATTTTAAAAACCCTGATTAGATCACTCTTCAACCTTCTTAAGGAAATGTAAATCAAGTTTATGCAACGTGTCCTCATAACACACCCTTTTTAACCCCTGTAGCATTCTGGTAAATCTGTGCCGCTCCCTCCTCAAAGTCAGAGCCTTTCTGAGCTACAAAGCCCAAAACGGAATGTAGTTTTGGCTGCATCCGTGCCAGGAAAATTTTAGTGGGGCAGATCTGCCATCTGCTCTGCTCAGGGCAAACTGGACCGGAATTCTCCAACCTTGTCCACGGCAGGGATCCTCCAATCCTGCTGCAGTGAATGAAGTTTTGGCTGAACGGCAAATTCTCCATTCTCACTGGCAGCGGTGGCAGGGCGAACGATTTTGGAGAATTCCGCCCCTAATTTCAGGAAGGTCCTAAAACACATAGGCCATGATACCACCAAAAAAAGACTAGCCTCTCTCTCTTCTCTCCAGCGGGATCAGGACGCCTGTTCCCCATTAACACCACTGGAGGAAACGACTCGTGGCAGGGGGATGGGGAACATGGTTGTGGGGGGGAGAATACTTTCCTGGGCCTGCTATTCATATTGAAATTCTAATTTCAATATGATAATCAACTCTGCGCCCATTTCCAGCGTGGGCTGATTGCGTTATAAAAAAGCGCTTTGGAGATTCGTGACTGGCATCACGCCGGTCGCAAACCTCTCTAAAAGCCCCTCGCTGGTGTCTCCAGCAACATGTCTCGAGCAGCGCAGTGGGCCAGAAGAACCCCGGTCATATTGTACCCCTTCTAACAAATACGAAGGACCAAACGTCTGATTTAAACAGCTGCCAGAGGCACCTGATAAAACATCTTGGCCAGCGTGGAGTAGGTCGTATTGACACTTATGATTGGGCATGAAATAGGTCCATTTTTTGGTTTTGCTTTCTGTCTGAAAGGTTAGTGCAACAAGGACCATTTTTACTCCAGGATGTCACATCTCGTGTGTGGAAACATAAATAATGTAATTCAGCTTAGTAAGAAATAAATAAGAGCCCAAATTGTCCGGTCCCCAGATCATCAGAGACCATGTTGACGATGGAAGTTGCACGCTAGGATCCAGCAGATACCCTGACACATGGACATATATGGGAATTGCTTGGGAAGTTAACATTTCTGATGGACAATTCCTTGCTTCCTGCTACCCTCTGCTAATGAGCTGGAATCGGAGACCTGGAGCAAATCTGCATGACTTACACTGATAGTTACCATGGTATGATTAAAATCCGGTCAAACACTGGGTAACTTCACAACTGGCATCTCACCAATCACCTCCAACTATTCCCCCCACCTCACCCAACTACCCATGATACTGAACTGCCCCCCCCCCAACCACTTGACTACTCCCCCTGATCATCTAACCATTCCCTTAAACACTTGACAGTATCCCCAATATCCCATCGACTTCCCCTACTCCCTGACTCTCTGTTCACCAAACAAACACCCTCTCTGTCCACCCGACCATTCTCCCAACCAGACGTTAATATTCTCCTGACCATCCAATTAACCCCCAACAAGGCCAGACCATCCCTTAATCACTCAACAATTCCCTCCCCCACCTACTCATTCACCTACCCACCTGCCAACTACCCAACCTGATCACCTCATACTCACCTTTTCCTCCCACCCCACCTCACTCACCTACCCATCCACCCACTTCATCCACATCCACATTCACCCACTCACTAACACACTCAAAAACTTTGAGACTTTTAAACAGTTGCTGAATATGACGGTTGATGTTGTGAAAAGGGGAGGGGGGTGCTGGTGCAGTGGGGGGGGATGTCTTTTGCAGTGATCTTTGTCGCTGCACTTAATGTGGATTTCTGTTCTCCGCTGGAGGATTTCTTCTCTATCCTTGATCAGAAGTTGGGCCTTTTTGAACGTGTTCAGTTAAACGCATCCAGGGCCCTGTAGTGGGAGCCTTTGTCATTCATGTAAGTAATAACATGTCAGGAAATGTAACAGGTTGGGATCAGGTTGCCTGACTGAATGTTTGACCCCCTCCCCTCCCCCCCCCCCCCCCCCCCGCCCCCACCCCCACCACATACTTCCTAAAACCTCCTCCTTTGTGGGAGCGAGTGGGTTAAATTTGAGGCACATCTATCTGTCCCATACAGATTATATTGCAGTTTAATGCTGCCAGTGTGATTGTTTTTTTACATTTCAATCTTCCAAGGAGGATTACAAGGGGTTTGATTTTTGACTATTGGGCTGCTGACCGGTGGAGTGCATTTTGGGGCTGATGCCACCCCAGTTCCACGGGGCAGCCAGAATTAAACTCTAACCCTGTGAACCCAATTAATGTAATACAGATAGAAGAGAGGGAGTTTAACAGGCTAACTTTGGAACTGTGCATTATGTAAACGATGCCAAGGTGTTACCTGTGCTCAGAGCAGGGGTGAATCTTCAGTTTGGTTGTCATGGTTTAACACAACGGGCCAAGGGAGAGGTCATTTTCTAAGTAGAGTTGATAAAAATCAATCAAATAGTTAGCTTTCAGCTGGAGAGCTGGCAACTAAACTGCAACAAAAAGAAACATGGTGGGAAAGACTATTCGCAACAGAAATGAGAAGAAGTCTTTGTCAAGGAATGGCAAGACGCCGTTGCTGCTGCGGAGACAAGAAAATAGCAGTTAATTTTTATTAGTCTAACAGATTATATGCAGTGATTACAGTAAATTAACTGTGGCCTTAGCTGGTTTAGGCAGATAAGAAATAGTTTTATTAACATAATAAATTTGCTAATTGGAAGAGCAGACACGAGCAGAATGTAATTGCATTTTGCCTGGGGGAAGGTGACTCATTAAAATAGAACTCTTTTCACAAAGACAACAGTTCTAATCCAGAAAGACAAAGGAAATTTAATAAAACAGCACCTCCTGCATTTTGATTTAGAATAAGGTGCACACAGTGTGCCCAACTTCTAATTGTGTTAAAACATACATTCTCTACACATACGCATATCTAACACTAGCATTATAAATGTAATTACATGACGCTATTAATTGTGTGGTTTTACAAACTCTCATTTTGTTAGTATCACTGGAAATGCAGTACGTTGGGCCCATATTTTGCTGACAAAATATCGGTATGGTAAACAACGCTCACCGTTACTTGCGTGCAAATGCTCCAGCAAGTTGAGTTGAGGACAGATGTGCAGTTAAGTGTAGATATCCAAAGGTTGCAGTGTGTCACATTGGCAGTTTGCTGACTGGCTCACCATTGAAATATACTGAATGGTGTACAGTTGCTGAATTGCGAGGTAGTTATGAACTAAACTCAACACAGAATGTGGTTGTCCATTTCAGTCTAAATGACCTTTTATAACTTGATGTGTTAATTACTGTAGTAAGAAGTTTAACAACACCAGGTTAAGTCCAACAGGTTTATTTGGTAGCAAAAGCCACACAGCTTTCGGAGCTCCAAGCCCCTTCTTCACTCACCTGAAGAAGGGGCTTGGAGCTCCGAAAGCTTGTGTGGCTTTGCTACCAAATAAACCTGTTGGACTTTAACCTGGTGTTGTTAAACTTCTTACTGTGTTTACCCCAGTCCAACGCCGGCATCTCCACATCTTAATTACTGTAAACAACCACCCTGGCACTGAAGATAAACTATTATAAGTGTGGGTCACATTTCTCCAGCTGTTGGTAGGGATTTTAAAAATGTGAGAATTTAAATTTAAAACAATGTCCTGTAACTTGTGCAGAGTGGCAGTTTCTGTCAGATTGCCACTTCAAACGAACTTACCTTCACTGGGATTCGAAAGCTGCTGTCTCGTCCATCCTTCCTCACTCTTGCGAACCCACCCCCCCCCCTCCCCCCCCCCCCCCCCCCCCCCCCGCAGTATCGGCATGGAGTAACCTGAGATGCAGAGAGGTAAGGAATGCCCCTTTTTACTGGCTGCTGCAAAGGGGATGTTTCAAGGCACAAATTAAAGAGAGCAGGTAAGTTTCAAAGATAAGTGGTTTAGGCATCGGGAGATTCAGGGTGGAGAGGGGGTTTGGGTGGGGTTGAGGCAGACCGGAGGGGCTGGCCTGGAGGGGAGGGTGAGAGTGGGGGGGGTGGGGGGGGGGGGGGGGGGGGGGGCACAGGGTGGTGTACCAGACTGGTAGGGGCAGGGGGCATTCTGGACCGGGGGTTAGGGTCAGAGCGGAGGGGGTTGTCCAGAGCAAAAGGGGAGTCGGAGTAGAGAAGGAGGGGAGCGGCAGAGCGGAGGGGTGGGTCATAGTGGAGGGACATGGCCAGAGCAGGAGGGGGCATTGGGGCAGATGGGGGGCCAGAGTGGAAGGGGGATCTGATCAGGTCCCATTGGGAGGTGGGGGTTGGACCGGGAGGGGGGTGGTCAGGTTGAGGGTGGAGCGGGAAAGAACCTTAAGAGGCCATTAAATGGCTCTTAAGGACATTAATTGTGGTAAAGGTGGGCTTCCCCACCGAGGCCCATCCCAGCATAATTCACAACCAGGTGATCAAACTCCCCTTGCTCAGAACCTGCACTGGGGTGGGGGAAGTATGAAGTTCTGGCCAATGCTTTTGCACCAGGGTGTTAGTATGTTAGTCTGCCTGTGAACAATATATCTCAAAACTAATAGACAGACTTTGTAAAAACTTAACAAACAGATAGGGTATGGCCCAAGGAGGAACTGACTAGTTTTGGGGAAGATGCAGTTCTGGATCCTGGAATTATTTTAAACGGTCCATCCTTTAACATTGAGAGAATCGGTTAATTGACTTTTTCTTTTTGAACATTGTCGGTTATTTAATTCAGAATGTTGTTGATTGTTTTGGAATGTTGTTGATAATCTCAGCTGCTGATGTGCAATTTGTGACAGCTATAAAAATGTAAGCAGAATTTTCAGAGCAGGTTGTTGGATGTGAATTGGCCTGTAGCCTTCACAATGAGATAGAAGCTCTGAATCAAAGAAGTTTATTTTTTTAAGCTTTAAGTTACAGAGCATCAAGAAGAGTTGCATAATTGTAATAATGCTGATTAACACAGTGTGGTGGAATATGTGCTGTTCTGTGTGCCCTCTTCAGTTGTTTATTTTGTATTTTTGTAGGTAACTCTATCCCATTCCACAATCTGAAGTTGTACCTGATAGTACAGAAGTTCACACCTTTTATTTTTTAACTAGTGCTGTGTTTTGTGTTGGTGATTCAGTGCATTTTTAAGAATTAGATGTAATTATGAAGAAACAAACTTATTTGAAATTTGTAGTCCCTATTCTCAGAATTCCTGTGACCTGCGCAGACCTGGAACTTGCAAACCCTTGGGTTTTTTTTAAGGTGGTAATTAATGGGTTTTATTAATTTACCATGAATTTAGGTTCCACAATGTGAATTACCAATGTAATGCACATATTCTGACACCTCTACCTAAATGAGATATAGTCATAAAGGTAAATGGCTCATGCAAGCCCAATAGTTTCTTATATGAACATTTACAATAGGTCTAACTGACTCTTAATATTAACATTTTGTGTAACCCTTAGTTATTTTGAAAGGATTACTAATTCTGCTGTTTTGCATAATTAGATGGAAAAGAAAGGAATTGTTCAGTACATTAGATTGTATGAAATTGCAAATAGTCATATTTAAGATTTAATAGCATTGAAGATGAATCAGGAAATATAACATTTATTTCTCTAATAGATTGGTAACTCATAGATGCCTCATGAAACCTATTAAAATGCATAAATACCTGGAATTTCCTGGGGGAGTTCCACTGATCAGTCACTGTAATTTTGGCAGAAGATCAGCAGAAGCCTTGTTTAGGTATCTTTATATATCCAGTTCTAAAGTATCATAATGATAGGAATGGAGTGAGTGGCAATGTGAGATGGCTTTAATGTGAAGGAAAACAATATGGAACACGTATGAGTCAACTTTAAATCGTTACTTACTGATTTCTCAGGAGATTAATTAGTTGTGTTCCTTCCTCATTGTCTCAGGGTCAGCTCGAACCAATATTATTATAGGTGCCATCGCAGGGACCATCCTTATGGCAATTCTAGTCTTGGCTGTTGCAGCATTTTTTTACAAGTAAGTATCAAAACTTTGCCCTTGTATTGCTGTGTAACTTTCTTGAGCTCATGTTCACATTATGGATAAGATAACTATATTTATACTAACAGGATTTTCTCATTGTGATGCTCTTCGGAGAATTGGTGCAGACTCAATGGGCCGAATGGCCTCCTTCTGCACTGTTGTGATTCTATGGTACACTCATTAAGAGGATATATTTTGTTTCCTTCATTAACCCAAATAAATAATAGTCACATAAGACTTCAGATCCAATTTCATGAGCTCATGCTCTTGGGAGGGAAGTTTACCCATCAACCATACATTTGGGGCGAGATATCGCAGTTAGTGGTGAAGCAATGGCACTCACCATTGACCTTGGCAAAAATATGCCCAAAAATATCTAGTGGTCTCAGTGCCATGGGACTTCTTTCCCAATGACAGTTTACATGTCATGTCTAGGGTGATGTCAGCAAGCAGGGTAAGAAACTAATCATAGTCCAAACATGAACAAAAGCACTGAGCTCAAGAGGTGAGTTGAGAGTGACTGTCTTTGGCATCAAAGCCACTTTTGACCAAGTGTAGCAACAGGGATGTTATATATTGCACTTGTAGGACAAAGGAAGATGAAGTTATAGCATATGGGGTGTGTGCAAACAACGTCACAAATTTATTGAGTAGCTATTAACTCTACAAAGGTTTGGTCTAGACTGCTGCAAAGCCTGCGAAGTAGCCAATTACATCATAAACTGTACACATCAATAGCCCCAAATATATAACACTCCTCCCCCTTTACCTCTGAGGTCCTATGGCAACAAGTAATCATAGTTTGGAATCTTGCAACCGTTCACACTGGCGGGATTTCCCCATCCTCCCGCAGTGAACAGAGATTTGGCTGGGCGCCAAATTCTCCGACTTCGCTGCAGCGGGAGCATGGTGTGAATGGCAGGTAAGATCGCACCCACTGCATTTTACATAGTGATCAAAACATGCATCCAAGGACAAGTGCAAAATTATGCAGTATTAATACAGTTAGTATGAAAGATGATCTGGTGGGTATCTTTCCGCACTGGTTGCCAGCACACTTCAGAGATTTGGTTGTTCTTGACCTTAGAGGTGTTCTTCAGATAATGTCTCTACCCTAGAAGGCACAGCAGAATGAAGGCTAGTGGCAGCAAGAGATTCTTCAACAATCTCAGTTTCTGCTGATTAACCCAAAGTTGCACTCACGGTATCTGGTGGTACGGATGGCAGTTCATCCAGAGGTAATTCTGGCATGCACAGTACTGGTACATTGATGCGTGTAGCTAACAACTGATCCACATGTTGTCTCCATACTAGTTCATTTTCAGTTTGTACTGTATAGGAAAGAGGGCCAATCTGAGCCAATACAGTTGCAGGAACCTACTTTTCGCTAGTGGTATAGCTGCACACCAAAACTTATTCTTCCTGTCGAAAGAAGTGTCTTTTAAAATTACTTCTCTTCTTAAACTTTGTGCCTGCTAATTGGGTTCTACTATCTCAGACTTCTCCCGTGGTAAGATAGATCAAATGTAGCTCTCAGTTTCCCCTTCAGTAGTAGCAAAGTTGGGGAACTCTGTGTGTGTGGTAGTGCGATACATCGCCGAGAAACTGCTTACATGGTGATTTAATGAACCCTGGTCCTTAGAGACTTTCAGTGAATGCTTCAGGGACTGGACAAACCTTTTGGCTAATCAATTCATTGATGGGTGGTAAGGTGCTGATTTAATGTGTTGGATACCACTCATCTTTAGACAGTCTTCAAATTCTCATTGAATTTTTGATGGTTTGTTCCACAGTTGTTGATTTCAACTTCCATTCCAGCGTTTGGAATGTGCATCTATGACAACCATGAACGTGTGCCCCTCGTATGGGCTTGCAAAGTCAATGTATAGACGGCACCAAGACAGTTTAGGCCACTCCCATGGATGCAATGGGGACAACTGCAGTGCGTTCCTTACCTGCACACATGACTGGCACAGTCCTGACACACGCACGCACACACTCGCTCTCGCACTCGCACTCACGCTCGCACTCGCACACTCTACTGGCTTTAATCTGGGATGGGTTCCCACTATCCTGCCCTTAAACACCATTTCCAGTACCTTCCCACATCATTGCTGGTCCATTGTTGGACTTGAGCTGCGGTCACTGGAATGTATTCTATCTGTGAAAAAGAGAAGATATTAGAAGCACTATTGGCTGATTCTTGACCAGTTGGTAAAGTGTGACAATGCATCAACATTGGCATTGTCTCTGACAGCACTTTATTTTGCAGGAATTTGCACATAATATTAGAGAGCTTCGTTGAAGTCTGCTTGCAACAAGTGATGGAAAACCTTTATGTGGCCCAAAAATATTTGTTAAGAGAGAGTAGTCCGTCAGCAATGTGAAGTGACCACCATAGAGGTGTGGGTGAAATTTCTGCACTCCAAAGATAATGCTCAGTGCCTTTCTCCAACTGGACATAATTTGATTCAACACTCGTCAAAGTGCACAATGGGAAAGCTATTGGTTTTTCTTCCCCTGATGGTAATATGTGGTGAGACCACCACTCCAACTCCACATGGCAAGGCATCACAGGCAAGTTATACTGGTAACTTCAGGTTGGAATGTACCAACACTTCTGATTTCTTCAAGGCTTCATAACTGACTGATATGCTTTTTCACACTCTGGTGTCCATTGCTATGCTTATTTTATGCCAATTATGCAATGGCTTAAGTAGGGTTGCTAGATTCAAAATAAATTTGCCATAATAATTATTCCTAGGAATGATTTTAACTATGTTACATGCATTTGTTATGGAGCCTCCATAATCACCTCTCTCTTCTTAGGTGCCTTGTGTAAACTCTTGCTATCGATCACATAGCCTAAATATTGTACTGACATCTGAAATGGCTGGCTTTGCTCTAGCACTCAGCCTGTGATTGGCCAGATTTTGCACAGCGATGACATGTCTGTTGCTGGATAGACTTTCTCTGGGCATCTTATGGATCTTCATGCCTGCTCTGAGCTGAGAAGCCATGTTAGCAGCAAGCTCCATTTAAACGGCTATCTCTAAGCCGTTTTCAGACTTAAATTTTGTTCAGTTAGCAACCTCTGCAACCTCATTCCTCAGCCCACAAACCAGACAGTCTCTGATCGTATCATCCAGAGAGTCACCAAATTGACAATGCTCCATGAGGTGCTCAGGGCACAACAAATTGTGCCATATTTTCTCCTTCTAGCTGATTTCTCTTATGGAACCTAAAACGCTCCACAACAGTTAATGGTTTTGGTGAATAATGGTACTCCAGTATTTTTGTTAATTCTTGATACATTTTGCTGCTGGATTTCTTCGGCTGGACCAGACTCTGGAGTAAGTTAAATGTTTTACTGCCAATGATGCTAAGAAAAGCAGGGACTACGATATCCTCTGGAATCATGTTTGCTAGGATATAATACTGAAATCTTTCTGCATAAAATGTCCAATTCTTGGATTCTTTCTCAAATGGACCAATGGCGCCACATTTACCTGCCATTTTACAGCAGTACTGAGACCAGCTCAGCAACATTCCTGCAGCAACTTCTCTTAATCTCAAAGCTCTAGTTTATTTTTTAGATCACAATATCAGCCAGCTGCAGCAGCTTTGCTTGGATTTGATGCAATGCACAAAATCTCTCTCTTTGTTTGTTCTACCTCCGCGCCTCATCTAACTGCACCCGTGGTGAGCTCTGCAGCCTGAACTCCTCAAATGTTCGCTATGGACCTTTCTCTTTTCTGCCCAACAACCTTACCGGTCTAATGCCGTGTGCACTCGGATGAGCTGCTGTTGATACTGCCCCAACATCACAAGTACCAAAGTTTCCATCCAGTTGGTGAGTGCAGCACCAATTTTCTTTTCCTTCATTTACTCGAAAAGGATTAGATCTGCTCCTCGTCGCCAATATTCTTTCTTTATTCTGTTTTATACCGCACTTGTTGGACAAAAGAACATGAAGCATGTCAAGGTTAGGCATTCCCCTGAGTAATTGTGGTATCGGTGTAAAATATTCTGAATTGCAAGTTGCTCAGCAGTGACTTTTTGATGGCAAGTGAAGGATCCTGTTAGAATTTATTCCATACAAGGACATGTCTGGTGCTGAGCCCTTCCTGCATAAAGTCATCCCTGGCTACATGACCATGCCTCCCAGCTGTTCTGCCATTGGCGACCTCCTCTTCCACCTCCTCTTCCATTTCAGAATCATCTGAATGGACAAGGGTTACTTCCTTCTCCTCCTTCTCATCATCCTCCTACTTAGAAGTTGGAACTCTGCCCATGGGTCTTCCTCTTCAAGTTGTGGGGCCCCTCTGCTGTGTAGCACGCACTACAATTCTGGATATCTTGTTGGGGCACATTGCAGAGTTCCACCTGAGTGATCAAGATTCCTGAATCACATTTTTGGAATGTCAATGGCCTGCTCGATTCTAATCCTTGTGATGACATGGCTGCTGTTGTAGTTGCACTCTGCCTCAGTTGGAAAGCTCTTAAAGGAAGTCAATAGACACATTCTAATGCCCCTTTCCCCCTAGAAGCCAACCACAGTGCCAGGGACCCGAGCTCAATTCCGACCTTGGGTGACTGTCTGTATGAAGTTTGCACATTCTCCCTGTGTCTGCATGGAAGGAAACCAGAGCACCCAGAAGAAACATAGGAACATAGAAAATAGGTGCAGGAGTAGGCCATTCGGCCCTTTGAGCCTACACCATCATTCAATATGATCATGGTTGATCATTAACTTTCAGTACCCTACTCTCACTTTCTGGCTGGAGAAAACCCACGCAGACATGGGGAGAATGTGAAAACTCCATACAGTATCCGCTTGGGTTTCCTCCCACAGTCCAAAGGTGTGCAGGTTAGGTGGATTGGCCATGATAAATTCTCCCTTAGTGTCCAATGATGTGTAGGTCATGTGGATTACCATGGTAAATGTGCAGGCTTATTTCTGGGCTTGTCTGCGATTCTTGCAACAATGGAGAGGCCCTCTGCTGTTGCGAAAACCCAGACCCAAAATATTCAAAACAGACTTTTAAAAATAAAGTTACTTTAAAAAAGTAAGTTGAAATTGACAAAAATCAAGTTAACTTTTCAGAACCAATGAGAGAAGTTGTAGTAATCATGATGTTAAAAACTTACTTGCATTCAACAAGATGTAACCTTTTACATTTTTCAGTACGAATACAGGGTAAAAGTGGAGGTTTCCATTTATCCTCTGATTGCTTAAGGATTTCATTCTGGGGAGACCTGAACAACGCAACTTGTGGAGAAGCAGCAAATTACTGATAACTTCTGGATTTTCATATTATTCTGCATATGCGGATTCCCAGGGCTGAATGTTGGCCCTGATATGGGGGCCAGAGCAAAGGCGGGCAGACTGTAGCAAACTCTGAATTGTTACATTTAAGTAAATAGCATTTAATTCTCTAATAGCTTGGTGGGGCTTGGAGGTCCCATGAACAGGACTGGTGCAAGAGCATTTTCCACCTGAGGCGAACCTTCAGTGACCTCCACACAATTAACTTTCAGAAATGAATGCACAAAAATGGTCCCACTCTCACACAACTGCTAGAAATGATCAAACTTATGGGTTGTTATTATCCACAGAATCCCTACAATCCCATCGAGTCTGCACTGACCACAATCCCACCCACGCCCTATTCCCGTAATCCCACATATTTATCCTACTAATCCCCTGACACTAAGAGACAATTTATCATGGCCAATCAACCTAACCCCCACATTTTTGAACTGTGGGAGGAAACCCGAGCACCCGAAGGAAACCCACGCAGACACAGGGAGAATGTGCAACTCCACACAGACAGTGACACGAGACTGGAATTCAACCCGGGTTCCTGGCACTGTGAGGCAACAGTGCTAACCACTGTGCCACCATGCCACCTTCTGCCATCTGCAGCCTACCCTCAGCCCTCCCTCTGATCCCAAGCTCTCATTGTTCTGCTCCTGAAGCACCATGTTCCCTTAGCACCAGTCACTATATTCACTCAGCTCCCACACCTCTCGCGAGACCTCAACCTACATCATCACAAGATCATCCAGGAGCTTTCCAAATGGTTGAATTTAAAGACACAGAACTCCGTTCCCAACAGTTATTCCCAGCAAATGTTAAATACATTCAGGACTGGGATAGAGAGACCTTTGGTCTCTCAGGGAGTTAAGAGGTATGGGAAGTAGGCGTGAAAATGGAGTTGAAGCCCAAGATCAGCCATGATTGTGTTGAGTGACGGAGCAGGCTCGAGGGACCATCCGGTCTACTTCTGCTCCTATTTCTTGTGTGTTTGGCATGTGATGAGTGGAAGAAGGCAAAATGAGCTAAAGGGTGGACACCAGCACCTGAGTCAAAATATCAAAACTAACAGTGCAACGAAAGCATGAACAGTGTTGGCAGAGAAGAGAGAGAGTCATTGGATTGCAGGTGAGACAATGGCCCAGTGGTATTATCGCTAGATGATTAATCCATAAACTCAGCAAATGTTCTGGGGACCCGGATTCGAATACTGCCACAGCAGATGGTGGAATTTGAATGCAATAAAAAAACATCTGGAATTAAGAATCTACTGATGACTGTCGATTATCGGAAAAACCCATCTGGTTCACTAATGTCTTTTAGGGAAGGAAATCTGCCGTCCTTACCTGGCCTGGCCTACATGTGACTCCAGAGCCACAGCAATGTGGTTGACTCTCAATTGCACTTGAGCATCTAAGGATGGGCAATAAATGCTGGCCAGCCAGCGATGCCCATGTCCAACGAATGAATTAAAAAAAAATGAAAGGAAGGAAATGATTGGCAAATCAGTGAGCACATGTTGGGAGGGGGAAGGAAAGGGACCAGTTGGATAGTCTGGTCTGTGAGCAGGTGCATGTCGAGGGAAATAACAAGCATGCTGGGTGGGGTGGGGAGGAGTGCAGAACTAGGAAAAAGGTTGTAATTGCCTGTTTCGGAAAATTCCGGAGTGATTAAACTGAAACTGCATAGTGCCTCATCTCCAGGGACTCATGGGAAGTTGCTCATTTCATTTTAAAGTTTCGGAAAGTTCAGGTTTTTGCCAGTGCTGTGGCTGCCATTCCCCAAGTCTTGCTCTCCTGGACAACCGCCTGGCTCGCCCAGTGGCTGCACCAGCCTTGCTCATGAAACATATTAAAATTCACTAATGCCAGGAAATTCCTGGAGAACTTCCTCCAATCAGTCACCATAAATTTAGCAGAAGATTGGTAAAAGCCTTATTTGTGTATTCTAGTATATCCTATTCTAAAGTATCTATTGGGATGTATTAAGTACTGGAATAAGTGGCAATCTGAATGACTTTGACATGAAATGAAACAATATAGAACATTTACAGATTGAAGTTAAATTTTATTTACTGATTTCTCAGGAGATTAAATGCTAATTTTACACCGTCTGACAACAAGCTGGCTTGCCAGAATGACCGCATCCCCAAAACATTTAGTCAGAGGTCAGATTGGGCAGTCCAGTTACCTGCTCGCCAGCAGCGGGTAGTCAGTTGAGGTAAATTAAAGGCCAATTATGGCTAATCACCAAAGGCCAACTGGAACTTTTTGCACATCATCTGTCACTTTAATGCTCCTGTTGGTCCTTGACTTGCTGCAGTGTTCCAGTGCAGCTCAACAGGAGAAACAGCACTTTACCTTTCAACTTTGCAGCCTTCCTGACTCAACATTGAGCTCAGCAATAGTCCATAAGACTATAAGATATAGGAGCAGATTTAGGCCATTTGGCCCATCGAGACTGCTCCACCATTCAATCGTAGCTGATAAATTTCTCAACCCCATTCTCCCGCCTTTTCCCCGTAATCTTTGATCCCCTTACCAATCAAGAATATAACCATCTCTGCCTTAAATACACTCAATGTCCTGGCCTCCACAGCCTTCTGTGGCAATGAGTTCCGTAGATTCACCACCCTCCAGCTGAAGAAATTACTCCCCATCTCGGATCTAAAGGTTCGTCCCTTTATTCTGAGGCTGTGCCCTCAATTCCTAGTCTCGCCTACTAATGGAAACATTTTCTCCACTCTATCTAGGCCTTTCAGTATTCTGTAAGTTTCAATAAGATCTACCCTCATCTTTCTCAACTCCATCAGGTACAGACCCAGAGTCCTCAAATGCTCCTCATACGTCAAGCTTTTCATTGATAAGAACATAAGAAATAGGAGCAGGAGTAGGCCATCTAGCCACTTGAGCCTGCCCCGCCATTCAGTAAGATCATGGCTGATCTGAAGTGGATCATTTCCACTTACCCGCCTGATCCCCATATCCCCTAATTCCCTTACCGATCAGGAATCCATCTATCCGTGATTTAAACATATTCAACGAGGTAGCCTCCACCACTTCAGTGGGCAGAGAATTCCAGAGATTCACCACCCTCTGAGAGAAGAAGTTCCTCCTCAACTTTGTCCTAAACTGACCCCTTTATTTTGAGGCTGTGCCCTTTAGTTCTAGCTTCCTTTCTAAGTGGAAAGAATCTCTCCGCCTCTACCCTATCCAGCCCCTTCATTATCTTATAGGTCTCTATAAGATCCCCCCATAGCCTTCTAAATTCCAACGAGTACAAACCCAATCTGCTCAGTCTCTCCTCATAATCAACACCCCTCATCTCTGGTATCAACCTGGTGAACCTTCTCTGCACTCCCTCCAAGGCCAATATATCCTTCCGCAAATAAGGGGACCAATACTGCACACAGTATTGGGTCATTCTCGTGAACCTCCTCTGGACCCTCTCCAAGGCAATTTTAGATTGTAACTTCTGCACAAATTTGCTTTTGGTTTTCTTTGCTGGTTTGTTTTCCTTCTCATTCCTCCCTCCTTTCTTTTTGGACAGCAGTATTTAGAATCTTGTCTTTCATACCTCCTCCAGCTCCAGACATATCTTGTGTTACTCTGCTTGTCTTATTACCACTTCCTTTGGCCTTGCTCAGTGAAGCTTTTCCTGATGTCATCTCTCCTCCCTTCCACGCCATCATGAGATCTCTCCCCCCTTTTCACTTGTTAATTTCACTAGTACATTTCCAACTTTTGCCAGTTCTGATGAAAGGTGACACACCTGAAAGATTAACTGTTTTTTCTCTCCACAGATGCTGTCAGACCTGATGAGTATTTCTGACATTATTTGATTCCCAGATTTCCAGCATCTACACTATTTTGCTTTTCTCTTGTTCTAACTTGAATTATCCTTCAATTTTCTCTGCCTTTCAATAGAAAATAATTTTCCTTTTTTGCAGGATAACCTCACATGTTTATGAATTGGAAACTTAGCTGTGCTCTGCCCCTAATCTCTGGTTTAAGCAGTCTGAATTAAGTAATCTGCAGCAGGAACAGGTAGTTCCGGCCCATAATATTATCCCTTGTGCCTCCATTAAATGCCCTTGCTCTGCAGATTTACCTAATGGGAACCTTTCATTTACTGTGGAGCTTGCAGATTGTCAGCAAAGACAACATTAACGTTACTTCATGCCACAAGGTTAGATGCCTTTTTGTAAGCATTGAAAGAGTGTGGATGCTGATGAAACAACTTAACATGTAGAGCACAACTAATCATAAACCTGAATTTTTCCATTCTATGTAACATATGCCACTAAACCTCTTGTAAAGGGTCATTATCAAATGGAACTATAATAAGTAAATATACACTATCACCATTCCGAGTTTGGAGAGGGGCACATATATGCTTAAGTAATATCAGCAATAAAAAGTTCTTTGTCTTATTTGAAACAATAAAAGATATATTTCACGTCTCATAATGACAGTTTTATTAATTTATGGGATGTGGGCATTGCTGGCTCATCCAGCACTTATTGACCATCCTGAATTGCCCTTGAACTGAGTAGTTTGCCAGACCATTTCAGAGGGCAATTAAGAATCAACCACATTTCTGTGGATCTGGAGTCACATGTAGGCCAGACCAGGTAAGGGCAGCAGATTTGGGTGGCACGGTGGCACAGTGGTTAGCATTGCTGCCTCACAGCGCCAGGGACCCTGGTTCGATTCCCAGCTTGGGTCACTGTCTGTGTGGAGTTTGCACATTCTCCCTGTGTCAGCGTGGGTTTGCTCCGGGTGCTCCGGTTTCCTCCCACAGTCCAAAGATGTGCAGGTTAGGTGGATTGGCTATGCTAAGTTGCCACTTAGAGTCAAGGGGACTAGCTAGGGTAAATGTATGGGGATGGGGCCTGGGTGGGATTGTGTTCGGTGCAGACTCGATGGGCCGAATAACCTCCTTCTGCACTGTAGGATTCTATGATTCTATGATTCACTTCCCCAAAGAGCATTAGTGAACCAGTTGGGTTTTTATTTTTACAACAATCAACAATGGTTTCATGGAAACTTAAAACTTTCATAGAAATTTAATTCCAGCTTTTATTGGATTAAATTTCTCCATCTCTGGTGGAATTCAAACCCTGATCCCTGAGCATTACCTTGGGTCTCTGGATTACTAGGGACAATATCACTGTCCGTGTGGAGTTTGCACATTCTCCCCGTGTCTGCGTGGGTTTCCTCGGGTGCTCCGGTTTCCCTCTGCCTCTGTCACTGCCTCCCTAACATAAAAACAGCAGATGATGGAAATAATCAGCAGGTCAGGCAGCATCTGTGAAGAAAAGGAGTTAGCATTTGAGGCTGATGACCTTTCATCAGATGTGGCAAAAGTTGGAGATGTGGAGGGGTGGATGGGACAAAGACATAGGGAAAGTCAGTGACAGGGTGGAAGATAGAGTAGGAGATGGCGGTAGCACAGTGGTTAGCACAGTGGTTAGCACTGCTGCTTCACAGCTCCAGGGTCCTGGGTTCGATTCCCGGCTTGGGTCACTGTCTGTGTGGAGTTTGCACATTCTCCCCGTGTCTGGTGAGTTTCCTCCGGGTGCTCTGGCTTCCTCCCACAGTCCAAAGATGTGCGGGTTAGGTTAAATTGGCCATGCTAAAAAATTGACTCTTAGTGTCCCGGTATGCGTAGGTTAGAGGGATTAGTGGGTAAAATATGTAGGGATATGGGGATAGGGCCTGGGTGGGATTGTGGTCGGTGCAGACTCGATGGGCTGAATGGCCTCTTTCTGCACTGTAGGGGTTCTATGGTTCTATGGACTGAATGACAGAAGAGCCTTACAAAGCCAAAGGGAATGGTGCTGGGGGAAGAAAAGAAATAAAGAAACAGAAGATGTGCTTGGAGCAGGTGAGCTGCTGACTGAGAACAAAAAATAAGAGAAAAAACAAAACATGCTCAGAAAAGAAAACAAAATGGGGAACAGAGTTTACAGTTTGAAATTGTTGAACTCAGTGTTGAGTCCAGAAGGCTATGAAATGCCCAACTGAAAGATAAGGTGCTGTTCCTCAAGCTAATGTTGATCACTGGAAAAGTGTAGCGGGGATGTGAGCATGATAACAAGGGAGAGAATTAAGATGATAGAATTAAGACAACAAGAATTAGGAACAGGCTGCTTGACCCCTCGAGCTTGTTCTGCCCTTCATTAGGATCATGGCTGATCCAAAATTCTTCAGTTGTAAATTTCCCCTTTGATAATCTGATCAAGACTGACATTCATTCCAAAAAATCCATAAAGATAAATCACATTTCTAGAGGAAATCCGTTACCTTAGGTTTTTACATACAGAAATAAAATGACTATTTTGTATGCAAAACCCTTAGTTATTATTCAGCTATGAAGAAAGGTAATACAAAGTTGATTAAGCGAAATAAAAGTGCTTGAATTTCAAATGGTTTATTATGATTATGCTTCATACAATTATTAGCATTCCAGTTCCTAAACTAATTTTTTGTCATGAATATGCTTTGATTTACTTTTTTTATTTGCTTGCTCCCTCTGCTTCATGTTTGAAAGAAACTACCGCGAAAGAAGGTACGTTTAATTTTAGGGTTCTATTGGATACTTTTATGTGTTTCCTTTTAGAAGTAACTGCATTTTATTGAAATCTTTCACCATGATGGATAACTCATAATTAATCATCAGGCTTACTTCCCAGGCGCACCCTTGCTTTACTCCATTATACTGCTGGCTCGTCCTCCTCTTCCTCTTCATCTTCCATCTTTTCTTCCCTGGCAGTGGTTCTGTTCCAGCACTGGGAGCAGAGAGCTTGGCATGTAGGCCCCTCAGTGGTAGCCTTCAGTTCTGCTCTGTGACCAGCTGTGGGAATTGTTCTGTGAGCCATATGCAGGCCTGCCAGTCTTCCCCATCACCCCCTCCCCATTCACATTCTTTGCTGCGAATGCTTCTCCAGTCAGGGTGAGCAAAAACTTACAGACTTAGACAGCGGACACGTCTAATGCCAGTTAATTCTGGAATGCAAACTTACAACCCACTGGGTTGGGAATCTGCCATTCCTCTAGAACCTTTGGGCTGCCCAGCACTAGATAGTCCATGGGAGCATACACCCATTGCCTGCTTCACTTCTACGCTTGTCAGACGAATGATTAATGTAAAACTTTATCTTTACAGCTTTCATTTTCCACATAGCCCCGCTTTTAAATATGGTTGCTTGTGATACCATGCAGCATAACATCAACCAAATTTGAATTTTGAACGCAATTATTTGATAGAATGTTATGAGGGATGGTGGTTCTAGATGTACTTGTTCCGGGTTTGATGGCTCTTCTTTCCTACCTTCTCACTGTTTGTAGGCAAATGCCACAAGGAGACTATGTCAAAAAGCCTGGGGAAGCTGACTCTTTCTATAGTGACATACCTCCTGGAGTCAGCTCAAACTATTCAGCATCTAGTTCTAAGAAAAGGTCTGCATTTATTTTTAACCTATTCTTTTACAAGCAACAAGCAGATTGAGTTAATTACATAGCAAATAGAGTAAAGCAAACATTATATGGAGCTTGAGCTTTCACCCATTTTAACCCAATTTCCCCCTGTGTGTTTGGGGTACTAATGCAAAAGCTGGTTTTGTGTCCAGTTCCAAATTAGATCCACTTTAACACGGGCACCGGAAAATCTGCACCTGGCTTGAGGGAAGGTGGAAGGCATATTGGAAGGGCCGGGGTTTTTATTTTATCGACCAGTTTTGCTTTCTAGAAGTAGCAACGTGATATACAAGCTGTGTTGAGATGAGACCCATGTATAGTAGCGGTATTCATAACATTGTTGCCTCAACAAAACTCCTCAGGCTTGTAGAGAGAAAGATTCAGGTATTTTTTGTAACCTTCCATCTTTTCTAAGATTCACTTCCCTCCTCTCAAATGACAACTGACATCTTCCAAGTCTCTTGAATTCCCTGCACAGTTTTTGAGGCTGAATTCTTGAGCCTGGGGTTAATTGAAAAGAAACTGGCTGAGTCCATTTTCTGGCAGTGCAGAGTACAGGCTGGAAAGACCTAACTAGTGGGTCGCTCAAACTGATTTGAAGTTCAAAGAGAAACTGAGGTAGGATGCTGAGAACCTAGGAAAAATGGTTAATGGTAAGAAAAAAACACACACACAATCTGAAGTGGAGCAACGAGCAGAGAAACAGTAAGTAATTGACAGCTACTAGGGTGTGATTTTCTCTAGTATTTATTTTCCTGCAATTTTTGTTTGGACTCACTCTCAGCATGCCCAGTCACTGTATCCACAAAACATATGCCAGGTTAGCTGATCAGTGTTCTGTGTTGCACCTCCATGGGCCAGCACTTTGCATTTTGCTGCTCCAGATCGATCCTACAAACCACGCATGAGTAAAGCAGATACCGCTGATTGGCTAAGGCCTGTACATTGATGAGGGTATCTAGGCTCGCGGCATAGGCCCTCACCTCATATGTTGAAAGTTTGTATCTAAATCTGCTGTTATCCATTCCTGAGGGAAAAAAAATGGACGTTTAGGAGGGACAATTGCACTCTAAAGGATTTAATGTGGAAAAATGTGCGACATACACAATTACCTCAGGAGTGCTGCTGTGCTTTTGTTCCTCCCTTGTACAGACCCTGAAATGATCATGAATGTAGGCCGACGTGGCCCTTAATAACAAAAACAAAATGAGCTCTTGTAAACAATAATACAGAGCACACAAGGGGAAATTGTGAATGTGCATAGCACTCCATGACTTTGCACACGTGCTCTCAGGTGACTTGTGCTTGTGAATCAGCTATAGTGTAATGAACTGCATGCAGCAAGGTAAGCGCACAACGGTCCTCACTCCAAAGGCTGCTCCTTCAGCTAAATCATGCAAGTTTGCTCATTTTAATTTTTGTGATAAAACAGATACAGCAACATCTCTGTCTTGGTACACTCCCTTGGGGAAGCCGGAGAACAATCTGGCATTTCATTGCAGGGTCAAAGTGAAGGATTACCTCAAATATACTTTTAACATTTCAGATCAAATGGACTCTCACATTCGTGGAGTGAACGGATTCCAGATGAAAAACATATTCCAGATGTCTGTGAAAATGGTAGACCACGCAGTAACTCCTGGCAGGGTGAGTGTTATTTATATGTATGTAATATAATGAAGAATGTGGAATAATAATATTCAAAGTGTAGGTCAATGTAGGAAAATGCAGGAGCCAATTTTGCACATGACAAGGTCCCACAGATACCATGGGTACCTGTTCTAGTGATGCTGGTTGAGAGATCAGTGTTAGCCTGGACATCAGGAAATCTCCTCTGTACTTCTCCTGATAGTGGGATTGTTTATTTCCACTTAAGAGTTTAAGTGGAAACTTATTTTAACATCTTATCTGAAAGAAAGGCTCTCAGAGAGCAGCACTCTTTCAGTCAACTTAGATTATGTACACCAATGCCTCTTGCTGTCAGTCATGTGTACTTGGAGACTAGTGCACCAGAAATTAGTTTGGAATCCTGCATGATATATACAAGTGTGGCATTAGCTGTGCCCACGTGAATAGCATTGCATCATCAGTGTTAAATGTAATCTGCCAGATGCACGACCTTAACCCATCACATCTAAATTTAGGACTGACAAGCAATGAAGAAATTAATTTGGATTAACTCTTGATTAATACTTAAATCTTAGTTAATCTTGGTTTTATCACATCTGCACCCATCTCATTCAAATGTGTTTACTTCCTGATGCAATTATTATGAATAAAGAAAGAGCTTGAATTCATGCAACACCTTTCATAACTTCAAGACATCCCAAAGTGCTTTGCACCCATGGAATGTGTGCGAGCCAAGATACAAGGGATATGCTTCTGTCCTTCTTCAAAATGAGATTTTTTTTACATTCACCTGAGAAGCAGCCAGGACCTTGGATTAATTTCTCATCTGCAAGTCAGTGCAGCATTCCTAGGTAATGTACTGAAGTGTGAATCCAGATAATATGTTTAAATCTCAGGGAGTGGATCTTAAAATCACAGTGTTGTGACTCAGAGTGATTTTGATTTGATTTGATTTGATTTATTATTGTCACATGTACAGTGAAAACTATTGTTTCTTGCATGCTATACAGACAAAGATATCATTCATAGAGAAGGAAATGAGAGCAGAATGTAGTGTTACAGTCATAGCTAAGGTGTAGAGAAAGATCAGCTTAGTGAGAGGTAGGTCCATTCAAAAGTCTGACAGCAGCAGGGAAGAAGCTGCTCTTGAGTTGGTTGGTACGTGACCTCAGCTTTTTCCCAACGGAAGAAGGTGGAAGAGAGAATGTCTGGGGGGGGGGATCCTTAATTATGCTGGCTGCTTTGCCAAGGCAGCGGGAAGTGTAGACAGAGTCAATGGATGGGAGGCTGGTTTGTGTGATGGATTGAGCTACATTCACGACCTTTTGGAGTTTCTTGCGGTCTTGGGCAGAGCAGGAGCCTTACCAAGCTGTGATACAACCAGAAAGAATGCTTTCTATGGTGCATCTGTAAAAGTTGGTGAGAGTCATAGCTGACATGCCAAAAAAAGAGTGCTACCTCTGACCCAAGGCTCATGCATAATGCGTGGCTGCGCAGTCATGATGGTATCCTCAAATATGAGGGAAACTGGAGAGCATAGGCTATGCACCCAAGGAAAGTCTTTTGGTATTATTCAAACTAACAGAAGATGTGGAGTTCCTATTCACAGATTAGGTAGAGCAGAGACGTTGAAGAACAAATATCACTGTGAGCTACCCTTTATAAAACATTTTCTTTTAGATAATCACATACAATTTAGTTGATTGACTCAATATGCAGAACTGGAAAGAATGCTGGAGTATGTTGCTATAGGAGAACCATTTCCAGACTGTAGCTAAGTGGCCCTCTTTCAGATTGGAAGCAAAATACTGACTTGTGGAGAAGGATAGCAGTGGTCGTGGTGATCTGCCTATGGACAACTCCCCTACTCATTTTTCTGCATCTCACGATCTTATACTTTCCTCTTCAATTGCTCATAGGAACTTTTCAATTTCAAGTTGTCTAATGTCATCATTCTCTTTCTCCCTCTTGATCTACATCCCTCTAATTTTCCTTCAGTTACCTTATTCAGCAAGTTCTCATACCTTATGGCCAATCTAACCTTGTTAGCTATTCTTGATGATATTCACTAACACCATTTCCACCAGCAGGAACTTCTTCATTGCTGCTGTGTTCTTTCCTTGGAGGGAAACTTACCTCTTTTAGATCCTTTCTGATGGATCCTACCTCTGTCACCATGATATATTCCAATGCCACTGAAGGAAACTGCTTAGCCACCATGAATCAGTCTTGTATAACTTACAAAGACGTCTTTATCAATAATCCTCAACTATGTACATACAGTGGATATAGAGAGCACTCTAAACTAGGTCCTTACACATTGCTACTCATCGCTAGACTGGCTGTAACTCTAGGTCATGTGCTTTCTTACATCACTGTATGGATAATACAGTACTCAATCTCACATTAACCCTTTAGGTACCAGATCCTTTTACTACACTGACTTCCTCCATCCTTCATAATTTTCTCGCCTTTAGATATCTGCTTTTCTTAAGGTCCACATTTCAGTACTGTGCAAGACAGTAGAAATCACAGTCTTGATAAATATTTTCCTAAGTTCTCTACTTACTCATATGCTGAGCAAGTCTTTATATTTGAAAAATACATTATCTTCCATTGCTATTTTCGCCCTGATTTCTTATGGCAGTAACCATCTTCTGACAAGATGCATCCCAGGTACTTAAATTGTGATAGCTGTTCCAACTGTTAATCATTTACCTTGATCTCTGATTTGCCACCATTAATTTTTTCCAATCTTCATAACTTCTATCTTTTAATTTTCATTCTGTAGGCTTTTGCCACTTCATTCATTCTATCCATTAGTGTCTGTATTAGCACAAGGGGCCTGGTCATCTGCAAATCTCACTACCTTCACCAACTGACCTCCTACTTTAATAACACCTTTCTGCATTTCAGATAGTGCTTTTATCGTGACTTCTGGTTAAATGTTAAAGAGCAATGGTGATAGTAGATGATCTAGTCTAACCACATGCCTAAATACGCCAGATTCAGTTCTGAAAGGTGGAAGAACAGCTAACAATTTGAAGCCCTAAGTACGTAGAAGCACATTATATTCAAAATAGTACAACAACAAATGAAAGGTATTTCTTTCCATGTTTATGCATGGGATCAAGGGATATGGGGGCATGGGGAGGATCAGGATATTGAATTTGATGATCAGCCAGGATCAAAATGAATGGCGGAGCAGGCTCAAAGGGACGAATGGCCAACTCCTGCTTCTAGTTTCTATGTTTCTCTGTTCAATCATTCTTGATCATTGGATTGTTTTAGAATTGTGCCGATTATGTAATTCATGTTTATAACATCTCTGACTTTTCCTGATTTATTTTCTTCAGGGAATTTAGGAGCCAACCGAAAGAAAAATAAAGGAAGGAAATTTAGACCACGTTCTAATTCTACAGAGTGAGTACAGAACTTAATGTGTATGTGCGTAAATTATGTAACCATTGCATTAACCCTCACTGATTAAGTAACTTCAGCAGGTGGATTTTCACACATTGAACTTTTAACTATTTGCATTTGCCATTTTTTTCCAACTGAAATGCAACAGAAGGAGGAATTAAGATTGTCCATTTGAAGGATTAGATAATTAGCGTACAGTTTATAAATATATCACTTTCATTCAAATTAAAATTCATTTTGTTAGTATGATATTGCTACAGTTTGTAGTTTGATTTTTAAAAAATCCTCTTGGAATTTACTTGGACTAGCCTTCTACAATTCTCTCTGAATATTCTCTGTACACATTCTGGAACTGTAATCAACAAAAAAATGTTCTTTGACTTTAGATCTTCTCCACATGTTATAGTTCAAATCCTAAACTTTATAACGCCGTGTGTGTGGGTGTTTGTTTGTGTTTGTGCGTGTGAGTCTGTGTGTTTGTGTGTGTGAGTGTGTATGTCCCTTTAAATTGCAAGTTTGACATCTGAAACTTCAAAACATCCACATGACTATCTTTCTCTACCTGCACCATGTTTGGAAATTTCACTTCCTGTTTGTTCTTCCTGAATATTGATACTCTTATTGGAATCACTCAGCCATTGATCATGCTGTTGACCAGAGCATTTGTAAGGTTAACTGTGTATTTGTGGAGGGAGAAACAGAATTGGCAGTTTAGCTCAATGACATATCTAAATTTATTTCTGATTTCCAACATCCGCAGTGTTTTCCTTTTCTAGATGTAGGTTAGTTCTATGATTAGGAAAATAAAAAGTTAAATCTGAACTGTAAATCAGATAGTAGTTGAAGGGAGCATTCTAAAGAATTCAAACTCTCTATGGAGGGGGGATGATGTTGGATTCCATTCGGAATAGGATTTTTCAAGAAGACACTCATAACTATTGTGGCTGCTAAGTTCTCAACTATTGTTTTTTAAAAGAAATCTGTGCTTGTGAAGCACTGCAACAGTGAATAGAAGAATACAATACATTTATTATTGGGAGATGGCACAATTACTCCCATCTGCGAACCATGACTCCAATAAATGGGACTATAGCTTTAACTTAAATAATTAGCTTAACAAACAAGAGCACATCAAATTGTACTTACATTTTTAAGTGAAACTGTAACATTTTCACACCCTGTGAAAATCATCCTTCTAGTTTTGTGAATTATAAGGATGGGGTCTTCTAGGTTTTGAGCATTAGAGTAGTCATTCCAATCAAGTTTGAGAGAGTAACCAATCCAGTACTCTTCATACTGTTACCAAAGGTTTGGGCACATGATTCAATCAGTGAGCTGCAGAGGGTGTCATGATGTGGAGATGCCGGCGTTGGACTGGGGTAAACACAGTAAGAGTTTTAACAACACCAGGTTAAAGTCCAACAGGTTTATTTGGTAGCAAACAGCATTAGCTTTCGGAGCGCTGCTCCTTCGTCAGATGGAGTGGAAATTTGCTCTCAAACAGGGCGCAGAGACACAAAATCAAGTTACAGACTACTGATTAGAATGCAAATCTCTACAGCCAACCAGTTCTTAAAGATACAGACAATGTGAGTGGAGGAGGGAGCATTAAGCACAGGTTAAAGAGATGTGTATTGTCTCCAGAACAGTCTTGCCTGGTGATCTTTCCTGTGGGGGAGCACTTCAGCAGTCACGGGCATTCAGCCTCTGATCTTTGGGTAAGCGTTCTCCAAGGCGGCCTTCACGACACACGACAGCGCAAAGTCGCTGAGCAGAAACTGATAGCCAAGTTCCGCACACATGAGGACAGCCTAAACCGAGATGTTGGCTTTATGTCACACTATCAGTAACCCCCACAGCTTGCCCCCTGGACTTGCTGGCTGTCCTGTCTGGAGACAATGCACATCTCTTTAAACTGTGCTTAATGCTCCCTCCTCCACTCACATTGTCTGTATCTTTAAGAACTGGTTGGCTGTAGAGATTTGCATTCTAATCAGTATTCTGTAACTTGATTTTGTGTCTCTGCGCCCTGTTTGAGAGCAAATTTCCACTCCATCTGACGAAGGAGCAGCGCTCCGAAAGCTAATGGTATTTGCTACCAAATAAACCTGAGGGTGTCATGCACAGGGTGTCAGTCTGAATGAGTGGTGTTAAGTACAACAATTGTGTTCAGTGGCAGATTGGCAACTCTAGCAGACACCCTATTTGAGGAAAGAGCACATGCAAGTCTAATTGGAATGGATGCAGCTCTTCTGTGTAATACAGCAGATTACAATTGGGATTCTATATACAAGTTTTCTTTGAAGGGATTGCAACCTGTTACTTAACATGTAAGCAAGGTTGATCCCTACTGCTTAGTGTTATGGGCCAATAACAATTCAGTTCCATTACAATATAATGCAGAGATTAATGCTTATATATAGTTTGGTGCGAGGTTATATCATGACAGTTGCCCTTTATGGTTTGCTTTGTTCAACAAGAAAGCTGTCACTGCTGCTCCTTCACTTCCAAACCCCCTTTCGGAATAACTTTACAGTTTATGACTACACAATGTATGAAAATGTTTTGAGGCCCAATGGGCTAAGTTTTGATCTAGTTTATAATCTGGACAGTTTTCATGAACACAGGTTTATTTCAATTAATTCTGGTGTAAATCAATGAGCAGTAGATCACTTATATGTGCTGGGTAGATTCATGACAGTCATGAGGTTACATTGGGACTTGGTCCATGATGTGTGGAGAAGATTCTCATTTGGAGACACATTTTCAAGAAGTAATTGATCTTTCAAATCTAACCAAACTTTTTGAGTCCTTCAGATCTTCATTAATTGATTAAATAATCCTTTCAAAGTTGAAAGAAAATGAATATTTTAAAAATTCTAGTAGGAGAGACGTGTATTTGAAATAAATTGTTTTATCAGTTGTGGGTGTTAACTTCACACACTGCCTCAAAATAAGAAGTTTTGCTAAATCTCAGTTATCATTTATAATGGTGTATTTTGTAATACTGCTTATTTTTGATATAGTTTTGTAGTATAAGTAGTGGTGCCACAATTATGTACGTAAGCGGCCATTGAGTGATAAGTTACATCACAATTGCTTTCATCTGAACTGCTTTTCTCAGCATGATGTTGAAACATCTAACTGGATTACAAATTAGCTTGTTGTTAGTTAACGCTATGTTGTATTGATTCCATGTTTTATATGTATATTGGAAATGACTACAAAAGGCACATGGTTTAAAACGCAGCGGCCAAGAAATTTGTGCACCTGTTTTTGGAATCGGCATTGTTTAAGATGACCCTGTCTGAAACTGCTGGCACGAGACCCATTGCTGATGCAAACTAGGAACCTAACACTTGTTTCAGGGCTTTTTTGTGAAAGTGTTTCTCTGTCATTAACTATTTGTCACTTTTATCAAGCATCCTGTGGTCTTGTTCTTCAGGCGTACAACACCCAACTCATCATTTTGTAAAGAGATCACTGGAGGCTACTATCCACAAGTTACCTTAAAAGTTTTTTTAATCTACCTGAATGAGGAATTAGATGGAGCAAACATTGTTTGCCCTCCTCCCTATTGTTTGTTTTCCCCAATTCTGCTGCACAGATCATAGGGCCCCAGCCAGCATCCCAATTCGCCATGATCCTGCCTGTTTGAATGTGCAGCATGCACTACACCTGGACCGCGCCCCACTATCAGCACAATCCAACTTTTGGCCCAGTGGCTTATTTTAAAAGCACATTTATGGATAAGTAAGTTACACTTTTCCTATAACCAGCAGCTTTTATTATTTCAGCAAAGTCATTACATGGCTCTTGACGCCAGAACTGTTTGCCTTTGACATGCTATTTTCCAGCAGGACAATATTTAGCATTATGGAATTATGCGCATGAGTTTCACACATAGGAGCATAGGACTTAGGAGCAGGAATAGGCCATTCAGCCCTTCAAGTCTGTTATTTCATTCATTAAGATCATGGCTGATCTGGTTCTAGTCTAGCATCTCCACTTTTTTGTCTGTCCCCCATAACATTGCCTCACTTGTCTATTAGAAAACTATTTAACTCAGTCTTGAATTAATCCTGTGACCCAACCTCCGCTGCTTTCTGGAAAATCCCACAGACTAATGACCCTCTGAGAGAAAATAAATTCTCCCCATCTCTGTCTTAAAAGGAAAACATGTTATGTTTAACTGTATCCCTTAATTCTTGTCTTCCCCACACAAGGAAACATCCTCCTATTATCCATCCTATTACGTATCTTGAAAATATTATATGTTTCAAGAAACCAACGCCCCCCCCCCACCTCCCCCAATTCTTCTAAACTCCGAGGGTATAGGCCCAAACCGTTCAACCTTTTTTCATAATACTTGCCCTGCATCCCAGAAATGAGTCAAGTGAACCTTCCCTGAATCACTTCCAACACAACTATATCCTCTTTCAAATAAGGAGACTAAACTATACACTATAGATGTGGTCTCACCAAGGTCTTACACTGTTGCAGTAAAATTTTCCTTCTTTTATATCCCATGCCCCTTGCAATAAACACCAACATTCTATTTGTCTTCCTAATCACTTGCTGTACCTGCATACTAACATTTTATCTTTTGTGAATCATATATAATGTATATGACTCATATACATTGTGACGGTAATGCTACATCATGAAGTAATCCTGGTTAAATAGGAGCAACCAGTAATTCCATAAATTGTAAATATCTTAACAGCAATTAGAACAACTGTTATTAACATAGTGCCTTTAATGTTATAAAATGTACAAAGGTGCTTTCCAGGAGTGCCTGAGCTACATGAGGAGATATTAATGCCGATGACCAACAGAGATAGGTTTTAAGGAGTGTCTTAAAGGAGGAAAGAGCTATAGAGAGTGGGATTTTACGGCCTCGCTCATCCCGAAACCATAAAATCCACCCCCACCCGAGGTCAACGGACCTGTCCATAGTCTGCCCCTCGCCCGCTCCAATTCCTGTGGTGGGCGGGACAATAAAATGCGGCCCAGTCAGAGATATTTAGGGTGGAAATTCTAGAGCTTAGGGCCTTGGCAGCCGAAGGCAGACCCACCAATGGTAGAGCAATTAAAATTGGGGATGCTCTAGAGGCCAGAATTAGCAGAGTGCAGACATGAAGGAGGATTGTGGCGATAGAGGAGATCTCAGAGATAGGGAGGGCTGAGTCATGGAGGAATACGAAAACAAGGATGAAGATTTTTAAATTGAGGCATTGCTTAACCAGGAGATAACGTACATCAGTTCACATGGTGTGTGGAATGAATGGAGGTTGGTGCAAGTAAGGACATTAACAGAGGAGTCAGGATGACCTCAAGTTTATGGAGGGTGGAATGTAGGAGATTGGTCAGGAGTACATTGGAATAGTTAAGTGTTGAGTTAACAATGGCACAAATGAAGATTTCAGCAGGAGATGAACACAGGCAAGGTGCATTCAGGTGATGTTGCAAATTTGGAAATAGATAGCCTTAGTGATTGCCTGGATATGTGGTCAGTAGCTCATCTCAAGGTCAGATATGGCATCAAGGTTGTGAGTAGTCTGGTTTAACCTAAGTTGCTAGGGCAATGGAGTTGTGGTGTGGAGTGAAGAAAATGGCTTGAGGAAATTTTTGCTCATCCAATATTAGATGTCCATCAAGCATTTTGATTTTTAAAGACAGTGCACAGGTGAGCTGTTAGTGAGGTAGAGCTGGTGTAATCAGCATGTGATGATGTCACTGAGGGGCAGTACGTGGATGCAAAATAGGAGGGAGCCAAGGAGAAATCCGAGGAGGAGATGAGTGAGGGAATAGAAAGAGCAGCCAATGTAGGTGGTTCTCTGATTTTGATTAGAAAGCTAAGCAGGTGGGTGCAGTCCCACCCAGCTGAATGACAATGGAGAGGCATTGGAGGTGTGATAAACCCTGACAAAGGTTGCAGATAGGCCGAGAAGATAGAGGAGGGATAGCTCACTTCAGTGACACCATAGAAGATGTCATTTTGTGACTTTAATTAGAGCTCTTTTGGTACCGTGATAATGGCGAAAACCTGATTGGAGGGACCATGTCCAATAGTGCATTTCATGAAATGTACACTTTCTAGCCCCAAAATGTAATGTGTTCACACAGCGTGTGAATTTTGTTGCCACTGTGCAAATGGACTGACCCTGTGAAGCTGGCAAACACTGAAAGACTACTCATTCCATTTTTATTTATAAAGCCAGAGGATTGTGCTCCAGTCTTTAACTTAGATTATCCCAGTTTAAAGAGATAGCCTAGGTGTGATAATCAGTTTCCAAGGGAAATAAAGTGATATAGTTAATATTCCAATTCTTTGCTGTTTTGATGAACTGTCCCTAATTTATTGTTCTATAGTATTCCTGTGAAACAGTAGAAGACTGCCTCTTTTGCTGCACAGTTCTCCTTAATCATTTTCTCTCATTAAAGCGATTAAAAGCAGTGCAGTATTTCACAAGTGAAAGTAAAGTTTGATGTAAGCTGTTCTGTTTTACACTATTGTGTATAATGTGTAACATGCCACAATTCATTTTATTATTTAAGACGAATTTAAGTTAAAATGGGCAGAAAATAGCCCAGGATTGTTGTGAGGTGAACTGTACATGGCTTGATGTAGCTTGGATTGTGTCATTTGTCTACATTGCAGTTTTCTGGGAAGATCCATAGTGATGTATGTGGCACATTCACTTGCATTTTGGTGAAGAAAGAAGCTCTTTGCTAAGCTTTGCTATGATCTCAGATCTCTTTTCTTCTTCTTCCATTTTCTTTGTGCCCACCAATGCTTTCTGCAGGTATTTAAACCCATGGTACAAAAGAGAATATAATGTAGCTAAGTGGGTAGAAGATGTGAATAAAAACACTGAAGGACCGTACTTTAGGTATTTCTAAAATCATTGTATTTTTTACAAAATTTATTTATTGCCAGAGCTGTTGCAGCACATTGTGACTGAACCTGCTGCCTTGTATTACAATACAAGCTACTGCAGGTGGAAGTGGCCCCTGTTCATTTGCTGTACCTGATGACTGTCCAGGCTTCATGTGCAACTGCAGCTCCTATTTGCATCTAGTGCTGAGGTCCCCTGTACAAAACTACTGTAGTGCATGTTTCCTCCAACACCACCATTGTTAGCTTGTTTTTCCATTCCCCAACAAAAAAAAGACTCAACACATGATTGCCACTCACAAAAAAGTGGTGTTTCGAACTGATCATAGAGCACTTTAGTATCCACATTGTTCTACCCACTGCTCTGATAAATGTCATTTTCACTGTACACAATATCCTGTTAAGACAATTACATCTGCAATAAAATTCTGCTCTTATGCTGCAATGATGTGCATAATGTGCCATCAGGCAATGCAACAGGAACATGGGTGAAGGGTGAGTGCAAAACTCTATTTACCAAACTCTAGTGGCTTTACATATTTTCACTGCAGATTTTTAAACAAACATCCTTGACTTCAAACTGACGGTGAAATTATGCAAATACTAGCTACCTGCTGAGCTTGTTTTGGATCACTCTACTCTTCAGCTGACTTCTTGTATATGCATTCAGTTTATTGTTAGTAACAATTATTTTAATTAAGGATTCATGTTTCTCCATGTTAATGCCATAGAACAATTCTGTTCCTTTCTTTGTGTTTCGTAGTCTCATTGCTAGCCTGTAAAATCTTTGGATTGTGTCACATAGAAAAGCATCCCTTGGACCGCATCTAATGCTTCTGTGTTACGCTACATACAGCACAGATTAAAGTGGGAGCACTTGGCTGGAGAAACATTTTGATTGCGAATTTCATTTGTACGTTTCTCAGTTCTTGCTGAGAGAGAATATGCAGAGCGTTAATGCAACAGCCCCAAAGGCTTGTTAGATCCTCAGTACACACGAGGGTAGTGGTGGAATAAACCTTGAATTAATATTCCAGAGTTTTTTTATCCCGCATTGATAAAAGGGTGATACCATCACCACAAACCCTATTCACTCAGTTAAAAAGATGGAAGTTAATTATGCACATTAATGCAGACAGCAACAGAACGTATCCCCTATTATTTTTTTTAAGTACATTGTTCAGAATTTGTTGAGAATGAAGATAGATTTGTAAAGTCAATTTACATTAACAATTTTTAAGCCAGGTTAGGTGGAAACCAGACAATGCCATTGGGAATTTGCAAAACCTCATTTTAAGTCTGTTTAATATTAGCAGAACACTAATTAGAAAAGCTGTAAGTTCTTTACCGTCAGAATTTGATTCATATTCATTTGTATTTTTTTCCTATTCATTGATGAGATGGCCAGGCCAGCATTTATTGCCCTTCCCTAATTGCCCTTCAAAGGGCATCTAAGAGTCAGCCACCTTGCTGGAGATCTGGAGTCACATGTAGACCAGCAGATTTCTTTTCCTACAGGGGATTAGTGAATCAGATGGGTTTTTACGACAATCAACAATGGTGGGACTCAAACCCTGTCCTCAAAGGAGTATCTCAGACTTCTGAATTACTGGTCTTGTGATAATGCCACTCTGCCACTGCCTCCCCTTAAAAGCCTGTGGAGCTCAGTAAATTTGATCATAAAGAAGGAATTGGGCAGTCAGGACCAAATAATAGAGGCCAGAAGTGAAGGAAAAGTGATGATGCTTTAATCAAACCATTATGTCAAAGAATAATGTATGGTTCTAATTTCATGCTATTCTATACCGAACAAAGAAATAGCAAAACTGTGGAACAAGCAGTGACCTTATATTTCAGCTGAATGCTCTGCATGGCACATGTTCCTTCTGATTACCCTTATTTAGCACAGGCTGCTTTAGGCCCATTCAACCTCAATTTTGCAGGACTATTTTTGCTCAGCTGTGGAAAAGAGACTGCAAAATGTTGCTATGACACCCTCAGTTGAAGAAAGTAAAGATCTCTTGAGTAAACAATGGGCAGCGTTCCCACTGTAATACTGAAAGAAATGTTGACTGAACCCATTTATACTATCATGAGCCACTAATTTATTTACAACAAAATATTAACAGACCACAAGTCCTAAGTAGGACTGGATGGAGTAACTTGGTTACTTTGGCTGCTAAATGAGCATTGACTTACTGACCCAATTTTCCATTTCTTAGGTCCATGCATACAAATTAACCATATATCATGTGTAAACGGCGAGGCAGTGTTGTAGTTGTAATGTTACTGGACTAGTAATCCAGAGACTCAGGCTAATGTGCTGAGGACATGGTTCAAATTCCATTGTGGCAATCGATGGAATTTAAGTTCAACAAATGAATCTAGAAGTAAAAGCTAATGATGACCATGAAACCATTGTTGAATGTTGTGAAAAGCCATTTGTTTCAC
The DNA here is from genome assembly GCF_964213995.1 of Mustelus asterias. Classification (NCBI taxonomy): domain Eukaryota; kingdom Metazoa; phylum Chordata; class Chondrichthyes; order Carcharhiniformes; family Triakidae; genus Mustelus; species Mustelus asterias. The sequence continues at coordinate 50,006,275 of NC_135802.1, read as the reverse complement.
TAATGTCTTTGAAGGAAGGAAATCTACCACCCTTACCTTTTCTGGCCCACATTGCTGAATCCCCACTATGGGGGTTACCATTGACCTGAGACTGAACTGGACCAGCCACATAAAAACTGGCTATAAGTTCCGTAAGTCAGAGACTGGGAATTCTATGTCGAGTAACTAACCTCCTGACTCCCCAAAACATGTCCACCATCAAGTCAGAAGTGTGATGTAGTACTCTCCACCTGCCTGGATGAATGCTGCTCCAACAACACTCAAGAAGCTCGACTCCATCCTGAACAAAGCAGCCCACTTGATTGGCACTCCATCCACCATCTTCAACACCCACTCCCTTCACCATCAGCACACAGTGGCAACAGTGTGTACCATCTACATGATGCATTACAGCAACTCACCAAGTCTACTTTGGCAGCACCTTCCAAACCCACAATCTCTACCACCTAGAAGGACCAGGGGAGCAGATGCATGGGAACATCACCACCTGCGAGTTCCCCTCCAAGTTACACACCATCCAGACATGGAACTATATCGCAATTCCTTCTCTGTGAGTGGGTCAAAATCCTGGAACTCCTTTCCTAGCAGCATTGCGGGTATACCAACATCACATGAATTGCAGTAGTTCCATAAGGCAGATCACCACCACCTTCTCAAGGGCAATTAGGGATAGACAACAAATGCTGGTCTCGCCAGGGTTGCCCACATCCTTTGAATGAATGAACTTTGAAAACACACAAACTTTTATGATGGGAACACATACACATAGAATTAATATAGAATCATCAGTTGATAACTACAACTGTAGATACTTACTCAGATTACAAATCAACATTTGGCTGTCCATAGTCGGGACTTTCAATAGAATATTACTGGAGAGCTAGCAGATTGTTAATGTGCTTAAACTGCCAACTGGCAGTAGTGAGTTTCAGTATTAGACATCACTTATGAATACTTTCAAAGCTACCTGAAAAATACAAGAAAGGATAGAATGAAAAATGGTAATTTTGTCCAGTAGCTATGACTCTTCCAACTGATCACATACACTTTGCATTCTTGTAATTTTATTTATGGTTATGAGTTAGGAGAGTAAAGTAAATATGGGTTACATCTTCAACAATAGGAAAAGTGGAATTATGCATTTTAGTTTCTCTTATTGAGTCCAAGTTTGGAATTGAAAGGAAAACCTCTATTGAACTAAAATTCCAGTTTTAAAAAAATTGCTATCGAGTTAAAGATGGACCATTTTAAGCTCTGTAATAGCTACGGTTGTTAGCTCCATTACACTTGAATATTAATGCCATATTAATAAATAAGTCAAATTAATCTCACATATCAGAAAGTTGGTTTCACAACTAGAAACTTACAAATCGCTTAGCTATGTACTTTCTCGCCATGTGCTGCGTGTTAGATATTGAACTGTGTGGATCCTGATACAGTGATGCATGTACTGTAACACACTGCTGATTGTGAGTCTGTGGATCATCACTAGCTGTCATGTGGAATGGCTGCCTAGTAACCCCGCTTCTACCCCAACCATTCACTACTTTACATTGAGGCCTGCTGTTACTTTCTTCACTGTAAAGAGTGCAAAGCTGACAGGACCATGTACATTTAAAAAAATCTCTTTAGTTAATTATACAGTAATTTGGGAAATAGTATTGTCAAATATTTATTATTTAAATATGACAGAAACCGCACAGTACTGTCTACAGCTAAATCAAATTATTTTACTGTATGTCTAAAATGAAAACTGTTGCCTCCAACGTACTAAACTTGACTCCAGATATATTCCAGTGGCAAGAAAGTATATTTCTAACACTAGTTCTTTTTACAGATGGAAAGCTCTACAAGCCCATATTTAGTAGCTTGTAGCAGCTATAACTGACCACAGAGACCTGTGTAAACATTAACAGTTATGGTTGGTGTGACCCCTGTTCCCTCACCAGGTTGTAGTCCAATGCCTTTGGTCCTTGCAGTGCTTAAAGGTTCCTGCAACTTTTACTCATTGCTGTGTTGAATCAATACAATTAAAAGCTAGTTACACCAATGACTGGGGTGGCAGAATGACGGCAGCATCTCACTGCTATCCCCTGGCGACACATAGTTGACATTATGGGCTGGCTGACTGTGCCACTCCAATGCAGCTTGTACAGGATCATGCTGCATGTGGAACTACAACCAAACACTGAGGAGCCAAAGACAAAAATGTACTTGTTCATTTTTGACATTTCAGTTATGTGGTTGTCCTTGGGCATAGCCATGCCAACACTGCGCTATCCCCTGTGTGACATAGAAACATAGAACATTTATGGCGCAGAAGGAGGCCAATCTTGGTTAGGGAAGTTGCTGCCAGGCTGCAGTGGAGGAGCAGGAACACAGAACCTGAAGACTCATCACAGAAAACAGTGATCTGTCCAAAGAAATAATTTATCTTGGTTCTTAAGTAAAACATTTTCAATTTTTTAAAAAATTGAAATATAATTTTGTGGTGTTTGTGTTATTACCTTTGTAGCATTCATGCTTGCGGAGAGATGATTCCTTTTCATGACCAGCATCCTACTTAGTTGCCATATCACATCAACCAAGTTCAGTACAAGATTTGTACAGCCTGAGGTATCCATGTGATTGCTCAAGAGATGCAGGAGAAGCAGGGCCCATTTAATAAATATCATTTTAGTTTACCCAGAAGACTGCACCAGAAGGATAACATTTCACCTGCTGCTCCAAGGATGAAGCGAAAGCCTGGTGTTGAGGGCTAATAGCATAACAACAAAGCAAAATCCTTGAAATTATTCCGTCCCATCAGCTGAATCATCCACAAAATGCTAACTCATTTCAACTCAGAGTCTTGGTTGTAAAGTGACCTTAAATTCATATTTAAGGAGACAGTATTCCTTACAAAAGGTTGGTTCATTAAGGCAGCAATCAGAGCATTTTAGTGCCATTTATAAACTAATGAGTTCAAATCCCAGAGTTGTCCATCACTGGGACAGTAGGAGGAATTTTATCTGCTTACAGCTGCTCGGCTCGATGCAGCAGAGGCAAGACAAGACGTCCCATCTCCGAGAGGTGAGAAATGTGCTTTTATCTTCCCCCACTTATAGATCCAATACAGAAACTTGCAGCTCTTAAAAAAGCTCTTGGCATGTATATTCATTGGCCGCCCCTCACTGGCCCTAGGCCATGAATTTTCAACCAGATATTGTGGGACTACAGTTTCAGATAGGTATCACAGCATCCCTTTCCTGAATTCAATGATCCAGTAACATGTCCATTTTCTGGGGCCAGCCAGCAAATTAGCAGATTTATTGAAGTCACTTTCACAACTTGCAGTGGAGGAATTTGATCTCCTTGGGTCTAATTTTTTTAACCCCTGCCTGCCCAGCAAGCTACCTTAAAAATGCAGATGTGGCTCCAATGACATAATCGAGCTACAAAAGCACGGTGGCACAGTGGTTAGCACTGCTGCCTCACAGCGCTAGGGACCTGGGTTCGATTCCCTGCTTGGGTCACTGTCTGTGTGGAGTTTGCACATTCTCCCCATCTCTGTGTGGGTTTCCTCCCACAGTCCAAAAATGTGTGGGTTAGGTGGAATGGCCATGCTAAATTGCCCCTTAGTGTCAGGGGGACTAGCTAGGGTAAATGCATGGGGTTGTGGGGATAGGGCCTGGGTGGGATTGTGGTTGGTGCAGACTTGATGGACCAAATGGCCTTCTTCGGCACTGTAAGGATTCTAATTACCTGAGGCCTACATAATAAGGCCACCAAGTCATCCCCATTAGCCCAACCTGCAGACCGAGTACCAGGAACTATTTCCTTTTGTCCCCCTGCGAGGCAGAATCCCCCACCTTGCTGGCCAACCAATTAACCAGCTGCTTCAACCCTCCTTCCATCCCCATTCATCTACACAACTCCTGCTGGGAGTTTAAAATGCACATTGCAACCTCTTTGTTAATCGGCTACCAGCACCATTTCTATGCACACTACTAGAGCCGTGTGTAATCCTGGCTTGTTATTTGGAGACTGGTTCTGCTCATCACCCTCTGTGGAGAAAATAAGAGGGGGGGAACATTATATTTCATTGTTAATTTTTTAAAAAATCAATATAGTTTACAGTAACTGATTAAAATTCATAATTCCTCAGAAAATAAAGTAGATTTTAATCTCCTCTTCCTGGGTGGAGTAGATTGTCTGTCCCTTGTTAAATCCACCCCACTTCGAATGCACTGATTTTGCTAGTGAAAATTCACAAATCTCATATTATTTCCACCTTGCTAATCTTCTAAATTCCATTTCTTGAAAGGAAGGCAGGCAGTAAACATTGGTCCCATGCTTCTGTCAGCGACTCCTCGCCTATCTCCTGGGAAGTCAGTGGGTAGAATTCTAACTGCCAAGGGAAGTCAGGCTTGGATACGGGGTTTTATCCCTGAAAAGCGGTTTCAGGATCAGCGATGGGACATGATCCCACCCACGTCTGGGCTTGACCTGGGTGGGTTTGCAGGTTTAGCAAGGAAACCCTGTGCAGTTGTTGGGGAAACTCATCATGATCTGCAGCAGGTAATTAACTTTCAATTTAACTCAGTGTTCTGGCATTAACAGCCATCACACTGGTTTCCCAAGCTCTCTGCATCTTGCCAGGGTCAACGTGGCAAGGACACAGCGAAGTGCACTTGTTTAGTGAAGGTGACAGGCTGAAAAACCTTCAAACAGTGAAACTTTATAACTGCTGCCATACCTTAGGTCAGAGACGAGCACACACAGCACTTTATCTGAGGGAGTATTTTCACTGCCCGACTGGCGATTTCCAACATCCTGAAAGTCAATTCGCCTGACTTGGACTTGCTTAGCTTGATCTACACTTGTCTGTTGTCATCATTGTGGTATAGGAGCCATTTATGCAGCTCCACTGTACACCTCTGATGCATAATGAGAGGAGTAGCAACATCAAGAACAGCAACAGGAGCAACAGGAACTGCCAACTCTTTACCAACCTTCCCACTGCATGCAGATCAGCTTTGTTAAGATTCTGCTCAGTGGATCCATGAGAGTATCCTGGAGATGACCATATGTCTCTCTTTCTTACACTCCTCCTCTCTCCCCACTCCATCACTTCACCGAAGATGTGCCTATTCTACTCTTGGCATATCCCCCAAACTGCACTCACCTTATGCAGCAGCACACTGCTGTTCAATAGTGTTCCATAAAATGGACACATAGAAAAACAGCAGCTTTCAATGGGTTGCACCATTCAGTGCACCATAAACAGCAGCCTCCATTTATAAAGCACTTTCCATGTAGAAAATGTCTCAAAATGCTTCACAAAGATTAATGGAAAAAAATTGCCAAAGCAGAGGCAAGGAATGTAATATTGAGAAGGGTGATCAAAAACTTGATCAAAGAGGGTTGAATTCAAAGAGATATTAAAACAGCAAAAGAGTGAAGAGTGGTTAAGGGGGGAATTCCAGAGTATGCAACTCAAAGCATAGCCACAAAAGGACTGGGGGAGCTCAGCATCATTATAAATGTGATTGATGTTAAAAATTAAATAGTTTAATTTTTTTGAAACAACATTTGAAGAAAGCCTGGGCTAATAAAGAGGCATACTGTCTTGCTATTTGTAATTTTCACACCATTTCCAAATTTTCTTCATCAGCTACTTCCAGGTGAAGTAATAGCTGTCAAGTAATTTAATACTAAGCATAATGCTACCAGTGCTGCTTATTTTGATTTTTGTTGGATACTTTTATGCATTCATAAATTTCATTTGCAATTCAAGCTTTTCTTTTGCATCAGTTCCTTTGTCTTGTCTTGAACCCATGCCTGCAGTGGTTGTGTCTGCAACGTTTGATGCTTGCTTGATTCACTTACCCATAGACGGAACTTCTTGTTTTCAGCCTCACCTTCTGAGTAACACAGGTTGGTCTTTGCCAGTTGCATGTAAGCAAAATGATCTTGAATTTTTCCTTCCTTGCATTATCTAATATGAATGTCAAATGTTTAGCAATCAGCCATAAGTATGCTGTACCAGCCTGGTCTTGAATGGTTTAACACAACAGTTTTTCCTTTCTCTAGTATCCTGTGCCACAAAACATTCCTTGATTACAAGCAGTTTATGTCCAAGCTGATTTGGCTGTGCATCACCACCAGATATGGGGGAGTGTTGCTGGTTTGACTTCCCCTTGCTGCAGGGAAGCATCTCGTCTCCACTTGGTAATTTCCTGACAGACCAACCAAGGTCAGCAACCTATACCCTTCCACATCATTGTACAGTGCCAATGCATATGATAACAAAATGCATTGTCAACAGGCTGTCTTGGGATTCCACCCTTTTGATCACATAATCATTCCCTAATTGTCACAAAAATCAAGAGGGAAAAAGTGTCCCCTTGGATAACTATAACTAAACCATACCAGCACTGATACAGATTTAGTACTCTGGCTGTCAATCACTCTAGGATGTCATAGGCCGTGTTGATTTTTGGTTTTTCATCTTAGGACTTTGTCTCCTTCCAAGTCACATTCTTCATCCAATGGGTCCATTGCTTCTAGTAGGAAATGCCCATACCCAATGCCACCTCTTCCGGATGAAGAGGCAAAAGTTGGTCGACAAAGTGCACGGGTAAGTAGGTTGTCAGGGGATGTAAAGGGACAATCAGTTTCTGTCATGAAGCTTTGAATAGCCTTGGTTAAGGTAGATACCTAAATAATTTATTTGGTCTTGGCTCATTATTTGGAGCAGCGAATTGGCATGAAATATCGCAATAAACACCACAAATATCTGCAATCAACATCATTTATTTTTTGAGTGCCATTGTTTTGTATAAATAGCTCCAGAAAGAGTAACATGCTCATTTCTGAGCGGATCTGACTAATAATAACTCACTTTCTACAACAAGTTAATTGCTCTAACCATCAGTAAGACTATGTTTGCTGTACTGTAAACTACAAAACAAATGAATGTCAATTTGAGGGTTGCCAATCCATGCCTTCTGCCTTGATTTTGCTACAGGGCAGTATGAAGAGACAGGACTCAGGCCTATCTCAGCTGGAATAGGGAAATTGAACTCTAGAGTGGTGATATCATTCTGAACCACACCCTAGCTGTCTAGCTAACTGAGCTAACCGGCATCTCACAACCTGTCTGATGAAAATAAATTCTCTAATGTATATTTATGTTAAATCTCTGACCCCCCTACCTTTAAAAAAGATCAAATTCTGTCTTGCAACATCCAATTCTAACCCTTCTGGTACATGCATAAGTGAAGAAACCAGAAGGAGGAGATGGGAAAGGTTAATTTCCTGAAATGTTTTTATTCAGACAATAAGGTGGCAAAATGTTTCACCTTCCAAGAGCATAATGTTTGGTTTAATAAATCACTATTCTTTTATGAATTGTTTATGCAAGAATACGCAAAAATTACATCAGAATTCATTATCCTTCTGTCAATACCTTTAAAAAATATAAAAAAATATTGTGGTGATTGTACCTTTAAGGGCAAAACAGCAGAAGCGGGTCACCTGGTTTGAGGGACCAATTGGAATTGAGAGTGGGTTATCATCCCAGAGGGTGAAGCTGTCTTTTGGGCAGAAAGCATGTAGAAGACATCTAGGGCCTGGGCGGCCTCTGTACAGTTTTTTCTTATAATAAATACCCATTGCGTTCCTGATGAAGTCTGTGAACGTGCATCATTATATTGGCGATGAAGGCGGGATGGATTATGAGGACACTGCCTCTGGCCGGAGACGTGTGAGGAGTGAGATGTTGAAATATTGCCAGACCCTAAGGGACAGATGCAGAGCAAATCTCAATTGTCTGGTAGAGTCAGAAGTTTAGAAACCTATAGAATAAAAAAAAGAGAAAATAACCCTCAGAAGCAAGAGCAAGTTTTAAAAAGGACAGTTACCGCACGTTTTTTTTCTTAAAAAGAAAGCAAAGAGTACACAGAGCAATGCTTTGAGTGAAAAAAAATGCCTCAAGGAGTTGTAGCTTGGTTTCCAGAGTGCGGGAAAGTAAAGAGGCTGAGATTTCTGGGCTCCTGATCCAAGCAGAGCCAATGGGTGTGTTGGGGGGTGGGGAGGGGGCGGGTGGAGGGGGGGAGTTCTGCAGTTCTAAAGTTAAGTCCTCAAGCTGATGACAGCCCCTTGGACCTTGAGAGCACTGGATTTCGCAGTAAAATTGACAGAAAACAACCTGGCACATCGATAAAGAATGGATTCACCAAATGGACAGCGAAAAAAAGCTGCAGAGATCGCTGAGAGAGCTTTGTCGGTAAAAAGGAGAAGTTTTAGAAGTTTAAAAAAAGGTTCAAAGGAGGACCTGCCAGGTTTGCGCCAAAACTGCAAAAGCTTGGGAAAAGTACATAGAGAGAACCAACAAATAAAAAATATATAGTTCATAGAATCCCTACAGTGCAGGAGAAGGCCATTCAGCCCATCGAGTCTGCACCAACAACAATCCCATCCAGGCCCTATCCCCACAACCCCACACATTTACCCCACCCATCCCCCTAACCTACACATTCGGGGACACTAAGGGGCAATTTAGCATGGCCAATCAACCTAACCCGCACATCTTTGGACTGTGGGAGGAAGCCAGAGCACCCGGAGGAAACTCACCAGACACGGGGAGAATGTGCAAACTCCACACAGACAGTGACCCAAGCCGGGCATTGAACCCAGGTCCCTGGAGCTGTGAGACAGCAGTGCTACCCACTGTGCTACCGTGCCATTGATAGTCTTAAAGCAGCATTGTATTTAAAGAGTTAATGCATTTAAAATGGTAATACATTTAAAATGGCAATGGAGTTAAAGCAGCAACCACAAGAAGAAACAGAGGACAATGGACAGGAAAATTGAAGAAGACCCCAGATAGAGGGCAACTCTCAAAAAAAGTCCATGAGCAACAAACACTTCAGGGAAGAGGCAATGGAAGACCCTAGAAAGAGGGCACTGAAAAACCCCACAAGGACAATGAAAAACTTCAGAAGGAGGGCAATGAAAAACAATAAATGACCAAATGAAGATCAATGAGAGATTTGCAGAATGGAAACAAGACAATACTTTTTCAGAGACAGACCCAAGCAACAGTGAAGCCAAAAAGGGTTTAGCTGAAGTTAAGACAAGTAGAAATAAGGATGCCATTTGTGAAATGTATATACCCAGTAGGAACATGATGGATTCACTTCGGAAGAAATGCAGAAATTGAAGACTTCAAAAGTATCCAGGAAGTATTGAACATGAAGAGGAATCAGCAAAAAGAATTAAATATCTAGAGAAGACATTAAAACAGGAAGATGGAATGAATGACAGAAAACTTGAAAAAAATGTTGCAAATATTGACAAAATGAAGTTAAGAAGGAGAAATTAATGAGATAATGTAGAATAAGCTGAACTCCATGAAAAAGCAACTAGAAAATAAGAACAAGTCCAATGAAGAATTGAATCAGGAGAATAAAAGCTTGAGGAAAGGAAGTTTGACAATCAGAATTTAACTGAGGAGGTAAAAACATTGAGATTGACAGCAGAATCAGTAATTCAGATGGAGAAAGAATCTGAGATTATGTGCCAGAAGAAGATTGCTGAAATGGTCACGACTGGAAAAGCAGCAAGCCTGTATGGAAGAGTTCCATGACTGTATTTGGAACTGTACGTAGTTAAAGCACACCAATAAAAGTGCTTATGTTTGGGCGCATAAGCCATCAAGAAATGTTTTTGAAGCTGTAAGCACCAAAGTGCCTGATTGATCTGTTATAGACATAACTGATATCTCTGTGGAAGCAAGTTATAATGAACAGCCTGTGCCATTATTTGCAGCTCCTTTTAATATTGATCCTGTGGAAGCATCTCAGACTATGGAATTATCCCGTTTACAAAAGAAAACAATCTGGTGAACTGGTGTGACAACGACAATCTCTCCCTGAATGCCAACAAAATGAAGGAGATAGTCATCGACTTCAGGAAGCATAGTGGAGGACATGCCCTTGTCTACTTCAGCGGAGATGATGTAGCAATGATTGAGAGCTTCAAGTATCTAGGTGTCCAGATCATCAACAACCTGTCCTGGTCCGTCTGCGCTGACGCTATAGTTAAGAAACCACACCAACTCCTCTACTTTCTCAGGAGGCTAAGGAAATTTGGCATGTCCACTACGACTCTCACCAACTTTTACAGATGCACCATAGAAAGCATTCTTTCTGGTTGTATCGTAGCTTGGTATGGCTCCTGCTCTGTCCAAGACCGCAAGAAACTACAAAGAGTCATAAATGAAGTCCAGTCCATCACACAAACCAGTCTCCCATCCATTTACTCTGTCTGCACTTCCCACTGCCTCGAAAAAGCAGCCAAGGATCCCACGCATCCTAGACATACAATATACTCTTTTCCACCTTTTTCCGTCAGGAAAAAGATTCAAATGTCTGAGGTAATGTACCAACCGACTCAAGAACAGCTTCTTCCCTGCTGCCATCCGTCTTTTGAATGGACTTACCTCGTATTAAGTTGATCTTTCTCAGCAATCTAGCTATGACTGTAACACTATATTCTGCACTCTCTTCTTTCCTCCTCTGTACGGGCTGCTTTGTATAGCGCACAAGAAACAACACTTATCACTGTAGATGAATACATGTGACAATAAATCAAATCAAATCAAAGACTGAGCTGTTCCACTTGTCTCTGAAGTGCTAAGTGTACTTGCACAGCTGCATACATGTGTAAGGCTCATAAATGATAATGTGTATCCTATTAATCTTTAAACCACATTAAAAGTTTTTTTGGCGTGTTATTGTAACACTCTGTGGTCATTAGTTTTAGTCACGATGATTCAACTTGAAGAAATAAGCGTATTTAAAATGCAAACCAGAATATGAGATCAGTGAAGCTTATTTTGTGGGTTTCTGAGTAGTAACATTACATTTGTTGACCTGTTAAAGCATTGTCATGTTGAAAGATTTGAAATGCAGTTGAATTAGCTGAAAAGGATCGAATTCATGCAAATGAAATAGAATTTATGTAAATAAGCAAGTGTTGCCTTTTTGTCAAAAGATTATTAGTTTTTGTCTCAGTTGTAAAGCCTTGCTAAAATATATTTCTGTTTCTTCCACAGCTCTGGGAGACCTCCATTTAGGCTTCTATTCAGTGGATCTGAGCTACTAAAGATTTCCATTTTCTTCCACTTTTATAACTGGCAGCCTTATGCCAATGTCTTTTAATTAATGGCTCTCTGGAGCCTCAGTGAGGTTTTTGGAAGATAGGAGTCGGAAGTACATACTTTGCTATCTTCAGAGAAAGGCCAGGGCTACTAAACAGAAAATACTGCGAAGACTCTGATTCATCGCTAATAAAACAATTGACATTCTATGATGAAGAGTCAGCATTCTTGTGGAAAATACAGCACTGATACAATGATCTGGGGATGAGAACTCATCCTGAAACAAGACAATAAAAAAAAACTTGCCATTTATTCTCATTTGTTATGGTGCTTAGACCTGTGGAAGAAGATTGAGAGAAACCAGTTTTCAACAAGGTTCAGTTGAACGCCCCTATGCACACACTCACTGCAGTGAATAACACTGAATGCATGAATCCCTTCTGAAACCAATTCCATTAGTCTATAGCAAAGAGGATGCTTGCAGAAACAAAAACAAATGTATGATTTTGCCAAAAGCTGCTTTGGTTTGAGCTGTATAACTGGATAAATGAAAACATTTGCATTTGTAAGGGTTTTGTGAAAAGAAATGGCGTATGCAACTGAAGACCAGAAAGGTCTGTTTCTAATCATATCTTTGATACTTGCAGAAATGCTTGCTCTGAAAGTGTTTTGTAAATATGTACAGTTTTTCCACGTTACCTGACAAACATCAACCAGTGGATGTTTGTCATGGTAAACTGAAACAAGGTCACTTCTGGCTTAATATTGCAGTTAATCTGATTGATTTGGTGACTTGTACAAGTGTTGCATCTCTTTTAAACTGTGGCAAGTACAAATTATCAATCATTTCCTGATAAGCAGGATGTTAATTTTGTTTAATAGAGATCACCAGTAATCATAATTATTGTTCAAAGCGAGAACTTTTGGAATTTGAAATTCATGACTATGTATTGTACGCATACAAGTAAAATTAGCAAAATAAATGTAAAATGCCAAACGTTAGACACTGTTACTGAACAAAGGGCCAGGGTGTGCCTTTACTGTCAGCCTCTTTTGGCCATACAATATAACTTTGCATCTAGGTATCATATATTCATGCTGCAGTTGTTCGACGAACATGATTGATGTTGTACAGCTAATCTAATATGCCTTACTCTCCAGCAGGCAACGTACTCAGCCCAGACGAATGAGTGATTTCCATAACTTCTCTTTTAATAAGAACAGTAATTAATTCCATCAGGAAAACCATCAGTGTATCTGCATCAGCTGGGGAAATATTGTAAACAGTTATAAAGCATATCAACAGCAATGTTTCTTTCAGCTTTCTGCCTGCTTGACAACCAGACATTGTGGCATAATTTATCACACGAATCAGGTCTTTCTCTGAAACAACTCAACTAACATTTGCGAAAACTCAAAAAAATATACAAAATACAAAAAAATTTCTAATTTACAGAATGTTATAGTTCAGGCAGAGATTATTCATGCACACCAACTCTTTGACAGAACTGTCCACTTGATCTTATTACTCTGTCATTTCCCCTCCCCCTTTTGAAAGCTGATATAGATGCTTCCTCATGTGTTTTTTAACAGGGGATTCCAAGAAATCTCTGTACCATTTTTGCTCTCCTGACCTCTACCATTGTTCTTTGCTGATATCTTAAATGGATGTCCTCTAAAACAGACTCACTGATTTGCAGGAACAGTTTTCCTGTTCATCATTTTAAAACCTCTCATAATTTGTCAACACCTCAGTCAGATTCCCTCCCAACCTTCTTTATTCTAGTGAAATATCTAGTCCCTCTTTACCCTGCTATCACTTTTGAAATTACTTCTGCATCCTATCCATTTTCAACAATATTCTAATTGTGGCCTAACCAATGATTTGTATTAACACCATAATGGATAGGAATAGGAGTAGGCCCTCAGGCACTTTGAGCCTGCTCCGCCATTCAATATAATCATGGCTGATCTGACATTCCTCATATCCACATTCCTGCCCTTTCCCTGTAACCCTTGATTCCCTTACTGATCAAAAATCTATCTCAGCCTTAAATGTACACAAGGCCTCTGCCCCCACAGCTCTCTGTGGCAATGAGTTCCAAAGACTCTCAACTCTCTGAGAGAAGAAATTCCTCCTCATCTCTGTCTTACGTTGGTTATTAGTTTAGCATTACCTCATTGCTTTTGAAATCCATTGTTGTATTTTTAAATCACAAATTAAGATTCCATGCTAGGTATATATTAACCTGAGATTGTCCACAGCAAGGGTACATGGCGATTTCAACTGAGGAAGTTCAAATGCTACAATTCTCTTGAGTCAGTTCAGTTACTAGACAAGACTAATTATTTATTGATCTTGGATATGGGTGATGTTACTGGCAAAGGCCCATTTTTATTGTTCTACAAACTGGCCTTCTTGAAACACTGCTGTGCTTGTGATAATGCTGCTCCTACAGGTTGGAAGGCTTTATCTTGAAGAGCCACAGGAATTCACAGGTATATTTCACTAACATTTCATTTTTGATCATTTACACCAGTTTTGCTTTCTCCAGGTTATCTTTACCAATCACAAAGGATTTGGACAAAGGGTCGCTCAGCCCTTGGTACCTCTAGACTCGACTATTTCATTGCTTTCCTATCTGGCTCCCATCCTCATCCTTCTGAATCTTCAACTCATTTAAAAATCTATTAACTTGTATCGTAGCCTGCATCAAGTCTTGCTAACTTATTACTTCTGTCTTTGCTGATCGGCTGTGTGGCAGCACTTCAAATTAAAATTCTCATGTGCGTTATCCATTTATTGCCTCACCCCTTCTCCATCTTTGTGACCTCCTCCAATGTTCGCACTCAAGCATATTCCCCACCAGGGTATCTTCCACACCCCTGCTGCCTCAAGCTTCATCAGAACCTCTTCTGATGCCTCTCTACAGTCCCTGTCTCTCTAATGTGAGTGCTTTTGTGCATTATCTCTTCTTTTACTCCACTACTGTTGGCTGCGTTTCAACTGTCTAAGCTGCATGCAGTGGAATACACATTGCTTTAACCCCACTGACTCACCACCTCCCTCTCCTCCTTAAAACCTACCATTTTAACCAAGCTTTTGGCTACCCATCCTAACTTCTTAATTTTTTTAATTTATTAACGACTCGATAGTGAACTGTTGTAATTAGTAGCTGTTTATTTACAATCTTCATTTGAATCAGTTGTGGGTAATTCTCTGTATGTGTGATGTACGTGCAAACTCACTGCTAATCTTGACTATCCATTCAGACAGGCAAGTAACTGAGTCAATCGCTGATTATTCTTCTATGAAATATTAAGCTAAGGATTTTGAATTGGTAAATTGTGTGATTAGCCCCAAAGTTCCTCAGGTCAGGATCCTGGCAGGTAAACTGAAATCACGTTTTAAGTAATAGTGCACTCTTGCACTGATATTCTGGGTCCCACTTGAGACTGAGGAGCAGGAACTCTTGAGGTGTGGAATGCCTACCCTCTAGCTCCACCCCTGCTAACCATTTGTCTTGTTAGGGTCAGATGGGTACAACCAGATGTACACTGTTTTCCAAGTGGTTGTTCAATCTCCCACTGGTTATAGTGGGCGACAAATTGAACCCTACATAGATTTCAGCTCCTCTAGTTTTACATAAAAAAGGATACACAATTATCAGTAGTTTGAGCATTTTTTAAAAATTTCACATCATTTAGTAATAGTTATATGAATATAATTGTCTGGCAGTATAATTCAAATTCTCATTGGCTCTATCATTGGGATCCCTTTATTTCTTGAACCTATAGGTGTACCTTGGCCATATCAGATTGCTTCAGTTAAGTATAACACTGTTATACTTTGACTGATTTGTTTTCAGGCTACTATGACAGAATTGCAATCTTTCTGCTCACACTTTTTGATAGGTTTAATGAGATGGCAAAAAAGGGTCCAGAATTTCCTTATGAACTGCTCCCATTCCACCACTGAATCTTCAGCAGACACACCATTGACAGTCAAACAAGTATTCTGCTGCACTTTCAGTGAAGTCATAGTGTGCATTGAGGGAGCACCTCCAAGGAAGTTCCAAGACGTTTTTGTGATTTTTGATGTTATACACATGATTGCTATGACAACCCCATCAAGGATATTTTTGAGTTTTTTTTTTAAATTTCTGATCACCTCCATCTACAAAGAGAGTGTTAACATTTTCCAGAAACTGAGGGTAATGGGGTTCATAATTTAATGTTAATTTAATTTTTAAGGGTAGGCAGACGATTTCATTGACCAAAGTGCAGATGAGAAATGTCCACCTTGTGCTGACACAGACAAGGTTGTGTCAGATATCCATACCATTCATTTGGGTTTTTGTTTTAAAGAATTTGTCTCAAAATCAGTTTCATCAAAGCAGACGGGGTGGTCTGGGATCAATTGCAGCATTTGATTTTCATTGTCAGAGTCTTGTCAAGGGGCACTTAGACCCACTCACTGGTACAGGCTAAACACAGAGAATCAATCTTTCCACTTTTGCTCAGATATGACAGTCAGCTGTAATCCTTGTATTGCACTGCATCACTGTTATCAACGTGATGTGAATTTGTATATGTAGAATCAGCTAGCTTTGTCGATATTAAAATATGCCATTATATAAGACAAAGTACATTTCTGTGAAACAATTAGAATGGCTAAAAGTTTCCATTTGATACTTATTTATTACAGGGTATTGAAATGTATGATAAATTGTCCCTTCTATTTTCAGCTGCTCTCACTGTACTCTTTGCACCAATGCACCATACTGTAAAATATTGTTTGAAATTTACCATATATTCTGCATGTCAAAAAGGTAACAATGTCATGTCACCTTTATAATTTATGAAATGCCTTTTTTAAAAATTAGATCAGCTTCAATATTTGTCTTTGGCTGTAGTGTTGTAGATGCCATTGTAACGGGCCGGCTGTATGCTTATGTGATTGAGTGAAACAGTTGGCGTAACATTGTACAAAACTGTTCCAATTTACATTCATTCACTTAGTCCATTTTACACTACTTTCATATGCTTTTATGAAACAGTTATAGAATGTAGCACCAATTAAGGAATGTTACTTGCTGGCCATGTGTTGACCTAGAAAAAAAACTCATTTTCTTTGGCTGAGTGTTAAGCTTCAATTGACCATGTACATTATCACACTTGTATATAATGCGAAGTTTGAGATTAATTCTTATGTTTTTCTGAACCAATACTATTGTAATATATTATCTTAATAAAAATTTACTTCCAGTTAAATTGGATTCTACTGACTTCTCTGTTAATATTGTCTCCGAAATGAAATGCTGTTTTTATGTTGTTATTCAATGAGTTACAAATGACGGACAAGGTTTCTAAACTTGCTGCCCAGGCTTGTGGGCCAGCTGCCCATTATAGAACTTGCCTGACATTAATGGCTGGATGTCAATGAAATATTACTGGATCTTCCACAGCATTGTTCATAGATTTATATAGATTAGCTTCTTACTGCTGTGTTGGCAGCAAGTACTTAGCAATCATTTCCGGAGCCGAAACTTAAAATAAATGTCAATGTCCCAGCTTATTCTATGTTCAGTCAAGCACAGTGTAACATATATCTCAGGATGTCTAATGGTGTCCCTTACTAGATTTGGAGTAAGGCTTCTAGCAAATACTGTGGTTTTCTCTGCAGCTTGAATATGACACCAGTTGCTGTAATAAAATAAATGCATTAAAATAATTGATTACACGCTCCAGCAGCAACACAATCAGGCTTCAATACTGGTTATTAGGTGAGCAGCAGCAGAGTTTGAGGGGGCAATTTTACCGGCCCGTCACACTGGTCAATCGGCGTGGTGAGCCGGTAAGATCGCAAGAGGGGCTAAAAACTAGGTACGTACCCGGTTTCTCACCTCTCGCAATCTTACCAGCCCCAATCTGACAGCAAGTACAAGAGTACGGTTAATATTTAAATTCTAATTTAAATATTAGGAAGCCCGGGAGGTAAAAAACTGGGCTCACTTAACAGTCTTGCTGGTGGAGGTCCTCACCGACAAGTATCATGTATGGCCCCAGCAATGGGGACCAGACGTGATGGCCTCACTGGTAGGACCAGAAGCCACTGACCCCTCCCACTGAACCTGGCATTGCCAGCCTGGCACCCTGGCAGTGCCCACCCAGCAACTGGTAGTGCCAAGGGGAGGGGCTTAAAGAGAGGAATTCCTAAGGGATGGGGCAGGACCTAAGGGGAGGCAGAGCTTTAGGAGCTGCGCACTCTTCAATGGAGGATCGCCAGGGCAGCAATCGACTGGGTGGGGGGGAAGAAAACGGGGCAGCAATCAGCCAGGGGGAGGTGGGTGCATTCGGCTGCGGGTTGGGGGGACATTTGATTGGGGGGATATGATGTCTGGGGGCTAGTGGGAATGATATACTTTCCAGTGCGCTGTGTACACTTGTACAGTTAATGCATTGGGAGATCAAACGCATATGCAATGCCACCCTCTAGCAGTCAGCAGCCATCTTCCTGGCATGAATAGACTCCATCCACTCCTCCTACTGGTGAGAGTCACTTTTTGCCTCATTTTATTCTCATAAGAATTTAATTTTTCTCTCACCGAAAAAAAGAGTCTGAAACTCTCCCATTTTCATGCTCGTTCGGCACTTAGAAAATTTTGGTAAGATCGCTCCCTGAATGTTCATAATTGCTGATGCCTCTGCAGCAAATCATTGAAAAGGAAAGATTGAATAGATCATGGGTGTTTGGTTATTTTGCTTTTTATTACTTGCTTTTGAAACACAGTAAAACGTGTCCCTCAAACTATTCTCCATAAAGTTTAACTGTTGTATTCTCTACTGCCCGCCTGCAGCTGCTCCCTTGCACATTCTTGCTGCTAGTAGCCTTCCGCTTCATGCCAATGGAGTGCATTCATCATAAACCTCTCCTTTTTCAAGTTGAGCACATCAAAGTCACAATGCCAAATTATCTATACAGTAAGAAGTTTAACAACACCAGGTTAAAGTCCAACAGGTTTATTTGGTAGCAAAAGCCACACAAGCTTTCGAGGCTCTAAGCCCCTTCTTCAGGTGAGTGGGAATTCTGTTCACAAACAGAACTTATAAAGACACAGACTCAATTTACATGAATAATGGTTGGAATGCGAATACTTACAACTAATCCAGTCTTTAAGAAACAAAACAATGGGAGTGGAGAGAGCATCAAGACAGGCTAAAAAGATGTGTATTGTCTCCAGACAAGACAGCCAGTGAAACTCTGCAGATCCACGCAACTGTGGGGGTTACAGATAGTGTGACATGAACCCAATATCCCGGTTGAGGTCGTCCTTGTGTGTGCGGAACTTGGCTATCAGTTTCTGCTCAGCGACTCTGCGCTGTCGTGTGTCGCGAAGGCCGCCTTGGAGAACGCTTACCCGAATATCAGAGGCCGAATGCCCGTGACCGCTGAAGTGTTCCCCAACAGGAAGAGAACAGTCTTGCCTGGTGATTGTCGAGCGGTGTTCATTCATCCGTTGTCGCAGCGTCTGCATAGTTTCCCCAATGTACCATGCCTCGGGACATCCTTTCTTGCAGCGTATCAGGTAGACAACGTTGGCCGAGTTGCAAGAGTATGTACCGTGTACCTGGTGGATGGTGTTCTCACGTGAGATGATGGCATCTGTGTCGATGATCCGGCACGTCTTGCAGAGGTTGCTGTGGCAGGGTTGTGTGGTGTCTTGGTCACTGTTCTCCTGAAGGCTGGGTAGTTTGCTGCGGACAATGGTCTGTTTGAGGTTGTGCGGTTGTTTGAAGGCAAGAAGTGGGGGTGTGGGGATGGCCTTGGCGAGATGTTCGTCTTCATCAATGACATGTTGAAGGCTCCGGAGGAGATGCCGTAGCTTCTCCGCTCCGGGGAAGTACTGGACAACGAAGGGTACTCTGTCCACTGTGTCCCGTGTTTGTCTTCTGAGGAGGTCGGTGCGGTTTTTCGCTGTGGCGCGTTGGAACTGTTGATCAATGAGTCTAGCGCCATATCCTGTTCTTATGAGGGCATCTTTCAGCGTCTGGAGGTGTCTGTTGCGATCCTCCTCATCCGAGCAGATCCTGTGTATACGGAGGGCTTGTCCGTAGGGGATGGCTTCTTTAACGTGTTTAGGGTGGAAGCTGGAGAAGTGGAGCATCGTGAGGTTATCCGTGGGCTTGCGGTACAGTGAGGTGCTGAGGTGACCGTCCTTAATGGAGATGCGCGTGTCCAAGAATGCAACCGATTCCGGAGAGTAGTCTATGGTGAGCCTGATGGTGGGATGGAACTTGTTGATGTCATCATAGAGTAGTTTCAGTGATTGTTCACCATGAGTCCAAAGGAAGAAAATGTCATCGATGTATCTAGTGTATAGCATCGGTTGAAGGTCCCGTGCGGTGAAGAAGTCTTGTTCGAACCTGTGCATGAAGATGTTGGCATATTGAGGTGCGAATTTGGTCCCCATGGCTGTTCCGTGTGTCTGGATGAAGAACTGGTTGTTGAAGGTGAAGATATTGTGGTCCAGGATGAAGCGGATGAGTTGTAAAATTGCATCTGGAAACTGGCAGTTGTTGGCGCTGAGCACTGAGGCAGTTGCAGCAATGCCATCATCGTGGGGGATGCTGGTGTAGAGTGCCGAGACATCCATTGTGACGAGGAGCGCTCCTGGTTCAACTGCTCCATGTGTGCCGAGTTTCTGTAGGAAGTCCGTCGTGTCGCGACAAAAGCTGGGGGTTCTTTGTACAATGGGTTTCAGGATGCCCTCGACATAGCCGGAGAGGTTCTCGCACAGGGTCCCATTGCCCGATACGATGGGACGGCCGGGTGTGTTTGCCTTGTGTATCTTCGGGAGGCAGTAGAGATCTCCAACGCGGGGAGTACGTGGGATGAGAGCACGGAGGGTGTTCTGAAGGTCCGGATCAAAGGTCTTGATCAGAGTGTTGAGTTGACGGGTGTGTTCTTTGGTCGGACAAACACACCCGGCCGTCCCATCGTATCGGGCAATGGGACCCTGTGCGAGAACCTCTCCGGCTATGTCGAGGGCATCCTGAAACCCATTGTACAAAGAACCCCCAGCTTTTGTCGCGACACGACGGACTTCCTACAGAAACTCGGCACACATGGAGCAGTTGAACCAGGAGCGCTCCTCGTCACAATGGATGTCTCGGCACTCTACACCAGCATCCCCCACGATGATGGCATTGCTGCAACGGCCTCAGTGCTCAGTGCCAACAACTGCCAGTTTCCAGATGCAATTTTACAACTCATCCGCTTCATCCTGGACCACAATATCTTCACCTTCAACAACCAGTTCTTCATCCAGACACACGGAACAGCCATGGGGACCAAATTCGCACCTCAATATGCCAACATCTTCATGCACAGGTTCGAACAAGACTTCTTCACCGCACGGGACCTTCAACCGATGCTATACACTAGATACATCGATGACATTTTCTTCCTTTGGACTCATGGTGAACAATCACTGAAACAACTCTATGATGACATCAACAAGTTCCATCCCACCATCAGGCTCACCATAGACTACTCTCCGGAATCGGTTGCATTCTTGGACACGCGCATCTCCATTAAGGACGGTCACCTCAGCACCTCACTGTACCGCAAGCCCACGGATAACCTCACGATGCTCCACTTCTCCAGCTTCCACCCTAAACACGTTAAAGAAGCCATCCCCTACGGACAAGCCCTCCGTATACACAGGATCTGCTCGGATGAGGAGGATCGCAACAGACACCTCCAGACGCTGAAAGATGCCCTCATAAGAACAGGATATGGCGCTAGACTCATTGATCAACAGTTCCAACGCGCCACAGCGAAAAACCGCACCGACCTCCTCAGAAGACAAACACGGGACACAGTGGACAGAGTACCCTTCGTTGTCCAGTACTTCCCCGGAGCGGAGAAGCTACGGCATCTCCTCCGGAGCCTTCAACATGTCATTGATGAAGACGAACATCTCGCCAAGGCCATCCCCACACCCCCACTTCTTGCCTTCAAACAACCGCACAACCTCAAACAGACCATTGTCCGCAGCAAACTACCCAGCCTTCAGGAGAACAGTGACCAAGACACCACACAACCCTGCCACAGCAACCTCTGCAAGACGTGCCGGATCATCGACACAGATGCCATCATCTCTCGTGAGAACACCATCCACCAGGTACACGGTACATACTCTTGCAACTCGGCCAACGTTGTCTACCTGATACGCTGCAAGAAAATATGTCCCGAGGCATGGTACATTGGGGAAACTATGCAGACGCTGCGACAACGGATGAATGAACACCGCTCGACAATCACCAGGCAAGACTGTTCTCTTCCTGTTGGGGAACACTTCAGCGGTCACGGGCATTCGGCCTCTGATATTCGGGTAAGCGTTCTCCAATGCGGCCTTCGCGACACACGACAGCGCAGAGTCGCTGAGCAGAAACTGATAGCCAAGTTCCGCACACACAAGGACGGCCTCAACCGGGATATTGGGTTCATGTCACACTATCTGTAACCCCCACAGTTGCGTGGACCTGCAGAGTTTCACTGGCTGTCTTGTCTGGAGACAATACACATCTTTTTAGCCTGTCTTGATGCTCTCTCCACTCCCATTGTTTTGTTTCTTAAAGACTGGATTAGTTGTAAGTATTCGCATTCCAACCATTATTCATGTAAATTGAGTCTGTGTCTTTATAAGTTCTGTTTGTGAACAGAATTCCCACTCACCTGAAGAAGGGGCTTAGAGCCTCGAAAGCTTGTGTGGCTTTTGCTACCAAATAAACCTGTTGGACTTTAACCTGGTGTTGTTAAACTTCTTACTGTGTTTACCCCAGTCCAACGCCGGCATCTCCACATCAAAATTATCTATAGTCATACAACATCAAGTTTTTAGAACTTTAGGTTAACCCTCCTTCAATGAAGTACTGAAAAAAAACTTATTTATGTGTTATATTGATCCAGAATGTATGACCTGAAAAGATGGTGGAAGCAGACTTAATACATTTTCAAAATAGAAATAGATACATACATGAGAAGGAAATGTTTGTAGACTGCAGGCAAGGAGCTGAGAAGGGGACCAATAGATGCTTCTGACACCAATGGTCAAATAATCTCCTTTAAGGTTGTATGATTCCATTAACACTGTAGTAAAGTCGCCATAGTTCCAGATGACCATAGGCTGATCTCCCCTTTGAGGGTGGGAGCTGACCGGTGGTGATTTAACCTGAGGATCACCACAGGTTAAATCTCAAGCAAGGGGCAAGGTTGAGAAGGTAGGGCCTTCATTAATAACCTCAGCCAGTACGGGAATTGAACCTGTGCTGTCAGCGTTGTTCCGCATCACAAACCAGCCAATGGAGCTAATCAACTCCCAGCTCATAATGAATTGAGGAAGTACCTGTGTAGCAGCTTTAATGAGGTCAGGTCTCAATGTGTGACTTGCCATCTTTCCTCAAGTGATCGCCCTGATCCACATCAATCTAAGTGCAGCATGGAGCACTTGTGTAAATAGTGTAGAAAAAAAAGAGACATGCTGTCGAAGCTTTTTATCTTGCACTCATCAAGGCAGTTCCCAAGAATACCAATAATAAAGGAAACAACAATTTGTGCTGCATCTGGTTGGCAAATGGACTTTGATTGGTAGGCATTACCATGGAAAATGTATCAGGGGACAGTTTACCACCAAGCTTTTGTTCAAACTCAAACCAGGCAGGTCAACTCTGGTCTTGGAAGCCATGGGGAAATAACCAGTAAATGGCTATTCCAAAAGCTTTTGATTAATTGAAAAAAATGCAAGGTTTTAATTGAAGAAAGCAATTCCATCTTAGGCCAGGAGAATATTTGTCCTGTGAAACTGTTCATTTTAAATCTGCCTTTGGAAAATCCATACCTGTGTGTGGTTCTGGATAGTCATAGAATATACTTTGGTTTGCAGTAAAAGGCAATTTCATGATTTGAGTAACATTTCCTGGATTTTTCAGTTAAAGCTACAAGGGCTGCTGCCAAAAAGTTAGTTTCATTGTGTACCTTTTTGTAAGGCATATTTTGGGGATTATCTGCACATCTTTTACCTTGTGTGTTTAAAATTTATTTTTTTCTTTTAACAAATTTTAGAAGTTATCACTGGAGTTCTGTACTTTTGAGTTCAGTAGCTGTCCCTCCACGTTTCTACAATCCCCCCCAAAAAAATACAATCAGCCAAGGGGGATTTCAATCTGAGATCCGACTTGCTCAGCATTAACACCAACTGTGGTCATAACATTCTGTACTACCAAATTACTATTTAAGTATGTTCATGCGCGAATAGTTCTCCAATGTGGAAGACTCGTATCAATAACTACCGACTTTAAAAGTTCTAGATATATTTGGAAGTATTTGAACGTAAACTCTGCTGTTTTTCAAAGCGGTACTGTTCATTTTCTAGATCATCTTGATCATCTAATGCTTTCCGAATGCAGTTCTTCAGTTCTTCAATTCCATATTTAGTTGAGGCAGAGACTGGGATTATGTGGTTAAACTGGACTGGTCTTAAGGGAGTCATCTCCTCTGGCAATAAATGATAGAAAGCTATAGGGGAACAAGAAAAGTATCTCAATATAGAAGAAAAGCACATATCTCTTTAGTCAACAAATCGAATGACAGAATTTGAAAATGATTTACCGAACAACGATGAAATCTAGTTTTGTCAGATATTAAGTGTTTGCAGCATGTTTTGTGTTTTTAAACAATGTACATTTAATGCAACTGGAAACAGTTTCTGATGTGTTTTTGCCTAATGACCCAAAGTTATTACACTGCAATAGGTAGGTGGAGAGTTTTACATTTAGTACAATAGGTGTTTCTGACTTAAAATGAAAAACTGTGTACAGAAAAATAAAATCCTGTATCAAACAATGAATGGCTGGAATAGGACTATAGATCTCCCAGTTGTTCTCCAAAAAATGGATTGCAAGATTTCATTAATTGTTTTGGTACAGCTGTTAAACAGTAACTACTGTTCTAAAAAATGTGTCCTGCCTAACTTTAAATCAAATTTCAGTCCAATTTGATGGGGGTAAGAAACTGTTGTGCATGGGTTTGCAAAATGCATTGTTTAGCAAATATTAAAAGCAGGAAGAGCAGGAAAATCTTTTTTGAGAAACCACAGCCAAAAGGTCAGTGCAAATGTTAAGCAGAATTTCCTCCTTTACGCTAGCTCATTTTTCACAGCAACTATTAAAAGGAGAAGTTTTACTTCTCATGTTTCAAGTTTGCTTATTCTCAAGAGGGAATGATTATATGTTTTGCAAAAGCCCCAAGTCAGCTCTTGTTCCTGAATTAATGCAACAATTCTTATTAATTGCATACATCCTCATTTTCAAAAGGAATGGAATGTTTGACTTTTGAAGATTGTTAAAAATCAGCTTCCATTACCATCATCCTGTTGACATCGGACAAGATGTGGAGATGCCGGCGTTGGACTGGGATAAACACAGTAAGAGTTTTAACAACACCAGGTTGAAGTCCAACAGGTTTATTTGGTAATGGTATTTGCGATCAAATAAACCTGTTGGACTTTAACCTGGTGTTGTTAAAACTCTTACGACATCGGACAAAGGCAGTGACCTCAAAATGGGATCAGTGGCCTTACCACCCTGTTAACATCAGCGATGTGGCAATACTTTTTGAAAAGAGTCGACTATCCAAAGCATCTGCCTGTTTAAGGCAACAGGCTTTTTAAACATGGAAATCAGGTCCAAAGACGTGAAAAGAACCGATTGGCATTTGGCACCGTGCAAACTCCCACCTGTTCCATGGGTTATCCAATCTGCCAAAGTTGAACTCTAACAACACCAGGTTAAAGTCCAACAGGTTTATTTGGTAGCAAATGCCATTAGCTTTCAGAGCACTGCTCCTTCGTCAGATGGAGTGGATATCTGCTCCATCTGACGAAGGAGATATCCACTCCATCTGACGAAGGAGCAGCGCTCCGAAAGCTAATGGCATTTGCTACCAAATAAACCTGTTGGACTTTAACCTGGTGTTGTTAAAACTCTTACTGTGTTTACCCCAGTCCAACGCCGGCATCTCCACAAGTTGAACTCAACCAGGGCCGAGATAAATAGTCTGGGATGGTACTGTCGCAGCACATTCCTGCTGTAATCTACATTGCTGGTGGCTGCCCTTTTGAGGCTTCAGTCTGACAAACTACATTGGGATGTCTGTTCGGCATCTCACAGCTCAACGTTTAAATTTAAATGCCTCAAAATCCCAGTTGTATAGTTGCCGTCAGAATGGACAGATGATCAGTGTGCTTCAGCAGTCAATCGACCAAACGTCAAACTCAACCCCACTGAGACAAACATCACCTGTTGAGTGTGTTGTCCCTACTAACATGATTAACTGGAATGAAGAATTAAATTTTACATTTATTAAAATTATTTATTGACAACAACATATTCAAGCACTGATCGGCCAATGTTCTTGGGTCAAATGGATTTTGTGCTACACAATCTGTACTTTTAATTACCTTGAGGCTGCTGAAGCTGTTGCACCAGCACTTTAAACTTTTCTTCTGCATTCTCCAAGTCCATTTTGTTTACAGCTAATAGTGCAGGCTTTGATAAAAGCTCTACTTTATAAAGCTCCAACTCCTGAATATGAAAGATTATAATGGTCAGTAAGATGCACAATATAAGACCAATAATTGTATGACTAAGATTTTGAAACTCACTCCACACTAAACTGAAAACAACAGCAGAAAAGACAAGATTTTAAAACTTAATGATCAGTGATTCAAAATTCTTATGTTCTGGCAAACCCACGATACTGGATTCCCCAGAGTTTCCTATTATATATGTTCTTTTTTTTGGTGGTGGTGGTGGGGGGGGAGCGGGGGGAGGAGGACTTCAGGTTGTTTCACCTGGAAGGAGGATTTCAGGCTTGGATGTTGGGAAGAGAGGAAGTAAAAGGGAAGGTGTTTCATCTCCTGTGCTTGCATGGAAATGTGTCATGGTAAGGAGAGACTGTGTTGGGAGTGAATGAAGAGTGGACCAGGATGATTCAGAGGGAGCACTGCCTTTGAAAGGCTGAAAGGGGAGGGGAGGGAAAGATGCATTTAGTAGTGGCCTCTCAGCTTTTCTCCTCATTCTGGCATCAGAAAAATGATGCTATAATACTCTCATCTTCGCCCAACCATGAATGACATAGCACAGAAATCAAACAGTGCTGGGTCACTTACAAACACATATTTCGATAATTAGAGCCACCCCCTCCCCCACCCTCCACCCAACTTGGTTCCCACTCCACAAGCTTTCATGCTCGTCTCCGTGCTGAATTGTGCAGAAATCTACAGCAGAAACTCAAATTGCTAAACTTACCACTCCCTGGCATTGACATCAGGAGCGAAACATTTTGGAGCAGCTACCAGAGACAGAAAGTAGGACGCAGAGTCACTTCAGCAAAGACAACGGAGGACCATAAAAGCCAGGGAATGAGTAATATCCACTGAGGCTGGCATTAGAGTGGAAATGGTAGTTGTCGAACACAAGGAACTTGGGACAAATGAAATTTTGCAGTGAATTGCTTCCCAGACATACAGGGCAAATAACTTATTTTGCATATATATTTTGAGTTATATACAATATGAATATAAATATATATATATATAAACAAACATCAACAAACATCTCAAATGCACACACACCTCGGTCCAGTTTTATTTTCTAAATTAATTAAGGCTATCTTACAACAAAAGACTGGCTTACCTTTGATAATAGTTGTACAGCTTCGAAAGCTGATCTTAGAGGTGTTTTAGATGAAAGCTGAAATCCAGTCACATCAACCTCCAAATAATAAATCCAAAAAGAATAAGAATTGTACACAGGCATTATTTCTGTCACAATATTGTCAAGTAAAATCGAACTTCCAGTAGGTTCAATTTTTTTTTTAAAAGACTGTACATCTCCTGATGTACAGGATGCTATTGTTTATCTTTTGACCAAAAGTTCAGTGTCCACTGTTAAAGACCAAGAGGTTACAATGGAGAGAAATTACTCTTTGTAATATTAACTAACAAAGTTAGGATATTAGAACAGGCAATTGCTTAGAAGTCGAATATGCAGTCAGTACAAAAGTTAAGTTGTGGCTTTTGGTGGTGTGACTTGAGCCTTCTCTAAAACAGGAGAAGGTTATAGCCAGCCCACTGGCAGCTGGCTGAACCCAAGATGGCAGGTCTGGCACAAATGCGGACATAAGAGGCAACCTGCAACTAGTCATCTTGTGAACCCTGTTACATAAGCCTTCAGGTTTGCCTATTAGCAAAATAGTATGTCATCATTCATTGAATAAGTTCAAAAGCTCAAAGGTCCCTTGCACTACATACTAGTAGTAGCTGTGGCACAATATTCTATAAAGAATAAACATTTTCAAGGGTGGAATGAAGAAGAAAATGAATAAATAAGTCATGCGATTTAAGCATTTTCATCAGTGCTTGAGCAGTGATAGCCTGATGTGACACCATTTCCAACCTGTTTGGAAATAACTTCTTTCACAAGCTGTATCTAAACTGCCGCAAATTAGAGCTGGAAATGCATCTTGGCTTCAAAACAGATAGCTGGTATATAAGCTAACTTTCAACCATTGTAGTGCT
Source organism: Mustelus asterias (assembly GCF_964213995.1). Classification (NCBI taxonomy): domain Eukaryota; kingdom Metazoa; phylum Chordata; class Chondrichthyes; order Carcharhiniformes; family Triakidae; genus Mustelus; species Mustelus asterias. Next base: position 49,978,480 of record NC_135802.1, on the reverse strand, counting down.
CAGCTTATTGCTCAATAGTATTCTTTTATAAATTTTAAGTCTTGCAGTTTAGGAGTGAACATTATTTGTGAACACAAAGTGGTGTAACTCCTCTGGTTATAGATATGGAGAAAATTTACAAGAAAGGTATCAGGAACAGAGAATTTTAGCTATGAGGAAAGATTGGGTAGGCTGGGATTGTTCTTTTTGGAACTAGAGGAGGCAAGGAGGGGATTTAACTGAGGTGTATAAAATTATGAGAGGCCTATATAGAATGGATAAGAAGGACTTATTTCCCTTAGCAAAGTGGTCAATAACCATGGGCCACAGGTTTAACATTAAATGGTAGAAGGATTAGTAGGGAGTTGCAGATAATTTATTTTTCACCCAGGGAGTGGTAGAGTTTGACTTACTACCTGAAAGGGCAGTGGAGACAGAAGCCCTCATCCAGACTTGGATTTGCATCTGTTCTGTAAATTCTGTAACCTACAGGACTACAGATCAAGAGGTGGAAAGTGGGATTAGGCTGTATCATTCATTTTCAGCCGGCTCAGGCAGAACAGGTTGAGTGGTCTGTTTCTGTGCAAAATATTTTTAAGTTTCCATGCTCCAGTACCACAGTAACCAAGACATAGGTTATCCAGTAAAATAAAAGCAAAATATTGCAAATCTGAAATAAAAATAGAAACAAAATGCTAGAAATATTCAGTAGATCTGGCTGCATCTGTGGAGGGAGAGAGAAACAGAGTTAACAATGAACTACTTCTTCTTCAGGGTCACATGCAACTTGAAACGTTGGCTCTGTTTCTCTCTCCACAGACACTGCCAGACCTGTTGAGTAGTTCCAGCACTTGCTGTTTTTATTACAAATGATCAAATTTGGTCTGCTGTTTACTGCTTCAGTTTCCCTGAAAGATAATCAGAGGGCACACAGCAAAGCGTAGAAACATTTCATCCTTAAGATAAAGTGTGTTTTCAATTCCATTTTTGGACAAAATGAATTTGTTCCATCTAACAATATTACCCAACTGATTACTTTAAGCAAATTAGATTGTTAAACATATTGGCTGGATTTTACTGCCCCGCCCACCACGGGAATCACAGCAGGAGAGGGAAGGACAATGGGAAGGTCCGTTGACCTCAAGCGGGATTTTACAGTTTTGGGACGAGTGAGGCTGTAAAATCCTGCCCACTGTGTTATATATTTTACTTTCTAGAGGAAACAAGAGAAGATTTGTAATTTATGAACAAAACATTAGTGTCCAATGTAAAGTTTTTCTATAGAATGCAAGTTATGAATATTTTAATATTTGAGTATTCTTAAAGGCTTATATGGAGCAAAGCATTGTTAAACAATTAATTATGTAGAATTATACAATTAAAATATTTAAAATAAAAATATTTTTCTTACTGACCACAAAAAGAAGCTGTTTCGTCCTCTCCACATGTTTAAGAAACTTGTGACCCATCCCTTTATTTAAGTGTGCACCTTCAATCAAACCTGGCAAATCAGCTACTGATATCTGTGACAGCAAAATACACTACGAATTACACAGAATTCAATAAACTGACCCAGGAAACTCACTTATATAGCAAGTTTGCCAGATAACGGGCTAATTTAATACCAGTTGAAAAATACATCAGCTGTGCAGTGGTAAAGATCTGGCTGTAAAACTACATGCAACTAAAGAATTTCCAAATAATAAATGGTGTATTTATCTATTCCTTTTCAACAATAAAATAATTGTTTGGCAATTGAATAAAATCAGGCCTTGCCACTATCATTCAGATTGGACAAAAACCAAACTTCTAAAGGACTGACCTGTTCTCATGGTGTGTTTGACACTGGTATGGTCACATTTACTGGACATTGCTAGTGATGATGTGGAGATGCCGGCGTTGGACTGGGGTAAACACAGTAAGAAGTCTCACAACACCAGGTTAAAGTCCAAAACAGGTTTAGTTGGTAGCAAAAGCCAGCTTTGCTACCAAATAAACCTGTTGGACTTTAACCTGGTGTTGTGAGACTTCTTACTGCATTGCTAGTGATCATGGGAAATTGGTCGTGAGCTTTCTAGAGCCACCTTAATTCTTGTTCTTGCACAATGATGTTAGGTGGGAAATAAGAGGGTTTTGATCCAGCGATGATGAAAGAATGGGTGTATAAAGTTTGCATTGTACGTAACTCCATGAGGATTTCAGAAATAATGGTATTCTCGTCTAGCTTGGAGGTGGCGATTACTGGACTGGAAGACCCCGTCAAAGCTGATAGGTTGCTACAGCCACAGTGTGCCCATTGTTGAGGGAGAAAGCAAAACCAGTTTAGTGGGAGTGGCACTGATCAAGCAACCTTCTCTATCTTGAGTGACTTTGAGATTCAAGTGTTATTGTGGCAGCCCATCTTGACAAATGGTATTTTCCTTCACGCCCAGAATCACAGAGTTTTTACTGTGCAGGAGGAGGCCATTCAACCCATCGTGTTTGCACCAGCTCTCTGAACGAGCAATTCACTTTGTGCCATTCCCCTGCCTTCTCCCTGTAACCTTCCACAATGTTTCTTTTCAGATAAGGACACCTGACTTATGTCTTACAGACAGGAGGGAGACATTGAGGTGAGCCACTCATTGCAGAATACCTAACAGCTTGGTCTTATGTTGTGGTGTTGATATGTCAGGTTCGGTTAAGCTTCTAATCAATAGTAACATCCCCTGCCCCCAGCAGCATGAAATTTGAATGCTCAATACAAGAAGTTTGGAATCTTTAGTTCAGCCCAAATACTGATACTCCTCCCCTGAGAGAAATCCCAGTAAATTTAGTGGGGCCTGACCATTATTTGCCTTAAATATGACAATTTAAATGTAGCGTTTTCTAATACATTAAAAAATTAACATTAATGAAACTTAAAATGCCATGCTGACAATACTTACCTGTTTGTAATCACTGTACATTAACTTCCCAATTTCCGGCCTCATGGTAGTGACTGAAAATTAAAAATAAAATTCATAAATACAATACAAGTTAAAAATATAAGAGGTTAAAAACAAAGAATAGAGAAAGATTATTTTTTTGGAAAGCATACACAAATAAAATGGACCAAATGGTCATCTTTTGTGTTCAAATTTCAATGGGCCAAATCTTTTTAGTATCAGGTCAGCGACACACTGAACTTAAAGATGCCAGTACATGTCAGGACCCTCAAACGTCCTGACGTGTGCTCAAATGCTGCAATTGCCTGGAGGTTTAAACTTCTGATAGGTTTATTTGCACTTCTTGGGGCACTGCTATCGGTGTCTGAGACTTGGGTTAGAAACATGCTCCCTACCCTGGAATTGTCACACAGTTTAATTTTTGGTGTAACTCAATGATTAACAATGGAAACCAAACCCACCACCACTCACACACAACACCCCCCCGCCCCCCACATCATCACTACCCATGCCATCCCAGACCCAACCTGATTAGTACCCCTGACACAACCACGCATCTCATGACTCATCCACCACTTCCCCCATCACAACCTCCTCAAGGCTGACCACCCACTCTACATACCGCAGAACTACCCACACACTCACTCAGCCCCGATTAAAAGACTTGAGACCTTTAAAAACTTACCTGAATACAGCAACTGATGTTGTAAAAAGGGGCCATGCCCTCTACATTGCTCCTCTCTGCCTGTTGGCCCCATGGGCATCTGCACAAGGCTTCATTGTCCCAGTCAGGATCAGAGGTCCTGGCTGAATGCACTCTGTAAGAAGTTTAACAACACCAGGTTAAAGTCCAACAGGTTTATTTGGTAGCAAAAGCCACACAAGCTTTCGGAGCTCCAAGCCCCTTCTTCTTCCACTCACCTGAAGGAGCTTAAGGCTCCGAAAGCTTGTGTGGCTTTTGCTACCAAATAAACCTGTTGGACTTTAACCTGGTGTTGTTAAACTTCTTACTGTGTTTACCCCAGTCCAACGCCGGCATCTCCACATCATGAATGCACTCTTACAGTTTTGTGTACAATTATTGCCACAGTCAGCAGAAGATCTGGGACAATGATTCTTCATCATTAAATAGCTAAACTACACTTTTTTTTTGAAGCTGAAACTCCACTTTTGCACTCAAGGAAAGGCAAAGTACGTGGACACAAAATAAAATGAAGCTGTACAAACAAACTTAAGAAAATATAAGACAAGAAAAAGCAGCTGGCCCAAACTGTCTCAAGGTAATTACGCATTTTTGATTTGTTACAGTGAATTCACATTCACCAAATGAGCCTAAAAAGGTGTCACTAACTCTCAGCATAAACAAAGTCTCCCAAAATCCAACCTAATTCTATGCTTACATATCTGATATGCATGACCTCTCCTCTTCCCTAACTTAGCTCATTCAAATAGTCTGTGTACACAGGCAGTCTGATTCCTTCATCATTTCACAATGAACTCTTCCCTTCTCTCGTGCAAAATGATCCAGATCTTTAAAGCCTTTAAGTTATCGCAACAAGTTTAAGAGTAGTGATCATTCTATCGGTCATCCTTTGAATCTTTTTCAAGACCTTCATGTGAGGAGATGAAAACTGAACCAGATAAGGCCTAATCGGAATCATGTACAACGACATTACGGATCTTTTAGTCTCATACTGTTTAACAGTGGTATACACTGGTACTTCATTTGACTTCACATTGGTCATGAACATTATTAGTTTCATGCACTCTAATGCCAAGGTAGCTTTCCTGATCATCAGTCTTTAATTCTGTACCAAAAGCAGGAAGCATATACTTGGTATGAGTGTCAGGTTTTCAGGAAGGTCCAGGTCTCTTGGGACAGTTGAATTCAGACTTTCTGCTGGTTCTGCTTCTGATGGATTGGTTCTCCCCGCCAACAGTTGATCTCCTCCAGATGACATTGTCACGGGTTTAGACAGTGTAGGAGACAAGCCCGGTCTGTGCTCGGATTATGGCAGGAGCCCATTTTTCTCTTGCTTAGTTTCTTGCCAGAACATCTGATCCCTGGTGGAAGACACAGCGTTTTGCTTTGTTTTCCCGCCGTATGACCTGATCCAGTTGCTTTTTCTGGACAACTTATTTCATCTTGGGTGGTTTTAATAAGGTGATGCTGTAATGCTGTTTAATCATCAGTAATGCTGGAGAAGCTTTTGTTGCTGAGTGAGCAGTATTCTTGTACATGCGCAGGAATTGACTCAAACGTTTGATCAAAGAACATTGTTCCTGGTTACCTTTAATGTCTGCTTCATCGTTTGCACAAACATTCTGCTAGTCTGTTCGGAGCCAGATGGTATGATGCAGACCTAATATGTTGTGTTCTGTTCTCCAACAAGCTTTCAAATTCTTGAGATACAAACTGTGGTCTGTTATCACTCACCAATTGCTCAGGGAAACCAAATCGGCTAAGGATTTCTCCCGATCTCCCAATTGTCTTCTCTGATGAGGTCAGCTTCATTATGGCAATTCTGGCCATTTTGAATGAGCAGATTGTGATTAGAAACATGCTTCCTTCAAACGGTCCTGCATAATCCACGTATACCTATTGCTTAGTCTCTTCTGGCCATTCCCAAGGATGCAACAACGGTGCTAATGGTGGCAGGCTTCGCATCTTCATGCAAGACAAACATGTTCCTTCCTTCTCCTCGATTCCAGGTAGATAATACTCCTGTCATCTCAGGACAAGTGAAGTAGTACACCCGAGGTGATCCAGTATTTTCTGAGGTAATGGACGTGGTGCTTTGAGGCAAGGCCTCAGGAGTAAACCCTGTGTTAAAGGTGTACTTCATTCAAAGTCTTGAATGCCTTGCTAGCTCCGTCATTCTCACAATTCCACAATGGCCTTCGTGTAATTGTTTCAACACTTTTCTTCTTAATAGTGGTGCGATGATTACTCTCATTCCCCAAAGCTGACATCCTGCCTTTATGGATAACTCAAGTCTTAAAGTGGAATACAGCTTTAACTCAGTTTAGTCTTGAGGTCTTGCCTCGAATCACTATAAATACACAACAATCCCCATTTACAAATGTCAGCTACTTCACTGGATAAACAAGATACCTTCCCTTGCACCATCACAAATCAATAACTTTAAAGTAATAAAGATTGGCATGATTTGAATCGTGAATAAGCTAAAGAAAAAACAATGCAAAATATAATTACACACTAACTCATATCTTTAAATGGATCACAGTACAAACATAAATCAACATGCAGAACTGTACTAGAACTACAAAAATAACCAATAATTTGCATTTACTTGCCACGTATAGATTTTTAATTTGATCAAATATTAGAATTCCTTTAACTGCTTAACTTGTTTAAAATAACTCCCACAGGCTAATTTGTATCAAGTCTATGTTTATTTTTTGACATTAAGGAAAGAGATTTAACTCATAGAAACCCTATAGTGCAGAAAGAGGCCATTTGGCCCATTGAGTCTGCACTGACAACAATCCCACCCCAGGCCCTATCCCCACAACCCCACATATTTACCCCGCGAATCCCTCTAACTTACACATCCCGGGACACTAAGGGGCAATTTAGCATGGCCAATCAACCTAACCTGCACATCATTGGAGTGTGGGAGGAAACCCACACTGATACGGGGAGAATGTGCAAACTCCGCACAGTTGTTAGAATGTAACCGGTGACAACTTTGTATTGGATGTAATGTGAGCAATGGCAACAAGCTGTAAGAATCAGCTGACCCAGTAAACCATGGAACCAATTACAGAATGATGTGATGGTCAGCTGACTAGCTGACTCACCATAAATAAGAACTTGTTGGGAATTGTGGGGAACTTGGATTGGCCCAGGGCGAGGCCCCAGGTTTGGAGTAATGAAGTTTCTTTATTAAACCCTTTCTTTGATTTATAAGTTGGAGTAAGTTTTGTTACATTTTTATTGTCTGCATTTGAAGAATTCCTTCTGAAGAAACACCAATAACCCAAGCCGGGAATCAAACCCAGGTCCCTGAAGCTATGAGGCAGCAGTGCTAACCACTGTGCTGCAGATTTAATGTGTTATCTGGAATAATGTGCTTTAAAATAATATTGTCGACATACAGTGCAGCGCTCGTTGTCACTGTCCGAATCTGAGGATGCAGCTCAGACAGCAGGCTCAAAGGGCTAAATGGCTTACTCCTGTTCCTAAGTGTAAATGGGGGGCGATGGCAAACATTGGCTTGAGAAACAATAGTCTTCCACTGTTACACTTACATGGATAATCTGCAATCTTCGGCTTAGCATGAGACAGCTGGCTCAACAATGAAGATTTCCCCGCATTTGGAAACCTGCAATTAATAAGAAAATCTGTTACCTGAAGATAATAACTTCAAAAGAAGTAAAACTTTCAACAATTTGCTAAAGTAGATACGGCACAGAGTTGCCTTATGCAAAAATCAACATGCAATTTAAATTGTGGAGCACAAATTCAATGAAACACTGAAGGCCTTCAGAGTTAATGGAACAGAACAATTTGGGAGTTCAGTAATTGTTATTACTTCAGCCTGAGGGCTGCACATTTCATCTTTTTTGTCCAATCCATACTCTGTTTTTATAGCTGGTACAGATACAATCTGCATGACATTTGTGCTAACTGAATCCTCCTACACCTTGTATATTATTCAAATGCACAGTAGGTGCAAACAGAATAAAGCAATCTTACTGAGCCAGTCTGACATTAAGTTGTTAAAACCACTGCAAAAAAAAAATCAACTCTGAAGACAACATCTGTGGTCAGCTTATTAAACATATTGCAGGCTGACAGATGTTAATTTTCAGTAAAACGATTACTGACACTGGTGTCACAGCACTATTGATGTGGCAGTATATTACTTTTGAAAGATAAAAAGTAGAATCATAGAATGGCTACAGCACAGAAGGAGCCAATCAAGCCTGTCCAGTCTCCAGCATCTTTGCAAGAGCAATTATCCCATCCTTTCCCTATAACCCTGCAATTTTTTTCCCTTCCAATAATTAGCAAATACCTTTTGAAGTCACAATTGAAACCCCACCAGCCTCAGGCAGTGCATTTCAGATTGCAACCAATCACTGATAAAAATTATTTCCTAATGTCATGTTTGATTCTTTTGCTAATCGACTTAGTTGTTTCCTCTAGTTCTCCATCCTTTGCCAATAAGAATAGTTTCTCTCTATCTACAGCCCTCACATTTTTGAGCACTTGTGTCAAATCTCTCACTTCTCTTCTCTAAGGAAACAGCCCCAGATCTTCAAATTCACATAAATGAAGTTCCTCAACCTCATTTGATTTGATTTATTATTGTCACATCTATTGGGATATGGGAAAAGTATTGTTTCTTGCATGCTATACAAACAAAGCATACCATTCACAGAGAAGGAGACAAGAGAGTGCAGAATGTTGTGTTACAGTCATAGCTAGGGTGTAGAGAAACATCAACTTAATGCAAGGTAGATCCATTCAAAAGTCTGATGGCAGCAGGGAAGAAGCTGTTCTTCAGTCGGTTGGTACGTGACTTCATACGTTTTTAAAAATCTTTTTCCTGATGGAAGGTGGTGGAAGAGAGAATGTCCGGGGTGCCTGGAGTCCTTAATTATGCTAGCTGCTTCTCCGAGGGAGCGGGAATTAAAGACAGAGTCAATTGATGGGAGGCTGGTTTGCGTGATGGGCAGAGAACAGGGGATACTTTGGACCTAACTCGAAAATCTTTTTGTGCTTCCTCTCTAAAGCCTTCACATCTTTTCTAGAGTGCAGTGCCCAGAATTGAACTCAGTATTCTAATTGGTGCCAAGATAGTGTTTTATTAAGGTTTCCCATAATTTCCATGCTTTTTGTACTCTATGCCTCCATTTATAAAGCCCAAGATTCTGTATGGCTTATTACCCACTTTCTCAACCTGCCCTGTCATCTTCAACAATTTAGGCACCTATACCCCCAGGTCTCTCTGCTCCTGGAACTCATTTTGAATTATAGCCTTCAGATTATAATGCCTCTCCTCATTCTTCCTATCAAAAGTATCACTTTGCATTGTGTTAAATTTCATCTGCAACGTGTCTACCCATCCCCCAAGTTTTCTTGAAGTCTACCACTATCCTCCTCACAGTTCATAATACTTCCATGTTTTGTGTCATCTGTAAATTTTGTAATTGTGCCTGCTCATCCAAGTCTAAGTTTTTAATATCTATCAAGAAAATCAGTCATCCCGTGTAACTATAACTCACGCCAGTCTGGGAAACAGCGATTCATCACTACTTTGTTCCTGTAGTTCAACCAAATTAGTATCATGTTGCCACTACCCATTTTACTCCATAGACAGCCTAAAATGTTGCAATCACAGGGTTTTTGAAAGTCCATGTGCATATCACACTCAACAACCGTCCCTATTACCTTATCAAAAACTCAATCAAGTTAGTTAAACACAACTTGTCTTTTAATATTCCATGCTGACTTTCCTCAATTAATACACCCTGTTGTTGAGTGATTTTTAGTCGTGTCCAAAACATATAAACACCCTGGAACTATTTCATAATAGCTTCTATAACATTTTTAATCAGCGAAGTGCAAATTAGAAATAATTAACCCAGTCCTATAAACTACACAACATTTTTGATTTTATTTCACAGCTTCCACATGCAGGCATTCTGGTGAATTTAGAAAGCCTTCTTGAGGAATTAATAGATATTTCTTCCTGAATGAAAAATACTCAATAATCAAGTGAGAGCCCTTGGTCAGTGGTACTCTCACCATTGAGGTGGAAGATTAGGATTCAAGTTCAACTCCAAACGGTTGAGCGCATAACCCAGAATGACACCACAGGGCAGATTCCTTCTTTATTGTGCTGATACCATTATTACAGAACCACCCTCCACCTTTTCCTCACTCCCCATCCTTCCTAAACATCCTGAACCCTTTAATATTCAGGTCCCAATCCATGTCCTCTGCCGCCATGTCTCTGTAATGGCTATCAAATTATACTTATTTATTTCTATGAGCGCTCTCAGTTTATCTGTTTGTCCAATTCTTACAGATTTGAAATCTCAACTTACCCAACCAATCCTATATCAGCTACTAGTTTCAAATCCATCCGTATGATTCTACTTTGGCCTTTGGAAGGCAGAAAGTTAGTCGTAAATGAACCACCACGACCACCATGGGCTACAATTACCCGATCTCCTTTTTTGTTTAGTTCACCTAAAAAAGAAGAATGACTCCAAAATTTTGGATAACAAAGAGCAATTGAAATCTCTTCAAAATATTAACTATCCTAACATTAGGGAAAAGATGGTGGCATAGTGGTAACGTCACTGGACTAGCAATCCAGATGTCCAGCTGAATGCTCTGGGGACATGGGTTCAAATCTCACTGTGGGAGCTGGTGGAATTTAAATTCAATGAATAAATCTGGAATATAAAGACATTTGCAGTAATGCCGACTGTGAAACTACCATTGATTGTCGTAAATCCGACAATTTTATCATTCTGTTCAAATCCCTTCATAGCCTTATCACTCCTTTTGTCTGTAACCTCCTCCAGTTCTGAGAACTCTGCATTCCTCCAATTCTAGTTGTGTGTATCCTCAGACTTCTTCGCTCTACCACTGCCAGATATGCCTTCAGCTGTCTAACCCAAAGCTCTGGAATTCCTTTGTTAAACATCTTTGCCTCTCCCTCCCACTTTAAGAAGCTCCTAATGTCTTAATTTTTGCCTGATTACATTTTTGTGAAGCATCTTGCTTTACCATGTTAGAGGAGCTATACAATTACAAAGTTGTTGTTTTTATTAGTTCTACATGGATTCAGCTGATAAAATGTTCCAGGAAAATCCATGCTCAACTAACTGACTGTTAATAGTGCTGAAATGAGGGGTAATAACTCAATCTAAGAATCCAGAGGGAACTATCAAAGAGACCAACCAACAATTAAAACATCCTCATACAATTTATCATCCTGTTTTTGTCATTCAAATAATGCATACTGTTTGTAGCTGCCTTTATTTATGTGGTATGCTTCTTCAGCTATTGGATGTAATATTCACAAATAGTATCTTTCTGATTAGAAGCAAGAGTAAAGCCAAAACATAATTTATACCATATATATATAACAGAACTATACTAACATTTTTAATAACTGAATACAGAAAAAATAGTCAAGCAACAAAGTTTGTGAATGGTAATTTAACAATGCAATATTCGAGAAGATTATCTGCAACAAGAAAAATTAAAAGCTCATATCAAGTATAATAAATTTCAACAACAAAAGCAAAGTTCTCACCTATTATTTCTCCATCATCATTAGTGATTGAAATTCCAACTGGGGCATGAATTTCACAATCAGTTCCTATCCTGCCTTTAAGTGACCGAATACTGGAAAGGCAAGAGAGAGAATTAAAGTTAGTGCATGGGAGTAATTTGCCATTCAAAAGAGTCGAATACATTTTCTTCTTTTAATAGTTGACTGCTGTTGTGTTCTAAACTACGTGACAATGGGGAGAAACCATTGTACTTATAGAGGATTCCTTTCCATTCAATGCATTCTAGTTAAGATTTCCATTGTAATATTAATAGTTAGTCCTACATTTTATTAAGAAACACAAGAAAATAAAGTACTCATCCGACTCATTATTTTCCTCAGGTGCCAATTCAGAAATTATTTCAATTGTAGAGTTCATTAAAGAAATGTTAAAAATTAAATAAATATTTCCCCAAAACAATTATATTCCACAAGTCAGTCACTTAAGGAATCAAGTCTGTGAATCTAAACACGTTGTCTTTAATTTAAGTTCCTCTGGTTCCAGTTCTACTTTTATATAAAACTTCAGACTACATATACTCATGAATCATTGCAGACCATTATCTCAGATACATTGGATGAAGTAGAAGCAAGATACATCTCAATGGTGACAAACTGCAATGTCATACTAGGATTTGACCAAGAGTAAACCAAGCAGGATTGAGCTCTTCCAGTTGTTTATGATATCACGACTACTATACTGAAATTAAGAGTAACAATAGTTGAGCATACGTTCAAAATGGAGTCTCTCGATAGAATTATAATTGAGTACAGCCATTTACACAGTTTTATCTGCACTGATATCTTTCCCCTCATCCACTGAAATTGTGGACTCTTGCTGGGGTTCATTTTTAAAGCTCGCAGGAGGCCTCCATTACTTCACTGAGGGATTATTCTTCATATTGTACTCTTAAAAAGAACCTTTTAACAAGTTAATGCCAGACATCAGCCAAGTTGATTCACATGATGTGATATCAAGAAACAGCTGAGCGCACTAAACACAGAAAAGGCCCCAAAAACATCCCAACAGTACTGCTGAGGACTTATATAGACAAACGAGAAATGGTAGGATGGTACCCTATATTTCCCCACCTCTCAACTAACCACAAGTAGATGTGTTTTAAAGAAGCATTTTAACCCTTTGAATGCTGTGACTCTCAAGAACAGATGGAATACTCTTCACATGGTGGTTAACAACAATGACATTCAAGGAACTTGACACCAGGCAGGAGAAAGCAGCAGACTTGATCAGAACACTTTCCACAACCTTAAACGTTCACTTCCTCCACCAGTGATAACACTGTGACATTTGCAAGATGTACTCCCACAACTCACCAAAATACGTTCCAAACCAGTGACCTCTAGCACCAGGAGGACAAAGCAACAGGTTCATGGGAATGCAACTACCTTCAAATTCCCCACCAAGTCACATAGCATCCTGACTTCGAACAATATCACTGCCACTTCATCAGTGGGTCAGAATCCTGGAACCCCCTAACATTATGGTAGCTTTTTCTGTGACATATCAACTGCAATGAAGGCAGTTCACAACCATCTTCTCAAGGTCAGTTTTGGATTGGAAATAAATACTGACTGTTCAAGTGACACCAGACAATGGCTATCTCTCATTGACTGCTTCATAAAATAATGTTTTCAACATTTTAATCACTTTTCCAGTAGGCATAAGTTAATCAAAGACTACAGATCTACTCTTTTTCACATAGCAGAGGTGTCTAAACCATAGGGCATAGGTTTAAGGGGAGGACTAAGTGGTTTAGAGGGGATCCAAGGAAACGTTTTCATGCAGAGGGTGGTGAAAGTATGGAACGTGCTGCCTGAGACCATGATAGAGGCAGGTACTCTCACAACATTTAAGAGGCAGTTGGACAAGCATTTAAATCGCCAAGGCAGAGTAGGCCATGGACCAAGTGCTCGTAAATAGGATTAGTATAGATTGGTATTTGATGGTCAGAATTGACATGGTGGGCCGAAGGACCTATTTCTGTGCCATATGCATCTATGATTCCAAATATCCCAATTACTTATACACGGGCTCAACCTCATTCAAAATGGCATAGTGTGACTGAAATGGTAGAAATTAAACAATGACAAACTTGACTAACAAACTGATGAACAGAGCTTGAATTTTTGACCTATGACCCAATCACTAAATAGTCAGATTTCCTTTCCCCAAAGGTTAACAGCCATTTTATGCATATCTACATATGTCATACCTGCTGTTAGCGCCAACACCAGCCACAAAGCGTTTATCTGGATATTTATCCTTGAGCTTCTTCATGGTTATGCCATCTTGTGCTACAATCCAGACATCACCACCTTTACCGCCTTCACCACCAAGTCGAAGGAGTCCCATTCCACCACTCCCCCCACGGACATAAAGTCTGAGATTGTCAATAAAGCTGCCATACTACAAAATGGGATTATTAGAAAGAAAACACTCAAAAAAGGCTCAGATAAATAATATATATTTTTCTTCAAATCTTTGCATTAATATTTAGCACTGATCTGCATGACAAAGGTTATCCACTACCCAATGTAATTTGTATCTTGTCAGTCAAGATTTACTCAACAGTACATTGACCAGAAATCTGTTCTTTATAATTAAGAAACCGCATGTTTAATTTTGCATATTGTTCAGTTGACACAGCAGAAAGAGCTACGAATGTAAACATTAATTACAGATAGAGCACATTACTAGTGTGTGCCCATCTCAAATTGTGGGGATTGGTGAGACACTGTGGCCAAAGTCAGTGGCACAAATGATGGCGAGTATATGGTGCTGAAGTGTTGAATCACTGTGACAATGACTGCTTTTAGATAACGTAATTCAATCATGGTACAGTGTATTTAACTTTCCAGCTAAATAATTTGGTAACAAATTGCATTTATATAACACCTTTACTAATGAAAGAAATGTTCCAAGGCACTTCACAGATGGGCAAGGAAAAACAAAGACTCAAAACCAAGAATTTTTTTTAAATGTGGTCGAAGAAATTGGTTTTAAGGAAGCACTTTAAATGAGGAAAGAGATAGAGCACAGGGAGACAGAGTTTAGGCCATTTAAGTGGTTGAAGGTGCAACAACAAATGCGCAAGAGATCAAAGTTAGAGAAACGACAGATTCAAATGTACTGGAAGCAGTTAGATATAGGGAAGGGCCAGGTCAAGAGGATTAAAGAAAATTATTATAATTTTGAATTTGAGGGAAACAAAATCCAATGGAGCTCTGAGAGGGGAAGAGGGGTGAATGCTGAGTAATTAGGAAATAGAGAGCAATTTTGGTTGAGCTGAAGTTTAATGAAAGGCCAAGTTTCTTTGGAGGCTTTCACAATTATGCTGGTCAACCCAGAGTGTTTCAAGGCCAATTAGGCATTTTAAGTGCAGTCACTGCTGTTGTTTAAAGTTAGTTATTTGTCATAAGTAGGCTTACATTAACACTGATGAAGTTACTGTGAAAATCCCCTAGTCACCACACTCCAGCACCCTTTCGACCACACTGAGGGAGAATTTAGAATGGCCAATGCACCTAACCAGCACATCTTTCAGACTGTGGGAAGAAACCAGAGCACCTGGAGGAAACCCACACAGACACCAGGAGAACGTGCAAACTCCATACAGACAGTGACCCAAGCTGGGAATCGAACCCAGGTCCCTGGTGCTGTGAGGCAACAGTACTAACCACCGTGCCACTTTGTGGGTTCAGGATGGAAGGCCAGTCACATTCAGGAGTGGTGAATGCATCAAGGTATTTGGGGCAGGAGAATAGGCGGCTGGTGTTACAGAGATGGGAAGTAGATTATCTTTGTAATGGAGATCTGGGGAGGTTTGGAAGCTCGGCTTACATTTGAATGAAAAGCATGGCTTGGTGAGAAGGCTGCTTTAGCCTGTGACAGTGGCCCAGGAAGGGCAATAGTCTTTCCCCCTTCTCAGGCTGTGAATTCCCTGTGCATGGTTCCCAATCCCCGCTGCTCCAGACAGTGGCAGTTACCGCAGCGCCTCCTCACCCCCACGGGCTTTCCCTGCCTCTGGAGCAGGAAGCTGGCACGTAACCGACTGGAACCCCTACCTTCCTCAGAGCCACGAGCCCACACCGCACCATGGCAACTCAACCGGAAACCCACCGCACCATGGCAACCCAACCGGAAGTTCACCCTTCACAATAGCCCCACCACAGGGAGCTGAGTGACTGTTTTACTTGTCATGGTCTGCCGCCGATCGAGTGGAAATGTTTTACAATCTGCATCATTTTTAATGTCTAATATGACTTTAAACGAGCTTGAGGAACTTTTGTTTTAAAAGCGCCAAACGAGCTTTGGCGTGAGTGTATGTGTGTGCGCCGTTTTAAAACTCCGGATACGCGTGGAGACGTGTGAAGCGGTTCCGAGATCCTCCCAGTATCAAACTGGATCAGGGTCGGGTTAAATCGCTCCTTATTCATCCGAGGTTTCACAGAAGGCCGCTAATTTCACTCTAGTCTGAAAGAATATCCATGTAAATGTGTTTGAGTTCCTGGCTGCATCATATCAGAGTGAAAAACATCCCAAAGTGCGGCAGCGACTGAATTTCCCACAAGAGAAGCAGCCGCCTAATGTTGCACCAACAGAAACAATGTGAATCGCTATCATCTTTTTTTTTAGCAAGAGACGAGGATATTCAAACTGCTCTTTGAATAATATCATGGGATATTTAAAACCAACAATACAACACTTCCTTCACCTGATTTTCAGTAAATATAAGAAACCAACGGGTAGAACATCCACTCCTCTCATTTGCCAGTTTGACGGAAAGGTTGTGAATGGTGCAATAAAATAAAATTCTTGTTCAATATATTCCTCTGATGTTGGGGGTTAAGATACGATAACAATGAGGTACAAGGTTGGATTAGATAGCGGAAGCTTTACCTTTACAATCCGATGCCAGACTGAGAATTGCTTGATTCTCCATTCCCCTGAAAATTGTGTTCTATTTCCAGTTTCAATGAGTAAACTAATTTAGAATTATAGAATCGTTACAGCACAGGAGGAGGCCATTCAGATCACTGAGTCCATGTTAACATTGCAAGAACAATTTCGCTATCCCAAACCCATCCTTTTCCTATAGACCTGCATTATTTCCTCTTTAGGTACTTATCCAATTCCCTTTGTGAGAACCATGAATGATTATTTCTCCAAATTTCTCAGGCAGTGCTTTCCTGATCATAGCCACTTGCTGTTTTCCTCGTGTCATTTTTAACTCTTAGGCCAATTACCTTAAACCCTTCCACTAATGAGAGACTTCTCACTATTCTGTCCAGACCCTTCAAATTTCTTAATCCTCTCTTGTCCAAGATCAGCCCAGCTTCTTCAATTTATCCACAAATGAAGTTCCTCATACCTGGAATCATTCTCATAAATCTTTTCTGCACCATCTCTAAAGTCTTCACATCCTTCTTAAAGTTCAGTGTCCAGATGTGAATACAATACTCCAGTTGAGGGTGAACCAGTATTTTATAAGTTTTCATGACACCCTATTTTTTGAGCTCTCTGCCTCCATTTATGAAGACTCGGACCTCGTATGCCTTTTTAACCACTTTCCTTACTTGTCCTGTCACCCTCAATAATTTGTGCTTATATACCCCCCAAGTCATTTGTTTCTGCACCCTCTTTAAAATTGTACCTTTTATTTTATATTGCATCTCCTGGTTTCCTAGTTCACAATACTTACTGTTTTTGTACATCTTCAAATATTGCAATTGTGCTCAGTGCTCAGATACAGCACTTGAGGTGAAGGGCATCTAAAGATATGGGGGAAGGCGGGATCAGGCCATGAGTTGGATGATTAGCCATGATCACAGTGAATGGCGGAGCAGGTGTGAAGGGGTGAATGGCCTTCTGCTTCGATTTTCTATGTTTATGCACACTCTCTAAAGCTTTCACCTGCTGCCTAAAATTTGGTGCTCAGAATTGGGCGCAATATTCCAGTTAAGGGCAAAGCAGTGTTTTATAAATGTTCACTATCACCTCTTTGCTTTTATCTACTGTACCCCTTTTTAAAAAGCCCAGGATTCAGAATGCTTTATAATTTCCTTTCATAACTTTCCCTGCCCCTCTCAACAATTTGTGCATATATATAGCTCCAGTACCATTTGTTCTGTCATGCCATTTAGAATTATACATGTAATATCTTGAAAAGAGTGGCGACCACCAAGTGGAGTAACTAAAGAACTATTTATTGACAGGAATGACTATATACAGAGAGTGAAAAAGATGCTACTGATTACTTTGACTCCAGTCTCCAGGTTGCCCAGGAGATCTTGCATTCAGCCCCAGGATTTGTGAGCTTTGGCCGAATTGGTCGCATGACCCTCTGAATCCTCAGTCCGTAAAGGGGCTTGCTACCATATCATTCCACCTTTAGGTCCCTTATTAACACATACCAACAAAAGTTAACCATTTACAGTATAACACCATAAACAAATTCTTTAGCACAGTCCATTATAAAGTCAGTCTGTTGGGAGATTTCCTCTCCATCTGCGAGCAACACAAAATCAGATTTCTAACTTGTAAAGGTGCATCACTGCAGATCATTTCTCCAGTTCCCACTGGGACACTACTTAATCCTTCCTCAGGCTGATGTTGCCTCCATACTGCTTTCAACCACAGCACCACTGGTCGGCATACACAGAGTGGACTGCCCCAGCGGTTCTCTATGCAATTCCTTCTTCTCAATTGATCTAGATGCTTTTTCAGTATTTTACCTTGAACTTGAACAACACCTGTAACCCAACTCATGTACTAGATCATCCACTTTGAATGCTCTCTCAGGCTTTGTTGAATCATGATGTTTCTTTTGCACACTCTGCCTCCACTCTCCCTGCCAAATTTGGAAACACCAGGTTCAACCTGGTTTGAATTCGCCTACCCATCAGCAACTGAGCAGGAGTTAGTCCATGGTCATGTGGGGTGTCATTCTATAGGTAATAAAACATGGTCTGTAAGAATACTGGTGCTTGCTTTTTAACCTAGGAACATAAGAACTAGGAGCAGGAGTAGGCCGTCTGGCCCCTTGAGCCTGCTCCGCCATTCAATAAGATCATGGCTGATCTTTTTGTGGACTCAGCTCCACTTATCCGCCCGCTCACCATAACCCTTAATTCCTTTACTGTTCAAAAATGTATCTATCCTTGCCTTAAAAACAATCAATGAGGTAGCCTCAACTGCTTCACTGGGCAGGGAATTCCACAGGTTCACAACCCTTTGTGTAAAGAAGTTCCTCCTCAACTCAGTCCTAAATCTGCTTCCCCTTATTTTGAGGCTCTGCCCCCTAGTTCTAGTTTCACCTGCCAGTGGAAACAACTTCCCTGCTTCTATCTTATCTATTCCCTTCATAATCTATAAGATCTCCCCTTGTTCTTCTGAATTCCAATGAGTATAGCCCCAGTCTACTCAGTCTCTCCTCATAAGCCAACCCTCTCAACTCCAGAATCAATCTAGTGAATCTCCTCTGCACCCCCTCCAGTCCCAGTATATCCTTTCTCAAGTAAGGAGACCAAAGCTGTACACAGTATTCCAGGTGTGGCTCGCAGATTTTTGTGTCGCTCACAGATGGAGAGGAAATCTCCCAACAGACTGACTTTATAGTGGACTGTGCTAAAGAATTTGTTTATGGTGTTATATTGTAAATGGTTAACTTTTGTTGGTATGTGTCAATAAGGGACCTAAAGGAGGAGGGATATAATAGCAAGCCCCTTTACGGGGTGAAGTTTCAGAGGGTCATGGGACCAATTCGGCCAATTGGGCCGAAGCTTGCGAATCCTGGGGCTGAATGCAAGCTCTCCTGGGCAACCTGGAGACTGGAGTCAAAGTAATCAGTAGCATCTTTTTCACTCTCTGTATATAGTCATTCCTGTCAATAAATAGTTCTTTAGTTACTCCACTTGGTGGTCGCCACTCTTTTCAAGATATTACATGTATAATTCTAAATGGCATGACAGAACAAATGGTACTGGAGCTATATATATGCACAAATTGTTGAGAGGGGCAGGGAAAGTTATGAAAGGAAATAATAAAGCATTCTGAATCCTGGGCTTTTTCAAGGCTGCTTTAAAAGTTTGCACAGTCCTCTCTGCCAATCCATTTGAGGAGGGGTGGTACAGTGTGGTACGTATATGCTTAATGCCATTTAACAACATGAAATGTTGGAACTCCTCGCTGGTAAATGCTGTCCCATTGTCTGAAACCAACACCAAACCATGGGTGGAGAACATTTGCCTTAACTTTCTCACTGTTCCAAAATAAGTTGTGGACTTCATTTCATAGATGTCTAGCCATTTCAAGTGTGCGTCCACTATAAGTAGAAACCCTGTGCCCAAGAATGCCTACAAAATTAACATGGAGTCTCACCCTCCAGCTGACCTGGCCACGCGTAAGATTGCATCAGGGATGCTGACGGTAACTTTTGTTGTACCTCGCATTGGTCCCATTGTTTAACCATGCTTTTATGTCTGTGCCTCACCTGGGCCACCACACTTGGCTGCGAGCCAAGATTTTCATCTTGGACATCCCTGGATAGCTTCTGTGTAGTTCCTCCAATAATAATTTCCTGCCAGGCATGGGGGCAACCATCTTTGCTCCCACAAAATAGGACACCATCTTCACAGCTCAATTGATCTTTTCTTGTTTAGAAAGGTTTTAGTTGTTCAGACATTCAATTGTTAACACCAGTATGAAGACCATCGGGGCGATTCTCCCAGCCCGCTGCACTGCTCTAGCAGCACAGCAGGCCGGAAGACATCAGCAGAGGCCGTTTCACGGGCTTCCCACTTGGCATCTGGGCCTCCACGAGTCTCCCAGCCTAAGATTTCTGACGTAATCAGCTGTGCGCAGGAAATCAGCACAGAGCTGATTACAATATGGAAATGAGCATTTCCATGTCATTAGCCTGCCAGGCATTGGGCAGTGCAAGGGGGCAAGGCCTGTTGCAGGGGTGGGGCCGATTGGGGGTCTCCTGCTGTCACTCTGCCAGAGGATCGCAGGCAGAGGGAGGGAAGAGGTGATCAGGCCTGGTCATCCGGATGGGGGTGGGGTGGGGGTCGGGACTGTCCGGTATTTGATCTGTTGTGACAACGCAAATATTGTGTCAAGGAAATTCAAGGCAAGGATAATTTCTGGTAGTACTGGTAGAAATAGCTTATTTTCCAGTAGTGGGAGAAGGATCAAGGTGTCTGCATTTGATATATTTGTCTGTGTTGGGAGGTATATTCATAAGCAGCCAACAAGTAAAGCCCAAGGCTGTATCCTTGCAGGTGCTTTTAGAGGGATGACTTTATGTTCTTTAAGTAAGCCTAGGATGGGTTTATAATCAGTAATTATGGTGAAATGCTGTCCATAAGCATATTGGTGGAATTTCTTTATCCCACAAAATGATGGCTAACCCCTCTCTCTCTCTCTCTCTCTGTGAGTATGCCTTTTCTGCATCAGTTAAGGACCTTGAAGCATAGCAAAGCATGGTCTTTCTAACCCGTCCTTCATTTTATGTGACAAAACAGCTCCAATTCCATAAGAAGATGCATCACAAGTGAGAATTATTTCTTTTGAATGGTCAAAATGAACTGCAGGGTCTGTTTGACTTGTCCAAAGACTTTATTTTGCTGTGTCTTCCAGTACCATTTCTGGTGTTTTTTAAGTGGTGCATGTGGAGGTGCTAATATCGTAGACAAGTTTGGAATAGACCTTCCGTAATAATTTACCATTCCAAGAGAAGATTTAACTCTTGGCACATTCTTTGGGGCTGCTGCTTCTTTAATAGCCCCAACTTTATCATCCATTGGGTGCAACCCTTGTGCATCCATGGGCAGCATGGTGGCACAGTGGTTAGCACTGCTGCCTCACAACGCCAGGGACCTGGGTTCGATTCCTGGCTTGGGTCACTGTCTGTGCGGAGTCTGCACGTTCTCCCTGCATCTGCGTGGGTTTCCTCCGGGTGCTCCAGTTCCCTCCCACAGTCCAAAGCTGTGCGGGTTGGGTGGATTGGCCATGCTAATTTGCCCTTTAGTGTCAGGGGGACTAGCTAGGGTAAATGCATGGGTTATGTGGATAGGGACTGGGTGGGATTGTGGTCGGTGCGGACTCGATGGGCCAAATGTCCTCCTTCTGCACTGTATGATTCTATTTACCCTAAACACCAAATAAGTCACCTTGTTTGCCTCAAAGGTGCATTTCGCTCTCTGTAATCTTACTCCAGCTTCCTGGAACTTTTTAAAAACTTCCTCTTGGTTAGTTAGATGCTCCTCTTTTGTGGCTCCTGTAATTAGCACACCATCCAAGTAAACCACTACCTCAGGTAAATGTTGTAATAAGCTTTGCAAGATTGCACAAGTCGATGATACTCCAAATGGCAGTCTGGTGTATAGGCCTTTGTATACTAATAGTGATTAACTCCCTGGAGGCATCATCCAAATCCAGCTGCTGGTACACATGACTCCTGTGTTATTTAGAGTAGGTTAGGCCTCCAGATAGCTTGGCATACAAATGCTCTATATTAGGTATGGATACTGTCCAATTTTACCATCTAATTCACCATTAATTTATAGTACCCACATATTCTTACACTCTTATCTGGTTTAAGTGTTGGCACAATGGGAGCTGCCTAATCTGTGAATTGCATGGGCTTGATAATGCCCAGATCTTCTAACCAACTAAGTTCAGTCTCCACCTTCTCAAGTACTGAATAGGGCAAGGGTCATGCTCTAAGATTTTGCCGTAATTCTTCTTGAAATACCTCCTAGTATCTCCTGAGGATGTCATGTGGGTCCCTCCATTAATTTGAAAATTGCTAGCCAATTTTATTTTATTTCCTGAAGCCAATCTTGTCCCATCAAGCTTGGCCCTTAACTACAATTAAAGGCAGTTGGGCAGACTGCTGCCTGTACCTTACAATGAACTGTTGCTGTTTCCAAAGTCTATATAGCCTTCCCTGTATATGTCATCCGACTGGTTGCAGTTTTTTTAATCTCAGGGAGATTACCTTCCTGTAGGTATCGATAAGTTTGTTCTCCCACTACTGTGGTGGAGCTCCTGTGTCTACCTCCATTTTAAGCAGACGACTGTTAACCAGCATAATGATTGTGATGGGAGCATCAAGATTATTCAACCTGTAAACATCTGATTCCTTCTCCAGAATTATTCTCTACACTGTGCACTGGAGCAGGATTTTTTTTCTATAGCTCCAAGCAGGTCCTGTTTAGTTTTGCACTTGCTTTTTTCTGCCACAGGGTGGCACGGTGGCACAATAGTTAGTACTGCTGCCTCACAGCGCCAGGGCCCCAAGTTCAATTCCGGCCTCAGGTGACCGTCTATGTGGAGTTTGCACCTTCTCCCCATGTCTGTGTGGGTTTCCTCCGGGTCTTCCGGTTTCCTCCCACAGTCCAAAGATGTGTGGGTTAGGTTGATTAGCCATGCTAAATTGCCCCTTTGTGTCAGGGGGATTAGCAGGGTAAATCCGTGGGGTTACGGGGATAGGCCCTGGATGGGATTATTGTCAGTGCAGGCTTGATGGGCCGAATGGTCTCCTTCTGCATTGTAGAGATTCTATGATTCTATGAACAGCTTCCCTAAACCTACACTTCTCCGGGAGGTGGGCTCCTCCACTCCAATAGCATTCTTCACAGTTCTTAGTTTATAGACAGAATCCCTTATGCCTCTGCACTCTCTCTGGTTCTGTACTTCTCTGTTAAACTCTGTGCTCACATCCTTGGCGCTACTGCCATTAGCATTTTCCCTCGAAACTTCATGGACCTCGCCAGTTTGCATGCTTTGAAGTTCCTTTGTGCCTTTTCCTGCACCTTCCTTAGACAAGGTAATTTTAGGGTTATTTCTGCTTCTGTCAACAGTTTCTTCTGTGTCAGTATTATGCACCCCACACACTAGCGGTTTCTCAACATTTCAATAAGGACAGACCCAAATTCACAATGTGCAGCTGTTTTCCTCAATCTTGCCACGAAACCTGCTATCACTTCCCCGGGGGCTCATGCCATCAAATTAAACTTATATATCTGCATAGTCACTGAGGGCTTTGGGTGACAATGCCTTGTTACTATTTCTATGAATTCTTCAAAGGTTTTGTCAGCGGCATCCGGAGAAGTCAAGTTGCTTATCAACTTATAGGTTTCGGCACTGCAGGCTGTCAACAGAATTACCCTGATTCTCCTGCCCCTATTTCGTTGCTTTGAAGAAGTATGGTGTGGAGATGCCGGCGTTGGACTGGGGTAAACACAGTAAGAAGTTTAACAACACCAGGTTAAAGTCCAACAGGTTTATTTGGTAGCTACTTTACTTGGTAAGCTTGTGTAGCTTTTGCTACCAAATAAACCTGTTGGACTTTAACCTGGTGTTGTTAAACTTCTTATTGAAGAAGTATCACAGGCGTATTGAAGCCAATCATCCGAATTAGGGTCAAATGGCTCGAGCTTTCCGAATAGAGGCATTATGATAACTCATTGACTGTTGGAATAGACATGCTTCCAATGACTTGTACACGAGGTTTGTTCTCCGTGGCAAATGGAAAGCGCTCTGTTAATTCCCGTGGTCAAATACAATATCTGGAAAGAGTGGCAACCAAGTGGGATAACTAAAGAACTATTTATTGATAGGAATAACTATATACAGAGAGGGGAAAAGATGCTACCAAGTGACTCCAGGCTCCAGACTGCCTGGAACAGCCCGCACTCAGCCCCAGGATTTAAGTGCTTCGGCTCGGTTGAACCAAACGAGTCACATGACCCTCCGAACCCTTGGTCCTTAAAGGGGCTCGCTACCACAATATACTTTATTTTCTACTGGCTCACCTTGTTCTTCCTAACAGAATGTATCACTTACTGCGAGTCTTCTGGCAGGTCAACAAATTAATGTTTCTTGAAAAACAATGAAAATTTCTAAGTGGGTGTTATTTCGAATCATAGAGGGAGATAGAACAAATCTAGCACACACGTTGTACAAAGACACTGGGATGGCTGCGTACATTGGACATACTGAAAGGCAGCGGGCGCCTCATATTTGTTTCGCTTTGTCGGAAGAACATGTTGTCTGCATATTTTAATTTGGTAGCACCCGAAGTAATGCAGTTTTATTTTGTACACCATGTTTACCTTGACGTCCTGTTTTCATGTGTATCCTTTATCTTCACCAAACTTTGGTTTCAGTAATTGAGGGATTGACTGTGGCTCTGGTTAGAGAATCTGATTCACTCTTCCGCGGAATTCTGCTCGCTGCTTCAGAGTTTGGGATGAAAGGACAATGTTACAATTACTGTAACAGGGCATTCGGAACCAATCTAAACCCAAAGCACAACTAAAAACACCCGTGCTACTGCAACAGATCATTCTCCAACAGTGTGGTTACGTGGTAAGGCAGATCCCTACATCCTGATTGGTATTTTATGTTTCGAGAGAGTGGGCAGGGAGAATGGTTTGTCATACTATTTACAAGACAGCACACTTAAGTTTTTCAACATTTTCAAAAACGCAAGTTCACGTTTTTAGAGTCGACAAGATACTGCACTGGTCTAAAAATTGCCTACGGTGTCAGGCTGAAACAAATGCAAATGCTCCCTTCATTCTGCTCTGCCGTTAGTATAAATTCGCACTTTCAGTATCGATCTGTCACGATAAAACAGAAATACTTTCAAAGCAACAAATGGGCTAATATATTGCCCGTTCCCCCAACAAGGACATGTATCAATTTGCCTTGATAAAAGAGGATTTTTAAAAAGTTAACTAATTGGATATGTCGTTCTCCTGACACTTACATATCAAAAGTTGCCTCCACAGATGGAAAGGACTCTAACGGCCGAGTACAATGTGCAAATGACTATTGGCTTTACTTGGGCTCTGTAGTTCTATTTGCCGGTGCGGCATATTGAACACACGGTGTTTAGAAAGTGCTCTTTGGAAAGTGGGATAGATCCAAATATTGGTGATGACTACTTCAGCACCTTCTTGCTATGTTATAGCAAATACTGTTTTGCAATATTTCTATTCATTAATCTATTAATGTCCATTAAGCATAGAATCCCTAGTATAGAAGAAGGCCATTCGGCCCATCGAGTCTGCACCAACTCGCCGACAGAGTATCTTACCCAGGCCTTCCCATTGCAATAACCCCGCAACCCCAGATATTTAACCGGCCATTCCCCCTCACCTACACACCTTGGGACACAAAGAGGAATTTAGCATGTTGGCTGAGACAAGACGTTCATAAATATATCTTGTTGTTGGTCATATGATAAAAGCGAGCTGAAAATATGTGTATTTAAGGGTGCATTTGTCACCTTCATTAGGGCGGCATGGTGGCACAGTGGTTAGCAGTACTGCCTTACAGCACCAGGGACCCGGGTTCAGCTCCGGCCTCGGGTCAATGTTTGTGCGGAGTTTGCACGTACTTCCCGTGTCAGCTTGAGTTTCCTCCGGGTGCTCTGGTTTCCTCCCACGGTCCAAAGATGTGCGGGTTAGGTTGATTGGCCATGCTCAATTGACTCTAGTGTCAGGGGATTAGTAGGGTTAATGTGTGAGGTTATGGGAATAGGGCCTGGGTGGGACTGTGGTCGGTGCAGACTCGTTGGGGCAAATGGCCTTCTTCTACACTGTAGGGATTCTATGATTACTTACGATGTTAAAGTTGGGAGTATAGACATAGATCAGGAACTAATACTGCATCCAGTCAAACATTGGACTGGATTTTACTATGGGCTTCTTGAACCCAAATGTGGAGCTCACACTTACCAGGCAGCAGAGCATTTTTTCCCGGAGGCGCCCACTCCATGTCCAGGGTGCTGTGGGGGCTCCTGGTACAATGAAGGAGCCAACAACTCCCCTGGGAGAGCCGGCTGTCCAGCTCCTTTCTCTCCTTACAGATGCTGCCAGATCTGCTGGGATTTTCCAGCATTTTCTCTTTTGGTTTCAGATTCCAGCATCCACAATAATTTGTTTTGCCTTTCCAGCAGGTTGGGCACCGTGAGGACGCCACAACACGGTGCCCTCTCCTGTGTGTGGATGTAAAATGAAAACTAAGAGGGGCAAAGCCGGTGTGGGAGTGAAGGGGAACGGGGGATTGTTTGACTCGCAATGGTGAAGCATGGCACTCTGATGAAGCCCGGTCTACCGCAGGGAAGCCGCTGGTGGACTCCACACTCAGTGTGGGGTGATCACACTGCCGGCGGCCTTTAATAAAACATCTCCACTTCGCTGCCTGCCTCCATGCACCCGAGAGCCGACCCCACTTCCCCACCTGAGAAATAAAAACAGAACAAATGGGGAGGGTGGGACATCTCAGGGGGTCTGGCAGCATCTGTAGAGAAAGAGTCCTATATGGCTCTTCTTCAGAGCTCACCGGGCGGTAGGAATGTATTGGGAAGCTGTTCCCCTCCTATTTTCCGCCCCATTCCCATGGAACCGGGGGAAATTATACTTAAGGTTTTTTTGACACTTTTTTTGAAAAGTGCTTTTCAAAAGCACTGAGGGAAACAGGGTGACTCCAGAGTACCAAGCGGTAATTTTCTGATTTAATGTGATTAAGGGAGAGCTTCCACTCATTAGAAATGAGCCTAACGCCCCCGTGAAGCGCATAGCGATGTTTCACTGCGTTAAAGGCGCTATATAAATGTACCTGGCTGTGGTAAATGGCGGGAAAATGAAAAGTGCAGAATGGGAGCTGCATCCAGAATCTGTCCATGTGTACAATGAAATACCAATTGCACAACCGGCACAGAGGACAGATATTCAGGAGCTTTGTGCTTTAAATCTTGCTGAAGTTCTAAGATGGAATCTATTGGGGAAATTTATTGTGTATATTCACACTATGAACTTTTATCTCCACTGCCATTCTATGCTACGTTCTGCGAAACAATTATGTTCTCGTATTTAATGGATGTAGAAAGGTCGGTACAAATATCTGAGAGATTGGATTCCGTTTCAATGTGATTTTTTTAAACCTCAGAAACACAACGAACCTCCACCTTAAACCCCGACACACGAGTTGCTCTCACGTTAACCCGAAGCAAAACGAGCTCCCCTATGATGAGAGTTAGTTGGTAAAATAGTAAAACGAAAATGAATGCCATGGAAATTCGGATAGCGTCGAGTTGAATCCCACCGACAGCTGTGGCATCTCGCAATCGGCAGCGTTTTGTAATATGTTTGAGTACGGATGGTTAATCCAAATGATGCAACAGAAAGCAGGCTCATTTCAGAAAGGCACACGAGAAATGGAAGACAATCTGACGCACAGACAGTGGGCGGACTGTGGTATAAATATATGCGCCGAATTACAGGTTACGTCTCAACTCAACTCCAGGATTCAACCTTGTCTAGTCCAAGGAAGCAACTTCTCCCGCTCACCGTCAGCGACCAGTACCAGCAGGGCTGCGGAATCCGCTGATGTAGTAGTAGTGAATCACAGCAAGAGAGGGAGAGACAGACGTACATCTTCAGTGTAAGTAAATACACATTTCACACAACCCAAGTTTGTACTGCCATGCCATTTGGATGAACCATAGTGTGAAAGGGAATTGTTTAAAAAGTATTTCATTGGACATTCATAACATGAATCTTCGATTTAAAGTGTCACTTCTGATTTTCTGTTTCACAGCTGCTCAGCTGAGCGAGCATTTAAACTTGCATGAGGATAATAGATTCCTTGCGGGCATGAGAGCCAGAGGTCTTGTACAACAATTTACCAGTTGAGGATCTGAAATTGTGAATTGCACAGCCTGTAACGTGACAGGACAGCTACACACTTGCCTATTGGCAGTTTTGTGACACCCATACGCCTGTTACTGCCATATATTCCCAGCAGAAGGAATAATTCCCAGACCCATTATAAATTGTCCATTAATATCACATAAACCTTAACTCCAATTCTTTGTCATCAATGGGAATGAAATCAGAACCCATCAGGAAAGCGAGAGGGTACTTTTTTTCTATAATAGAGAAGTCAGGGGTGATCTGATACAATCCTTCAAGATGATAAAATGAGTTGATAGGACAGATGAAGGAAAAATGTTTCTAGTTGCGGGGAACCAGATCTAGGGGCTATGAATCTAAGATGGTCACCAACCCAACAAGAAATTCAAGAGAAACCTCTTTGCACAGAGAGTGTTTAACGTGGAACCCACTACCACAGGGCATTAGTAAATGCATTTAAAGGGAAGGTAGATAATCCCAGAGAGAAAAAGGGTGTAAAGCAATATATTGATGAGATTAGGGAAAAGGGCAGGAGACGGTTTGTGTTGCCTGTAAACTCCAGCATGGGCCTGTTAGACCAGACGTTTCGGTGCTGCAAATACAAACACACTTTATGTAGCACTTGTTTCATTTGCGCTGCCTCCGGATTTCTCCAGCTGTTTTGTGTATGCTTTGTTTGCATACTCTTTATACACAGTTTACAATGTATTTCACCGTGTATTTGCGACCGCCGTGTTCTGATTTGGATAAATCTATTTTACTGTCCCTCTTATTTATGTAGATGCAAATCTTGTGACTTATCGTCATATTTTATCGATCTAACTGCAGCTAGACATTGGCTATCTAAACCACCTTAAAATAACAAGTGCCTGGGACAGGCCAAAGGCAGTGGTGGGTTCCAAGCCTACACATTGCTAACGTCCTGTAAGACATGCCGAGTGTACCTGAGACAAATCTGATGCAAATAAATTGAACATTAAAGTATAGGATTACGGTAAGGTATTGGGTAAAGGTATCCCCCAAAGTTCTGTGTAGAGTGAATATGTACAACCAGCTCTGAGCAGAGAGCAGACACAGGGCAGCTGGAAGCTTCCAGCAGTTCAGGCAATGCCCGCGGAGACAACTGAGGAGCTAAGGATTCGAATGTGGACAATGATCTACATACAGTTCAAACACAATAACCTCGCTTTCTCTCTCTCTCTGCCGTGCTGACTGACCTGTTGAGTGCTTCCATTACATTCTCCTTTTATTTCAAATTACCAATACTGCATCTGCAGTTTCATTGTTTGTCAATTTACAATACAAACTAATGATATTAAATGAGTACCTCAATAAATTATACCTCGCAAGGATCAGCACCGGAATTCAATTTGCAAGCAACAAATTATAATTCAGAAAATGCTGTTCTCCGCATCTGTGGGGAGGGAATAGTGCCAACGATTTGAGTCTAGATGACCCTTCGTCAGACCTGCTGAGATTTTCCAGCATTTTCTGTTTTTGTTTCAGATTCCAGCATCCACAATATTTTACTTTTAAATTACAATTCATTTTACATAATTGCATTTATAATGCGCACCATTTGTTAGCCCTGAGCATTATTGGTGTCTGGATTTGGTTTCCAACCTGTTGACTAAGACCCTATACTTATTCAGACATTTCAGTGTGTGCCCCGTG
This sequence comes from Mustelus asterias, assembly GCF_964213995.1. Classification (NCBI taxonomy): domain Eukaryota; kingdom Metazoa; phylum Chordata; class Chondrichthyes; order Carcharhiniformes; family Triakidae; genus Mustelus; species Mustelus asterias. The sequence goes on along the minus strand of NC_135802.1, from coordinate 49,948,842 downwards.
CAAAGCAGACCGCCCTGTCAAGCAGCTGCTTTGACGCTGGCCACACAGTCAATCGTTAGCACATTTTTGTTCCGATTTCATCTGTCTGAAGGTTTCTGCTGTTTTCTCATTCTCTCCATTCCCAGGCCGCCTTCTCCGATCTCCTACCTCCCCTCTCTGTGAGAAGTTATTCAGAGAATCCCGGAGAGGTCAGGGTGTTTCTCCCTGGTCCTTCCCGGCACGGTTTCTGGTGATAAGCAGTTTGTTTGCAAATCGATCTGAAAACACACCAAACATATACTCGGGAGTTGGCAAACCTCGCGCTCTCTGTGCACGGTGTAATTATACCATTCAGCAGCCTAAAGTTTTCGACAACAATGTTCCACACGAGGACCATGCTACTGACTGCTGTTGGCGAAATTCGTGCAGTTGTTCCACAGTTTTGTCCATTTAGTTCCACTTTGTGGCCCAGTACTCCCCAAAGCTCATTTCCACCATCTTTGGAAGGAGCAGTCCTTTGTATTATGCCACCTTACTGTAAATGCCTCTTTTTAATTCCGCTTACAGGTGTATAATTTGGAGGGATGTACAAAGACCATTCTTAAAAGCGAGAAATTGCGAATGTGTGTGTGTGGAGGGGCGGGGGGGGGGGGGGCGGGGGGCGGGGGGAGGTGGGTTTCAACACACAGGTCACCAAATGTCATGAACAGGTACAGGGAGAAATTCAAAGGGCTGGTGGAACGTTGGCCTTTATATCCAGATGACTGGAACATGAAAAGGGGATCTCATAATCTTATAAAATTCTAACAGGGTTAGACAGCATGGTGGGGGAGTCCAGAACTGGGGTCATAGTTTGAGGATAAGGGGTAAACCTTTTAGGACTGAGGTGAGGAGAAATTTCTTCTCCCAGAGGGTGCTGAATGTGTGGAATTCACTACCACGGAATGTAGTTGAGGCCAAAACGTTGTCTGATTTCAAGAAGAAATTAGATATAGCTCCTGGGGCTAAAGGGATCAAGGGACATGGGGGAAAGGCAGGATCAGGATATGGAATTTGATTATCAGCCATGATCAAAATGAAAGGTGGAGCAGGCTCGAAGGGCCGAATGGCCAACTCCTGCTTCTAGTTTCTATGAAAGTTTCTAAGTCATGCTACAGCTATACAAAACATTGGTTAGACCACACCTGGAGCACTGTGAACAACTCTGGGTATCACACCTCGGAGGGAATGCAGGGTGAATCTAGCAGAATGATACATGGATTCCAAGAGTTAAATTAGGATGAGAGGTTATAGGCCTCCCTGGAATTTAGAAGGTTGTCAAGTGATTTACTCAAAATGTTCCAAGCATTTATTTTTAAGGGGAACAAATAGGGTAGATGGAGAATAGCTATTTCTGCTGGAGGAGAGTCCAGAACTTGGTAATATCTGTTAAAAATGACAAGCAGACCTTTCAGGAGTGAGATTAGGAAGCGCTTCTACATAGAAAGGATGGCAGAAGTTTGGAACATTGTCTCTAATGGCACCTGTTGCAGGATTAATGGTGGATTTCAAATCTGAGATTGGTTGATTTTATTGCTTAGCAAATGCATTAAAGGGTTTGGGGCAAAAGGATATGGTGTTCGGTCTGGATTAGCCACGATCTCATCAAATGGCGAACCAGACTGGAGGGGCTCAATGGCCTCCTGCAGCTTCTTTCCTCAAACTAGCGTGATGTCCAGCACAGGAAGGGCCTATGGTGGGAATGCTTATATTCAGTTACTCTAAATGTCGAAGAACATGGGTGGCACAGTGGTTAGCACTGCTGCCTCACAGCGCCAGGGACCCGGGTTCAATTCCCGGTTTGGGTCACTGTCTGGTGCGGAGTTTGCACATTCTCCCCGAGTCTGTGTGGGTTTCCTCCGGGTGCTCTGGTTTCCTCCCATAGTCCAAAGATGTGTTGGTTAGGTGCATTGGCTATGCTAAATTCTCCCCGAACAGGCGCGTGAGTGTGGTGACTAGGGGAATTTCACAGTAACTTCATTGCAGTGTTAATGTAAGCCTACTTGTGACACTAGTAAATAAACTTCAAACATCTGCTATTTCCCGAAGAACATAACCATTTAAACCTCCAGTCAGTGGGTTCACAGCAGCATTCACTGAAGATAGCGAACGGTGTATTTCCATACTGATTTCAGATGTTTGGTTTCAGGAGCCGCCAGTATATTTTCCCCCAAAGCCCCCTGTGTGACCAGACCCTGGACAGTATGCAGTCTCTGGGCGGCAGTTTGTTGCTGATGCTGATCTGGATCCTGATGCTGGTTATGGCTCAGAAAAGGAACATAGACCCGACGAGCCTGGGGGAGATCGACCCCCAGTGCTGGGAGAGCTCCTCCCTGGCCCTGGTCGAGATGAAGAAGCTGCGGGTCGCCGAGACGGTCAGCGGCCTCTGGGACTTCATGATCTACCTGAAGCTGTCGGAGAAACCCAAACACGCCGCCCTCTTCATTGACCTGGCCCAGCTCTTCTGGGATATCTATGTGGACTGTGTACTCTCAAGATCTCATGGGCTGGGCAGGAGGCAGATCGTAACCGGGTATACCTTGACGTATCCGCAGTACCTGACAGGTAACTCATTCTAGACCGTATGGCGAAACATCTTTTAACATTTGCTGTGTCTTGTTAATTGGTCGGTGCTTTTAAGATCAGTTACGTTTCCTCTCTGTGACTCTCGCCCTTTCCTCAAAAAAACTTGTTGCCGACATTTGAACTGAACATTGAAGCACAAAACGCGATATTAGCAGCTAAACACTGTAAACCATTCCCATTTTAAGACAGAGATTGAAACTTTCACCTTGAACGGAATTCAGCCTTCTCTGAATTTAACAAAGGGATTTTATAGAATTGTGTTAAACGCTGATAGAATCATAGAATCCTATAGTGCAGAAGGAGGCCATTCGGCCCATCTAGTTTGCACCAACCACAATCTCACCCAGGCCCTATCCCCATAATCCATGCATTTACCCTAGCTAGTCCCCTTGACACCAAGGGGAAATTTAGCACGGCCAATCCACCTAACCGGCACATCTTTGGACTGTGGGAGGAAACTGGAGCACCCGGAGGAAACCCACACAGACACGGGGAGAATGTGCAAACTCCACACAGACAGTGACCCAAGCCAGGAATCGAACCCAGGTACCTGGCGCTGTGAGGCAGCAGTGCTAACCACTGTGCCACTGTGCTGCCCCAAATGTGATGTGCTCATTGTGATCAACTGCCAGGTCTAGATTTTGGATGTGATTACACTTGTAAAACCGTCTTAATATGCTCCGAGATACTGCTTACTGCAAGAGTTCTCGGAAACGAATTCACGTCCATTCTGCTCTTTGCTTTATTGCAGGTTTGACACGTTCAAGTGAGAAGCAATTAAAATTTTAACGTCTGCAACATTGATCACAGAAGAGAGGTTGAGTCGCCGAACCCGCCCAAATGGAGCAAGATTGCCTGTTCTATGCGTTGTATCAATGGACACACACTTCTCTTTAATATTATACAGTCACTCTATTCATGGGATGATGCAAAGCTGTAATTAAAATAGTCTCTTTCAAAATAGGCTTTATAATCTAATGTTGACATCAAAATAAAACTAACTGAGGGGGAGGTTTTTAATCCAAAAGATCTGCTGAAAATAGCTGGTAAACATCAAATAAAATTTATGTTATTTCAACCCCGACCATGCCATCACTAATACAATCTCAGAGCCATAGGTCCCCAAGCTAACTGCTTACTACACGGTAAAGCACCCGCAGTATTCTGTCAACATCTCATTGAGAGATCGAACAAAAGTTTACTTAGTTCTGATTTATCGCACTTTCTCATAATCTTTCGAAAATGCATGTGTGAAACCCAGATGACTTTTAAATGGTGTTATCTGGCCGCATCAACAACTCAGGTAAGCTTCTAAAAAGTTAAAGATTAAGCTCTTATTTATACTTAAGCTTTAACATCACGACAATGAGGTTTCTGGTTAAAAGTGAGGTAAACATAATGGTGTGATTCTGACTATGCAGCATCAACTAGCCAAGTCGACCTTACAAAGATGTGGAGATGCCAGCGTTGGACTGGGGTGGGCACAGTAAGAAATCTCACAACACCAGGTTAATGTCCGACAGATTTATTTGGAATCACAAGCTTTCGGAGCGCTGCTCCTTCATCAGGTGAGTGGAGAGGTAGGTTTCACAAACACAGCATATATAGACAAAGACACAATTGCAAGATAATGGTTGAAATGTGAGTCATTACAGGTAATCAAGTCTTTACAGGTTTCCAACTTGCAATTGTATTTTTGTCTATATATGCCGTGTTTGTGAAACCTACCTCTCTATTCACCTGATGAAGGAGCAGCTCCGAAAGCTCGTGATTCCAAATAAACCTGTTGGACCTTAACCTGGTGTTGTGAGAAATCTTACAAATCTTTGACTAATATGAACACTGGTGACCAAGGGGGATTGTATCGCAGATTAGACTAACAACCACCTGACATAGTCATATGTATACACCGTTACTCAAGAGGCAATCTCCAAGACTCATCAGTTATCATCCTTGGATATCTCCTGTCTCACCAGCAGGGCAGACTAACCAGAAGTAGAGTTTTAGTTATATATAGTTGGTGGGAAGTGAACTTGGGAGTCCTCAACATTGAGTTCAGATCAAACAAAGTCTCATACCTTCAGATTCAATATGGGCAAGGAAATTATCCGCTGATTACAACCTACCAGCCTCCTTCAGCTGATGAAACAGTACTCTACCATACTGAATGTCACTTGGAGGAAGCACTGAAGATAACACACCATATACTCTGAGTGAAGAACTTCAATATCTATCACTGAGAGTGTCTTGGTAATTACAATTTGGACAGCATGGCTGAATCCAGAAGGAAACAACTGCCACACTTGGCTTGTAGCATGTGGTGAGAGAACCTAAACAAGGGAATAATGTCCATCATCTCTCCCTCAATCTACCTGTTGTAGATGCATCTGTCCTTGGCAGAATTGGTAAGAGTGACCACCACGCAGTTCTTATGGAGATCCAATTTCCATTTTCACACTGAGGACATGCCCCATCATGTTGTGTCATATTACCACTGTGTTACATTGGCTAGAGTAAACAATACAGAATTGGCCATTCCTGAGGCTTTATAGAAGCACCATCTGCAGCAGCAGATTTTTATGCCCCCAAAATCTGTTACCTCATGGTCTGGCATATCCCTCACTCCTTCATCACCATCAAGTCAGGGCAACCTAGGCTCAGTGAGGAATGCAAAAGAGCATGCTAGGAGCAGAACCAGGCATACATGAAAATAAGGTGCCAACCTGAAAAAGCTGCAACACAGGATTATCTACATACTAAACAGCAGAAGCAGGGTACCAGGGAGCTAAGCAATACCACAACCAACAAATCAGGCCAACATTCGACAGTCCTGCCATATCCAGCCATGAATATGGTGGATAATGAAGCAACGGTGGATATGAATATGGAATATATGAATATGGTGGATAATGGAGGATGAGGAGGAAGAGGCACCTCCCTCTGATTTGGTTTGATTTTGATTTGATTTATTATTGTCTCATGTATTAGTATACAGTGAAAAGTATTGTTTCTTGCATGCTATAAAGACAAAGCATTACTGTACATAGGCAAGAAAAGGAGAGAGTGCAGAATGTAGAGTTACAGTCATAGCTAGGGTATAGAGAAAGATCAACTTAACATAAGGGAGAGAATTTAAAAGCGTTTTGGAAGCATAGAATGAGAGTAAAAGGTAGAATTCGAGGGTATGCTGGGCGCATCTTGCAAGAAGTCTCCTCGCTCCGGCGACATCTTGTCTAAAAATCATTTCTGATGATGGAGGCCAGTTTGTGAGTGCAAAACACAAAGCTAGAGTGTTCATAACCGTCTCTTTTAGAAGTGCCAAATGTATTTTACTTCTCTGCCTCCTTTTGGGAGCTGCATCATCGCAGTCTTCAACCAATTTTATTCCTTCCGGGTGATATCAGGTAGAATGCACTGAACACAGCAAAGGCCATAGGCCATGATAATAACCTGGCTTAGTGCTAAATGTTGTGCTCCAGCAATAGTCCTTCCCTGTAGCTATTCCAGTACAGTTAAAACTCTGGCATTTACCCAACAATGTGGAAAATTGCCCAGGTCTGACCTGTCCACAAAAATCTGAACAAATTCAATCCCCTTCAGGCTACTATTCACAAGCATCAACAAAGTAATGGAAGGAGCCATCAGTAATGTTATCAAGCCACAATTATTCACACATAGCCTGTTCGCCATTGTTGAGTTTGGATTCCATCTGAACTATTTGACTCTAGATTACATTACAGCTTTGGTCCAAACACAGGCACAAGTATTGAATTCCAGAGTTGAGTTGAGAGTGAGTGCTTTTGATATCAAAGATGAATTTGACCAAAAGTGACACTAAGAAACAAGTCTGATAGGATATTGGGAAAGTCTTAGCACAAAGGAAGATGGCTGTATCAGTTAGAGGCCAATTATTTCAGTCTCAGGACACTGTTATAGGAATTCCTCAGGACAATGTAATAGGCCTCACTATCATCAGTTACTTCATCAATGAGCTTTCCTCCATTATAAGGACAGACATGGAATAGTTCACCAATTATTGCACATGATTTAGTTCCATTGCAGTTCTTCAGATAATGGAGTAGTCCATTCTTGGCTAATATCCACGCTTTGGCTGACAATACCATGTAAGTGTTAGTAATGGCCACCTCCAACAAGAGAGTACCTAACCAATTCCCCATGGCATTTGCCAAGACTGTGACACCAACATCCTGGGAAGAGGGTCATCAGAAACTCAGCTCATAAGATCATTAGAAATAAGAGGCAATTTGGTCTATCGAGCCTGTTCCGCTAGTCAATATTATAGCTGATCTGATTGGGACCTTATTTGCATTTTCCTGCTGTCCCCCCATAACCATTGCCTCCCTTGTAGATCAAAAATCTGTCTAATTCAGCCATGAATATATTCAATGACCAAGCCTCCACTGCTGTCTGGGAAATAGAATTCCAAAGAGCAATGACCCTTGAAAAGAAGAAATTCCTCCTAATCTCCATCATAAAAGGGAGATTCCTTATTTTTAAACTGTTCCTCCTAGTTCTAGATTCCCCACAAGTGGAACATTCTCTCAGCATCCACTCTGTCAACCTCCTTCATAAATTATACATTTTAATAAGATTATCTCTCAATTTTTGAAACCCTGGCGAGTATAGACCCAATCTGCTCAACCTTTCATCATAAGGCAACCCTTTCATCCCAGATATCAGTCTGGTGGACCTTCTCTGAACAACTATCAGTGCAAGTATATTCCTCCTTAGGGAAATCAAAACTATACACAATAGTCTTGGTGTGGCCCTGTCAGTATTCTGACCTACTAATGGCTAGATCATCTTCAAAAATGTTGTGGTTAGATGAAAGGTTGGGTCTTCTGCAGTGAATGGCTCGCCTTCCCACTCCCCAAAACATCGCTACCATGACTGGAGCATGTAACTCCCAAATGCATGATCTCCACCACCTCTAGGGACAAGGACAGTAGGTGTTTGGGTTTGCTATCAGCCCATGTGCCTCTGCAAATCATATACCATCCAGCTAGGATATATTTTTTCTTTATTCTTACATGAGATGCACGTGTCACAGGCAAGACTGACATTTGTTGCCCATCCCTTATTGCCCATGAATTGTATGGCTTGCTGAGCAATTTCAGAGGGCAGTTAAGAGTCAACCACATTTCTTTGGGCCTGGAATCACATGTACACCAGGTAAGGATGGTAGATTTCCTTCCCTAAAAGACATTCGTGAACTGGATGGGTTTTTACAACAATCGATTAATCACCATTCCTGAGATGAGATTTCAATTCCAGATTTATTGTTGAAATTAAATTCTATTAGCTTCTGTGGTGGGAATTGAATTCATAGCACCAGATAATTAGCATCTGTATTACTAGACCAGTGACATTGCCACTGTGCCACCATCCCCCCATATATTTTGGTTCCTTTATTCTGTTTGAAATTCCCTACAGCATTGTAAGGATCTAGCCATTAGTAGGTCAGAATACTGCCAGGGCCACACCTAGACTACTGTGTATAGTTTTGATTTCCCCAATATACTTGCACTGATAGTTCTTGCAAAGTTTCAACAAGAAGGTTTACTAGCACCTTCTTGATGGCAACTAGTTGTGGACAATAAATGATAGCCTTGCCAGTGATGCCCACATGCATTTTCTCGCAGGAGGCAGTCTCACACTGCTCCACATTGGCACCAGGTGGCTATTTTGCACACAAAGAATGACCAGTGCATGGACTGAAATTTCAGATACAGTAATGACGAGAAATCATTTGGAAAATATTGGATTTTGCAACAGGGATTATAAGCAGGATAGCCTCAAATGGATCAAATAGCCTTCCAAACCTATAACTATCTTATGCTCTTGTGGCAGCACATGGAATATCATTCCAATGTACTGACAACTAATGTTTAAAAATGCTTACGATCTACTGCTCATGAGCTCTTTTTAAACATTGCTCAGTTTTATTTAAATTTACCCAATTTTATTGGGATTACAGATGCTACGAAAACATTTAAAAGTCAGAAACATGTAACAAAATTATGTCAGTATGAATATACAAAGCTCTCCCATTGCTGCAAAAATTCTAATCAGAGCCATGCAGTATAAAGGTATTGCCATTCTGCACCTTGTACTGTAGTTAACTGTATCTATAAGTACAAAGTTATCCTGAAGTGATGGTGTAAGGCAGCCTTTTTATAATTGTTCCGAAAGAAACATTTTGCAGATGGTTTTGCTTACAACAAATAAGGTTATAACACAAGTTAATAATTCAAAAACTCCAATACAGGTCAGGCATTTGGATGGTAATGTTATTTTTATAGATACTGTAAAGACTACAAGTATATTTTGTTATTGTGTCTGTTCACCAGCCTGAGTTCAAATTCCACTCATGCATGTTTGAGCTTCTTGGTGTTGTGTTAAAAAATATTTTGTGAGTCATTTAACTGTCACTTGAACAGAGGGCAGTGAATAACATATGTTTATTTCTGTAAAAACAGAAGATTCAAAATTGCTCTTTATTGCAGAATAAAGTATGTTCATGGCTGAACATACATGACTAATTACTTCTGTGTTCAGTTTTGAAGCTTGTCATTGAAATTACATCATATCAGCTTGCTTCAATAATGTGCAGTTTACTAAATTGGTATTTCAGCAGAGATTTGCCATAATATCTTGATCTTCTTGGGGCACTGGTGCCATGTTGAAAAAGTTCTTTCTGTGTTATCATTGCAGAGACCATTAACTTTTAAAGAGAAATTCAAACACCCAGTGATTATATGAAAGAGCATAAGAAATAGGAGGAGGTGTAGGTCATTTGACTGCTCAAGCCTGCTCAACCATTTAATCTGATCTGATTGTGGACTTAACTCGACTTTCCTACCTGCCCCTATAACCCTTCACTCCCTTGACAATCAGAAATCTGTCGAACACAACTTTGAATCTGTTCAAAGACCTAGCCTCCATTGCTCATTGGGGAAAGAAATTAGGCAACAAGATTTAATGTATTTAAACAAAGGCACATTTTACTGTGTATAATAAAACAAAGCAAGCATTACTAACGTAACACAATAGTTTGTTAAGACTTATCACCAAAGTGCCACAGCACTCGAAATTTCATTTTTATTTCTGCAGCGCGGTGGCACAAAGTTTATCAAGTTTATTTATTAGTCACAAGTAAGGCTTACATTAATACTGCAATGGAGTTACTGTGAAATTCTCCTAGTCGCCACGCTCTGGCATCTATTCGGGTCAATGCACCTAACCAGCATGTCTTTCAGACTTGATAAGGGATTGGTTAAGGGATCCTCCAACTTTTCTTCAAAACCTCACAACTGTAGAATTCTCAGCTCAAGCTTAGGTTTTATCGCTTTCACCAAGCGTGTTTTCATTATGAAGGTTACGAGAAATTCCCTCCACTAGCTCCAAGCTAGTTAAATCATCCAACCACTTTTCCCTCATGAACTCTGTCTCCAAACAGAACTCAAGCTCACATCTGTATTTGCACAAAGACAAGTCGCAGGTCAGAAGATTGGGAAGAATAAAATGAATAATAAAGAATGATAAAAAATATTGATAAGCAGGGAAAAACTAGAGTACAAGAGAAAGCTATCCAGCAATATAAAGATGGACTGTAAGAAAAAAGTTAATAAAGTGAGCATTGGTCCTATAGAAAGTGCACCTGAAGAATTGGTAATGGAAAGTAGAGCTATGGCAGATGAATTAAACAGGTATTTTGCATCTGTCTCGACTATAGAGGACACAAGTGACATCCCAGAAACAGCTATAAATCAGGAAATGGAGAGGAGGGGGGAACTCAGGAAAATTACAATCACTCGGGCAGTAAGTGGTACTGAGTAAATTGTAGGGTCTATGGGCTGACAAATCACCTGGTCCGGATAGACCCTAAGGTCTTGACAGAAATGGCTATTGAGATAATTGGTGCATTGGTTTCAATTTTCCAAAATTCCCTAGATTTGGGGAAGGTTCCATTAGATTGGAAGGTTACAAATGTAACATCTTTATTCAAAAAAGGAGGGAGACAGAAAGCAGGAAATTATAGGTCAGTTAGCCTAATACCTGTTATAGAGAACATGATAGAAGCCATGTTTAAAGATGTATGGTTGGAGAGTGGGAATCAAATTGAAGTGACTGGGAGAGAGGAGGTTAGCTCACAAATAGAGAAAGCTTGCCGACAGTGTGAGAGGGAGGATAGGCAGGTGATAGAGAAGGGGAGCACTCAGACCGAAGGTTTGAGATGTGTCTATTTTAACGCAAGGAGTGTTGTGAACAAAGTGGATGAGCTTAGAGCGTGGATCACTACTTGGAAATATGATGTGGTGGCCATTACAGAGACTTGGATGACTCACGGATAAGACTGGTTACTTCAAGTGCCGGGTTTCAGATGTTTCAGAAGGGACAGGGAGGGAGGCAAAAGAGGTGGGGGAGTGGCATTGTTGATCAGAGATAGTGTCATGGCTGCAAAAAAGATGGACACCATGGAGGGATTGTCTATAGAGTCTCTGTGGGTGGAGGTTAGGAACAGGAAGGGGTCAATAACTTTACTGGGTGTTTTCTATAGGCCACCCAGTAGTAACAGGGATGTTGAGGAGCAGATAGGGAAACAGATCCTAGAAAGGTGTAATAATAACAGAGTTGTTGTGATGGGAGATTTTAATTTCCCAGAAATTGATTGGAATCTCCCTAGAGTAAGGGGTGTAGATGGGGAGGAGTTTGTTAGGTGTGTTCAGGAGAGTTTCCTAACACAGTATGTAGATAAGCCTACAAGAGGAGAGGCTGTACTTGATTTGGTATTGGGAAATGAACCTGGTCAGGTGTCAGATCTCTCAGTGGGAGAGCATTTTGGAGATCTTCATTCTATCTCCTTTACAAAAGCATTGGAGAGAGATAGGATCAGACAAGTTAGAAAAATGTTTAATTGGAGTAAGGGGAATTATGAGGCTATCAGGCAGGAAATTGGAGGCTTAAATTGGAAAGAGGTTTTCTCAGGGAAATGTACGGAAGAAATGTGGCAAATTTTCAGGGAATATTTGTCTGGAGTTCTGCATAGCAACGTTCCAATGAGACAGGGAAGTTATGGTAGGTTACAGGAACCGTGGTATACAAAGACTGTAATGAATCTAGTCAAGAAGAAAAGAAAAGCTTACAAAAGGTTCAGGGAGCTAGGTAATGTTAGAGATCTAGAAGAGTATACAGCTAATAGGTAGGATCTTAAGAAGGAAATTAGGAGAGCCAGAAGGGATCATGAGAAGGCCTTGGCAGGCAGGATTAAGGGAAACCCCAAGGCATTCTACAAGTATGTGAAGAGCAAGAGGATAAGACGTGAAAGAATAGAACCTATCAAGTGTGACGGTGGGAAAGTTTGTATGGAACCGGAAGAAATAGCAGAGGTACTTAATGAATACTTTACTTCAGTATTCACTATGGAAAAGGATTTTGGTGGTTGTAGTGCAGACTTGCAGCGGACTGAAAAGCGTGAGCATGTAGATATTAAGAAAGAGGATGTGTGGAGCTTTTGAAAAGCATTAAATTAGATAAGTCACCGGGACCGGATGAGATGTACCCCAGGCTACTGTGGGAGGCAAGGGAGGAGGTTGCTGAGCCGCTGGCGATGATCTTTGCATCATCAATGGAGACGGGAGAAGTTCCGGAGGATTGGAGGATTGCGGATGTTGTTCCTTTATTCAAGAAAGGGACTAGAGATAGCCCTGGAAATTATAGACCAGTGAGTCTAACCTCAGTGGTTGGTAAGTTAGAAACATAGAAACATAGAAAACTACAGCACAAAACAGGCCCTTCGGCCCACAAGTTGTGCCGAACATATCCCTACCTTTTAGGCCTACCTATAACCCTCCATCCTATTAAGTCCCATGTACTCATCCAGGAGTCTCTTAAAAGACCCTATTGAGTTTGCCTCCACCTCCACTGACGGCAGCCGATTCCACTCACCCACCACCCTCTGTGTGAAAAACTTCCCCCTAACATTTCCCCTGTACCTACCCCCCAGCACCTTAAACCTGTGTCCTCTCGTAGCAGCTATTTCCACCCTGGGAAAAAGCCTCTGAGAGTCCACCCGATCTATGCCTCTCAACATCTTATATACCTCTATTAGGTCTCCTCTCATCCTACGTCTCTCCAAGGAGAAAAGACCGAGCTCCCTCAGCCTATCCTCATAAGGCATGCCACTCAATCCAGGCAACATCCTTGTAAATCACCTCTGCACCCTTTCAATCTTTTCCACATCCTTCCTGTAATGAGGTGACCAGAACTGAGCACAGTACTCCAAGTGGGGTCTGACGAGGGTCTTATATAGCTGCATCATTATCCCTGGACTCCTAAACTCAATCCCTCAATTGATAAAGGCCAGCACACCATATGCCTTCTTAACCACCTCCTCCACCTGCAGGGCCGATTTTAGAGTCCTAAGGACCCGGACCCCAAGGTCCTTCTGATCCTCTACCGTACTAAGAGTATTTCCCTTTATATTGTACTCCTTCATCCCATTTGATCTGCCAAAATGGACCACTACGCATTTATCTGGGTTGAAGTCCATCTGCCACTTCTCCGCCCAGTCTTGCATCCTATCTATGTCCCTCTGTAACTTCTGACATCCCTCCAGACTATCCACAACCCCACCAACCTTCGTGTCGTTGGCAAACTTACCAACCCACCCTCCACTTCCTCATCCAGGTCATTTATGAAAATGACAAACAGCAAGGGTCCCAGAACAGATCCCTGGGGCACACCACTGGTGACCGACCTCCAATTAGAAAAAGACCCATCTATACACACTCTCTGCCTCCTTTGGGCAAGCCAGTTCTGGATCCACAGGGCAGCAGCCCCTTGGATCCCATGCCCTCTCACTTTTTCGAGAAGCATTGCATGGGGGACCTTATCAAACGCCTTGCTAAAATCCATATAAACCACATCTGCCACTTTCCCTTCGTCAATGTGTTTAGTCACATTTTCGAAGAACTCCACCAGGCTCGTAAGGCACGATCTGCCTTTGACAAAGCCATGCTGAGTATTCTTGAGCATACTAAACCTCTCTAAATGCTCATAAATCTTGTCCCTCAGGATCTTCTCCATCAGCTTACCAAGCACTGAGGTTAGGCTCACTGGTCGGTAATTTCCTGGGCTATCCCTATTCCCCTTCTTGAAAATAGGAACCACATCCGCAATCCTCCAATCCTCAGGCACCTCTCCCATCTCCATTGACGATGCAAAGATCATCGCCAGAGGCTCTGCAATCTCTTCCCTCGCCTCCCACAGTAACCTGGGGTACATCCCATCCGGACCCGGCGACTTATCTATCTTGATGCCATTCAAAGATTCCAGCACAACCTCTTTGTTAAAGTCCACATACTCAATCTTTTCAGTTCACCGCAAGCCCACAGTACATCCACCCATGTCCTTCTCCTCTGTGAAAACCGAGGCAAAATACTCATTAAGCACCTCTGCTATTTCTACTGGTTCCGTACAGATTTTCCCACCTTCACCTTTTATAGGCCCTATTCCTTCACGTCTCATCCTTTTACTCTTCACATATTTATAGAACGCCTTAGGGTTTTCCTTAATTCTACTTGCCAAGGCCTTCTCGTGACCCCTTCTGGCTCTCCTAATTTCCTTCTTTAGTCCCTTCCTACAAGCCGTATACTCATCTAGATCCCTATCTTCACCAAGCTGTCTGAACCTTTTGTATGCTTTCCTTTTCTTCTCGACTAGGTCCCGCACAGCTTTCGTGCACCACGGTTCCTTTAACCTACCAACTCCTCCCCGTCTGCTCGGAACATTGTCCTATAGAACCCTAGACAGACATTCCTTGAAAAACTGCCACCTCTCTTCAGTACATTTCCCCGAGAATACCTCCTTCCAATTTACTCCTCTAATTTGCTGCGTTATGTCTTCATATTTCCCCTTACTCCATATAAACGCTTTCCTAGCTTGCCTGATCCTCTCTTTTTCCAATGCAAGCATAAAGGAGATAGAGTTATGATCGCTATCCCCAAGATGCTCTCCCACTGAGAGATCTGACACCTGTCCAGGCTCATTGGTCAGTATCAGATCAAGTACAGCCTCTCCTCTTGTCGGCTTGTCCACATGCTGTGTCAGGAAACCCTCCTGAACACACCTAACAAACTCCTCCCCATCCAATCCCCTTACCCTAGGGATATTCCAATCTATGTTTGGGAAATTAAAGTCTCCCATCACAACAACTCTGCTATTATTGCAACTCTCCAGGATCTGTTTCCCTATCTGCTCCTCCACCTCCCTGTCACTATTGGGCGGCCTATAGAAAACTCCCAGCAAAGTGATCGACCCCTTCCCACTCTGAACTTCCACCCACAGAGACTCTGTAGACAATCCCTCCACAGCATACACCTTCTCTACAGCTGTGACACTATCCCTGATCAGCAGTGCCACTCCACCCCCTCTCTTGCCTCCCTCCCTGTCCTTCCTGAAACATCTGAATCCCGGCACCTGTAGTATCCAGTCCTGTCCCTGAGACATCCAAGTCTCCGTAATGGCCACCACATCACACTTCCAGGCATCGATCCACGCTCTGAGCTCATCCCCTTTATTCACTATACTCCTGGCATTAAAGTAAACACATCTCAATCCTTTGGTCTGAGCTCTCCCCTTCTCTATCCCCTGTCCATCCTCCCTCTTGCACCGTCTATAACCTTTCTCTGTTTGCGAGCTAAGTTCCTCGCTCCCAGTCACCTCGTCTTGATCCCCTCCCCCCAACCTATCTAGTTTAAACTCTCCCCAGTAGCCTTAGTCAACCTTCCCGCCAGGATATTGGTCCCCCTGGGATTCAAGTGCCACCCGTTTTGTGTGTACAGGTCACACCTGCCCCTAAAGAGGTCCCAATGGTCCAGGAACCTGAATCCCTGCCCCCTGCACCAGTCCCTCAGCCACACATTCATCCTCCACCTCACTCCATTCCTCTCCTCACCCTCCCGTGGCACAGGCAGCAATCCTGAGATCACTGCATTTGCTTTCCTCCTTCTCAGCTGTCTCCCTAATCCCCTATACTCTCTTTTCATGACCCCTTCCCCCTTCCTTCCCACATCAGCGGTACCAATATGTACCGCTACCTCTGTAGTTGATAGAGAAGATCCTGAGAGGCAGGATTTATGAACATTTGGAGAGGTATAATATGATTAAGAATAGTCAGCATGGCTTTGTCAAAGGCAGATCATGCCTTATGAGCCTGCTTGAATTTTTTGAGGATGTGACTAAACACATTGATGAAGGAAGAGCAGTAGATGTAGTATACATGGACTTCAGCAAGGCATTTGATAAGGTGCCCCATGCAAGGCTTATTGAGAAAGTGAGGGGGCATGGGATCCAAGGGGACATTGCTTTGTGGATCCAGAACTGGCTTGCCCACGGAAGGCAAAGAGTGGTTATAGATGGGTCATATTCTGAATGGAGGTCAATCACCAGTGGAGTGCCCCAGGGATCTGTTCTGGGACCCTTACTCTTTGTGATTTTTATAAATGACCTGGATGAGGAAGTGGAGGGATGGGTTGGTAAGTTTGCTGATGACACAAAGGTTGGAGGTGTTGTGGATAGTGTGGAGGGATGTCAGAAGTTGCAGGGAGACATTGATAGGATGCAAGACTGGGTGGAGAAGTGGCAGATGGAGTTTAACCCAGATAAGTGTGAGGTGGTTCATTTTGGCAGGTCAAATAGGATGGCGGAATATAATATTAATGGTAGGACTCTTGGCAGTGTGGAAGATCAGAAGGATCTTGGGGTCCGGGTTCATAGGATGCTCAAAGCAGCTGTGCAGGTTGAGGCTGTGGTTAAGAAGGCGTGTGGTGTACTGGCCTTCATCAATCGAGGAATTGAGTTTAGGAGTCGTGAGATAATGTTGCAGCTATATAGGACCCTGGTCAGACCCCACTTGGAGTACTGTGCTCAGTTCTGGTCGCCTCATTACAGGAAGGATGTGGAAGCCATAGAAAGGGTGCAGAGAAGATTTACAAGGATGTTGCCTGGGTTGGGGGGCATGCTTTATGAGGATAGGTTGAGTGAGCTTGGACTTTTCTCCTTGGAGAGACAAAGGATGAGGGGTGACCTGATGGAGGTGTATAAGATGTTGAGAGGAATTGATCGAGTGGACAGTCAGAGGCTTTTTCCTAGGGCTGAAATGGTTACCACAAGAGGACACAGGTTTAAGGTGCTGGGGAGTAGGTACAGAGGAGATGTCAAGGGTAAGTTTTTCACTCAGAGGGTGGTGGGTGCGTGGAATGGGCTGCCAGCAACGGTGGTGGAGGCGGATTCGATAGGGTCTTTTAAGAGACTTTTAGATAAGTACATGGAACTTAGTAGATAGAAGGTTATAGGTAAGCCTAGTAATCGCACAACTTTGTGGGCTGAAGGGCCTGTATTGTGCTGTAGTTTTCCTTTGTTCCTATGTTTCTATGTTATAACAAGGCACTTGGAAAAAACCAAGGCAATCAGACAGAGTCAACATGGTTTTGAGAAGGGGAAATCATGTTTAACCAATCTATTGGAGTTCGTTGAAGGAGTCACATGTGCTATGGATAAAGGGGTACTGGTTGATGTACTGTACTTAGATTTCCAGAAAGCGATTGATAACCTCTCGTAGCACATCAAAGGTCATTGCTTAAAATAAAAGTTCATGGTGTAGGGGATAACATATTGGCATAGATAGAAGATTGGCTAGTTAATATGAAACAGAGAGTTGGCATAAATGGGTATTTTTGGGGTTGACAAGATCTGATGAGTGTTGAGCCACAGGGATCAGTGCTGGGACCTCAGCCTTTTACTTTTGACAGAAATATGGTTGCTAAATTTGCTGATGACACAAACATAGGTAGGAAAGTAAAATGTGAAGAGGGCGTAAAGAGGCTACAAAGGGACATAGATCAGTTAAGTAAATGGGCAAAACTCTGGCAAATTGAGTGTAATGTGAGCAAATGCAAAATTAACTATTTTGGCAGAAAATAAAGCTTTTTATTTAAATAGTGCAGAATGTAGTGTTAGAGTCGTAGCTAGGGTGTAGAGAACGATCAACTTAATGTGAGATAGGGTCATTTAAAAGTCTGATGGCAGCAGGGAAGAAACTGTTGTCGGTTAGTATATGACCTCAGAATTTTGTATCTTTTTCCCAACGGAAGAAAGTGGAAGAGAGTGAGTTTGGGCTGAGTGGGGTCCTTAATTATGCTGGCTGCTTTTCCGAGGCAGCAGCAAGTGTAGACAGTGTCAATTTTGGGAGGTTGGCTTGCATGATGGACTGGACTTCATTCACAACTCTGTTGTTTCTTGCAGTCTTGGGCAGAGCAGGAGCCATATCAAGTTGTGATACATCCAGAAAGAATGCTTTCTATGGTGCATCTGTAAAAGTTGGTGAGAGTCGTAGCTGACATGCCAAATTTCCTTAGTCTTCTGAGAAAGTAGAGACTTCGAGGGCTTTCTTAACAATAGTGTCGGCATGGAGGGACCAAGACAGGTTGTTGGTGATCTGGACACCTAAAAACTTGAAGCTCTCAACCATTTCTACCTTCGTCCCTGTTGATGTGGACAGGGGCATATTCTCCACTACACTCCCTGAAGTTGATGACTATCTCTTTCGTTTAGTTGACATTGAAGGAGAGATTATTGTCGTTGCACCAGTTCACCAGATTCTCTTATCTCATTTCTCTACTCTGTCTCGTCATTGTTTGAGATCCGACCCACTATGGTGATATCATCAGCAAACTTGAAAATCAAGTTGGAGGGGAATTTGATCACACAGTCACAGGTGTATAAGGAGTATAGTGGGGGGCTGGGAACACAGCCTTGTCGGTGTTGGGGATGATCGTGGCGGAGGTGTTGTTGCCTATCCTTACTGATTGCAGTCTGTGGGTTAGGAAGTTCAGGATCCAGTTGCAGAGAGAGGAGCAGAGCCCCAGGCCACAGAGTTTGGCGATGAGTTTTGTAGGAATAATGGTGTTGAAGGCTGAGCTGTCGTCAATAAATAGGAGTCTGACATAGGTCTCTTTGTTATCGAGATGTTCTAGGGTTGAATGTAGGGCCAGGGAGGTGGCGTCTGCTGTGGACCTGTTGCGGCAGTAGAGTGGGGAGGGGAAAGAGGGTTAAACTGGGTGTTCAATGGCTTGTGAAGAAAGAAGTGGGGCTGGCAACTTTCTATTCTTCTGGTGATCGTAATTGTGTTTGGGAAGGTGGTTGGAAGATTGACAGGTAAGAGTTGGGTGGACTGAATGCATTCCACATAAGGAATAATATGGCATAAAAACTGTGAGGCTCATTAATAATAGAGGTAATAGTTTGTGGAACTTCAGGCCAAAAGGATTTGGACCACAAATGTCTGGATTAACTGGAGTTTGTGAATGGTGCAAAAGAGGAGGCCAGGAAGGAGCCCACTGATGGGGTGGGATCTTATTGCCTTGCGCGTCCCGAAACTATAAAATCCCACCCAAGGTCAATGGGCCTTTCTATTGTCTGCCCCTCGCTTAGTCCGATTCCCGTGGCAGGTGGGACGGTAAAATTCCAGCCGTGGTCTTCAGGAAAAGGCCCTTCCACATCTTCCTGAGCTTACAGATGATAATTTTGAGGGATAACAGATGGAGGGTAAATATGAGTGGACCAGGAACATAATACATAGGAGCAGGAATAGGCCATTTGGCGATTTGAGTCTGCTTTGTTATCTGTTGAGATAATGTTTGGTCTGATTGTGGCCTCAGCTCCACTTTCCTGTCTCCTCACCACCACCCCCTCCATAATCCTTAACTCCCTTGTCTATCAAAAATCAATCTAACTTAATCTTGGATAAATTCAATGACCCAGCCTCTACTGCTTTCTGAGGAAGAAAATTCTACAGACCAACAGCCCTCTGAGTGAAAAAACAAATCTCCTCTTCTCTGGGGGCGATCTTACCAAAACATTCTAAATGCCGAATGAGCGCGAAAATGGGAAAGTTTCAGATCTGTTTATTTGGTGAAATGAAATTTTACACCACTTCATGCAAAAAATGATGCAAGATCTGATTCCTGCCAGCAGGCGAAGAGGGCGGAGCAAGCCAGCTGCTCACACTAGAGGGCGCTATCGTGCATGTGCAGATGTCTCTGTTCTGTGCAACAAAACACAGAGAAATCTGTCAGTCACCTTCCCCCAGATATCGCGCCTCACCACCACCACCCCCTCCCCCCCAATCTCTGGCGTTCCCAGCCAATCCCCCCCTCCTCCTGGCCTGGTCAATTGCCCCCCAGTACCTTCCATTCGGTCGATCGCCACACTAGCTGATCAGCCGTTGCAGTGTGCGCAGCTCCTCCCCCCTCTCAGCCAATCATTGGTTGCAGAGTGTGCCATTCCCCACCCCACCCGTCTCCCCTTAGGCCCCACCCCTTTCATGGCCCAGCCCCTTAGCACTGCTCAGTGGGCACTGCCAGGGTAGCAGTGCCAGGGTGACAGGCTGGTACTGCCTCCCACCCCCGATCACCCAAGAACCTTAATGGCCTCTGGTCCTACCGACGCGGCTATCCTGTCAAGTCCCTGTTGATGGGGACCACACGTGACCCTCGCTGGTGAGGACATTCACCGGCGAGGCCATTAAGGCAAGTGATCCTGGGATGATTCCATCCCAGGCTCACGAATTAAATTAGAATGTTCATTTCAATATTTAAATAAGCCTCATGCCCTTCTTGGGGGCAAGGCTGATCACATTGGAAATCCGGGTCTGGTAAGATCGCGAGAGGCAAGAACCCGGACGCAAACTTGATTTTTCACCTCTTACGTGACCTTACTGGCTTGCCATGATGGTCGACCGGTGCGATGAGCCAGTAAGAGCTCTGTCTTAAAAGGAAACTATTCTTTAAACTGTGTCTCCTCATTTTAATTTTCTCCACAAGAGGAAGCATTTTCCTTGTATCCGCTCCTTCAAATCTCCTCAGGACCTGTTATGTTTTGGTACGGTCATCTCTCATTCTTTTAAACTCCAATCAGTAGAGGTCTAACCTGTTCAACTTCTCCTCATAAGGTAAGTTCTTCATTCCAGGAATGAGTCAAATTAACCTTCTCTCAACTTCTCCTACTGCAATGATTTTTTTTTGAATAAGAAGACTGAAACAGTGTATACAGTACACTAGTTGTGGTCTCAGCTGCAGTAAAAAGTCCCTACTTTTATATTCCATTCCCCTTGCAATAAATGCCACATTTCCATTGCCTTCCTACCTAAGGGAAATCTATGTGACTTTTCAGAGACTAGGAAAATAGACTGGTTAGTGACAAAGCCCTGGAATAAACTGACAGCTTAGAGACAGGATGACAGTTTGAGAACTTGAGGCAGGTTAGGAGAGTGGGCAAAGTAGTGGCAGATGAAATACAATGTGGCAAAGCGTGAGGTTATGCACTTTGGTAGGAAGAATAGAAGCATAGACTATTTTCTAAATGGGGAGAGAATTCAGAAATCGGAAGCGCAAAAGAACTTGGGAGTTCTAATTCAAGATTGTTTTAAAGTTAACTTCCAGGTTGAGTTGGTATTAGGAAGACAAATGCAATGTTAGCATTCATTTCAAGAGGACTAGAATACAAAAGCAGGGATGTACTGCTAAGGCTTTGTAAGGCTCTGGTCAAATCACATTTGGAATATTGTGAGCAATTTTGGGCCCCGTATCTAAGGAAGGATGTACTGGCCTTGGAGAGGGTCCAGAGGAGATTCACAGGAATGATCCCAGGAATGAAAAGCTTGATGCATGAGCAACGTTTGAGGACATTGGGTCTGTACGCGACGGAGTTCAGAAGGATGAAGGGGGATCTCATTGAAACTTAGGGAATACTGAAAGGCCTGGATAGAGTGGACGCGGGGAAGATATTTCCATTAGTAGGAGAGACTAGGATCTGAGGGCACAGCCTCAAAGTAAAGGGGCAACCTTTTAGAACTAAGATGAGGAGAAATTTCTTCAGCCAGTGGGTAGTGAATCTATGGAATTCATTGCCACAGAAAGCTCTGGAGGCCAGGTCATTGAGTGTTTTTAAGACAGAGATAGATATATTCTTGATTGGTAAGGGAATCAAAGGTTATGGGGAAAAGGCAAGAGAATGAGGTTGGGAAACATATCAGCCATGATTGAATGGCAGAGCAGACTCAATGGACTGGGTGGCCTAATTCTGCTCCTATATCTTATGGTCTCCTCTAGTCTTCACTGTACTGAATGTACAGACCTCGATAGAATCAATTTCTGAGAGCTCTGGCAGTAAGCAGTATCTCGGAGCATATTAAGGAGACTTTACAAGTGTAAACGCATCTGAAATCTAGACCTAGCTGTTGATCGCAACGAGCACATCACATTTGGGGTGACATGGTGGCACAGTGGTTAGCACTGCTGCCTCACAACGCCAGGGACCTGAGTTCGATTCCCGGCTTGGGTCACTGTCTGTGTGGAGTTTGCACATTCTCCCCGTTCTGTGTGGGTTTCCTCCAGTTGTGCCAGTTTCCTCCCACAGACCAAAGATGTGCGGGTTAGGTGGATTGACCATGCTAAATTGCCTCTTAGTACCAGAGAGACTAGCTAGGGTAAATGCATGGATTATGGGGATAGGGCCTGGGTGGGATTGTGGTTGGTGCAGACTCGATGGGCCGAATGGCCTCCCTTCTGCACTTTAGGATTCTATAATTCTATGATTCCATTGAAGAACATCTTGATGACAATGTCATGGTATCAACCGAAGGCTAATATATCCTTCACTCCTGAGGGTTACAAAAGCATGGTTGTCTCTATTAAGAATTCCTCAGTGATAGAGTAGTCAATGAAAAGATGCAATGATCATATCTGATTATGTAATTTCAGATAAAGCTGGCATTTCATGAGGTAATAGAATCCAGAAAAAACAAATATTTCACAGGATGTGGGCCTTGCTAAGTATTTATTTACCCTTGAAAAAGTGGTGGTGAGCTGCCTTCTTGAACCGTTGCAGTCCATGTGATCTGGTTACACCCACGGTACTGTCAGGGTGGCTCATCTGGTTTTATTCCTTTTTGACTTTGTAGCAGTTTGATACAACTGAATGGCTTGCAATTTCAGAGGGCAATTAAGAGATAGCCACATTGCTGTGGTTCTGAAGTCATATGTGGGCAGACCAGGTAAGAATGGCTAATTACCTTCCCATTAGGACGTTAGTGAGCCAGATGGATTTTTGTGACAATCGATGATGGTATCATGATCATTGTTTACTGAGATTAGCTTTTAATTCCAGGTTTATTAGTTGAATTTAAAATCCACCAGCTGCCATGGTGGGATTTTAACCTGCTTCCTCAGACCATTAGACTGGGCCCATGGATTACTAATCTAGTGATGTTACCACACCACCACCTCCCCCCCTTATAGTGCATTTTAACAGCAAGAAATTAAATACTATGTCTATTGACTATGAAAAGCACTCAATAATAGGACCAATATGAGGAAAATTATCATCTGGTACTGGCCCAAAAAGTGGAATATAATTGTAGAGTAGTCATTTCTACATAATGAACATGTTCCATTTTACAGACATTACTTCAAGGGAAATGCAGATTCATCTCCACTCTTTTCAAAATGGTAAAAGTAAGTCGATGCATAAAAAATACACCGTAAATTATTCAGCTTCTAATTATCAGAAGAAATTAATTTTATTTATATGCCATATGGAAGATTTGATTTCATGTGCTATTGATGAACGTCACAAAGGTAGTTATGAAGTGATTTTCTTTGTTGAAATATGTGCTTTATAATAGCTTTGACTTTATATGTTACCTCAATCAAAGATACTCTGGTGAATAAAAGCCTCAAGATAATTTTGTTTATTGGTTATCTCAAATTTGCAAACATTTAAAGGCAGTCATTCTAAATAGTTGAACATTTTAATCAACCACAAGGGGTGACAAATCAGATCTGTTCGTGACGAGCTTTGATTACATTATTGTGAGTAAATCAAAATTACAGGATATAAAAGTAAATTTACTATAGCTTTTCTTTCTAGCTATGAACAGTAAAATTAAATGACTCAAACTGATCTGAATAATATTTTATATACGTCAGTGATTGTAAATTACTCCATGCTTGTTGTGCAATTCATGTATTAACTTGTGGCAGCTAATCACATTCCCTAACTATTCAAGAGTTTGATGGGCGGTTGATGGAGGAGAACCGGTGGATGCGGTGTTTTTGGATTTCCAAAAGGCGTTTGATAAGGTGCCCCATAAAAGGCTGCTGAAGAAGATTAGGGCACATGGAGTTGGGGGTAGTGTGTTAAAGTGGATTGGGGACTGGCTATCCGACAGGAAGCAAAGAGTCGGAATAAATGGGTGTTTTTCCGGTTGGAGGAAGGTAACTAGTGGCGTGCCGCAGGGATCGGTACTCGGGCCGCAACTGTTTACCATTTATATAGATGATCTGGAGGAGGGGACGGAGTGTAGGGTAACGAAGTTTGCAGACGACACAAAGATAAGTGGAAAGTGAATCGTGTGGAGGACGGAGAAGATCTGCAGAGAGATTTGGACAGGCTGAGTGAATGGGCGAGGATATGGCAAATGGAGTATAACGTTGAGAAATGCGAGGTTATACACTTTGGAGGAAATAATAACAAATGGGATTACTATCTCAATGGAAACAAATTAAAACATGCTACCGTGCAAAGGGACCTGGGGGTCCTTGTGCATGAGACGCAAAAGCCCAGTCTGCAGGTACAACAGGTGATCAAGAAGGCAAATGGGATGTTGGCCTATATTGCGAGGGGGATAGAATATAAAAGCAGGGATGTCTTGATGCACCTGTACAGGGCATTGGTGAGGCCGCAGCTGGAATACTGTGTGCAGTATTGGTCCCCTTATATGAGGAAGGATATATTGGCATTGGAGGGAGTGCAGAGAAGGTTCACCAGGTTGATACCGGAGATGAGGGGTTTGGATTATGAGGAGAGGCTGAGGAGATTGGGTTTGTACTCGTTGGAGTTTAGAAGGATGAGGGGGGATCTTATGGAGACTTATAAGATAATGCGGGGGCTGGATAGGGTGGAGGCGGAGAGATTCTTTCCACTTAGTAAGGAAGTTAAAACTAGAGGACACAGCCTCAAAATAAAGGGGGGTCGGTTTAAGACAGAGTTGAGGAGGAACTTCTTCTCCCAGAGGGTGGTGAATCTCTGGAATTCTCTGCCCACTGAGGTGGTGGAGGCTACCTCGCTGAATATGTTTAAAGCGCGGATGGATGGATTCCTGAGCGGTAAGGGAATTAAGGGTTATGGGGATCAGGCGGGTAAGTGGTACTGATCCACGTCAGATCAGCCATGATCTTATTGAATGGCGGGGCAGGCTCGAGGGGCTAGATGGCCTACTCCTGCTCCTATTTCTTATGTTCTTATGATTAGACTTTGAGTTTTACAATGAAAACTTAGAGTGATCAAAAATCACATCCAAATCTTGTCGCTTTAATAAGTGTGCTTATTTAGCCATTGTATGCAAAGCCTGTCTGCGCATTAGTGCCTCTGTGGGAATTGCAAAGTTCCTTGTTGTGGTTTCTTTCAAATTTATCAATTTGATTGATTTTATAATTTTAATTACATTTTGTTTGTTTTGGCTGACCACATCTTCCTGAAATTTTGGGAAGTGCCTGTTGTACCCGAATTGGTTTGTTTTTTTTAGAAAAGTTGTTCTTGGGATGTGAAGGATGCTGACAAGGCGGCATTTGTGGTCACCCCTAAATGTCCTGACAAGGTGATGATGGGCTTTCTCAGAAGGACTCCCTAGTGGTGATGGTGTTTCTACAAAGATGCTTAACTGACTGGAAGA
Organism: Mustelus asterias; assembly: GCF_964213995.1. Taxonomy (NCBI): domain Eukaryota; kingdom Metazoa; phylum Chordata; class Chondrichthyes; order Carcharhiniformes; family Triakidae; genus Mustelus; species Mustelus asterias. The sequence goes on along the minus strand of NC_135802.1, from coordinate 49,923,422 downwards.
TGATTTTATTTGTTTTGATGTTAAGCATTTTGGTTTGATCTTGGTTATTTTTCTGTTTCTTTGTTTTGTTTAAAATAAAATTACGGGCGGCACGGTAGCACAGTGGTTAGCGCTGCTGCTTCACAGCTCCAGGGACCTGGGATCGATTCCCGGCTTGGGTCACTGTCTGTGTGGAGTTTGCACATTCTCCTCGTGTCTGCGTGGGTTTCCTCCGGGTGCTCTGGTTTCCTCCCACAGTCCAAAGATGTGCGGGTTAGGTTGATTGGCCTTGCTAAAATTGCCCTTAGTGTCCTGAGATGCGTAGGTTAGAGGGATTAGTGGGTAAATATATAGGGATTTGGGGGTAGGGCCTGGGTGGGATTGTGGTTGGTGCAGACTCGATGGGCCGAATGGCCTCTTTCTGTGCTGTAGGGTTTCTATGATCTATGATCTTCTCTGAGAGTAGTATTAACAAAATTGTATAATCATCTCTCAATGAAATTTTTACTGTTTTAATTACATTGTCCCATTAAGGGAACATACTTGGCCGTATCCCAGTGAAATTGGATTAGTTATAAAATATTGTGATTGGTCAGCATATGGGGAAACCCGTGGTGGAGGTGCGCCGTTGGTGGGACTGTAAGATCCTGTTGGCATAAAAGGCGGCAAGATTTCGATAGCAATGTCTACCAGTTCACTGGAAGACTCTTAATGAACATTATATGACATATCTGCTGCAATTTACCCTGATTTTACCATTATAGTTTAATTTTATTATCTGTTTCAATTTGTTTTGTTTTAAAAATAATTTTGCTTGTCCACTTTTGAAAGAAACATACTTACTTATATCCACATGGGATAACTTAACAGAAACTTCACAGAAACTTATTATAAAATAGAAGCTATTTAACGTGCAGTATCTACTGATTCATTGGGCACTCGTAGTTTGTTAACTTGGATGAAACAAAGCCTGAATTTTGTAAGGCAAGGTATTTGATGATGTATTGCTATGGGTTGGGTAATGCCTCTGCTACATCCTCTGGATTCAATGGGAAGACAAACTCTTGGGTCCTTCTTGGAGCCAGTTCCTCAAACATGCAGGAACAACTCCTGCAAAATCAACTTCGATGGACACACACTATATCCTCTCCCCCACCACCTCCTGTTCTCTCAATTCAAATGGCCAATATTGCAAGGGAAGACAAAGAAAATAGTTCGAAGATACTCTGAAGACCTCAAGTGCAATGGCATTGATCTTAATGTCCTGGAGGAGCTTCTGCCAATCGTTTAGAATGGCAACAACCTGTCCATGAAGCTGCGTCACGCTTTGAATCCCAACACATTAATGGTTAGGTAGAGTGGCAGCAGAGAAGGGAAAAAAAGGAAGTAATAGGCCCAAACATCTTCAGCTGTTTCATTAATGACCTTCCCTCCATCATAAGGTCAGAAGTGGGGATATTCACTGATGATTACACAATGTTCAGCATCATTCACAATTCCTCAGATACTGAATGTAGCAAGACCTGGAGGACATTCAGGCTTAGACTGATAAATGGCAAGTAACATTTGCCCCTCAAAAGTACCAGGCAATGACCATCTTCAATAAGAGAGTATCTAACCATCCTCCCTCGACATTCAATGGCATTACCATTGCTAAATCACCAATGTCAACATCCCAGAGATTAGTATTGACCAGAAACTGAACTGGACTAGCCATATAAATATTGTGGCTACAAAAGCAGGTCAGAGGCTAGAAATCCTGCAGCAAATAACTTACTCCCTGACTCCTCAAACCCTGTCCACCATCTACAAGGCACAGGTCAGGAGTGTGATGGAATCCTCTCTATTTGCCTAGATGAGTGCAGCTCCAACAACAGTCAAGAAGCTCAACACCATCCAGTACAAAGCAGCACACTTGATTGGCACACCCCATCTTCCAGCTTCAAGTTACACTTGCTTCATCACTGACATATCGTGGCAGCAGTGTGTACTATACATGCAATACACTACAGCAATTCACAAAGAATCCTTCTACAGGGCAGGAGAACATCGCCGTCACCTGAAAATTCTCTTTCAAGCTGCACACCATCCTGACTTGGAACTATATCACTGTGCCTTCACTATCAGTGGGCCAAAATCCTTGAACTCCCTTCATAACAGCATGGTGAGTGTACCTACACCAGATGACCTGCAATGGCCCACTGTCATCCTACTAAGGATAGTGGGCAAGCTCCTGAGGCTCAAATAATGGGGTTCACAAGAATGTCAGGACAGAAGACCCATTGGGAAAGCTGGATACTGCTGAGGGAGGTAGATAGGTGAATGGAAGGGCATTTCAACACCGAGGTGTCCTTGTTGTCTACAAAAAGGCCCAAAGCTGGAAGGACCATCAGGTTGGAACTGAAACATTTCCAAGGACTAGTGACAGATTTGGTTGCGGCCTTTCATCCCGTTCAATTGACTTGATGGGCAATTCCAATGATGTTTTTAAAACACCAGCATTACCACAAGTTGACCCCTACTTTTAGTCTTAATTGTGCTAATTGGTCACTTGCTTTTGGTTTCCATTCCACCTCTTGGGAAAGTCTCCTGGAAGTAGGAATGTGTTGAGGCTGTCCTATTGTCATTCCCCACTATTTTCTGAGTCCTTTCGCTTTCAACCCTGTCTCCCAGGGGCTTGGGAAAATTCAGTTCTCAGTTTCTGAAAGACTCTGAAATTAGAACTTCAAACCCCTAAGCAGGACAAGCACTAAGGCATAGCTGAGAAAGAGACGTGTTGTCGAAGCTTTTCATCTTATATTCATCAGGATGGATTTACAAGAATATTACATTTCAAAGGGAACAACAATTTGCAATCAATTGCTAATTGGCTGCAAGTGAAACAATTAGCAATTGATTCACTTGCTAATCAATTCACTTGATTGATTAGCAAGTGAACTCTGATAGGTGTTAATTTAACCATGGTACTTTGTAGCGTCATTAGAGGTTTAATTTCACTATCATAGAATACCTACAGTGCAGGAGGAGGCCATTCAGCCCATCAAACCTGCACCGACAATAATCCCCGCAACCCCATGTATTAACCCTGCTAGTCTCCCTGACACGAACGGGCAATTTAATGAAGCCAATCAACCTAACCTGCACATCTTTCAGTGTGGGAGGAAACTGGAGCATCTGGAAGAAACCCACTGAGACACCGGGAGGATGTGCAAACTCTGCACAGAAAGTGACCAGGGCCGGAATTGAGCCCGGGTCCCTGGTGCTGTGAGGCAGCTGCGTTAACCACTGTGTCACCACACTGCCTCAAAATAATCAGTCAATTTTCTGCTTCGGGAATATCAGTGGAATGTAGTTTACAGTCAAGTGTGAACAATTGTATTGGGAAATAATTTGAAGCAATTTTCATTGAGAGCTTCCTGCATTAGAATAAAAACTCATAGAATCCCTACAGTGCAGAAGGAGGCCATTTGATCCATCAAGCCTGTACCAACAACAATCCCACCCAGGCCCTATTCCTCTAACCTCACATATTTACCCTCTTAACAGTAAGGAACAATTTAACATGGCCAATCAACCTAACCCACACATCTTTGGACTGTGGGAGGAAACCCACGCAGACACGGGGAGAACATGCAAACTCCACACAGACAGTAAACCAAAGCCAGAATTGAACTTGGGTCCCTGGCGCTGTGTGGCAGCAGTGCTAATCACTGTGCCACCATGTCACACTATATTGCTGATAGTGATAGACCCTCTACTGAGTGATTAAGAATTTACAAGGTAAGAGGTTTAATGCCTACTGAACTGGATCATTGCTGCAGGGTAATGGATAAAGAACAGATATTATTGACAGCGTGTTGCAATTACATGTGGTACAGTTCAGCTAAAAAATGAGCCAATTAAATGTTAATTCTGTTTTCTCCCATAAAACAGCACCCGCACCCTTAGAGTTTGCATCAGTTCTGAAAATGAAGGTTTCACAAGCAGCTACATTGTGAAGCATGCAGCAAATCATAACAAACTGAAGACATCTTCTCTGCAGTCAACATCTGAATTGTCATTTGTGAATAGTATATAATTGTTCAATAAACACACTAGTTCTTATATAAAAATCAATGTAATATTGCTCTATCCTTCTGTGGCAGTCAGGAAGTACCATAAGGTATATAACTTGAGTGCAATGCCAAAGACATTGCTGTGTCCTGAGAAATAGCCCTCCAGCTCTGTAATGCAAGAAGGCACAACTTGGTGAACATATTTCTGGTTAAATTAAGTTAATTTTGGCATGCACTGGTACCTTCCAAATTAACTATTCTCCTGTCCAGTTGTTCACCTTCCACCCTCCACAAATATTAGCTCAACCAAAACTCTGATGTCTTCTGATTGGTCACAAAGGGAGGGACTTCAGATCCTGGGGTCTTTGATTTTACGGAAGGCCTGATGCTGGCCTGAGTGGCATTTAATTTTGGTGCGCCTTCCCTGAAAGTGTCAACATGGGGCTCCCGCCGGCCTTCTGGCTGGTGAGTAAGATGTCTGTCACCTCCATTAATCCTGCCGTATCTGTTACATGTTTGCAAAACAACTCCCAGCATGGAAAACTCCAACAAGTGGGTTCCAGGTAGTTTGCATAGGAATTTAATAAATTCACAAAACTAAATATACAAGATTATAATGTTTCTTTATGTTTTACATCGAGATATGGCATATTTAGTCAACAGAGATATTCACTGAACCTATGCTAACATCTGGTACTTATGCTTCGAAAGCAACATAGATCCAAGATAGGGCTGAAATAATGCAGATGGTACAGTGCACACTCTTCAATCATGGCTCCTCAGCAGGCACATACGATTGGTGAATTTATTCTTTGGACTTCCACCATCCTTAAAAAGGCCAGGCATTACCTGGAGTCCAATTTTATGTGTCCTCTTTTATAAAACAGAGAAATATACTGGAACGAAACACGAAACAAGTTCATGTTTCAGATCCTTCATCAAAACTGAAATATTAACTTGTCTGTTCTTAACACAGGTGCCACCTGAGTACCTCTGATTTTCTTGTATTTTTAGAAAAAATTCCAAGACTTTGCCCTTTGCATTTTTTGAATAGTTCAGTTATATCTTAGATGACACCATTTTGTCAATGGCATATAAATAATTAGTTATCTGAAAATAATTTTCAGTTTATAATTTGCTCCTCATATTAACTAAAAAGTAAAACATGATAAAAGTCTACAAACTGTATCCATGAAGGATTTATTTTAATTAATATATCGTACTCATTTTACAGATAGAGAACATGGCTTGTTTCCAGCATCTCCATTTTTCATCGCTGTACTTTCTCTGCAAGTTCCCTTTACTTTCAGATTTACAGGTGAGAATGGACCTCCCAGTAACTCCGGCGGTGTGGTTTCTATTGTCACCAAACGTCCCCAAAAACCCTGATGGGAAATCAAAACACATACATTCACCACTGAGCTTCCATTGTACAATATGCCGATGGTTCTGCTCCCATCTTATTAAAACACACTTCTTTTCTGAAAAGAAAAACTGCACTATAGTACCAATGCCTCAGTTTTCCAAACAGAAGTGGTAACAAGTGGATTTTACAAGTTACTTTCCCTCGGCAAAAGGTTTTTGCATAATTTACAAATTATGTATACTTGCTGTTGATTAATTTAACCTCTGGATCTTCTGGTTTTACAGATTCTTTAAAATTATTACTACCTATTCATGTAAAATTTTATTTACTTGTTTGACTTTTTAAAAAAAAAAAGAAAATTCTGAAAATTTTCAGCAGATTGGAAAGCATCTGTGGATCAAAAAACAAGTTGCCATTTCCCATTTAATTTGTTGGCTATCCAGAGGCAGAGTGAATGAAAATCGGAGAGGAGGGGGGGGGGGGGGGGGTGAAATCCAGTCATTGTGGTCCCTGTTGAGACTGACAAAATAGGAAAGTGTAGGTGGGAGGTCCTGTTTGTGAGAATCAGGGACTATGAGCTAAATTAAAGTAGAGGGCCTTAAAAGTCTCTGGATTATTACCCAAGTGACATACATTCTGGCATCATGATAACCAAATTAGGGAGGTTAACATGTGGCTGAAGGAATGATGTGGGAAATAGGGATTCCATCAGTCAGGGCACAAGAAGAGACTGTAACGTTGGAACAGGCTCCATGTGAAGCAAGTTGAGACAGATAGGAATAGTAGGGCGGTCACAAGGTGGGAAAGTAGGCCAGTTGGTAATTCAAAAACAGAAGAGAAGAGAGTAAAATTAACAATCAGAAATTGTACGTTAGGCACTACAGGTAAAGTGAAAACTTATAAATGTAAAGTAATTAAAGTAGGAGAGAGAAATAGGAAATGTATGAACAAACATTAGAGCAGAATGTTCAAAGATCCCTCAGTTACTGGATCCCATCTTCAGGCTGCTCCTGGTGCTACTAATTGGGTGCCACGAATGCAATGTGGGATCAGACCTGAAAATGATCGAAGCATCAGTTTCCTGAACCCAAATTGAAAACCCAGGCCCAAGCCTCTGTGATGGCCTCCTATCATACCCTTCAAGTTGAGGGTAAGTTTAAGCTGTGTGGTCCAAATAAACTTTCTTTATAATAATAAATGGAGTCAAAATTTAAAAAAAATAATGCTTTGAAGGGATAAATTCAACTTGAAGGGTATGATAGGAGGCCATCACAGAGACTTGGGCCTGGGTTTTCAATCTGAGTTTGGGAAACTGATGCTTGGATCATTTTCAGATCTGATCCCACACTGCATTAATGGCATCCAATTAGTGGTACCGGGAGCAGCCTGGAGATGGGATCCAGTAACTGAGGGATCTTTGAACAGTAGAGTGGCAGCCATGACTGGGTACATCATTGGGTGATGAGATGGAGCAGCAGGGTGCTCAAAGAGCCAGTGCTGTCATGAGCAGGCTTCAAGAGGGAGGTTTTAAACAGGGTCTTGAAGGAGGAGAGGAAGGTAGCAACTCGGAGAGGCTTAGCAATGGAATTCCAGAGCTCAGGGTCTAGACACAACACCAAGAAGGAGTAATCAAAGTTAGGGAAAGTCAGAATTGAATGAGCGCAGATATCTCAGAGGAGTATGGGGATGGAAGAAATTACAGAGACCTGAGGGGTGAGACCATGAGAATTTTAAAATTAAGATATAATTTGACCAGAAGTTAGAATACAGCCAGGAATGTGTTGAAATAATCAAGTCTAGAGGTAACAAAGGCATGAATAAGGGTTTTGCTCCAGCAGATGAGCTGAGGCAATGACAAAGTCAGACAATGTTGTGGAGTTGGAAACTTACTGATTTTGTTTTATTGATGACATGAATGTGGTTGGAAGTTCATTTCAGAAACAAACATAACTCCAAGGTGGTGAAAAGGTTGGTTTAGTCTCAGACAATTGCCAGGGTGTGGAATGGAGTTGGTAAGTAGGGAACATAATTTGTAGCAGGGACCAAAAATGTCTTCAGTCTTCCCAATAGTTAAATGAAGAAAGTTTCTGCTCATCTAATTTTGGATTTTGGGTAACTAGTTCAAAGTTTATTTATTTATTAGTGTCACAAGTAGGCTTACATTAACACTGCAATGAAGTTACTGTGAAAATCCTCTAGTTGCCACACTCCGGCCCCTGTTCGGGTACACTGATGGAGAATTTAGCATGGCCAATGCACCTAACCAGCACGTCCTTTGGACTGTGGGAGGAAGCCGGAGAACCTGGAGGAAACCCATGCAGACATGGTGAGAACGTGCAGACTCCGCACAGACAGTAACCTAAGCCGGGAATCGAACCCGGATCCCTGGCGCTGTGAGGCAGCAGTGCTAACCACTGTGCCACCGTGCTACCCTTAAATCAAAGTGGAGAATGTGGGCACACCAGTCCTATCACCAGTGAAGTAATTGAGAGGATGATGGTGAGGAGAAGAGAGCTGCATGCCATCAGTGTACATTTGAAAACTAATGCCATTGATGCTTTTGGATGACGTCGTCGAGGAATAGCAGGTAGATGAGAAATAGGAGGGAACCATGGTCAGATTCCCAAAGGAACACAGGATAACAATGCACCTGCCAAAAGAGAAGCCATTGCAATTGATACTCTGGCTATGATTAGGTAGATAAGAAGATCTTGGAGAGAGCATTTATACCTTGCTGTTGAAAAGTGGAGGAGGATGGTGCAGTCAATCATGTCAAAGGCTACAGAAGATTGAGAAGGATGAAAAAGGAGGACTTTTCACAGTCACAGAGAATGTAATTTGTATCTTTGATGACAGCCATTTCAATATTGTGACAGGGGTAGAAACCTGACTGGCAGACTTAACAAAGAACAAAGAACAATACAGCACAGGAACAGGCCCTTCGGCCCTCCAAGCCCGCGCCGCTCCCCGGTCCAGGATTGAATCCTGAATCCAGGATCCCCGCCCAATTTTCCAGCCTATCTACATACCAATATCCTATCCACCGAGCTGTCCCCCACAGCTACGATGCTTTGTTCATTACAACCTATTAACTCACCCCCACCCCCCCATTCCAGACCATGTGATCTCCAGGGAGAGGCGAAAACCCAGAGTGAAAAACCCCAGGGCCAATATGGGGAAAAAAAAATCTGGGAAATTCCTCTCCGACCCCCTGAGGCGATCGAAACGAGTCCAGGAGATCACAATGGCCCTGATCGGAAAATGCTTCCCAACCCTAGTCATTTCCACTTCCACGAGAAACAAAGAACAATTAGCCCGCGCCGCTCCCTGGTCCAAACTAGACCACTCTTTTGTATCCCTCCATTCCCACTCCGTTCATATAGCTGTCTAGATAAGTCTTAAACGTTCCCAGTGTGTCCGCCTCCACCACCTTGCCCGGCAACACATTCCAGGCCCCCACGACCCTCTGTGTGAAATATGTCCTTCTGATATCTGTGTTAAACCTCCCCCCCTTCACCTTGAACCTATGACCCCTCGTGAACGTCACCACCGACCCGGGGAAAGCTTCCCACCGTTCACCCTATCTATGCCTTTCATAATTTTATACACCTCTATTAAGTCTCCCCTCATCCTCCGTCTTTCCAAGGAGAACAACCCCAGTTTCCCCAATCTCTCCTCATAACTAAGCCCCTCCATACCAGGCAACATCCTGGTAAACCTCCTCTGTACTCTCTCCAAAGCCTCCACGTCCTTCTGGTAGTGTGGCGACCAGAACTGGACGCAGTATTCCAAATGCGGCCGAACCAACGTTCTATACATCTGCAACATCAGACCCCAACTTTTATACTCTATGCCCCGTCCTATAAAGGCAAGCATGCCATATGCCTTCTTCACCACCTTCTCCACCTGTGACGTCACCTTCAAAGATCTGTGGACTTGCACACCCAGGTCCCTCTGCGTCTCTACACCCTTTATGGTTCTTCCATTTATCGTGTAGCTCCTCCTTACATTATTCCCACCAAAATGCATCACTTCGCATTTATCAGGATTGAACTCCATCTGCCATTTCCTTGCCCAAATTTCCAGCCTATCTATATCCTTCTGTAGCCTCTGACAATGTTCCTCACTATCTGCAAGTCCTGCCAGTTTTGTGTCGTCCGCAAACTTACTGATCACCCCAGTTACTCCTTCTTCCAGATCATTTATATAAATCACAAACAGCAGAGGTCCCAATACAGAGCCCTGCGGTACACCACTAGTCACAGGCCTCCAGCCGGAAAAAGACCCTTCCACTACCACCCTCTGTCTTCTATGACCAAGCCAGTTCTCCACCCATCTAGCCACCTCCCCCTTTATCCCATGGGATCCAACCTTTTTCACTAGCCTACCATGAGGGACTTTGTCAAACGCTTTACTAAAGTCCATATAGACAACATCCACGGCCCTTCCTTCGTCAACCATTTTGGTCACTTCTTCAAAAAACACCACCAGGTTAGTGAGGCATGACCTCCCTCTCACAAAACCATGTTGACTATCGTTAATGAGTTTATTCCTTTCTAAATGCGCATACATCCTATCTTTAAGAATCTTCTCCAACAACTTCCCCACCACGGACGTCAAGCTCACCGGCCTATAATTACCCGGGTTATCCTTCCTACCCTTCTTAAATAACGGGACCACATTGGCTATCCTCCAATCCTCTGGGACCTCACCTGTGTCCAGTGACGAGACAAAGATTTGCGTCAGAGGCCCAACGATTTCACATCTCGTCTCCCTGAGCAGCCTTGGATAGATTCCATCAGGCCCTGGGGATTTGTCAGTCTTTATATTCTCTAACAAACCTAACACTTCCTCCTTTGTAATGGAGATTTTCTCCAACCGTTCAACACTCCCCTCCGAGACACTCCCAGTCAACACATCCCTCTCCTTTGTGAATACCGACGCAAAGTATTCATTTAGGATCTCCCCTACCTCTTTGGGCTCCAAGCATAAGTCCCCACTTTTGTCCCTGAGAGGTCCAATTTTTTCCCTAACAACCCTTTTGTTCCTAACGTATGAATAAAATGCTTTGGGATTCTCCTTAATCCTGTCTGCCAAGAACATTTCGTGACCCCTTTTTGCTCTTCTAATTCCCCGTTTGAGTATTTTCCTACTTTCATTGTACACCTCCAGAGCTCCCTCCGTTTTTAGCTGATTGGACCTAACATACGCCTCTCTTTTCTTTTTGACCAGTCCCTCAATTTCCCTGGTTATCCACGGTTCCCTAATCCTACCCTTCCTATCCTTCTTTTTTACAGGCACATGCTTGTCCTGTAGCCCTAACAACCGTTCCTTAAAAGACTGCCACATACCAGATGTGGATTTACCCTCAAACAGCCTCTCCCAATCAAGAGCTGCCAATTTCTGCCTTATCCCAATAAAGTTAGCCTTCCCCCAATCCAACACCTTACCCTTGGGACACCACTCATCCTTTTCCATCACTATCCTAAAGCTAACAGAATTGTGGTCACTATTTGCCACATGTTCCCCAACCAAAACTTTGAAGACCTGACCGGGCTCATTCCCCAGTACCAGGTCCAGTATAGCCCCCTCTCTAGTCGGGCTGTCCACATATTGTTCCAACGAACCCTCCTGTACACATTTTACAAATTCCTCCCCATCCAGAGTCCCTGCCCTCAGCGATTTCCAGTCTATACCAGGGAAATTGAAGTCTCCCACTACAACAACCCTATATTTCCTGCACCTATCCAGTATCTCCTGACATATCCATTCTTCCACTTCCCTTGGGCTGTTGGGGGGCCTGTAGTACACCCCCAACATAGTGACTGCGCCTTTCCTGTTTCTAAGCTCCACCCAGAGTGACTCGCTACACGACTCCTCCGAATTGTCCTCCCTCTGCACCGCTGTAATATGCTCTCCAACCAATACCGCTACTCCCCCACCTCTTTTGGCCCCTCCTCTGTCTCGCCTAAAACACTTGTACCCTGGAATATTCAGCTGCCAGTCCTGTCCCTCTTTCAACCAAGTCTCTGTCACCGCAACCACATCCAAATTCCTCGTGCGCATTAAGGCAGACGATGGAGTTTGGGGAAAGATAGGCACAGATTTGGGAGGCATGACATATTCAAAGATTTTGGAGAGGAAAGGGAATTTGGAGATGGTGGGGGTAGTTTGCAAAGATATTGAGGGTTACGAGAGGAGTGATCAAAGGTTTATAGGAAAGATGGGCAACAACTGAAGAGAAAAAACTGTTTACAATTTTGGCTATCATGTGGATCAGGTGGGAAATTGAGCAGTCAGTTTAATGGATGTACAGAGCATGAGGGGAATCTCACTGACAAGACAAGCTGGGAGAGGATATGAAAATGGATGGTAGAGAAATGAGATAAGATATGAGTTCAAGACTTAGGCAGGGGTCCATTAAAGAAAGCTAGGCTTGGTGGACTAGCAGAAGGGAAGGACTTCGCAGGGGTAACTGATTGGATTGTCTCAATCTGAATGACAAGAGGTCCATGAATTCCTTGCATCTATTGGTGGAAAATGTGGAGGGGCCAGAGAGGAGAGTTTAAGAAGATGGTATGCAGTAGAGAAAAGAAGATCACTCCATTTCAGAATCCTGGAATAGAAAGCAGTTTTAGCAAAGACCATCAGGACTCAGCACGGTGGTACAATGGTTAGCACTGCTGCCTCACAGGACCAGGGACCTGGGTTCGATTCCCGGCTGTTTGTGTGGAGTTTGTACATTCTCCCAGTGTCTGTGTCGGTTTCCTCCAGTTTCTTCCCACAAACCAAAGATGTGTGGGTTAGGTGGATTGACCATACTAATTGCCCCTCAGTGTCAGGGGGACTAACTAGGGTAAATGCATGAGGTTATGAGGATAGAGCCTGGGTGGGATTGTGTTTGGTGCAGACTCATGGGCCAAATGGCCTCCTTCTGCATTGTAGGATTCTATGATTCCATGACTCAATAGTATGTCTTGTTGCAAGTGGCTAAACTAATTTTCCTCCATATCCTTTCAAGTCTGTGTCCTTTAGACTTAAGGGAGCAGAGGTAAGCATCATACCAGGGGAATGGCCATTGTAACGTTCTTTTGGGAAACTAAGTGAAGGTGCAATTGAAAAAATCAGCAGCTGCAGAAATGTTGTGGCTAATGGAGGGCCAAAGGGTAAATGGTTGGGATTTTGAAAGGGCTGTTGAAAGTGAAATAGCGATTAATGGTTTTCTGGGACTGATTCTGGGAGATAGAGTTAGGATATGGAAGGGGGATACGGCTGGAGAGCCATACAGGGAAGTGATCAGGCATGGCCTTACCTTTGATTAATACAATGGACTATCAGGACGACGTGAGGTGGCAAGGACAAGAGAATGGCCATAAATATGGGCCAAGAGTTGATATGGAGGGTGAGATTTAGGGAGGATGAGAGCACAATGAATTCAGAGGAGAGAGAGCATGATGAGTTTAAAATGATGATGAACAATATGTGCTATAAAAAACAGTTCATTAAACTACTTCTTGGAACTCACTGATAACTATCAATGTTTACTCGTTTTACTTACGGTTGTGTGTAAACCTGGGATGTGAGTCTGGTGCACATTGATGTTCTGATCTTTTCTTTTGAGTTTGGAAAATTCTATCATCTGTTCTTGAAATTTTTTGGCTTCCTAAAAACAAAAGGAATCAAGTGAAATGTTAGTAATAAATGTTAAAAGAAATGGAAGAATCATTCTTTAAATAAATATAATTGCTCAGAAAGAACTGGATGATGATATTGCTTACAAAGATATTTTGCTAAATGAGATTCTTTGAAATTAAGAAACTAAGGAAACGAGACAAAGCTCATAATGTAGGATATATACAAGATTGACTTTGTGATCGCGCAATCTTTATGGAAAGCTGTAGCCACAGGAAATCTCTCAGATTGGGACGATCACTTCCTTCACTTATTTTTGCCCAACAGGCAAAACTTCCTTTAAAGCTCTCCCTTATCCTAGCCCTGAAATCATATTATTCTCTCCTATCTTATTACCTCATGATCACAAGCTTAGCTTGTCCATGAGATCCATCTTCTCTTCCCACCATTCTATTCCCCACTAAATTGCTAACCGGCAAACTTCTTTCCTGATCCCTGTTAACTGATATTTTTAACAACTCTCTGCCTTCAGCAATGGTGTCTTGCTGGTACTGATATTACACAAGCAATTCAGAGGTCTGAAATAATGCTTTGGTAATGTGAGTTCAAATCCCATCATAGCAGTTGATGGGTTTAAATTTTAGATAAATCTGGAATAAAAAAAGAAGCTTGTCACTGTAATGGTGACCTTGAAATCACTGGATTCTTGTTGGCTGAGGGAAGGACACCTGCAGTACCTATCTAGTTTGGCCTATGAGCAGTTCCAGACCCACAACAACTACGGTTAATTGTTAGGCCTCTTAGCCCTCACCAGTCGCCCCATCCACCTGGTTGCGACATACCCCTTACATCACCCATGTCCCTCCCATGCCCACTTATCCAGTATCCACTATGAGCAGAACTTAAGAGCCCTGTATTAACACTGGGAAGTTAGAGATGCTCATGAAGTAAAATAAAATAATCCAGTCAAACTTCAGTTGAAAAGAAATGCTCCCTTAGAAACTCATAAAAGTGCCAATCAAACACATAACCATTGAAACACCCCTTGAAACAAAAACTGTTTAATCTGCTCATTAATCCATCAAAATAAAAAACACAGCAGACAAGAAAGTGGAGTTGCGGGCACAACAGATCAACCGTGATCTTAGCGAATGGTGGAGCAGGCTCAAAGTGCCAATTGGCCTATTCATGCTCATGATTCTTTTATCCTCACTAATTGGCTAGCCAACTGCTCCTTGTTTTTTTTCAAAGGCTCAATAGATGGAATCTCAATCAAATAAGTATGACACCTGTTTAGCTTCTTTTTCAAAGACTCAAAAGCTCAAATGAGATTTGGACATCAAATCACTGTAAAATTCAAAACACAGTGTCCAGATGACCAATAAAAATCAGATACTCAATACTGTTGAATTCGAATGAGCACTTTATCCATTAGAGAAAGCACTCAAATGTATGTGAACACTTACACAATGCTGGTCAATTTAATGGCCAATTTAAAGCCCTATGATGAATTACTGCATTGAACTGATACTTAATTTATCATGCACCATCACATTCTAACATTTAAAGTGCACAAGAACTTTCAAACCTAGTTGTCAAAAAGTTACTGGATTCCTGACAAGCTTCCTGAAGGTTCAAAAGCAGACTGAACTTAGTTGTTTCACAAAAGCTTCACACACCTACACAGCTTGGTGAAGGTTGCAGACTCTGGGAAATTCACAATTCAGGCAGCATTTAAAATGTTGAATCTGACATCACTATGAGTGAGTATTGAGTAGTTCCATCATGATTTCCACACCAATCAAAAGGGTAGCCAGTGGAAATTGGATAGGAAATTTGAATTTAAGGTCTCCCCTACTTTCATTTTGGCCACACAGCTGAATTGCTCTTATAGAGATCCATGATGTGGAGATGCCGGCATTGGATTGGGGTGGACACGTAACCCCAAGATACTCCACTTCTCCAGCTTCCACCCTCAACATGTTAAAGAAGCCATCCCTTTTGGACAAGCCCTCCGTATACACAGGATCTGCTCAGATGAGGAGGAACACAACAGACACCTGCAGATGCTGAAAGACATCCTTGTAAGAACAGGATATGGCGCTTGACTCATCGATCGACAGTTCTGACGCACCACAGTGAAAAACCGCACTGACTAGCTCAGAAAACAAACACGGGACACGGCCAATAAAGTACCCTTCGTCGTCCAGTACTTCCTCGGAGTGGAGAAGCTATGACATCTTCTTCAGAGCCTTCCACATATCATCGATGAAGACGAACACCTCGCCAAGGCCATCCTCACACCCCCACTACTTGCCTTCAAACAACCGCGCAATCTCAAACAGATCATTGTTTGTAGCAAACTACCCAACCTTCAGGAGAACAGTGACCACGACACCACACAACCCTGCCACAGCAACCTCTGCAAGACGTGCTGGATCATTGACACGGATGCCATCATCACACGTGAGAACACTATCCACCAGGTACACATACTCATGCGACTCGGCCAACGTTGTCTACCTGATATGCTGCAGGAAAAGATGTTCCGAGGCATGGTACATCGGCGAGACAATGCAGACGCTACAACAAAGGACGAATGAACACCGCTCGCCAATCACCAGGCAAGACTGTTCTCTTCCTGTTGGGGAGCACTTCAGTGGTCACGGGCGTTCAGCCTCTGATCTTCGGGTAAGCGTTCTCCAAGGCGGCCTTCACGACACACGACACCGCAGGGTCGCTGAGCAGAAACTGATAGCTAAGTTCCGCACACATGAGGACGGCCTCAACCGGGATCTTGGGTTCATGTCACACTATCTGTAACCCCCGCAACTTGCCTGGACTTGCAAAATCTCACTAGCTATCTGTCTGGAGACAATACACATCTCTTTAACCTGTGCTTAACGCTCTCTCCACTCACACTGTCTGTACCTTTAAGACTTGATTAGCTGTATTAGCATTGATTAGCTTGATTAGCATTCCAATCATTATTCTGTAAATTGAGTTTGTGTCTCTGTATGCCCTGTTTGTGAGCACATCTCCCACTCCACCTGACAAAGGAGCAGCACGCTCCGAAAGCTAGCGGCATTTTCTACCAAATAAAACTGTTGGAC
Organism: Mustelus asterias; assembly: GCF_964213995.1. Lineage (NCBI taxonomy): Eukaryota > Metazoa > Chordata > Chondrichthyes > Carcharhiniformes > Triakidae > Mustelus > Mustelus asterias. The sequence goes on along the minus strand of NC_135802.1, from coordinate 49,907,277 downwards.
TTTAACTTGGTGTTATTAGACTTCTTACTGGGGAACACTTCAGCAGTCAAGGGCATTCAGCCTCCGATCTTCGGATGAGCATTCTCCAAGGCGGCCTTCAAGACACATGACAACGCAGAATCGCCGAGCAGAAACTGTTAGCCAAGTTCCGCACACATGAGGACGGCCTCAACCAGGATCTTGGGTTCATGTCACACTACGTGTAACCCCCACCATTTGGCCTGGGCTTGCATAATCCTACTAATTGTCCTGGCTTGAGACAATTCACACCTCTTTAACCTGTCATTATCCCACTCTCTACCCACATTGTCTGTACCTGTAAAGACTTGATTACCTGTCAAGACTCGCATTCCAACCATTACCTTGCAATTTAGTCTGTGTCTAAATATGCCCTGTTTGTGAACCCAACTCCACACTCACCTGATTAAGGAGCAGCGTGCTACCAAATAAACCTGTTGGACTTTAACCTGGTGCTGTAGAGATCCAGACAGACATAAAGGGCCAAATAGCCTCTTCTATGTTGTAACCATTCTATGATTCTATAACTATCCCTTTTCTTTCTTCTCAGCCTGTCTGACATGATTGATTCCATTATCCTCCTGCAACATCTTTTCACTATCATCCAGCTGGGTAGGATGCACTCACCTGGTTCTGTTCTTATTGGAGAACCAGAGGCAGAGAAACACCTAAAATGGCTTCTCTACCTATACTTGCACCTCTGTTGTTCACTGTTAAATTTCTCATCTGCATACTTCCCTTGGTGACATCATCCAAAAACCCAGTGGCAATTTTCACATGCACCCTGATGGCCCCTCACTACCACCTCTCTTGACCTCTCCAATGCCTCTAAATTATCAGACTACTTATCTGGAATTTTTGGTCCCTGCTACAAACTCTGCTAGCCATCAATTCCACCCCTCTCCCTGGCAAGTGACTGAGGCTGAACCAGACTGCAGTCTGACTTGATCCTGAGATGAGCTTTGACGATATATCTGGGCCATCACTAAGATAGCTAATTTACATCTTTGTAGCACTGCTCGAGTCTTCTCTTGTCTTAGGTCATCTGTTGCTGAAACCGTCGTCCAAGCTTTTTGGGCTATTATTTTGCAATATAATCGCTAACTCCCAATTGTTCTAAAAACATTTGGTCTAGATTTACCAGGCTTTCCTACTAGTGCAAACTTCTGGTCCTGCTGAAGGCGAGCCCCCACCCCTGTAGCAGGTTCCTGGCAGCACAACCAGCAAGCGATGTAAATGGCCATTGATTTTGCCAGGACTGTAAGATCCTTTTGGTGGCTAATGGTGGAGAGGCTGGAATATCCCAGCCAGTGTTCTGTTAAAAAGGCAAATCATTGACAATACTATCCCAAGATGATATTTCAAAATTTTGAAAACGAAAGCATAAATTTAATTTAAGCGAGGTAAAAATAAATGTTTTAAATTCCTGGGAAGAAATGAGTTAAAGCAGAGAAACATACATTGAGTATCTAATTTCAACACAGCTCAATACACAAGATAATGAACAATTCAAATGGGAAATTTTAAAGAATGAAATTCACTATCATGATATTTGTTTTGTTAAATAAAACAATCCTTGCCTTTAAGCTTTCATGGTTTGATGTTCTAGCCACATATTTCTCCCATGACGTTTTGAATAATTCACTTTGCTTGTGGTTGTGTTGTATCTTTGAAAAACAGAAAGTTAACTAGCACCATAAAATATTTAATTTAGAACTGACAAAGTTAAAAACTCTACATATTACACATATTCTTACTAACACTCACAAGAGTCATGTTTAGTTTAATTTTGTACACAGCATTTGTTATAAGAGTTCTCTCTGTTAGGTGTGAGTGATCAATAGATTTATTATTGAAGTGCAAGGAGATTCAGATCCTGAGCAGTGATACTCTGGAGACTAGGGTTAATTTCACTTTTGACCATTGTGATGATGGTAGTGCAATTGATATATATATATATATGTAAATATATATATATATTATATATATAAATATACACACACATCTTTTCTTTATGTTTAAGGGGAATGTTTAAAAATTCAGCTTTATTCTACAGGTAGTCAGTATGTCTGGAGGGAATGTAGATCAGATGCTGGCAGAGCAGGATAATTACTCATTTCAGCCTTGGAAGTGTTTATTTTAAGTTGAGTTAATGGACTTTTGTTTACTTAAGTTTCCCTGACTAGAGTGGTTGACAGGATCATGTGATAATGTGATTTTTGTGTAGAGCTAAATCTGTAGCAAAGGGAAGATTTTGCAGTTTAGAGTTGCAGTTCTAGCTGGGAATTGTTTGAAGACAGAGGCTTCTGCAAGCTGCTCTGAAACTCATTTTCTCTCTGAAAGCTTCAAGACTCTCTACACTCATTATAGCAAGTATATTCAAGGTTGCTAACTGTATTTAAAGTGGCATTTAAGTCTGTAAGATGAATGTTGCTTATTTGGAATGAGAACAGTCATAAGTTAGAAAGTAACAAAAACAGAAAATGCTGGAAAATCTTAGTAAATCTTACTGCATCTGTGGGCAGAGAACTGAGTCTGTATGACTCTTCATCAGAGTTTTGTCAGGGTTCTGGTGATGAGTCATCCAGACTGAAAATATTAGCTTTGTTCCTTCTCTACAGGTGCTGTCAGACCTGCTGAGATTTTCCAGCATTTTCTGTTTTGGTTTCAGATTCCAACATCTACAGTAATTTGCTTTTAGCTAGAAAGTAAAGTTGTTTCCTTTTATATTAAAATATTGTTCAACCGTTAATAGTTAAGCTGCTTCATTTGCTAGAGTTATATTTAAACTGTGTTATTAAATAAAGTTTGTCTTACTATGAAAGATCCCTAATCTGTCAGTGGAATTACTCCTAGAGTGAAGCATCCTATCCTCACATTTATTGCAAAAATAGAAAAATTGTTGGGGTCTAGTCTGGCATCCTAATGTAACTTGGAGTTCTGGTCTAGCACCCTAACACTGTTTGGAAGAAAGTATATCTGTTGACTATATGGTTTATGTGAAAGGAATTTCAACAGAATTCTTTATCGAACTCCAAAATTGTTCAAAGAAGGCTCCAGAATTTCTAAGAGAAAAGTTACCACTTTGGCAAAATTTTCTTTCAAAAACATTGAAGGGGGCATAGTGGAAGGAGCTGTATTTTAGATGTAGGCTTTGTGTCATTGATCAGAGAATGACACTGATACTGAAGATAAGTTTCTAGGTGTTTGAAATTTGGACCTCTAATAGACTCATTAGCAATAAAATGCAAGAATGGATGAACATGTAAAGCAACAAACAACTCACCAAAACCCTGTACAGTTGCAGCAAGATCTAACTTTATACTCCATAAAACATATCCAGTAATTAGGAAGGCAAATTTATTGCAAGGAGGGTGGAGTATAAAAGGGAAACCTTGCTGCAAATGTACAGGGTGTTGGTCTCCTTATATGAAGATGAATATACTTGCACTGGGATCAGTTCACAGAAGGTTCAATCGTTGAATTCTGGGATTAGGTTGAGCATGTTGGACTCTATTCATTGGAGTTTAGAAGAATGAGAGGTGATCTCATTTAAACATTATTCTGAGGGGGCTTGACAGGGTAAATGTTGAGAGGATTCTTCCCTTCATGGGGAAATCTGGAACTAGGATGCATAGTTTCAGAGTAACGTGTTGGCCATTAAAGATGGTGACGAGGAGGACATTCTTCTCGCAGAGGGAAATGAATCTTTGGTATTCTCAATCCCAGAGGACTGTTGGAGGCTGAGCCCAGGCTAAGCTAGACAGACTCTTGAACTACGGGGGAGTCAAAGGTTATGGGGAACAGGCCGGAAAGTTGGGCAATATCCAAGAGATTGGATAGGTTAGGGTTGGCTTCCTTAGAACAGAGGAGGCTAAGGTGTGACCAAATTGAGGTTTACAAAATTATGAGGGGCTTAGATAAGATAGACAGGAAATATTTGTTTCCCCTAGCTGGAGTCAATTACCACAGGGCATAGATTTAAGGGGATTGGTAGAAGGATTACAGGGGACATGAGGAAAAGCTTTTTCACTCGGGGGGATGGGGGATAGGGGAGAGCATCTAGAATTCACTGTCTACGCTGATGGTTGAGGCTGAAACACTCAACTCATTTTAAAAGGTACCTGGATCTGCATCTGAAGTGCTGTAACCTGCAAGGCTACAGACTAATTGCTGGAAAATACGATTAAAATAATGTTCTTTGCTCTTTTTTGGCTGGTGCAGAGACGATGGACTGAATGATTTTTTTCTGTACTATGATCCTGTTAGATCAGTCATGATCATATTTAATGGTGGAGAAGGCTTGAGGAGCACATGCTCTTACTTTTATGTTTTTACTGCAACAGTTCAACAAGAAGGTACACCACAATCTTCTGAAAGGCAACCAGAGATGGGTAATAAATATCAGCCTTACCACTCAGCCAGGATGAGCTTTTAACACCCACTTTTTATGAACAAGCTAAGCACATGGATATATATCACAACGTCATACAAGAGTGTACTGACATCACACTCCACGTGGTAATTAAGCACTTTTGATGTGGGAGCAATTTAAAACTTGCATTCAGCACAAATAGAATTGGTGAAATGGCATAGAATGCCAATTCTCAACCATCACACATAGAATTGTACCGGTAGAAACTAACTTCCACAAATAGAAAATAATCATTTTCAAATCAAATTGTAGATGAAGTTTTTTGCAGACATTTACAAAATAAGGAAATTTGTCCAATAAATATTTTATAACTCATAATAAACAGTTACATTTACTTAAACATCAAATCTATTAATACTCTACTTACCTCTGCATACATTTTTTGTTCCTCAAATAGATCCTGTTTCTGTTGGTTTTCAAGTATATCAGTTTGATGGTGAGCTACCTGTCTGCCAAGATTCTCAAAGTGCTTCACAATAGAATGCATGCTCTCAAGGTCTAGATTAATGGGATGGACTGCTTCCTGCTTAAGTTCCTTATCAATTTCATTCCAAATGCATCCCACCTGGTATTAGAATTATTATTAAGTTAAATTTTACATACAGTTGTGTAGTTCTTTAAAAACAATGATTCAATATGCATTTTGCTAATCACAAAGGCAAGTTCCCTTCATAGTACTTTCTGGTTAATCAAGCTTAATCAAAAGTGAGAGGAGCAACAGAAAATAGCGCAAGGCCCATAAGTGGACATGTGGATGAACAAGAGGAGGGGAAAGTCAGGAGCAGAAGAAAAAAGAAAGACGTGCATTTCTTTACATGACCACTGGACATTTCAAAGCACTTTACAGTCAATGGACTAGTTCTGAAATGCAGTCACTGTTGTAAAGTAGAAAATATTGCAGCCAACAAACTTCCACATACATCAATGTGAGAATGACCAGATAATCTGTTTTAGTGATGTTGATTGAGGGCTAGATATTGGCCAGCAGAGTGGGATAACTCTCCTGCTCTTCTTCAAATTTATGCCACGGGATCCTTTACATTAATCTCAGCAGGCCTCAGTTCAACATCTAATCTAAAAGGCAGTGCACAAGTCTGCTTCCTAATCAACATCTCGTGGTGCATAGATGTAGCAACATTGGCACGTTTCTACTCCCTGGACCGAGAATACCTTCCGCGGGAGTTATCATAATGGCAGTTTATATCCCACCCCATGCAGACGTGAAGATCACGCTGGATGAAATATACGACACGACAATACCTTGAGACGAAACATCTGAGGCCTTGTTCATCATGGCCAGGGACTTCAATCAAGAGAGTACTACCAAGTTACCACCAACAAGTCTCCTGTTCCACCAGAGGCTCAAACATCCTAGACCACTGCTACACAAATATCAAACATGCCTACTGCTCTATCACCCGCCCACACTTTGGCAAATTGGACCACAAGGCTGTGCTCCTGCTCCTGGCTTACAAGCAAAAACTGAAGTGGGAGAATCCATCAAAACAAGTCGTGCAATGTTGGCCTGAGGAATCGGATGATCTCCTACGGGACTGCTTAGAGTCAGTGGACTGCTCAGTGTTTATAAACTCTGCGACCAGCCTGAACGAGTACGCCACTACAGTAACTGACTTCTTTCGTAAGTATGTAGAAGACTGTGTGCCAAAGAAGCAAATTTGCATGTTCCCCAACCAGAAACCATGAATGAACAGGGATATTCACTGCTTTCTGAAGTCTAGGTCTGAGGCGTTCAAGTCAGGCGACCCTGACCTATACAAGAAAGCCAGAAATGATCGAAGGAGATCCATCAAAGATGCCAAAAGACAGTACCGGACCAAGCTAGAGTCCCACGCTAGCCACACCGACCCCCACTGACTATGGTAAGGTCCGCAAGACATAACAGGCTACAAGACGAAGTCAAAATTCTGTAAAATCGCCGGCTCCAATGCAATCCTCCCTGATTCTATGCCCAATTTGAGCAAGAGGTCAACGAGAGCACGCCCAACACCCTGGAAGCCTCAGATGAATCTGTATCTGAGGTCACCATTGCAGATGTCAGAGCAGCTTTCTCGAAGGTCAACCCATGGAAAGCGACTGGCCGGATGAGGTACCCCATGAGCACTCAGATCCTGCATGGACCAGCTGTTGGGGGTATTCGCGGACATCTTCAACCTCTCTTTACAACAATGAGGTCCCTATCTGCTTCAAGAAGACAACCATCATCTCGGTACCAAAGAAAAGTCAAGCAGCGTTCCTTAATGACTATCGTCCAGTGGCTCTGGCATCCATCATTATGAAGTACTTCGAAAGGTTAGCCATGACACAAATCAATTCCAGCCTCCCGGACAGGCACTATAGTTCGCTTACCACCGTAACAGGTCCACAGCAGATGCCATCTCCCTGGCCTTGCACTGAACCCTGGAACACCTAGATATTAAAGACACCTATGTCAGACACCTATTTATTGACAACAGTTCAGCTTTCAACAACATTATTCCTATGAACCTCATCTCCAAACTCCGTGGCCTGGGCCTCGGCTCCTCCCTCTGCGACTGGATCCTGACCTTCCTAATCCACAGACCACAATCAGTAAGGATAAGAAACAACACCTCTTCCACGATCATCCTCAACACCGGTGCCCCACAAAGCTGTGTTCTCAGTCCCCTACTATACTCCTTATACATCTATGACTGTGCGGCCAAATTCCCCTCCAACTCGATTTTTAAGTTTGCTGATGACATCACCGTAGTGGGTCAGATCTCAAACAATGACGAGACAGAGTATAGGAAAGAGGTAGAAAATCTGGTGAACTGGTGCGGCAACAATAATCTCTCCTTCAATGTCAACAAAATGAAAGAGATTGTCATCGACTTCAGGAAGCGTAGTGGAGAATCTGCCCCTGCCCACATCAATGGGGATGAAGTAGAAATAGTCGAAAGCTTCAAGTTCTTAGGTGTCCAAATCACGAACAGCCTGGATAAAAGCAAATTACTGCAGATGCTGGAATCTGAAACCAAAAGAGAAAATGCAGGAAATTCTCTGCAGGTCTGGCAGCATCTGCAAGGAGAGAAAAGAGCTGACGTTTTGAGTTCAGATGACCCTTTGTCAAAACTAAAAGGCATAGAAAGTGGGAGATATTTATACTGCAGGGGGAGGGAATGAAAAATGAGCCATAGCCATAGAAACCAGGGGAAAGACTGCTAATAGCTGTCCACAGAGAGAATAAAGGGGTATGAGTGGCCAGCCGGCAGAGAAGCTGTAAGCTGTGACAGATGAAGATGTTGGGGGAGGGGGGGAAATGGAACCCCATGTAGTAAAGGAGAAGCGGGGGAGAAAAGGTAAGGGAAGGGGGATGAAGTAAGGGGAAAGAGTGGGGGGGAAGAAAAATGAAGAAAGACAATAAAGAAATAAAAGGTATGGAACAGTAAAAAATTAAATGAAATAGAATGATAACAAAGGGGGCCGAAGTGGGGTAGAGCAAATCATCTGAAGTTGGTGAACAGGAAACTGGAGAAACTCGGCACCATCACCAGCAGCAACCAAGCCTCCTCTTGTACCATAGTAGAAAACATTCCACGACCGGGAAATCCATTGTCAACTTGTCGGACTACACACTTCAACCAGATGAAATCGAAGTTCTCAGCCAAGGGCTCAATTTCTGCCCCACAACCAAAATGGACCCCATCAGTCTCACAACGGACACAGAGGAATTCATCAGGCAAATGAGGCTCCAGGAGTTTTTCCACAAACCCCAAGAGGCCAACAGCAAACTCAATGAGACAGCCAATGAACCAGAACAACTGACAGGGAGATCTGCGGTACAGCAACCGAAGAGGAAAGAGTCGAATTGGACTCCACCGGAAGGCCGCTGCCCTCGACTCGACATTTATGCCCAAGCCGCCAGGAGGTGCGTCAATGCCAGATTCATCAGCCGCACTCACAAGACAGCCCCGAACATCACCCAAGCACAACGTAACGGCATCGGCACTCTCAAGACCAACTGCAACACTGTCATCAAACCAGCAGACAAAGGAGGGGCCACCGTCATGCTGAACAGAATGGATTACTGCAAAGGAGCATACCGACAACTGAACAATGAGGGACACTACAGACAGTTACCCTCAGATCCGACCAAAGAACACACCCATCAACTCAACAGGCTGATCAAGACCTTTGATCCGGACCTTCAGAGCACCCTCTGTGTTCTCATCCCACGTATTCAGCGGCTAGATCAGATCAGCTAGATGGGGCACAGATCAGCTAGATAGTCAATATATTTTCCCAAAGGTAGGGGAGTCTAAAACTAGAGGGCATAGGTTTAAGGTGAGAGGGGAGAGATACAAAAGTGTCCAGAGGGGCAATTTTTTCACACAGAGGGTGGTGAGTGTTTGGAACAAGCTGCCAGAGGTAGTAGTAGAGGCGGGTACAATTTTGTCTTTTAAAAAGCATTTAGACAGTTACATGGGTAAGATGGGTATAGAGGGATATGGGCCAAATGCGGGGAATTGGGACTAGCTTAGGGATTTTTAAAAAAAAGGGTGGCATGGACAAGTTGGGCCAAAGGGCCTGTTTTCATGCCATAAACCTCTAGGACTATGACTCTATGACTCTACTTCCCATCGATGACATTTTCTTCCTTGGACTCACGGCGAACAATCACTGAAACAACTACATGATGACATCAACAAGTTCCATCCCACCATCAGACTCACCATGGACTACTCTCCAGAATCAGTTGCATTCTTGGACACATTCATCTCCATCAAGGACGGTCACCTCAGCACTTCACTGTACCGCAAGCCCACGGATAAGCTCACGATACTCCACTTCTCCAGCTTCCACCCTAAACACATTAAAGAAGCCATCCCTTATGGACAAGCCCTCCGTATACACAGGATCTGCTCAGATGAAGAGGATCACAACAGACACCTGTAGACACTGAAAGACGCCCTCATACGAACAGAAAATGGCGCTCGACTCATCAATCAACAGTTCCGACACGCCACAGCGAAAAACCGCACCGACCTCCTCAGAAGACAAACATAGGACACAGCGAACAGAGTACCCTTTGTCGTTCAGTACTCCCCGGAGCGGAGAAGCTGCAACATCTTCTCTGGAGCCTTCAACATGTCATCAATGAATACGAACATCTTGCCAAGGCCATCCCCACACTCCCATTACTTGCCTTCAAACAACCACGCAACCTCAAACAGACCATTGTCCGCAGCAAACAACCCAGCATTCAGGAGAACATTGACCACGACACCACACAACCCTGCCACAGCAACCTCTGCAAGACATGCCAGATCATCTGGACGGATGCCATCATCTCACATGAGAAGACCATCCACCAGGTACACGGTACATACTCTTGCAACTCGGCCGATGTTGTCTACCTGATACACTGCAGGAAAGGATGTCCCGAGGCATGGTACATGGGCAAGACTATGCAGACACTACGACAACAGATGAATGGACACTGTTCGACAATCACCAGGCAGGAGTGCTCCCTTGCTGTCGGGGAATACTTCAGCAGTCAAGGGCATTCAGCCTCTGATCTTCGGGTAAGTTTTCTCCAAGGCGGCCTTCAAGACACATGACTAACGCAGAATTGCCGAGTAGAAACTGATAGCCAAGTTCCGCACACATAGGATGGCCTCAACTGGGATCTTGGGTTCATGTCACACTATCTGTAACCCCCACGACTTGCCTGGGCTTGCAAAATCTCACTAACTGTCCTGGCTTGAGACAATTCATGCCTCTTTAACCTGTACTTAACCCCCTCTCCACTTGAATTGCCTGCACCTTTAAAGACTTGATTACCTGTTAAGACTCGCATTCCAACCATCATCTTGTAATTGAGTTTGTATCTATATATGCCCTGCTTGTGAACCAAATTCTGCATTCACCCGATGAAGGGGCAGCGCTCTGAAAGCTCATGCTACCAAATAAACCTGTTGGACCTTAACCTGGTGTTGAGATTTCTTAAAGTAAAATAAAAGAGGGTCATATGACTTTTACTGGAGTCTGCCTGACTGCAAGCCTGGGCAGTTCGATTGTTAGAGATCAAAAGTGGCCCAGATGGTTTTACTGGGACGAAAACGCAATGTGTTTACACTTGGAAACAATGGTAGCTGCCTTTAGGCAACAGTGAATACATTGTGAGTCATCAAAGTCCCAGAAAAGTGAAGTTTAAAAAAAAAGGCATATTTATTAGTCACAAGTAAGGCTTACATTAATACTGCGATGAAGTTACTGTGAAATTCTCCTAGTCGCCACACTACAGCGCCTGTTCGAGTCAATGCACCTAACCAGCACATCTTTCAGACTATGGGAGGAAACCAGAGCACCAGGAGGAAACCCATGCAGACACGGGGAGAACATGCAAACTCCACACAGACAATGACCCAAGCCGGGAATCGAACTCAGATCCCTGGCACTGTGAGGCAGCAGTGCTAACCACTGTGCCACCGTTAAGAATATCTGGTTGTAAACAGTTATGCTTTAAACTGTCGATTTAGTTTAAATATGGAAGGGTCTCCAGGGTAGCCAATCAGCACCTCTACCTGGATACAGGACCCATTTGATTCACACTGTCATGAAAATGGGTTTTGAGAGGAGAAAGATTTCTTAGCTATCCCTGGAAACCCATAGGCACAATTTGTCAGGATCTGGAAGAGAGAGAACAGCTTGAAGTCTCAATGGTTCAATGAGCTGGGATGCAGCTGTAAATTCATGCTTGGATGGGAAAGGACAGATATATTGGGAGTTTAAATGAGGCTGAAAGTTTGCCTAGCTTTAGCTAGAGGGAAAGTCTTCAGGAAAACTTGTGCTGTGAAACACTGTTCTGGAGTTTAAAATTTACAGAAAATCCTGCCCACAGAATTTGGAGAGCAAATATAAATACCAGATTCCTAGAATTCAGTTGTGAGCAAGACTGAGACCGCACTAGTCATAGTGATGTCATGTGCAACTGAAACTGCAGCATATGAACCAGCCTCTTCTCACTGCTTATTATTCTGTTTTCCTCCATTGCCCTTTCTCTGTTGAGTTCCAATTCAATTCATCCCAACAAATAACTACATTTTGGTCAATGGAACCTTCTCCTGCACTGCACAGTTACCTTCAGTTTGTTTCACGGTTTCACTCTTGGCCTTCTCCTAACCAGGGAGCTGGTGGCATAGTGGAATTGTCACTGAACTAGTAATCCAGAGACCCAGATGTTGAAAATTTGAATTTAATGAAAATCCGGAATTAAAAGTGCAGATGACCATGAAACAATTGTTGATTGTCTTAAAACTCCATCTAGTTCAGTAGCAGAAGATGCAGATTCAATGGACCAAATGGCCTCTTTCTGCACTGTTGAAATTCTGAGAAGAAAATCTGCCATCCTTAGCTGGGCTTTCCTACATGTGACTCCAGACCCACATCAATGTGGTTGACTAGTAAATGCCCTCTGAAATGGCCTAAGCAAACCAATCAGTCCAAGGGCAATTAGGAATAGGCAATAAATGCTGACCCAGCCAGCGATGCCCACATACCATGTAAGAATTTTAAAAAATCATCATACTATACTAGCTTGCAACAACACCATATACAAACCTGAGGAAGATAATCTTATATACACCAATGAATTTAAAATTAACTGAACTGGTCAAATTTTGCTCTAATCAATTAACAAACAGTACAAACCATTTATTAGACTGAAAATGCCCACAGAACCTCTTCGAAATAGTTCAACCTTCACTACAGAATATCTGGCGTATGCAAACAGGGTAAAAATTTGTTTCTCTCTTTAACTAGTCAGACGAAAGAATATTTCATGAGCAGTGCAGAGTCCAAATCATAAAGTTAGTTAAAATAATGAATTCAATGCCAACACAAAAACAGAAAATGCTGGAAAATCTCAGCAAGTCTGACAGCATCTGCGGGGAGAGAATAGAGCCAAGTTTTGAGTCCAGATGACCCTTCGTCAGACCCTTCGTCATCTAGACTTTAAATATTGGCTCTATTCTCTTCCCACAGATGCTGTCAGACCTGCTAAGATTTTACAGCATTTTCTGTTTTTGTTTCAGATTCCAGCATCCACAGTATTTTGCTTTTATCTTAGAATTCAATGTCAAATCTGGTGCAGAATGTGAAATAAATAGAGGAAAAGAAAGATTTGATTAAGAAAGATAGATGATACAGAAAGAAAATATCTACAACAATATTTAAATCTGAATTAATGAGATACCACACATGTAAAAGTTAATTTTCAGTGCCAGACAGTGTGCTTGAGAGTAATGTTGACTTACCACGCCAATGAAAGGGTGCTTACACTGGAATGAACATGCTCTAATTTTTTCTGGTGAGTTTAGTACAACATGAGGAAAGGAGAGGAACTTCATGCTTTTCAATACATTTGTAAGGGCAACTACATGGTGAGAGTTTTGGGAAATTTATGGAGGAACACAGCAATCTTTAAATTTCTGTGCTTAATTTCACACATGCAATTGTCCCATTTTCACATAAATAATGATGATTGCTGTTAGTCTCACTATTTTTGTTTTAGGGAAAATCCAGACAAAAAAAATTTACTACTATCAATGATTCCAAATGACAATTTTACATCATCAGCCTGGAGTGTCTTCACTGTGGCTACTGGAATTTTATTGATGCTCTCCCCATGATTTTCTGGTCATTGAATGTGGTCAGCAGGTGAATCGCCAAACTAATTATAAAATATAACATTGGAAAAAGCAAATAGACAAATACAAAATAGATAAATCTCAGGATTGCTACCTGTGCCACATGCCAGTGAGGGTAAGAGTAGGATGCTCGGGTGGATGAACATGTGGCAGAGGAACTGGTGTAGGGGGCAGGGTTTCAGATTTCTAGATCATTGGGACCTCTTCTGGGGCAGGTGGAACCAGTACAAGAGAGATGGGTTACACCTGAACTACAAGGGGACCAATATACTTGCAGGGAGGTTTGCTAGTGTTATTGGGGAGGGTTTGAACTAGATTTGCAGGGGGACGGGAACCAGAGTGCCAGGGCAGATAGTGGAGCGGGGGTGAAAATAAATGATGCTAATAGTTCATGCAAAATCACAAATAGAAGGGTTGTGTGTGGTGGTAATAATCTTCTGAGGTGCGTCTATTTCAATGCCAGGAGTATTGTGGGGAAGGCAGACGAGCTGAGGGCGTGGATTGACACATGGAATTATGACATTATAGCCATTAGTGAAGCTTGGCGACAGGAGGGGCAGGACTGGCAGCTCAATGTTCCAGGGTTCCGATGTTTCAGACATGATAGAGGCAGAGGGATGAGGGGGGGGGGGGGGCGCGGTGGCATTGCTAGTCAGGAAAAATGTTACAGCAGTGCTCAGGCAGGACAGATTAGAGGGCTTGTCTACCGAGGCCATATGGGTGGAGCTGAGAAACAGGAAAGGTATGACCACATTAATGGGGGTGTTTTATAGACCACCCAATAGTCAGCGAGAATTGGAGGAGCAAATCTGCAGAGAGATAGCAGACAACTGCAGGAAACATAAAGTTGTGATAGTAGGGGATTTTAATTTTCCACATATCGATTGGGACTCCCATACTGTTAAAGGTCTAGACGGGTTAGAGTTTGTAAAATGTGTTCAGGAAAATTTTCTAAATCAATATATAGAGGTACCAACTAGAGAGGATGCAATATTAGATCTCCTATTAGGAAACAAGTTAGGACAAGTGACGGAAGTGTGTGTAGGGGAACACTTTGGTTCCAGTGATCATAACGCCAAAAGTTTCAACTTGATCATGGGTAAATGCGGCACAGTAGCACAGTGGTAGGGCGGCACGGTAGCACAGTGGTTAGCACTGCTGCTTCACAGCTCCAGGGACCTGGGTTTGATTCCCGGCTCGGTTCACTGTCTGTGTTGCTTTGGAGAAAGGCAGAGGTGTGACTGGTGACAGGACTTTTGGGGTAAGATTTAATTTAAAGTACTTTTTCGCGGGTGTTAGTTATTTATTTAATTATTTTTCAATTGTGGCGCGAAACCGGCAGTGGCCGCGGGGTTTACTAAGAAGGGTCAAAAGTTATATAAAAGTCAGTTAGTTGGGGGGATAGTCCTCTTTGTTGCTTTGGAGAAAGGCAGAGGTGTGACTGGTGACAGGATTTTTGGGGTAAGATTTAATTTAAAGTACTTTTTCGCGGGTGTTAGTTATTTATTTAATTATTTTTAAATTTTGGCGCGAAACCGGCAGTGGCCGCGGGGTTGACTGGGAAGGGTCTTTTGAGTTTTCTTTAGTGCACGGGAGGTTTAAAAGGCAGGCCCCACTATCTAACGGGCAGCGTTTGGAGCGGGCAGCGGAGTGAGAGGGAGCTGAGTGAGAACTGAGGGGCTTTGGCTCATCGGGCTTAGGCAGAAAGGGCGAGCAGGGGTGAGTTTCTTATTTTTTAAAATTTATAATTTACTTTTCTCTGTGTACCTTGGAAGAAAGGGTGAAATATGAGTGTTAAGCCAGTGTATTGCTCGCAGTGCAGTATGTGGGAGGTCCTGGAGGCACCTGGCCTCCCGGACATCCACATCTGTGAGGGGTGTGTCGAGCTGCGGTTCCTGAGGGCCCGTGTTAGGGAGCTGGAACTGCAGCTTGACGATCTTAGGCAGGTGAGGGAGAATGAGGAGGTGATAGACAAGAGCTATCATCAGGTGGTCACACCAGGGCCACGGGAGGAGGCCAAGTGGGTGACAGCCAGGAAGGGTAAAACACGGGTGATTGAGAGCACCCCGGTGGAAGTGCCCCTACATAACAAGTACTCCTGTCTGAGTACTGTTGGGGGGGACAGCCCATCTGGGGGAAGCAGCAGTGGCCGTGTCTCCGGGGTGGAGTCCGGCCCTGTAACTCAGAGGGCTAAGGAAAGGAGGAGGAAGGCGGAATTAATCGGGGACTCGACAGTCAGGGGGACTGACAGGCGATTTTGAGGAGGCAGGCGGGAGTCTCGCATTGTGGTCTGCCTCCCTGGGGCTGGGATCCAGGATGTCGCTGGGCGAGTCCCAGAAATCCTGAGGTGGGAGGGAGAGGAGCCGGAGGTAGCGGTACATATTGGTACCGCTGATGTGGGTAAGAAGGGGGAAGGGAACATGAAAAAAGAGTATAGGGAATTAGGGAGACAGCTGAGAAGGAGGAAAGCAAAGGTATTAATCTCGGGATTGCTGCCTATGCCACGGGAAGGTGAGGAAAGGAATGGAGTGAGGTGGAGGATGAATGTGTGGCTGAGGGAATGGTGCAGGGGGCAGGGATTCAGGTTCCTGGACCATTGGGACCTCTTTAGGGGCAGGTGTGACCTGTATACTAAAAACGGGTGGCACTTGAATCCCAGGGGGACCAATATCCTGGCAGGAAGGTTGGCTAAGGCTACTGGGGAGAGTTTAAACTAGATAGGTTGGGGGGAGGGGATCAAAGCGATGTGACTGAGAGTGAGGAAGGTAGCTCGCAAACAGAGAAGGGTTATAGGCAGTGCAAGAGGGCAGGTGGACTGGGAACAGAGAAGGGGAGAGGTGAGACCATAGGATTGAGATGTGTCTACTCTAATGCCAGGAGTATAGTGAAGAGACAACTAGCTAAAGGAGGAGAGGGCTTGGGAGATGTTAGTAGCGCTTCAACAAACCGGGTCCAGATAAAGGCTGGCATAAAGACACTTTGCCTGAATGCACGAAGCATTCGAAACAAAGTAAATGAGTTGATGGCACAAATCCATACAAATGAATATGATCTAGTGTCCATCACAGAAACGTGGTTGCAGGGTGACCAGGACTGGGAACTGAATATACAGGGTTATCAGGCATTTAGGAAGGATATACAGGTAGAAAAAGGAGGTGGGGTAGCTTTGTTAATAAAGGATAATATCAGGACGGTAGTGAGAGACGACATAGGCTCTAAGGAGCAAAACGTGGAATCGTTGTGGGTGGAGATAAGGAATAGTAGGGGGAGAAAGACACTGGTAGGCGTGGTCTATAGGCCCCCAAATAATAACTTAGAGGTGGGGAGGGCTATAAACAAGCAAATAATGGATGCGTGCAAAAGTGGAACGGCAATAATCATGGGGGATTTTAACCTACATATTGATTGGTCGACTCAAATTGGACGTGGAGGGCTTGAGGAAGAGTTCTTGGAATGCTGTCGGGATTGTTTCATTGAACAGTATGTTACAGAACCTACGAGAGAGCGAGCTATCTTGGATCTGGTTCTGTGCAATGAGACAGGTAGGATTAAGGATCTTCTTGTGAAGGATACTCTTGGGATGAGTGATCATAATATGGTGGAATTTCTGATACAGATGGAGGGTGAGAAAGTAGGGTCCCAAACCAGTGTCCTCTGCTTGAACAGAGGGGAGTACGATAGGATGAGGGTGGAATTGGCTAATGTAGACTGGGCGAGCAGACTGGTAGGTAGGACAGCTGAGGAATAGTGGAGGATTTTTAAGGAGATTTTTTTAAGTACTCAGCAAAAATATATTCCGGTGATAAAGAAGGACTGTAAGAAAAAGGATAACCGGACTTGGATAATGAAGGAAATAAAGGAGAGTATTAAAATAAAATCAGATGCGTACAGAGTGGCCAAAAATAGTGGAGAATTAGTGGATTGGGAAAGCTTTAAAGAAAAACAAAGAACGACTAAGAAAGCGATTAAGAAAGGAAAGATAGATTATGAAACTAAACTAGCTCAAAATATAAAAAATGATAGTAAAAGTTTTTACAAGTATATAAAAAGGAATAGAGTGGCTAGAGTGAATGTTGGACCCTTGGAAGATGAGAGGGGGGATTTAATAGTGGAAAACGAGGAAATGGCTGAGACTTTAAATAAGTTCTTTGTGTCGGTCTTCACGGTGGAAGACACAAATAGTTTGCCGAATATTAGAGATCGAGAGTTGGTGGGAGGGGAGGTCCTTAATACAATTATTGTTACTAAGGAGGTGGTGCTTGGTAGACTAATAGGACTGAAGGTAGACAAGTCCCCGGGCCCGGATGGAATGCATCCCAGGGTACTGAAAGAAATGGCTGAGGTAATAGCAGATGCGTTAGTAGTAATTTATCAAAATTCGCTGGACTCTGGGGTAGTGCCGGCTGACTGGAAAACAGCTACTGTTACGCCGCTGTTTAAAAAAGGAAGTAGACAAAAGGCGGGTAACTACAGGCCGGTTAGCTTAACGTCCGTAGTTGGGAAGATGCTAGAGTCCATTATTAAAGAGGAAATAACAGAGCACCTGAGTAAGAATGGTTCAATCAAGCAGACGCAGCATGGATTCATGAAGGGAAAGTCGTGTTTGACGAATCTACTGGACTTTTATGAAGATGTCACTAGTGCGGTTGACAGAGGGGAACCGGTGGATGTGGTGTTTTTAGATTTCCAGAAGGCGTTCGATAAGGTGCCTCACAAAAGGTTGCTGCAGAAGATTGGGGTACACGGAGTTAGGGGTAAGGTGTTGGCGTGGATTGGGGATTGGCTATCTAACAGGAAGCAGAGAGTTGGGATAAATGGGTGCTTTTCTGGTTGGCAGTTGGTGACCAGTGGCGTGCCGCAGGGATCGGTGCTGGGGCCTCAATTGTTTACCATTTACATAGATGATCTGGAGGAGGGGACTGAATGTAGGGTATTCAAGTTTGCTGATGACACGAAGGTGAGTGGGAAAGCGAATTGCGTGGAGGACGCGGAAGTCTGCAGAGAGATTTGGATAGGCTGAGCGAGTGGGCGAGGATCTGGCAGATGGAATATAACGTTAGCAAATGTGAGGTTATCCACTTTGGAAGAAATAATAGTAAATTGGAATATTATTTAAATGGAGAAAAATTACATCGTGCGACTGTGCAGAGGGACCTGGGGGTCCTTGTGCACGAATCGCAAAAACTCAGTTTGCAGGTGCAGCAGGTGATCAAGAAGGCGAATGGAATGTTGGCCTTTATCGCGAGGGGGTTAGAATATAAAAGCAGGGAGGTCTTGCTGCAACTGTACAGGGCACTGGTGAGGCCGCAACTGGAGTACTGTGTGCAGTTTTGGTCCCCTTATTTGCGAAAGGACATATTGGCCTTGGAGGGAGTGCAGAGAAGGTTCACCAGGTTGATACCGGAGATGAGGGGTGTAGCTTATGAGGAGAGATTAAACAGATTGGGTCTGTACTCGTTGGAGTTTAGAAGGATGAGGGGTGATCTTATAGAGACATATAAGATAATGAAGGGGCTGGATAGGGTAGAGGTGGAGAGATTCTTTCCACTTAGAAGGGGAACCAGAACTAGAGGGCACAGCCTCAAAATAAGGGGGGGCCGGTTCAGAACAGAGTTGAGGGGGAACTTCTTCTCTCAGAGGGTGGTGAATCTCTGGAATTCTCTGCCCATTGAAGTGGTGGAGGCTTCCTCGTTGAATATGTTTAAATCACGGGTAGATAGTTTTCTGATCGATAAGGGAATTTGGGGATATGGGGAGCAGGCGGGTAAGTGGAACTGATTCGCTTCAGATCAGCCATGATCTTGTTGAATGGCGGGGCAGGCTCGAAGGGCCAGATGGCCTACTCCTGCTCCTATTTCTTATGTTCTTATGTTCTGTGTGGAGTTTGCACATTCTCCTCGTGTCTGCGTGGGTTTCCTCCGGGTGCTCCGGTTTCCTCCCACAGTCCAAAGATGTGCGGGTTAGGTTGATTGGCCATGATAAAATTGCCCCTTAGTTTCCTGAGATGCGTAGATTAGAGGGATTCGTGGATAAAATATGTAGGGATATGGGGGTAGGGCCTGGCTGGGATTGTGGTCGGTGCAGACTCGATGGGCCGAATGGCCTCTTTCTGCACTGTAGGGTTCTATGATCTATGATCTAAAGATAGATCTGGTCCTTGGGTTGAGGTTCTAAACTGGAAAAAGGCCAAATTTGAAGAAATGAGAAAGGATCTAAAAAAAGTGGATTGGGACAGGCTGTTCTCTGGCAAGGATGTGATTGGTAAGTGGGAGGCCTTCAAAGGAGAAATTTTGAGAGTGCAGAGTTTGTATGTTCCTGTCAGGATTAAAGGCAAAGTGAATAAGAATAAGAAACCTTGGTTCTCGAGGGATACTGGAACTCTGATAAAGAAGAAGAGAGAGATGTATGACATGTATAGGCAACAGGGAGCAAATAAGATGCTTGAGGAATATAAAAAGTGCAAGGAACTACTTAAGAAAGAAATCAGGAGGGCTAAAAGGCATGAGGTTGCTTTGGCAGACAAGGTGAGGGATAATCCTAAGAGCTTCTACAGGTATATTAAGAGCAAAAGGATAGTAAGGGATAAAATTGGTCCTCTTGAAGATCAGAGTGGTCGGCTATGTATGGAACCAAAAGAAATGGGGGAGATATTAAATGGGTTTTTTACATCCGTATTTACTCAGGAAACTGGCATGGAGTCTATGGAAATAAGGCAAACAAGTAGGGAGGTCATGGAACCTATCCAGGTTAAAGGGGAGGAGGTGCTTGCTGTCTTGAGGCAAATCAGAGTAGATAAATCCCCAGGACCGGACAGGGTATTCCCTTGGACCTTGAAGGAGACTAGTGTTGAAATTGCAGGGGCCCTGGCAGATATATTTAAAATGTCGGTATCCACAGGTGAGGTGCCGGATGATTGGAGGATAGCTCATGTTGTTCCGTTGTTTAAAAAAGGCTCAAAAAGTAATGCAGGAAATTATAGGCCAGTAAGTTTGACGTCAGTAGTAGGTAAATTATTGGAAGGAGTACTAAGAGATAGGATCTACAAATATTTGGATAGACAGGGATTTATTAGGGAGAGTCAACATGGCTTTGAGCGTGGTAGGTCATGTTTAACCAATCTATTTGAGTTTTTCGAGGAGTTTACCAGGAAAGTGGATGAAGGGAAGGCAGTGGATGTTGTCTACATGGATTTCAGTAAGGCCTTTGACAAGGTCCCGCATGGGAGGTTAGTTAGGAAGGTTCAGTCGCTAGTATACATGGAGAGGTAGTAAATTGGATTAGACATTGGCGCAATGGAAGAAGCCAGAGAGTGGTAGTGGAGGATTGCTTCTCTGAGTGGAGGCCTGTGACTAGTGGTGTGCCACAGGGAACAGTGCTGGGTCCATTGTTGTTTGTCATCTATATCAATGATCTGGATGATAATGTGGTAAATTGGATCAGCAAATTTGCTGATGATACAAAGATTGGAGGTGTAGTGGACAGTGAGGAAGGTTTTCAAAGCTTGCAGAGGGATTTGGACCAGCTAGAAAAATGGGCTGAAAAATGGCAGATGGAGTTTAATGCAGACAAGTGTGAGGTATAGCACTTTGGAAGGACAAACAAGGTAGAACATACAAGGTAAATGGTAGGACACTGAAGAGTGCAGTAGAACAGAGGGATCTGGGAATACAGATACATAATTCCCTAAAAGTGGCGTCACAGGTAGATAGGGTCGTAAAGAGTGCTTTTGGTACATTGGCCTTTATAAATCAAAGTATTGAGTATAAGAGTTGGAATGTTATGGTGAGGTTGTATAAGACATTGGTGAGGCCAAATTTAGAGTATTGTGTGCAGTTTTGGTCACCTAATTACAGGAAGGATATCAATAAGGTTGAAAGAGTGCAGAGAAGGTTTACAAGGGTGTTGCCGGGACTTGAGAAACTGAGTTACAGAGAAAGGTTGAACAGGTTAGGACTTTATTCCCTGGAGCATAGAAGAATGAGGGGAGATTTGATAGAGGTGTATAAAATTATGATGGGTATAGATAGAGTGAATGCAAGCAGGCTTTTTCCACTGAGGCTAGGGGAGAAAAAACTAGAGGACATGGGTTAAGGGTGAAGGGGTAAAAGTTAAAGGGAATATTAGGGGGGGCTTCTTCACACAGAGAGTGGTGGGAGTGTGGAATGAGCTGCCAGATGAAGTGGTGAATGCGGGCTCACTTTTAACATTTAAGAAAAACTTGGACAGGTATATGGATGAGAGGGGTGTGGAGGGACATGGTCCAGGTGCAGATCAGTGGGACTAGGCAGAAAAATGGTTCGGCACAGCCAAGAATGGCCAAAAGGCCTGTTTCTGTGCTGTAATGTTCTATGGTTCTATAAACCCTTTAGGATCCCATTAAATTAATAAGATTGTTCTTGTCTAATATGATTTCAAGAAAAGAACCTTTGATACAGATCTTCCCTGTTAAATTGCATTCTAATCGTACATTTTTGTTTTAGTTCGGTTGGTAAATTATGGATGATCTCCAATAGCAATGCCTTCATTTTCATTTTAGTATGGTTGACGAGCATGCTTAGACTTTTAAAAAATACAAACATCTGCTTGGCTGCTTCCTTCATCCACCATCCCACAACCTGACCGTCCTGCTCCCTGAACTTCCCTCTCCCAGACACTTCTGCTCCATAAACCTCGACCACCCCTGCTTCCTGACTTTCCCATTCCCTGACCAAGTTGTTGAGTGGGAAATTCATGGAATGGCAGAGTTGGTGAGAGGGACGGTTGGGGAGAGGAAGGGTCAGTGAACAAGAGGATCAGCGAATGGGAAAATCGTAAAGCAGGGGAGTGTGGCAGAGCTGGAGGGGGAGGGGTGAGTCAAGGGATAGGGGTCAGGGAATAGGAGGTTCGGTGAGTGCTAAATGAGACGTAGCTGGACTTATATCCATCATGATATTTTTAAAATATCTGCTCCATATCATATATGGAAAATTTTCTGTTAATTTGAAATCACCTTACCTTGAAGTCCAGGTATCTGTGTACAATAGCAAGTGTGGCATAATCACGTGCAGCCAAACCAGGTAGGTCTTCAAAACCTGAGAAAATATACACTTACAAAATAATTTTTAACATACAATTTTTTTGTATGATCATACTTAATGTTCACTCCAACAAAAAATGCAGTGAGACATTTTTCTGTTTGAAATGTGCTATCACAATTCAAGTTGTTGTTATTGCTAACACCAGGCCTGGAATCAGCCAGTTAACACTGAATCTGGATACATGATATTAGTTCTATAATATAGTTTCACAACAGATTCCAGATCTTAGTTTGGATCACAATAGCATGTACTGATCACTGTGCATGAGAGAGCATATTAATGAACATTAATGGGTGGCAAGGTGGCACAGTGGTTAGCACTGCTGCCTCACAGTGCCAGGGACCTGGATTCGATTCCCGGCTTGGGTCACTGTCTGTGCGGAGTCTGCACATTCTCCCTGTGCCTGCGTGGGTTTCCTCCGGGTGCTCCGGTTTCCTCCCACAGTCCAAAAGACGTGCTGGTTAGGTGCTTTGGTCATGCTAAATTTTCCCTCAGTGTACCCGAACAGGCGCCTGAGTGTGGCGACTAGGGGATTTTTACAGTAACTTCATTTCGGTATTAATGTAAGCCTACTTGTGACAGATAAATAAACTTTTAGATTGTAGTTATATATTTATATTCATTTTTAATTTAGGTTTTTGTAATAATTGTTTTATTCTTATTAGCATGGCATGTTTAATGATCTTGTAATAGCTTGATTGTCTTCTTACCTAATTTACAGAAAATTGAATAAATTTTCACCCTTGTATTTTCGGAAACATCAATTACTGCAGGACTGAGGTGACTGGCTGGCAAAAGGGTGGTTCCGTATTCATCCTGCATAATCCCAGTCAGAGGCTTTTTGGCATCTAAATTGGATATACAGTGCAAGTTGAAGTATCGAACACAATTGCCCAAGAATACAGCTGAATGAGAAAATTAGAAGGATAATTACATGTTACATTTATGCCTCCCACTCCCACAGTTTTTCTTCCTAGGTTTTGTCAAGGAAATGAAACTTGGAAATGTAGTAAACAGTGAGGAAGGTAGTAATAATACATGTCAAGAGGACATGGGCAGGCTGGTGGGATGGGCAAACACATGAAGTTAAATACAAAAAAAATCTGAGTTGATACATTTTGATCAGAAGAACGAAGAAAGACAATATATGCTAAATGGTACATTTTAAAAACAGAGAGACCTGGGGGTGTTTATGCATAAATCTCTAAAGGTGACAGGACAGGTTAACAAAAGCAGTTGATAAAGCCACCATACATTAGGAAACAAAAACTTTGCAGAAACGTTTCAGGGTTTAGGGATTATAGTTACATGGATAGACCGGTCTTGCTCCCCGAAGAGCAGAGGTGGCAAAGAGGAGATTCGATGGAGGTGCTTAAAATCATAAAGGATTAGACAGAAAAAAAAGAGGAAACTGCTTCTAATGCCTGAAGCGTCAATAACGAGTGGACACTGATTTAAGGTGTTTGGCAAAAGAACCAAACGTGACACAGTAAATCTTTGTTACAAAATTAACTGGTTAGGATTTGGAATGCACAGCTTGACAGGGTGATGGAAATAAATTCAATAGTGGCTATTGGAGAAAAAGTAGCAGAGTTTCAAGATAAAGGTAGAGGACGGAATTTTCTCAAAAAAATTTGAAGTGTAAACCAGGTGAGAAAACGGGTTTTTCTTTGGTGAGGTAAGTAATGGGAATTTACGGCACTCTGGGCGGCACGGTAGCACAGTGGTTGGCACTGCTGCTTCACAGCTCCAGGGACCTGGGTTCGATTCCCGGCTTGGGTCACTGTCTGTGTGGAGTTTGCACATTCTCCCCATGTCTGCGTGGGTTTCCTCCAGGTGCTCCGGTTTCCTCCCACAGTCCCAAGATGTGCGGGTTAGGTTGATTGGCCATGCTAAAATTGCTCCTTGGTGTCCTGAGATGTGTAGGTTAGAGGGATTGGTGGGTGAATATGTAGGGATGTGGGGGTGGGGGTGGGGCCTGGGTGGGATTGTGGTCGGTGCAGACTCGATGGGCCAAATGGCCTCTTTCTGCACTGTAGGGTTTCTATGATTCTATGAAAACAGACACCGTAATGTGAAGCTCACCATCAGGGGTAGCTGGAGTCTCAGCTCATATGTGAGGCAGTTGCTGAGCTCTAGGGCGCCATTGCACAGGCGCCCCGATCTCCCAATATACTGGGAGATCTGTCACACCCTACATGGACATCACCCAGCCCCAACTCCACAATTGCCACGCCAACCGATTGTCTCCTGCACTCTTCCGACCTCCGCCCTGGATATTGCTGCTCCAAACCTCCGATTGTCACCCCAGCTGATTGCCCCCCCAATCCCACCAATTGCTGTCCCAGCCAATTGCCCACATCCCCACCACCCCCGATAGATACGGCCCACCCCCCTGATCACCGTCCTGGTCAATTGTGCTCCCCCTCCCCCGATCGCTGTCCTGGCTGATCACCACACCAGCTGCTCACCATACTGGCCCAATTAACGCACCCTCTGCAGAATTTGCCCTTCCCAGCCCTGGTACGGAGCTCCCCCCTTGATCCATCAGGCTTCACCCCTTCTGGCCCCAATCCCTCAGGCCCCACCGCACCCACCCCTCTCCCACAGTGGGCAGCGCCACGCTGCCAGGCTGACAGTGTCAGCGTGCCATGCACTGCGCGGCCCTGCCCCCAACTTCAATGGCCGTTGGTCCCAATGGCAAGGCCATCACATCTGGTCCCCGTTTTTGGGGACAATCTGTGACGCTCGCCAGTGAGGACCTTGACCAGCGAGGGGGTTCAGGTAAATGAACCTGGACAATGGCATCCAGGTCTCGTTACTGACAAGCCAATCATCTCATTAATATTGAAATCAGCCTCGTGCTCTTTGCAGGCACGTGGCTGATTTTGCCGGCAAAATGGGGCTGGCAAGATTGCGAAAGGCGGGAAACCAGGCACAAACCCGATTTTTCATCTTTTGTTCTATCTTACCGGCTCATAAGAACATAAGAACTAGGAGCAGGAGTAGGCCATCTGGCCCCTCGAACTGCTCCGCCATTCAATAAGATCATGGCTGATCTTTTTGTGAATTCAGCCCCACTTACCCGCCCACTCACCATAACTCTTAATTCCTTTACTGTTCAAAAATGTATCTATCCTTACCTTAAAAACATTCAATGAGGTAGCCTCAACTGCTTCACTGGGGCAGGGAATTCCACAGATTCATAACCCTTTGTGTGAAGAAGTTCCTCCTCAACTCAGTCCTAAATCTGCTTCCCCTTATTTTGAGGCTCTGCCCCCTAGTTCTAGTTTCACCCGCCAGTGGAAACAACTTCCCTGCTTCTATCTTATCTATTCCCTTCATGATCTTATATGTTTCTATAAGATCTCCCCTCATTCTTCTGAATTCCAATGAGTATAGCCCCAGTTACTCAGTCTCTCCTCATAAGCCAACCCTCTCAACTCCGGAATCAACCTGGTGAATCTCCTCTGCACCCCCTCCAGTGCCAGTATATCCTTTCTCAAGTAAGGAGACCAAAACTGTACACAGTACTCCAGGTGTGGCCTCACCAGCACCCTATACAGTTGCAACATAATCTCGCTGTTTTTAAATTCCATTCCTCTAGCAATGAAGGACAAAATTCCATTTGCCTTCTTAATTACATGCTGCACCTGCAAACCAACTCCTTGTGATTCCCGCACGAGGACACTCAGGTCCCTCTGCACAGCAGCACGCTGCAAGTTTTTACCATTTAAATAATAGTCCATTTTGCTGTTATTCCAACCAAAATGGATGACCTCACATTTATCAACATTGTACTTCATTTGCCAGACTCTCGCCCACTCACTTAGATTATCTATATCCCTTTGCAGACTTTCAGCGTCCTCTGCACACTTTGCTCTGCCACCCATCTTAGTGTCATCTGCGAATTTTGACACACTACACTTGGTCCCAACTCCAAATCATCTATGTAAATTGTAAACATTTGCGGTCCCAACACTGATCCCTGAGGCACACCACTAGTCACTGATCGCCAACCAGAAAAACACCCATTTACCCCCACTCTTTGCTTTCTGTTAGTTAACCAATCCTCTATCCATGCTAATACATTAACCATAACACCGTGCACCTTTACCTTATGTAGCAGTCTTTGGTGCAGACCTTGTCAAATGCCTTCTGGAAATCCAGATACACCACATCCACAGGTTCCCCATTGTCTACTGCACATGTAATGTTCTTAAAGAATTCCACCAAATTAGTCAAACATGACCTTCCCTTCATGAACCCATGCTGCATCTTACCAATGGGACAATTTATATCCAGATGTCTCGCTATTTCTTCCTTGATGATAGATTCAAGCATTTTCCCTACTACAGAAGTTAAGCTAACCGGCCTATAGTTACCTGCCTTTTGTCTACCTCCTTTTTCAAACAGTGGCGTCACATTTGCTGTTTTCCAATCTGCGGAAAACACTCGATTCCAGCGAATTTTGGTAAATTACCACTAGTGCATTTGCTATTTCTCTCGCCATCTCTTTTAGTACCCTGGGATGCATTCCATCAGGACCAGGAGACTTGTCTACCTTTAGCCCCATTAACTTGCCCAACACTACCTCTTTTGTGATAATGATAGTTCCTGGGTTCTCACCTGCTATTGCCTTCCTGTCATCAATTTTTGGCATGTTATTTGTGTCTTCCACTGTGAAGACTGACACAAAATACCTGTTCAATGTCTCAGCCATTTTCTCATTTCCAGTTATTACATCCCCCTTCTCATCCTCTAAAGGGCCAATGTTTACTTTAGCCACTCTTTTTCATTTTATATATTTGTCGAAACTTTTGCTCTCTGTTTTTATATTCTGAGCTAGTTTACTCTCATAATCCATCTTACTTTTCTTTATAGCTTTTTTTGTGGCTTTCTGCTGATCTTTAAAGATTTCCCAATCCTCTAGATTCCCACTAATCTCTGCCACTTTGTATGCATTTTCTTTCAATTTGATACCCTCCTTTATTTCCTTAGATATCCATGGCTGATTATCTCTTTTTCTAAAGTCCTTCCTTATCACTGGTATATACTTTTGCTGAGCACTGTGAAAAATCGCTTTGAAAGTCCTCCACTGTTCCTCAATTGTCCCACCATAAAGTCTTTGCTCCCAGTCTACCTTAGCCAACTCCTCCTTCATCCCTTTGCAGTCTCCTTTGTTTAAGCACAAGACACTGGTATTGGATTTTACCTTCTCACGCTCTATCTGTATTTTAAATTCAACCATACTGTGATCGCTTCTTCCAAGAGGATCCCTAACTGCAAGATCATTAATTATTCCTGTCTCATTACACAGGACCAGATCTAGGATAGCTTGCTCTCTTGTCGGTTCCATTACATATTGTTCAAGAAAGCTGTTGCGGATACATTCTATGAACTCCTCCTCATGGCTGCCTTGACCGACCTGGTCTGACCAATTGATATGTAGACTAAAATCCCCCGTGATAATTGCTGTACCATTTTTACATGCATCAGTTATTTCTTTGTTTATTTCTTGCCCCACCATGATGTCATTATTTGGTGGCCTATAGACTACGCCTACCAGTGACTTTTTCTCCTTACTATTTCTAATTTTCATCCAAATTGATTCAACCTTTTTTTCCATAGAACCTATATCATCTCTCATTACCGTCCTGATTTCATCCTTAAATATCAGAGCTACACCACCTCCCTTACCTTCCTGTCGGTCACTCCGAACAGTTTGATACCCCTGGATATTCAACTCCCAGTCGTGACCATCCTGCAGCTATGTCTCTGTAATGGCCACCAAATCGTACTCGTTCGCAATGATTTGCAAGCGAGTCCTATTTTCGTTGCAGAAGCCTGTGGGCGGGGCTTAACATGCACGAAAGCCTGCAGAGGGAGGTAGTGCACACGTGTCAGCCTCTGATGCTGCACATGTGCATTAGCAGTAGCAGGAGTCTGACAGACAACGAGAGAGCTGTCAGGCCCCTGCTACTGCAGGCAGCCTGCAGTAGCTCCCCCCCGACAATTGTTTACACATTGAAGTTTGTAGTCTAGTGACTAAATATTGATATACTTCAAAAATGCTTAATTGGCTGTGAAGTGCTTTGGAACATCCTATGACTGACTGCTCAAGGACAGATCTGGATACTTTGCCTCAAAAATAAAACACTTTGGGAAACAGATGAGTAATTTGGTATCTAAGATGTGGTAAGTATGGCATTCTTGGGAGAAAAAAAGGTGACTTTGGTTCTCAAAACTTTCACTGTGGTTTTCCTAATGTAATTTCTGGCACTATTGTATACTAATTCATAGTGACTGATTGTATGATTAGCCAACAACTCCCTATATTGTATCAATATCAGGATAGTAGAATGTAAATTAGATCAATCATGGTCTTTTAGTCTCAAACGGATTCCTACAAATCTCTGATCTCACCTCAAGCGCTCATTTCCCCCTACCACAACATCAGCAAAAAACAATCTTATGGATCTTGATTTGTGCAACTCAAATGGAAGCACCCAGAGGCCAGACATAGAAAATGTATGGGTAAATTGAAAAGGCCTGGAAGAATTAAGGCAAAAATATGTGCAGAAAGAAGCCAGAAAAAATACCAGAAGCACAAATCCAAGAATCTAACTGCAGCTACAAATTATAATAGTGACACAAAATTTGGAAGACATAAGTTGATGCTGCAGCATATGTAAATACTCAATCACCCATTTAAGAAGGGCACAATAGGTACACTGCACATTCTGAGTGAAAAACCTATGGTACAGTATGAGCATATCAACAAAATACTTTTCAGAGCTTTTCATGAAGCTGGTACACATTCTGTGTGAGAGGCCTCTGCACAATTATCTGGTTGTGAGATAATGACCAGAAATAACTGGATGAGAGACTGGCTTTAAGAACTAGATGCTCAATCTCTTGACCTGTTTTCTTGGGTCCTGTCTATACTGGTAAAGGTTGTCAGGAAACTACCCGTACATTTTAATCTTAAAATTACAGGAGCTTTTTCAAATGCATTTACCTAAAATCCTTCCCTCTGTATCCCGCTTGACTCGCATTTCTTTCTCCTCTTTTCTCCAAAGATGTAGCAGGAGGCTAGCTGCTGTAGAATCATTTTTTCCACGCCACACATTTATGTGATGGATCGTTTTGGTGTTGTCGCATAACTCAAGTAAGGTCCCAAGTATCAAATTGTGTATGAGCTTTGAACTTGCCTTTGGAGGAAGACAGAAAATTTCCACTTGAAATAGTTCATGTACAATAATTTTTAAAACCAAATTAGCAGACATTACAAAAAGAATCTTCCCTATAAAGACATTCAATTTCTTTTTTATTTTGGTCTTGCTGATAGATGCAACCTTGAAAGTTGTAACACAATTGTACAATTCTGACAATACTGTTAGTGCAGTGTACTAACAACATTAAATTAAGGAATTTGAAATGCCAACAATGCACATTAATTATCCACCTATTTTTTCCATGTACGGAGTTGACTATTAATCTTCCTTAGTTCATAAGCAAGCTTGCATGCCTTATCAGATTGCATTTATAATGTAGAAAAAAGTTTCACTTTTTTTTAATATGTGGGACATAGGCATCGCTGGCTGGCCAGCATTTATTGCCCATCCCTAGTTGCCCTTGAGAAGGTGATGGTGAGCTGCCTTCTTGAATCGCTGCAGTCTGTGTGCTGTGGGTTGACCCACAATGCTGTTAGGGAGGAAATTTCAGGATTTTGACCCAGCGACTATGAAAGAATGGCGATATATTTCCAAGTCAGGATGGTGAGAGGCTTGGGGGGAACTTGTGGTGTTCCTATGTATCTGCTGCCCTTATTCCTCCAGATGGAAGTGGTTGTGGGTTTGGAAGGCACTGTCTAAGGATCTTTGATGAATTGCTGCAGTGCATCTTGTAGATCGTACACACTGCTGTTACTGAGCGTCGGTGGTGGAGGGATTGAATGTTTATGGATGTGGTGCCAATCAAGCGGGCTGCTTTGTCCTGGATGGTGTCAAGCTTCTTGAGTGTTGTTGGAGCTGCACCCATTCAGGCAAGTGGGGATTATTCCATCACACTCCTGACTTGTGCCTTGTAAATGGTGGACAGGCTTTGGGGAACCAGGAGGTGAGTTACTCGCTGCAGAATTCCTAGCTTCTGACCTGCTCTTGTAGCCACTGTGTTTATGTGGCGAGTTCAGTTGAGTTTCTGGTCAATGCTAACCCCAAAATACTTACAGTGGGAGATTCAGTGATGGTAACACATCAAGCGGTGATGCTTCGAATGTCTCTTATTGGTGATGGTCATTGCCTGGCATTTGTGTGGCGCGGATGTTACTTGCCACTTGTCAGCCCAAACCTGGATAATATCCAGAACTTGTTGTATTTGAACATGGACTGCTTCGGTATCTGAGAATTGTGAATAATGCTGAACATCGTGCAATCATCGGTGAACATTCCCACTTCTAACCTTACAGAGGGGAAGTCATTGATGAAGCAGCTGAAGAGCTGGGCTTAGGACACGACACTGAGGGACACCTGCAGAGATGTCCTGAAGCTGAGATGATTGACCCTCCACAACCACAACCATCTTTGTATTTTTTTATTAATTCATGGAACATGGGCATCACTGGCTGTCCAGCATTTATTGCCCTTCCCTAGTCCAAGTTACCCTTGGAGGGCAGTTGAGAGTCAACCACATTGCTGTGGCTCTGAAGTCACATGTAGGCCAGACCAGTTAAGGATGGCAGATTTCCTTCCCTAAAGGATTTTCGTGAACCAGATGGGTTTTTCCAACAATCGTCAATGGTTTCATGGTCATCAGTAGATTCTTAATTCCAGATTTTTTTTATTGAATTCAAATTCCACCATCGGCCGTGGCCGGATTCGAAGCCGGGTCCCCAGAACTTTAGCTGAGTTTCTGGATTAACAGTCTAGCAATAATGCCACTAGCCATCGCCTCCCCATGTAACAGGTATGACTCCAACCAGTGGAGAGTTTGCCCCTTGTTATCCATTGATTCCAGCTTTGCTCGGGCTCCCTGAATGCCACACTCGATTGAATGTGGCCTTGATGCCAAAGGCTGTTACTCTCACCTTATCTCTGGAATTCAACTCTTTTGTTCATGTTTGAACCAATGCTGTAATGAGGTCAGGAGCTGAGTGACCCTAGCGAAACCCAAACTGGGCGTCACTGAGCAGGTTATTACTGAGCAGGTGCTGCTTGTTAGCACTATTGATGACTCCTTCCATCACTTTAGTGATGATTGAGAGTAGACTGATTGGGTGGTAATTGGCCAGGTTGAATTTGTCCTGCTTTTTGTGTACAGGACATAACTGGGTAATTTTCCACGTTATTGGGTAGATGCCAATGTTGTAACTGTACTGGAAGAGCTTGGTGAGAGGAACGGCAAGTTCCGGAGCACAAGTCTTCAGTACCATTGCCGGAATGTTATCAAGGCCCAGTGCCTTTGCATGATCCAGCGTCTCCAACCATTTCTTTATATCATGTGAAGTGAATTGAATTGGCTAGAAACTGACATCTGAGATGCTGTGGACCACTGGAGGAGGCTGAGATAGATCATCCATGCGGCACTTCAGACTGAAGATTGATGCAAATGCTTCAGCCTTCTTTTTTGCACTGATGTGCTTCCATCATTGAGGAAGGGGATATTCGTGAAGACTCCTCCTCCAATGAGTTATTCAATTGTCCACCTCCGTTTATAACTGGATGTGGCAGGACTGCAAAGCTTAGATTTGATCCGTGGAATCATTTAACTCTGTCTATCACTTGCTGTTTATGCTGTTTGGCATGCAAGTAGTCCTATTTGGTAGTTTCACCATTTTTATGCATGCCTGGTGCTGCTCCTGGCATGCCCTCCTGCACTCTCCATTGAACCAAAGTTGATCCCCTGGCTTGATGGTAATAGTTGAGTGGGGGATATGCTGGGCCATGAGATTGCAGATTGTGCTGGTGTTGATGTTAGTAAGGAGGACTTTGCAGGGTCAACAGGGCTGTTTGTTCTGTCATTGTCCTTTTCGGTGCCTAGGTCAATGCCAGGTAGTCTATCCGGTTTCGTTCCTTTTTATTGACTTCATAACAATTGATACAACTGAATGGCTTCCTAGGCCAGTTCAGAGGGCAGTTGAGAGTTAACCACATTGCCGTGGCTCTGGAGTCACATGTAGGCCAGACCAGATAAGGTCGGCAGATTTCCTTCCCTAAATGACCTTAGTGAACCAGATGGGTATTTCCGACAATCGACAATGGTTTCATGGTCATGAGTAGGCTCTTAATTCCAGATATTTTTTATTGAATTCAAATTCCACCACCTGCCGTGGTGAGATTCAAACCCGGGTCCCCAGGACATTAGCTGAGTTTCTTGATTAATAGTCTGGCGATAATACCACTAGACCATTGCTCCCCTAAAATGGTTCATCGAAGTGTAATAATGCCTTCTGGGATACAGAGAAGAGACTCAATTCTGATTGCTCTGGCTTCCTTCCTAATTCTGTCCTTAGCATACTTTATTTATGTTAAGTTTTGCATTTGTGGGAACAAACAAATAAAATCCACATCACATCTAATTATTATCATTATAGGCCTAACTCAGATGTACTGATATTCTGAAAAGATAGGGAAGGAGAAAAAGGGAGTGAGGTAGTAGTACTGATTTGAGAAAACATTACAGTGTTGGAAATAGAAAATATCCTTAAGGGAATATGTCAGTTCTAGCAAATGTAAAGGAATCACTGCATAGGAGCAGTGTGAAATGGCCTGCTTAACCTTCCGCTCAAATTGTATATCTATATATGTATTGAGCAAACTTGCAAATGGACTAAAGATCTGTACTTTTAGACCTAAAAGTGCCTGGTTTACTTCAAATTACCTTGGAAGGGCAAAAGCCCTGTAGCTAATGAGTCAATTTACCAACCAATCAGCACCCTTTTTTGCTACAGTATTGTTGCGATCACCATCAACACTTACCATTATAAAGGGAAGGGCTATGATCAGAAATGATCAGAAATTGTTGAATTTAACGGTGAGTTTGGAAGGATATGTGGCTAACTGAAAGATGGGCTGCTGTCCTTGGAGTCTGCGCTGAGTTTTATTGGAAAAGTACAATATAGGAGGCCAAGCATAGAAATGTTAGAATGCGAGTGGAGCCTATCATTTTAATTCTGGATGACCCTTCGTCAGAGCAAGGGTCACCCAGACTCAAAATGTTGGCTCTATCCTCTCTCCACAGATACTGTCAGGCCTGCTGAGATTTTTCAGCATTTTCTGTTTTTGTCCCTCTCAGTGTAATTTGGAAGCACTAATTTAGCTATGTACATTTCAAAGGGTGAAATAATTAAGCATGAGGCATAGTCCTGATTGAGGTGATTCTAGAACCACTATGTGAAGCAAAGAGGAACCCCAGCATCACATTGTTATTGTTGATAGCTGTTGGTATTGCAACATTCTGGACCATGACATTTGTCTTTCTGCTCTAATTGTCAAAGTAAACTCTTTACAGATTTGAGAGAGTCTATCCATTTGCCATTGAAGGTGTTCCTAGGTATGTAATGTCAGTGCGACATTATTCGCATAGGAAAGGAACTCTCTGTGCATAAGTAATAAGTAAGACGAGAAGTGAATGTGGCAGAGGAGAAGCAGGAAGTTGTTGGTCACACAACCATGATGCTCTGCACTCTTGGAAACCCCGTCACTTGCAAGGGTAAAGTGGCTAATGACTTTTGCCTTTCAAGCAAGGTCATTATTACTTGCTTGATGTGCCTGTAAATTCTCCCAACAACTGATTGACATAGGCTATGAGCAATGGGTTGGAATATTCAGCTGTGAATGTGACATTCACAACTGTAGAAAGTGCAGAGGGGAAAAAATTCAAATGTCTGAAAATAGGTTGGGGGTTGCAATGTGTGATAAATCTGTGCCTGTTGCTTCTGATGCAGACATTATAGCAAATTTGTGCTGCACACAAATTTGCAAGATGTGTGTAGCCAGCATTAATTGTGCTGTTGCGTGCAAACCTTGGCAGAGGGCCAAAATTTGTGCAAGGCTTTCATCAATTAAAACAAATCTACATACTTAAAGCAAGCCTCACCTCTTAAAGAGGAAGTGCATTCTGGCAGCAGCTGATGCTGGAACAGTTTGCGGAAAAGTGTGTGAGCAGGTAGAAAAATGAATAATGACATGCCAGGAAAAAGCATGTTCCAAGGTTCTTGACACTGCATAGAATGCATTGGATGCATTGTGGAGGAAGTGGAAAGGAGGCAAGATGTCATCCATCCTCTGGGTGTCAGGAAGCCCTCCAGATAAACTTTGTGAAGGCAGTGACCAGATAGCTGCAGTGGTCAATGACAGCAATAGTGTCCTGAGGATCTGGGTGCAATGCTGCCAAAGTTTAATAACTTCACATGAGTGGTCGACGCTAGCGAAGGCACCTTCATGTGCCTTACCCCACAAATTGCACTGCTGAGCTCACATATTGCGCAATGCATCACAGCCCTATCACTCAGCTAGCATCAATTTTAATCAATCAGAATTTGTACCTTATATTAATAAATTCAGCTAACACTACTCAGTACTGCTGAAAGACTCACACCCACATATCACAATTTGCATGTACTTCAAATTATTCAATGACAATAGCCACATCACTCAAACATTCACTGGCACACTTGCCATTTTCTTGAGTGTCAAGTTGGCGTACAACTGGAAATAGCAGCACCCAACCGGCAGGGGAAGATGTGTCCTGCATCTTCTTATCCCAGAGGTCACCATCAGTGCAGTAACCATCACTGTGGATATGGCTAGCAACAATTCTGAAACCACTGAAGGTGACAGTATCTTCAAAACTTAGTTTTTTTTCTCACATCTCATTCCACAATTCTTTTTGATTTTCAAGATGCATGCACCTTTTACTTTCCATGTCCTCCTCTTACCAGAACCCTACCCTCATGCCCTT
Organism: Mustelus asterias; assembly: GCF_964213995.1. Classification (NCBI taxonomy): domain Eukaryota; kingdom Metazoa; phylum Chordata; class Chondrichthyes; order Carcharhiniformes; family Triakidae; genus Mustelus; species Mustelus asterias. Next base: position 49,872,094 of record NC_135802.1, on the reverse strand, counting down.
CTCCATTCAGATACCCAAGAACAGCAACATGGCCAGGAATGGTGGAAGAGCAAGGGGCAGAAGAGCAGAAAGACAGTGAAGAAGAAAAACAATTCCTCGATCAAGCAAAAATCAATCAACAACTAAACTGCAAGTAGTTGATCTCTTTTAACTGACACTGGTGGAGGAGTCCCACCTGCTATTTAATGAGTTTTCAGTTGTACGTGCCTGAGCTGAGATGGTGTTAGCTGGAGCGTTAAACTCCAAAATTACACCAAATTAGCCTACTTCTGGAGGATGCTCACTGTTTTCATTTGATATTTGGTCATTAACTTGTAACGTTGATTTTATTTCTCGATCACAGATGCTGCCTGAGATGTCAAATATTTGCAATAACCATAATGTTTTGCTTTGGTATCAATGAACCAGTTTTTTTAATGATAATCAATGGCTTCATGGTCACTTTTACTGATGCAGTAATTTCCAGATACTTGAAAATAGAATTCAGATTGAAAGAATCATACTGGGCTCAAAATATTAACACTGTTTCTTTCTTCACAGATACTGCCCAACCTGCTAAGTTTTTCCAACATTTTCTGTTTGCCTTTCAAATTCTCAAACTGCATGCTGGGATTTAAATTTACAATTTCTAGATTCTTAATCCAGTAACATAACTACCACACTATCTATATTTTTTAATGCTTACTTCAAGAAAATCTAGGAAAAGAAAAATGCCTCCTTTTTCAAGGAAGCTGTCCTCAGCTATGTAGCACCCAACAATGCAGCACCTGCAATAAATATGAAAAAAAAAATTAGATTTTTTTCTAGCTCATTTTTAATTATTGCATTCTTTATTCACTGGATGACCAATAAATAGGCATGCATTTATCCCTGGGTCATCTTCACTTTGGAAAATATATCTTAATTGATCTTAAATTACAGAGATTGCATTTCAAAAGCATTTTAATTAAGATACTTTAGCATATCTTGATGATATGCAAGATGGTATATTACACTAACCCAAGCTCTTATTTTCCTGTTGTCATAAAAAAATTTCTGCCATTACTACTTTTTTCTTTTCATCCAATTCTCCATTAAAAGTTCCAAAGGCAGCAACAATGACAGATCTGAGCAGATTTGGCGGGTTATAGTAAGCTGCTGAAATCATATCACTTACTGTGATCACATTGCAATCACATTGATTGCTACTTATAGCCATTATACCCTGTAGCATATACTATAAAATTCTCTTGGTTCCTTGGTTCCACTATATTAATTAGGCCACAAATGTTGAGTTACAGCAACGTCAGAAGATTTCATGACAAATTTACAAATAACCTAAGTGTTACATATAGCCTTTTAAAGTATCTATTATGTTGCTTTGTTAGCATATTAAGAAAAGCTATATACATTTACTTGTTCTGACATGTAAAACAGAATACAGACTGACAGAAGTGATGATTACAAGTATTTCTTGCTGCAGTATAATAAAGAACTTACCAGATACAGTCTATTGTGGACAGTATAAGCTTGTTATGGCCCATACCACTGTAGAATTTATTTGGATCAATCTTTAACAGCTTTATGAGAATTTCCACTCCAAAGGCAGCAAAGAGTTCCTAATACACAATAAAAGAAAGCACCATGAGCAGGTAACTGCTGCTTATAGCCTTTAAAAGGCAATTGGATAACAACCTGGGGAGACAGTGACAGTGTAGTCTTAATGTCACTGGAGTAATTTCCAGAATTTAAACCAAATGCTTTTGGGGGAGGCGATGGCATTCTGGTATTGTCGCTGGATGAGTAATCCAGAGACCCAGGGTAATGCTCTGAGGCTCTGGATTTTGAATCCCAGCATGGCAGATGTTGAAATTTGAATTCGATAAAAATCTGGAGTTAAATGACCATAAAACCACAGTTGTCATAAAATCCCATCTGGTTTATTAATATCCTTTAGGGAAGAAAATCTATCATCCTTATCTAGTCTGGCTTGCATGTGACTCTAGAGTTACAGCAATGAGGTTGACTCTTAGCTGCCCCCTGAAATAACTGAAAAAATCATTCTGTTCAAGGATAGTAAATGCTGGCCTTGCTAACAACACTGGCATCCCATGAAGAAAAGTAAATAAGTAAACTTGAAGAAGAAATAATTTCAGCTATATAGGGAAAGAGTTGTTGATCAGCCTAACTGAATTGCTTTTTAGAAGGGTTGGTGCATATTGATAGGCCAAATGGCCTCCTTCTATGCTGTATTATTCTATGATAGCACTGTTGACTACACCACTTTGCTGATAATTGAGGGTAGGCTGATGGGGGCAGGTTTGGATTTGTCCTGGTTTTTGTGGACATACCTGGGCAATTTTCCACTTTACCAGGTAGATACCAGTGTTCTAATGAAAACAGCTCAGCTAGTTCTGGAGCACAAGCTTTTAATACTAAAGCCAAGATGTTGCCCCTCACGTTAGTTGTTATATTGTCCACCACCATTTACAATTGGGTGTGGCAGGATAAAGCACAGGATATACCATTGCCCACCAACAGCACCACTAGCCTCACACACAGCCCAATGAACAACAATCTGATCAATTATCTACCAACAATCTCCATCAATCAGGATTTACACCTCATCTGACCTTCTCACACTTAGCACTGCTGCAAGCCTTATTCCTATCAGACCATAAGACATAGGAGCAGAATTAGACCACTCAGCCCATCGAGTCTGCTCCACCATTCAATCATGGTTGATATTCTCATCCCCATTCTCCTGCCTTTTCCCCATAACCCCTGGTCCCCTTATTATTCAAGAACTTATCTATCTTTGTCTTAAAGACACTCAATGACTTGGCCTCCACAGCCTTCTGCGGCAAAGAGTTCCACAGATTCACCACTCTCTGGCTGAAGAAATTCCTCCTCATCTCTGTTTTAAAGGATCGTCCCTTTAGCCTGAGGTTGTGCCCTCTGGTTCTAATTTTTCCTACTAGTGGAAACATCCTCTCCACGTCCACTCTATCTAGGCCTTGCAGTATCCTGTAAGTTTTAATAAGATCCCCCTTATCTTTCTAAACTCCAACGAGTACAGACCCAGAGTCCTCAACCGTTCCTCATCCAACAAGCTCTTCATTCCAGGGCTCATTCTTGTGAACCCCCTCTGGACCCTTTCCAAGGCCAGCACATCCTTCCTTAGATATGGGGCCCAAAACTGCTCACAATACTCCAAATGGGGTCTGACCAGAGCCTTATACAGCCTCAGAAGTACATCCCTGCTCTTGTATTCTAGCCCCCTTGACATGAATGCTAACATTGCATTTGCTTTCCTAACTGCCGACTGAAGCTGCATGTTAACCTTAAGAGAATCTTGAACAGTGACTCCCAAGTCCCTTTGTGTTTCGGATTTCCTGAGCATTTTCCCATTTAGAAAATAGTCTATGCCTCTATTCCTCCTTCCAAAGTGCATAACCTCACACTTTTCCACATTGTATTCTATCTGCCACTTCTTTGCCCACTCTCCTAACCTGAACAAGTCCTTCTGCAGTCCCCTCTGCTTCCTCAATATTACCTTTACATATCTTTGTATCATCTGCAAACTTAGCAATAGTGCCTTCAGTTCCTTCCTCCAAATCGTTAATGTATATTGTGAAAAGTTGTGGTCCCAGCACTGACCCCTGAGGCACACCACTAGTCACCAGCTGCCATCCTGAAAAAGACCCCTTTATCCGCACTCTCTGCCTTCTGCCAGTCAGCCAATCCTCTATCCATGCCAGGATCTTACCCTTAACACTATGGGCACTTATTTAACAGTCTCTATGCAGCACCTTGTCAAAGGCCTTTCTCTTCTCAGTTCCTTGTGCTTTTCTACTTTCAGATACCCAAGAATTTCCCTAGTCTGGGAGTGGTGGAAGAACAAGAGGTAGAAGAGCAGCAGGACACTAAATGATAAAGAAATATCTAAATATTCCTGCATGTCATTGCTTGAACACATAGCCATCTATTCAACCATAATAACCACATCACAAAAACACATTGCACCATAGTCAATGTCACACTTCCCACTCCCTTGCAGTTTAGTGTGGTGTACAACGTGAGGCAACAGGTGCTCGGCAATAGGGCATAGGCAAGGCTGTAAGTCTTGGAGGAGATGGATTTCGCTATCATTGGAATGCCCATTGCTGAGGACATGGCCAGTGGTGTGGTTGTAAATCACAGAATATGATGGTATCTTTATATCTAATCCTCCTTCTCATATTTCAGGTCCCCCTTATGTCTCTTCTGATTAACACTCTAAAGATTGTAAAGTACACAGCTCTTGCTTCTCAACATCCCTTTTCACAACCCTACCTAAGGACATGAGAAATGGGAGCAGGAATTCCACTAATCATTTAATAAGATCATGGCTGATCCCCAACTTCAACTCCACTTTCCTGCATGATCCGCGGATCCCTTGATTTCTTTAGATTCCAAAAATTTAGCAAGCTCAGCATTGAATTTACTCAATTACAGAACATATATAGCCCTTTGCAGCCAATTATTCACAATTCTCTAAATGAAGACATTTTTCCTCATATCAGTTCATTGTGCCTTTCTACTTTCAGATACTCAAGAAATTTCCCTAGTCCGGGAGTGGTGGAAGAACAAGAGGTAGAAGGCAGCAAGACACTAAATGATAAAGAAATATTGGCTGGGATTTTCCAGTCCCACCAGTGGCAGACAAATGTATGGGTGGGATGGGAAAAGGCTGCTCTCCAAATTTTCTGGTCCTGCCACTGATGATGCCCACCACTGGCGAGATCAGAAAATCCCACCTATTGTCACTCAATATCACACTCACAGTCACCAGCTCAGATACTGACAATGCACAGAATTTAGAGAATAACTGAGAGTTGCAGTAATGTCACTGCACTGTAAGCCAGAGGCCCAGGCTAATACCCTGGGAACAAATCCCACCATGGCAGCTGCAGAAATTTAAACACAATTTATTAAAACTAGCTGGAATTGAATGCTAGTCTCAGCAACTGACTGTCATAAAAGCCCATCTGGTTCATTAGAGAAGGCAATCTGCTGTCCTTACACGTGACTCCAGCAAAGTCTGTCCTTCAACAGATTGTGGTGTCCCACATGCAATGTGGCAATGTCGCTCTGTGGAGTCATATCAGGTTTACAGCATTTGTCTTCCCAACATGCAAATCCGCTTGTACCCTTGTTGCTGCATATCAGCCAGCCAACCCAGACAATTAAAGCCAATGCTGATATGGTGCATTCTGAAGCCAGATCTTCCTAATGTTCTGAGGATTTCCTTCAGTGAAAGACAGCAGTTTTTCATTAACCAAGTTTCAGCCACTGGGTAGCGCTAAGTAGGAGCACTAGTACAGCAAAGGTATACCAAAGATAGGCACTAAAAGAATGCACAAGGTTCAAGGATGTTTGTAATGCATGGTTTTATTTCTATATTCAGTTTAGATTGCTTATTTTGGAGTGGCATTTATTTCAGCATTCTGGCCAAGCGAGTGCTGTGATGGTCTGTAAGAGGGAAGGTAAGGCATGGGCCAATTGTTGAATGGTGCATTGTTGTTAACTGATATTGCATCATGAGTTGCTCACAGGCAACCAACCAGAAAGGGGATGTCTCGATTCCCTGTCCCCTTCCTCTTCTTCCTCAGCTGTGTAGCTGATGGCAAGGTGACTTCAAGATGATGAAGCTGTGCAGCCACCATGATTCCTTACACCTACTGCAGTGCTCCTCCAGAACGGTTTAGACAATAAAAGTGTTTCAGCATGACAATGATCTGCTCTATCACATCCCATGTGGCGGCACAGCTTTCAATTGTATCCATGCAGAACAAATGTGTGTGGGTTACAAACTGAAGACTGTAGGTGGTCAGCAGATAACCCTTGCTGCCAAGTGGCTACACTTTGATTTGCTGTTGTTGTTCAAATATAGATGGCATAGCAGACTACTGCACAACGAAGGTATCATGATTGCTGCCAGGATACTGGACAGTGACCTGCATAGTCACGGTGTATAGCTGGACTTAGAGGGAATGGAATTCATTTCTGGTGTGGTACATATCTGAGTTTAGGTGCAGCACCCGTAAAGTGGCATGACTTCAGTCAATCACACACTGCACCATGATGAGGTGTGCAGTCCTCACAAAGCCATGCATTTGATCACCGCCATTTTCTGGCAGGAGAGAATGAAATGTAGTCACCTCTCTTTGAATAGGTAGCATCAGTGAGCTCTCTTCTGTAACAGTGAGCAGCAAAATGTCAGATGTTGCAAATATCTCCAGTTCAAGGTTGTGTGATGGCATACCCTAACTCGAAACAGAAATTGAGAAGCGAAACAGAAAAAGGAAACTGACACTCTTAGGGGGCGATTCTCCCAAATGTGCTGAATTGGCGAGAAAGCTTGTTTAAATCAAGACTGTTTTTCAGTTCAACTTCAGACCTGAAGCTCCCCACTTGGTGCAATGCAGAGATCACAATCTGTGAACCTCATTAAAAGCTTGGGGGGGGCGGGGCCTATTCACGCCAGAGTCGGACAGTTCCGGAACTCTGCGCATGCGCAATGGCCCCAATCTGTCAGAGTACCTGTTTCCTGGCTAGTTCGATCGCTGGCCAGACCGGGACCCTCGCACTGCTGCCCCTCCAGCCCTCCTCACGGCCCGATTGTGGTCCGCACAAGCATTCCCTGGCCAGCCCTGACCCCCTCCACCCCTGCCCCAGAGTGCCCCGATCTCCACGCCCCTCCCCCCCCCCCCCACCGCCAGCAGTGGCAATCCCTCCATGCCCCCCCCCCCCAACCCCGGCAGACCCCCGACTCCCACTCCTGGGAGATAGAGCCCCCCACCACAGACCACACCCTCCCAGCCTGCCCTGATTCTTGCCTCCCTCCAGCCTTGACCGATCCCAATGCAGAATGACAGCGGGACACCTCATCCCAACCGATTGCTACTAGGCCCCACCCATGATAGGCCCCGCCCTTGTTCCAGCCCACAATAGGCCCCACCCCTTCCCCCCCTGGCCCAGCCGTTTGCCCACAAGGCCACACCCCCTTGGCACTGCTGCCTCGGCTCTGCCCAATGCCCAATGGACAGTGCCAATGATCCTTCTGGGCATGGGCACTTTGCCCTTTGGGCAGTGTCAGGGGGCACAGGCTGACACTGCCAGGGTGCCCATGCCTGCGGGCACCACCGCCTTGCTGCCCTGTCCCCCTGTGGGTCCCCGATTGCCCCCCCCCCCCTTCACTCCGGCGAGGTCTCCCACTAATTCTCCACAAGTGGGGAGCAACTCTAAACCCCAGTGGAGTGAAATGCTCCTGGTGGGGTGGGAGATGTTATCGGGCCTGGAGAATTCCGTGCTGGGCCTGATAATGGGATTTAAAATACATTAAAAAAAGATTTAAATGACTTACCTCTCTTCCCACCGGTTTCCAGCGCGGTTCTGACTGCGCCTGTTCTCCGGCTCTGGCAGACGCGCACGCATTCCCAACACATGCATGAATCCCGCGAAATGGCCGACACACGATTCCCCCATCCCGATGCACCAAAATACATGCGCGTCGGGGTGGGAGAATCGCCCCCTTAGTTTCTAACCAAATGAGAACTGAACCTGAGATTTGGGCCATAATTCTCCCATTGCGGCCCGCCACTTTTCTGGCGGGTCCGGCTGGGAGATGCGCGTCTGTGGCCTTGAACAGAGATTTGCGCATGCGCCGGGAACGCATGCGCATCTCCCAGAGCTGGCGAACAGTTGCCGGCCAGACCACGCTGGAAACCGGCAGGAAGGCACGTAAGTCATTTAAATCTGTTTTTAATCTATTTTAAATATGTATATTTGTTAATTATCAGGACCTTTCAGATCCCGATCGAATCTCCCACCCCACCAGGAATACTTCATTTCGGCGGGGTTCAGACTAGCTCCCCACATTCAGGGAGCTAGCGGGAGACCCCGCCGGAATGAAGAGGGAGCAATCGGGGCCCCCCAGGGGGTCGGGTGGCAGGGGTGATGCCCCCTGGGTATGGGCACCTCTGGCAATGCCAGCCTGTGCCCCCTGGCACTGCCCAAGGGGCAAAGTGCTCATGCCCAGGGGCATCTTGGCAATGCCCACTGGGCATCGGGCAGTGCCAAGGTGGCGGGGCCTATTGTGGGCGGGGCCTAGGTGCGATTGGTAGGGGTAGGGGTTCCCGCTGCCATTCTGCATTGGGATCAGTCTGGAATGGAGGGAGGGCAGCAATTGGTGCTGGCTGGGGGGGAGGAGGTGTGGTCTGCTGGTGGAGGAGGTCTGCTGGGGTGAAGGAGGTGGAGGGATTGCCACTGTTGGGGGGTGGGGCCTGGGCATTGGGGTGCTCCGGGATGGGAGGGGGGTTAGGGCTAGCCCAGGAATTGTTGTGGGGGCCGCGGTCGGGCGTGGGGGGATGCTGAAGAGGCAGCACTGCAGGTCCCAGGCTGGCCAGTGATCGGGCTGGCCAGCAAACAGGAGTTTGACAGTTTGGGGCTACTGCACATGCGCAGAGCTCCAGAACTATCAAATTCTGGGGCGAATAGGCCCCATACCCTGGGTTTTTAATGAGATTCACAACTGGGATCTCTGCAGTGCACAGAGTGCGGAGATTCAGATGAGAAGCTGAATTGTCAGAACAATTATAAGAAGGATGTGGAAGCGCTGGAAAGAGTGCAGAGGAGATTTACCAGGATGCTGCCTGCTTTGGAGGGTAGGTCTTATGAGGAAAGGTTGAGGGAGCTAGGCTGTTCTCTCTGGAGCGGAGGAGGCTGAGGGGAGACTTAATACAGGTTTATAAAATGATGAAGGGGATAGATAGAGTGAACGTTCAAAGACTATTTCCTCGGGTGGATGGAGCTATTACAAGGGGGCATAACTATCGGTTTCGTGGTGGGAGATACAGGAAGGATATCAGAGGTAGGTTCTTTACGCAGAGAGTGGTTGGGGTGTGGAATGGACTGCCTGCAGTGATAGTGGAGTCAGACACTTTAGGAACATTTAAGCGGTTATTGGATAGGCACATGGAGCACACCAGGATGATAGGGAGTGGGATAGCTTGATCTTGGTTTCAGATAAAGCTCGGCACATCGTGGGCCGAAGGGCCTGTTCTCTGCTGTACTGTTCTATGTTCTAGTCGCGATTTGGAACAGTTTTCCCGCCAATTCAGCACTTTTGGTAGAATCGCCCCTTTGGTATCCAAAACCTCTGGACAGACTGGATGAGATTATTTAAGGGGACGTAGAGCCAGCTAAGTTCAGTATTAGCATTTGATAAGTCTAGTGGTGCAGTACAGAAAAGCTGAAGAAGACATAGTCCAATTCCAGAATTGGATAATAAGTTGTTGCAACTGGTGCTGTTACTTGAAGATAATATGAGTGATTCTGTGCCATCCAGACCAAGTTGAGGATGTGTTCCATTTGTGATGAAGACCGTGCCCAATGAACTCGGTTTGGTTGTGCACAACTCTCAGCTGGGGATTAGACTACATCTTAAAAGGAAAACAGCTGAAATTTTTCATTAGGAAGACAGTTTTTTTTAATTCATTCATGGGACACGAGCATCGCTGGCTGACCAGCATTTATTGCCCATCCCTAGTTGCCTGAGGGCAGTTGAGAGTCAACCACATTGCTGTGGCTCTGGAGACACATGTAGGCCAGACCAGGTAAAGATGGCAGATTTCTTTCCCTGAAGGACATGAGTGAACCAGATGGGTTTTTCCAACAATCGACTATGGTTTCATGGTCATCAGTAGATCCTTCATTCCAGATTTTTTTTATTGAATTCAAATTTCACCATCTGCCATGGTGGGATTCGAACCCAGATCCCCAGAACATTGGTTAGGTTTCTAGACTAATAGTCCAGCGGTAATACCACAAGGCCATCACCTCCCCTTTTGAAGGTCTTTATGAATGAGATTGATGATCTATATGATGTGTGGACTGCTGAGCCAATTCTTAAGATCTACCTTAGTTGTATCTCTCATTTGATGTGTAATTTATAGATTAGAATCAACCACAATTTGCTTGTTAATTCTTAATAACTTATGTTGATTCTGGATGTTAGAGTATAGGAGGTTAGCTATGATAGCATTTAATGTTTGCTTTGATTTGTGTATAGTAAAATTTCTTCTCTTTTAAACTGGAATCTTGTGGCTTCATTCTTTCAGTAAGTAACTGGGATTTCAGATTTCAGATTTCTTCTTCTAAACAAAAGTTACTGGGTGAGATCTACTAGCTGTTCATGCCAATCCTGCCGACGGCACACCCCAAACTGTGTTTCCCGGCGGCGTGGGGTGGATTCAATGGGAAATCTCATTGATAGTGGTGGGACCAGAAGATTCGAGGAACATACCATGGGGAGGTCAGAGAATCTCACCCACTTTCTCTGCTGAGATTGTAACAACTGGAAGGACCACGACACATAAAAGTTCATGGTCATGGTCACCTTCATAGCCACTGACAATGTCATCACCACATTTTGTACTACCCATTATTTTTTTAGTTTGACTGGCCAAGTGACAGGAAGTTTATACTGGGAAACTTTTTGAAGTAAAAATAGAAAACACATCTCTCATGCAGAGCCATGTACGTGACTCAAGTGTATATATGCCTGGACTTAGTATGCCATTTAATCAAACCAGTCATAACTGAACTACGTTGTTCAATATTTACCCACCTTGCCATGAATATCATGTTCACAAATGCTGGACAAGATGATGAGGATGTCAGTTTGAATATCCAGATTAATTTTGGTTTCTTCAACTGAGCTGCTTGTCATGTCTTTCAGAATATCTATTAAACATTTATGAAAAATCATATCAAATAATAAAATATGCATTAAAACAAGTACATTGGGGATCCCTGAGAAACAAAGTGGACTGTTTCTTACTGAGCAAAAATCTTCAATATCCCCATCCCCTTCTCAAACTACCACACTATACACCTGATCCAAAACCTTTTAACCTTCTCTTCTCCAAGGAGGACAGCCCAGCTTCTCCAATCTATCTTTGCAGCTGAATTCTTGCTGGTGAAACCATGAATAGCACCCGATACTGGTTAAGCCATTAATGGCAGCCCATGATGACTTTTCCTCCAATTCCTCTCCTTGGTGGTAAGTGAGTAAACTCTGTTTGTGGTTGTGATTGAAACCATAACCCCCACAATCAAACCACTTCAGCTTCCCATTTCCCTCGAATCTATTAAGACCTTTTTTAGAACCCATCCATTTGTCCAAACTTCGAGTTCGCCCTCTCTTTGGTATGATGTCTATTTTATTTGCATTGGGTGCAGTACCTTGGGATGTTTTTTCCAAAGATAACATATAATTGCAAGTTCTTTTTAAATCTTTGATCCCCTGTCTGTTTGTTCCTCACATTGTTTTTCATATAAGGACCATGTTTCAACATTGGTCCTGCTCTCAGCACTTACCCATCCACATGATTTTCAGTATTCCCAATCTCAACTTTAAGTAGGCAAATCAATTTTAGCTTTATGAACAGAAAGGTTCACAAATCTAGTTGTTGGTTCTCCTATTGAAACAGATTTCCTAATGGAAGTTAATATCCTTCCCCTGAGGTGGAGGCATTTAATCGGCGGGAGGGCAGCAGATGAGGATCCCGCTCGTCGTCCCAATTAATCTGGATAGAAGAGTCTCATCCCACCACTGTTTCTATTCATCCACCAATAGGTGGTTGGCCTGCTCAGCGCGTTGATTTCAGTCTCTCCAGTAGGGTAGGCTCCACCCCCTGAAATTTAAGGATATTTAGGCTGGTGGCCTGTGCAGTGCACAGAGTGTGGGAGACTCTTCTCTGAACTCTGAGGGCGGCACGGTAGCACAGTGGTTAAGGGCGGCATGGTAGCACAGTGGTTAGGGCGGCACGGTAGCACAGTGGTTAGCACTGCTGCTTCACAGCTCCAGGGTCCCGGGTTCGATTCCCGGCTTGGGTCACTGTCTGTGTGGAGTTTGCACATTCTCCTCGTGTCTGCGTGGGTTTCCTCCGGGTGCTCCGGTTTCCTCCCACAGTCCAAAGATGTGCGGGTTAGGTTGATTGGCCAGGTTAAAAATTGCCCCTTAGAGTCCTGAGATGGGTAGGTTAGAGGGATTAGCGGGTAAAATATGTGGGGGTAGGGCCTGGGTGGGATTGTGGTTGGTGCAGACTCGATGGGCCGAATGGCCTCCTTCTGCACTGTAGGGATTCTATGAGGGATTCTATGAACTCCCACTGAAAGAACCAGCATGAATTACTCCAGTTCTCACGCAAATTCGACACTTCAAATTCTGGCCAATGTAACTATGTTAAACTCGTTATTAGGTTAGAATTGTGATAGCAAATATACCTTACCTAGAAGTTGAGGAATTGCTCCTTGATCATGTAAATTTTGGATTATCAATTCTTCACCAAGAGAAGTCATAGATCTCAGAAGTCTTAGACAGTAGTGCATTTGAGCTTTCTTACTGCCACGACCACCAGCAGCATGGAATGAATTGCCTTTGCCAAAGTATGCATCTTGGAGGGAACAAGTTAAAACTGTGTGACTAAGGCACAGATTTGTTATTCTAAATAACTCAAATTAAAGGAGGTACAAATTTGTGGAAAGGAGAAGTTGGAAACTACACTTTTTTTAATGTTCATGCCATTTCCCATCACAAAATCTTGTATAAATAAAGTAGGCATTAATTATATGTTGCATTCACACCCAAAATCAGTATGGTTAAGTGATTTAAATCATAGTTCAACATTTTATTGTTTTCTTATCAATGAAGCATATGGTCAATAAAACTCATTAAAAAAATTTCTCTTCAAGTGTAAACAATAGCATTATCTTCTGGCTGTTTATACAACTGGGATCTTCTGGTCCCGCCGACGGTGCTCTCCTCGCCACTGGTTTCCCAGAGGCATGGGATGGATTCAATGGAAAGTCTCATTGACAGTGGCAGGATAGAAAAACACACCATGTGAAGTCTAATGTTAAATTTACTGCAATGTAAAGGCATTTACCTTGATTTACACACCAGTCCAACAGAAGCAGTAGTTGAGTATTCCCTTGACAGTTCATGTAATCATCCACCATGACTGGAGCCACTGAGATCAAAGTAGATAAGGCATGAAGTTGAAGCTCTTCAAACTGGGCAGGAGACCAATCCCGAATTCCAGGCTTCTCATTTGGCTTAACGTAATGAAATAATGCCAGTAGTGCTCCCCCTTCACTGAGCAACTACAGCGCAAAAGAAATGCATAAAAAGACAAATTTGAAAGTTTACACCATTCTTACTATAAATCACCCTCCTAAATAGTTAATCTGTAAAGATTTTATGAAACAAAATAACTACCTATTGTTTGAAAAATCAAGTTCTTGAATTGCTAAATTAACAACAGTTTATTACACAGAAACATAGAAACTAGAAGCAGGAGTAGGCCATTCGGCCCTTTGAACCTGTTCCATCATTCATTTTGATCATGGCTGATCATCAAATTCAATATCCTGATCTCCGCTTCCCCCCCATATCCTTTGATTGCTTTAGCCCCAAGAGCTATATCTAATTTATTTTTTAAATCAGACAATGTTTTGGCCTCAACTATATTCTGTGGTAGTGAATTCCACACATTCACCACCCTCTGGGTGAAGAAATCTCTCCTCACCTCAGTTCTAAAAGTTCCTTATCCTCAAACTATGACCCCTAGTTTTGGACTCCTCCACCATTGGGAACACTCTGAATATATCCTGTCTAACTCTGATAGAATTTTAAAAGTTTCTATGAGATCCCCTCTCACCCCTCTAAACTGCAGTGAATATAATCCAAACCAATTTAGTCTCTCCTCATATGACAGACCTGCCTCCCAGGAATCAGCCTGGTAAACCTTCGCTGTACTCCCTCTATAGCAAGAATATTCTGCCTCAGATAATGACACCAAAACCACACACAATACTTGAGGTATGGCCTCACCAACACACTATACAATTGCAGTAACATCTCTATTCGTATACTCAAATCCTCTCACTATGGGCGGCACAGTAGCACAGTGGTTAGCACTGCTGCTTCACAGCTCCAGGGACCTGGGTTCAATTCCCGGCTTGGGTCACTGTCTGTGTGGAGTTTGCACATTCTCTTCGTGTCTGCGTGGGTTTCCTCCGGGTGCTCTGGTTTCCTCCCACAGTCCAGAGATGTGCGGGTTAGGTTGATTGGCCATGCTAAAAATTGCCCTTAGTGTCCTGAGATGCATAGGGTAGAGGGATTAGTGGGTAAATATGTAGGGATATGGGGGTAGGGCCTAGGTAGGATTGTGGTCGGTGCAGACTCGATGGGCCGAATGGCCTATTTCTGTGCTGTAGGGTTTCTATGATTTCTATGAAGGCCAACATACCATTTGCCTTGTTTACTGCCTGCTGTACCTGCACGCTTACTTTCATGCACATAGGGATATGACAGAGTATGTAACAGTGCAGAAAAAAAGAGTGGATGATGATTAGGAGGGGGAAGAATATAATTAAAAAGTTGAGGGAGCCAAAGGCGCTGCATTGGAACTGGGTTTTTAGAGAGCTTTTGCAGGGAGGGTGGATTGAGATACAGAGGGGGGTGATCTTACCGGCTTGTCACACCCCCAGTCGATCGGTGTGGTGAGCCGGTAAGATTGCAAGAGAGGTGAAAAACCGGGTTTGCACCCGGTTTCTTGCCTCTCATGACATTACCGGCCCTGATTTGCAAGCATAATCAGCCTCGTGCCCTCAACTGATGAACTTGCACTTCTCCATGTTGAACACCAATTGAATAAGGCACTCTGAGTAGCAAGGGCACATAATGCCCTCTGATGAGGAATTTCAACGCCTGTCATCAAAAGTTGCTTGGTGGCCACTACTGATTGAGCTGGTTGAGATCTGAAGAATGTATCAGTCAGATTGGACTTATGACAGGTGGTAAGAGCACCAATATTCGGCAAAGAAGACTACTTAATCTTGTTCCTCCCAGTCCACCTGTCGCTAATGCATCTGTCCATGACAGCATTGGTAGGAATGACCAATGCACAGTCTTTGTGCAGATGAAGTCCCATGTCCGAGGTTGGACATTCTTCAGTGATTAGCTCTCCTCCTGATTCTCCAAAATCTGTCCACCATCTAGAAGCCACAATTCAGAAGACTGATGAAATATTCTCCACTTGCCTGGATGTATACTGCTCTACAAACTCTCAATTCACGTTCCAGGTTGATGAAGGAAGGGCCGTGGATGTCGTCTATATGGATTTCAGTAAGGCATTTGACAAAGTCCCACATGGCAGGTTGGTTAAGGTTAAGGCTCATGGGATACAAGGAGAACTGGCTTGGCCATAGGAGACAGAGGGTAGTGGTCGAAGGGTCTTTTTCCGGCTGGAGGTCTGTGACCAGTGGTGTTCCGCAGGGCTCTGTACTGGGACCTCTGCTATTTGTGATATATATAAATGATTTGGAAGAAGGTGTAACTGGTGTAATCAGCAAGTTTGCGGATGACACGAAGATGGCTGGACTTGCGGATAGCGAAGAGCATTGTCGGGCAATACAGCAGGATATAGATAGGCTGGAAAATTGGGCGGAGAGGTGGCAGATGGAGTTTAATCCGGATAAATGCGAAGTGATGCATTTTGGAAGAAATAATGTAGGGAGGAGTTATACAATAAATGGCAGAGTCATCAGGAGTATAGAAACACAGAGGGACCTAGGTGTGCAAGTCCACAAATCCTTGAAGGTGGCAACACAGGTGGAGAAAGCGGTGAAGAAGGCATATGGTATGCTTGCCTTTATAGGACGGGGTATAGAGTATAAAAGCTGGAGTCTGATGATGCAGCTGTATAGAACGCTGGTTAGGCCACGTTTGGAGTACTGCGTCCAGTTCTGGTTGCCGCACTACCAGAAGGACGTGGAGGCGTTAGAGAGAGTGCAAGAAGGTTTACCAGGATGTTGCCTGGTATGGAGGGTCTTAGCTATGAGGAGAGATTGGGTAGACTGGGGTTGTTCTCCTTGGAAAGACGGAGAATGAGGGGAGATCTAATAGAGGTGTACAAGATTATGAAGGGTATAGATAGGGTGAACAGTGGGAAGCTTTTTCCCAGGTCGGAGGTGACAATCACGAGAGGTCACGGGCTCAAGGTGAGAGGGGCGAAGTATAACTCAGATATCAGAGGGACGTTTTTTACACAGAGGGTGGTGGGGGCCTGGAATGCGCTGCCAAGTAGGGTGGTGGAGGCAGGCACGCTGACATCGTTTAAGACTTACCTGGATAGTCACATGAGCAGCCTGGGAATGGAGGGATACAAACGATTGGTCTAGTTGGACCAAGGTGCGGCACAGGCTTGGAGGGCCGAAGGGCCTGTTTCCTGTGCTGTACTGTTCTTTGTTCTTTGTTCAGGGTAAAACAGCTCACTTGATTGGCACCTCATCCACAACCTTAAACATTCACTCCTTCCATCACAGGTGCACCACTGGCATCATTAATCATGCAGCAACCTGCCAAGGCTCCTTCAACAAAGCTTTCTAAACCCATGATCTCTACCACATAAAAGAATGAGGGAAATAGGCACCACCACCTGTAAGCTCCCCTGCAAATCATACATGTTCCTGACTTGGAAATCATTTCCTTCACTGGGTCAAAATCCTTCCTAACGGCATTGTGAATATACCTACACCACATGGACTTCAGCAGTTTAAGGCAGCAGCTCGCCACCATGTTCTCAAGGACAATTAAGGTGAATAAAAATACTGGCCTTGTCAGTGATACCGAAATATCATGAATGAATATCACAAAACATCTTTGTCAGAGTCTGAAACTGAAACTAACAAGGAAATTGCTGTTACTTATGTGCTTTCAACAACTCATGTGTTCAGTACATTTCTTGGTCACTCACAGAGTTTTACCTGTATAGAAGCAAGATCATTAGCCAAAGCAATAAGCAAGTTGAAGAATATTTTTTTCATTTCAAAATCTTCATGGCTGCTGGAAATTTTTAGACCATGAACAAGTGGGTTATGGCTCTTTACTATAAGAGAAAGGAAACATAAAAGAATGAAAAAAAAACTTGAAATAATTTAGCACTTTATTGATCTTCACAGATAACATATTACAGTGCAATCACTGCTTTTATGTAGGCAACTGCACAAAGTAAGATCCCACCAACTAGGTAAGGGATCTGTGGTCTGCTTTCTAATGGTGTTGATTAGGCAAGAAATGTTGAGCACAAGAGTAGGTAAAAGGCTGAACATTCTGCGGCAAGTAACACACCTCCTGACTCCCCAGAGCTTTTCTCTGGGGCACAAGTCAGGAGTGTGATGGAATATTTTCTACTTGTCTGAATGACTGCAGCAAAAATGCTCAAGAAGCTCAACACTATCATGGACAAAGCAGTCCACTTGACTGGCACCCCATCCACTGATGTAAACATTCGCTCCTTCTACCACAGGTACAACGTGCCCTCAGTGTGCACCATCTATAAGATGCAATGCAGCAACTCAAGGCTTCTTCAACAGCACCTACCAAACCTACAACTTATACCACCTCTAAGGGCATGGACAGCAGGGATATGTGTACACCAGGTTCCCCTCCAAGCAACACAACACTTTGGTTTGACCTAAAAAGAGGGCAACACAACACTTGACTTGGAAATATATATTACCATTACTTTCTCCATGACAGGTCTCTTACCTGACATCAGTGTGGGACTGCAGCAGTTTTATGAAGGTGGCTCAGCACCACCTACAGAAGGGTGATTCACAATAGGTAATAAATGCTGGCCCTGCCAGTGACCCCTATATCCCATGAACTAATAAAAAACAAACGAACAACTCCTTACTTGTCTTTGAGCAATGCCATGCATTAAATTGTGGGCTTTCTATTTTGAGTACAAAAAAAATGATAAATTTGTCAATGGCAATTTTGAAGAATTTTTGAAAGGGTCGTGAGGAGAAAAATATTTTCTGGTTAAAAGAAAGGTGATGAGGAGTTATCAATGTCAAATCATTACATGGAGAGCAGGGACACTTTAGGAAGCACTCTTGATGATTAAAGGCTTTGTATTTAATGTTTTAATACTCAATGGTTCCCATATGAAATTAACTGATTTTAACTGACTTACTCAATGCAGCAATATTTGCGACAGACAACTTTCCCTTGGGAGGACTTTTCTTCACACATCGCCTGTCCCCACCCCAAGGAGGTCAGGTAGTTCACCTTGAAAATCTGCACAAGAACATAGCTGAACCAGACAAATTTCTGGGTTTAGCTAATTTCCATGTCTATTTATCACTTGGGTCCAAACATTACCTGTACGGCCCCCGGTTTTGGCAGGGGGGTGGTTGGCGGTAGATGTCATTGTATTAAAATTTCTGTTAGCTCAGAATCTGCATCTGTCACCACAACCATATGGCTTCTGGAATGAATGGAAACTACTGCAAATGCTTGAAATCACAAATAAAAGCAGGAAATGCTCATTATACTTAGCAGGTCAGGCAGCATCAGTGAAGTGAGAAAAATAATTGAGCTGAACCACTGGGCAGAACTTTAACTGCCAAGGGGTGTAGGAGAGGGAAGGAGGGAGTAGTTAAAGACCATAAAAGCAGCAACATGCTGTAAACCCAACATGATGCTCCCCACTCCCTTTCCATCCCTCCTCCTATTTCAAACTAAACTCCGACAAATAAATCTTTCCATTCATTGTTGTGAACCTTCTTTAAAAAAAGGCCCATTACAAAACTGTAATGATGGAAATTAAAACGTAAATCGGAAATACAAGCAGATGATGTTGGAATTGCACCAGGTAGGTTAACCTGATACTATGAGGAGCAGGGAGGGGAGTGTGAATCCTCTTTGGGGACTCTGTTAACCTGAAAAAACTCCAACTGGGAAAATGACCAGATCCCTTTTGTGAAAGGCCATCGCAGTGCTGAGCAATGACTATTTAGACCAGCATACTTGGTAAGTGAGTATAATTGAGACATGGACTAAAGTTTCATTGGTGGTGGAGTACTTAATAGTTGCTTATTTGACATTTTCTCCTAGAGTCACACGCGGATCTTTTGGCAGCACCAGAGCAGGAGATGTCGGGCAGCACTCACCAGTGAAGAGGCTCCCAGCTATGTGTGTGTGTGAGGTGAAAAACGCTGCCATGCACTTGAATCAATCAGTTTAACCATTTGAAGCTGGGGGCAAAGCTGAATATTCTGTTGATTTTATTCGATGTACCTCCCACCTGTACTGCAGCGTGCTCAAGGATGGGCTCCCAAGCCTGGTGACTGCTCTCCCAGCTTGCCTGCCCTCCGCCTCTCTACAGTAATGGAGAGAACCTGCGAAGAGTGGCGGTAGGATGGGCCTCAGCCCACAATCAGCACACGTAAAAGTAGTATTATCCCTCACAGCCACTTATATAAGTGGCTATAAGCTGACAGATCAACAGAAACACTCAAGTACAGCACTCACCAAAACATTCCTGCAGCAGGCCGCAGCAACCTTGCATGGTTCTCGTGGCACAACGGCAACACACCGATTGAAAACCACTGGTGAAGAGCCTGCCAGGGTCAACAAAGCGAGAGCAGAGCAGGGAGTGCTACTTCAGTGAAACTGACAAGCTGGGAAGCCTTTAAATAGTGAAACTGAACAGCTGAAACCAGGTCTAGGTGAGAGACTGCGGATCAAAGCATTTCTGAAATTGTGTTCCTACTGATGACAGGTGAATTTCAATTTCGAGGAAGTCAGTTCACCTGTTTTGAGTGTCAATCACTTTGATGGGCACTTCCCTGCTGTCAGCTTTCACCATGATATGGGAGCAGCTTCTGTAGCTCTACCTTGCATCTCTGATGAGAAGAAGAGGAGCAGCACCAGCTGCCTTCTCCTCAGCCACCTGCTGCTCCACAAGCCGGGGTGGGAATGGACACAGAGAACCAGCTTCATGGAGTCAAGCCCCCTGACACAGGGTTTACAGTTCCTTCAACATGTGTGAATACCACTACCTCAGGAGGCTCAGAATTTTCTTGGCAAATCGCTGCTGTTACCAGCAACCTCTTGGAAAACAAGACCTTGTCTGCAGTGTGCAAGATAGGCCCGCATTGCCTTAAGTTAACACATTGATTACACTGGAGGAACTCCCACCCCTGCCACCCAATTCTCTGCCTTGTCCTGTTGGCCCCCACTTGTGAGTAGGGGGAGGTATTGCGATTGGGTCAGATTGGATTCATCTCCTGCAAAGAGAGAAAGCAGAGAGTTGCGAGTGTGAGGAACTGAATATATGGAAAGGAGAGAAGGATAGCATTTGTGGAGAGTGACTGTAAGGCGTAAGTGTGAGATTGTACAAAGATGAGGGTGAGTGTGTGTGTTGGCTGCTTTGATGTGAGGAGGTGAAGGCAGAGGAGGAGAAATGAATGCAGCTGCAAAGTGTGTTGGTTTGAGGAGAATGCTGAGAAAGCTAGAGTGTGGGGATTGGCACCTGAAATGTTACAACACTCACCTTTCATGCCCTCCTGAGTCCTTGAACCTCTTGGGGCACTGTTTCCAGGTTTGAGGGATTCTTTTCCTCAGCCACTTCTATCATGCCTGTTTGATAAAAGTGGCTGGCCTCTTCCTCCCATTCTCGGAAATCATCCCCTAATTTCAGCCCCTCAGATGAAGAGATCAGTTAAAATAAATGTGGGCCCATTAGAAACAGGGATAGGTGATATTATAATAATGGATAAGGGAACGGCAGAGGCATTAGCAAATGCTTTTTATCTGTCTTCACATTAGAAGACGCAAAAATAATTCCGGAAATGCCCATAACTTCCTAGATCCCCAGCACTGAATTTGGGGTATGCCGAAGTTTCGCTGGGGAATCCAACTCGCGAGTTCCCAGGTAAGCATCGCACTGGATTTGACCAGAAGTGCTAACTTTCCTTGGACAATTGTTCTGTGCTGGGTATCATCCAACAAAGTAATTTAAATTTCAACTTTGGATTGTTCTGCCAGTTACTCTGAGAAAGTTAGAAGAAATAAAACCAGTCTAACTTCAGCATAACTATTTTAAATACCCAGACCGAGCCCTCCACAGGATATACCCCACACTGTGCTCTCCACAGTTTACCCCAACTTCCCACCCACATGAGATTTCACAACACCCACAACTAACCTGACTCCCCTGACTTGACCCAATCCAGCTGAACTCACCCCACATGACCAGAAGCGAACCCCCCGTGACCCAACCCCCAAGGTGACCCAACCTCCACTCCACAATCTGACCTGACACCCATTCGCTCCAATGTCCAAACCCCATGCCCTACCACCCCACAACCCCTGCATGTCCAACCCCCCATGCTCTCCGGATGTCCCACCCCTCATAACCAACAACCCCCATGTCCAAACCCCCTCAACCCTCCATGTCTGATCGCCCAAACCACCCTAAAGAACTGCAGCTTGTATTATGATGCCCTCCTGCTCATTTATAGTTAATTGAAATGTCCTCATACATTTCAAGCAGGCAACTTCAACCCTGTCAGGAATATTTACAGAATTAAGAACATCCCAGAAATAGAAGCTAACAAAGGATTTGAATAAGAAAAATTGGCCCTTTTGTATTTTCATATTAAATAAGCGAGACTAAAATGGAGACAATTTAACCAATAATGATGTTCAATACATTAGGAGATTATAGCGAAAAAAACATCTAAATTTTCTGTCCCTTTATTGACAATTTAATTTGCAGGTCTGTTTGTAAGTGAGGCAGAAAATGGTGGAGTGAGTTGTAAACAATAAAATACTGTCAACAAATCAACAACTGAAATATCTGAACATTTCACAAACTTACTATGCAAATCTGTTTTCTTAATATTATTAAATTTTGAACCTAAAGACAATGGCAGATAAAGCATCAGTAGTCAAACTGGATGCACATCATTGGATGATTTCCACCATTAAAACGTCTTACCTTCAGGGAATGCAGCAAACATTATCAGGAGTTTAGTAAATCCAGTTTCCTATCATGAAAAGACAATTTTAGGAAGCTACTGGGCAAACCATTTCAGTAAATTAGGCTATTATTAAAATTTGATAAAATCAATAAAATCAAATAACTTAAACAACTGCTGTATCACAGAATACATCACAATAACAAATTGCAAAATCTGTCTCAACTGTATTAAGAAAATGTTTACGTATGAACATACAAACTTATGAATCAGGAGTAGGAGCATGAATGGTCCATCAAGCCTGCTCCACTATTCAATAAGATCAAGGCTGATCTGATTGTGGCCTCAACTCTACATTCCCACCCCAATAATCTTTCACCCCCCTTGCTTATCAATTTATCTAATTCGGACTTCATAATATTCAAAGAGGCTGCTTCCACTTCCTATTGAGAAAGAGAGCTCCACAGGCTTACAAGCCTCTGAGAGAAAAAAAAATCCTAATCTCTATCTTAAATGGGCAATACCTTATTTTTAAACAATGACTCCTTGTTCTAGATTCTCCCACAAGAGGAAACATCCTTTACAGATCCACCCTATCACGACATCTCTGCATCAAGTTTGAATTAAATCATGTCCTACTCTTCAAAATTCCAGTGCATACAAGGCTAGTCTGTCCACCTTCTCCTCATATGGCAATCCAGGTATTAGTCTAGTAAACCTTCTCCAACACATTTACATCCTTACTTAAATAAAGAAACCAACTGTACTCCAGATGTGGTCTCACCAATGCCTTGTATAACTGAAATATAACCTTCCTACTTTTGTAGTTAATTCCCCTTGGAATAAGCAATAACATGCTATTAGCTTACCTAATTGCTTGTTCTAACTGCATGCTAACCTTTTGAGATTCATGCTTGATAGCTCTGTTCACAAATAAAACAAGTATGTGCATGAATGTTATAAATCTCTGTTAGCATTTCACAGTAAAACTTACAATCATTGGAATCGTGGGATGCTCTGCTAGACTTGTAGTTATTACCAGCAAGTCATTTCGAAGTTGACGGCCAGCATGGGAATAACCATTTACCATTTGGTTCAAAAAGGCTTCTTTAAGTACACTAAAGATGAAAAAGAAGTAAATTAATATTATTTTGGTATGACATATATACGCAAAACAAGACGACCTTTTGTAACATTTAGCAAAATAAATCCCAATAACACTTCTGGTCAAATTACATGGCACATATACAAGGGCCTGCTGTCTGTTCTTTAAATCGGGGAACAATACTTATTATTTCCACTATCGAAAAGAAAACAGCTCAAGCAACTTTCCCTCAGATGTTTTCAGCAACTGGAGCTCTACCTGATGCTTCTCTGGATATGAGTTGAAGCAAACTATAAGATAATGGAAAATTTGGTTTGCCAGAGATATCCCGATATAATTCTCTTCAAAAGTCCCAGTACAATCACTGTTAATTTTGTAGGACATTTTGAGGAACTGTATCCTGCCCTAAAACACCAGATATGAATGCTTTGAATGTTTATGGTGTAGAGACCTAATGTGCCAATATTTCAGTAATTTCTTCCAATATTTACATTGTGGGTTGTTTATACACAAGTTCTAAAGACCGCTCCTAACATGAACATTACATTGGTCCAGATACTCACACGGGTGATCTTACCAAATTCCTGAACAAGCGTGAAAATGGGAGAAATTTGTGCCTTTTTGGGGCGACTTAAAATTGAATCTTACCTGACTTTGGCAAAAAATCTTGCAAAACTTCAATTCCGCCATCAAGTGGAGTGGGCGGGCCCTAAATTGCCCGAAAGCTGGCTGACAGATAGCAGCAGAGTCCGCCATTGTGTATGTGCAGATTTCTGTGCTCTGTGAGCACAGAAACCTGTCACTGCCTCCCCCAACTATAGTCAGCCTCGTGGCCCATCACCACTCTCCCCCGCTGCCATGGGGCTCCAAGGCTGATCGCTACCCTGCCCAGCCCGAACCAATCATCACCCCCTCCCCTGCTCAGACCAATTAACACCCCCCTGCCTGGAACAATCACAGCTGAAACCACCACCCCACCCAACAATCGCTGTTGCAGAGTGCACAGTGGTCCCCCCAGAATGGCCTGCCCCCGGTCTGGCCCTGTCTCCTCATGCCCCAACCCCCTGGCACCGCCCAGTGCTCAGTGGGCAGTGCCAGGTTGGCAGTGTCAGGCTGGCACTGCCCAAGGGGCACCCTCCTCTGCCTCGACCTCCTGGGGGGCTTCAATGGCCTCTACTTTTACCGGTGAGGCCGTCATGACTGGTCTCCATTGATGGGGACCATGGGTGATCCTCGCTGGAGAGAATTTCCACCGGCGAAGCCACAGAGGCAAACGAGCCCGCACGATTCTGGCTCGGGCACACTTGTAATATTTAAATTCTATTTTAAATAGCATTTAAATATTGAGATCAGTCTACCACCCTTTTTGGGCGCGAGGCTGACATAATCGGATATCTGGTGCCGGTAAGATCACATGAGGCAAGATTTCTCTCATGATCTTAGCGGCTCACACCTGCCCATCGGCCAGCAGGAGGGTAAGAACGCCCCCACAAACCAGATTTATTTTGCAATGTGCATTATGGGCCTCTATGGGATTTGTGCAAGATGTTTGAACTTCCAGTGGGAAATTGTCCTACTCCCTTGGACTCTTCTAAAATGTCTTCAACTTTGAGTTGGAGACTTCAGACAGTTCCAAGTTACCTCCCTAAAGTTACCCAGGAAATTGGAGACAGAAGAATCCTCGCCTAATTCCTGGGTAACTGTACAACTAACCGGCCCTGACTCATCCCTCAACCATCCAACTGCACCCCTGACTTGCCGACAAACTCCCACCACCCGACTCCTTCCCTGATATACAACTCCCTTCAACCCAACCTCCGCTCCAGCCCACTCCCCCATGACCTGACCTGATTAACCTCATCACCTATCTCCCTTTTCTGATCCTTGACCGCTCCCGACACCCAAAAACACTTGACCTGACTTCAGCTCATCACCTTCCACCTGCCTCCAACACCCCTGCAACTCTCCCCATCTGATGTGATCAGACCTCACTCCACTGACTCCCACCCAGACCCATCTGATTTAAACTCCCCACTCCACTCACCTGTCTACCTCTGGAATACTTCCAACATCCTTCTGATTTGACCTGAACTCAGAATCCAAGTGCCCACTTTAACACCTCTTAACTCCCGACCCAACCTCAGAAGCCTACTCTCTCACCAACTCAACCCCCTTACTCATTGACATTGCCCTTACCCACCCTAGTTCCTTACCAACTTACCGTACCCATCCTAACCTGCTTACCCACTTACCACACTCTATCCCCTTATCTCAGCCAGCCTACCCACTTACCTTCTCTCCATAGCTTTTCAAAGAAGATTTTCAACCCTCCAACTGCCAGAATATGGCTGTAAGATGGGGTCTAATTTCTACACAGATTTCCATATCCAAGGTTTCCTTCCGAGGTCCTTTTGAAAGGATCCTCCATCAGGAGAATTCCCAGAAAACTTGGAGGAAGGTAAGTGGGTATTTCTTTTCTGAACAGGATCAGAGCCAGAGGTTGCAACCTTAGTCAGCAGATTGGGCCTTTGAAACTTGAACAAACACATTCAAATTACTGAATAAATTATATTTCAGTTACCATCAGAAATAAATAAGTTAGTGTGATTATTTTGAACACTCACTTGATACATTCAAAATCACTCAGCTGATCAACAAGTTCCTTCTTAGAGGCCAGTTCCAGTAAGTTCCATAGGACCTCAGATGACCAAAACAAAAGTTGGCCAGATGGATCTGGATCATTTAGGATGCGGCAGATTTTACTTGCTGCCTGGGCATTCAACATCAGGTTACAGTTCATAGCTGGAATCAGACACGTCAAATGTAACAGTAAGTTAATAATGAGTATTACAACAGACAATTCAATTAACTTAATATAGATAAGTTTCAAATGCATGAAAAAAAATCCTGGTCACCTTTAGCTTTTAATGTTGAGTATAATTTTAGCATTGCACCACCATTTAATTTTTATTGGTTAACATGTTCATGCTCAACTTAATCTCCACAATGACCTAAATCAGGAAACAAATAGCTGGAAAGAATGGTGATCATCAGCCATTTCTTTTCTTGGATGTCCATTTAATTAAGAGGTCTGCCTTCAGTTGTTCTTTCATCAAAAATGAATGAACTATGTCAGCCTGAGCATGCTCCATTGGATACTTCACTATAGTAGCCACAGTGAGACTCTTGGTTCATCGGTATTAATTAAATGGAAAGGTTTCATGCCATGGATTGTTATACTTCTTAGCACATAGTAAGATGCACCTAAGTACTTCATGGCCAGGATGTTTTGGATGGTGGGGTTTCCTGGCCTGCCACCTGAAGAGTCAGTGCAGAATGCATCACCGTCAATACTGGTGAGAGGTGTCTGCTTGTCATTGCTGACCTCCATAAACTCTCTCTCTCAAGAGGAGTAGCCAAGTGCCGGAGGCATTTATGTGACCCATTATGGACTGCTGGCCTGCCACCAGGATAGGGTGCAGGTGTTGTGCTTAACTTTGTGGAAAACTAAGCACTGAATTTTCCAGCCCTGGTATGGTGGGTTCTGTTGTGGAGGATGCAACAAGCAGCCAAAGGTCTATTGACTTTTGCACAACCAGAATCTCCTGCTGACAGGCTGGGCTAGAAATTCCCACCCTGTGTTTTTTTTTATGCCTGCAGGAGAAGACAGCGCCTAACACAAAGGGAAGGGCTAAGACTGGCAGAAGGATACTATATCCTGACCCCATGGCGCAAGAGGCCTTAAAACTGGCAGGACACCAGGGCAGCACCCCTATCACTGATGGTGATGCAGCAGTGTCAGTGGATGATACTGAGTGAACTGAGTGCAGAGGCACAAGAATGCATCTGGCATACATGAAGCATAGTGTTCACGTGTCCTCCACCGGACACATGGAACTCCACAACAAGGATAGTTGTAATAATATGAGAAACCCTAAATTCTATCCATAATCACATATCCTAGGATCAGAGAGCTGGAGTGATTGGGTGGGAGTTGGGGCGGTGTGAGGTGGAAATAGTGAGGTGGAGTAGGGATCATTCCGTAAGTTTGCTTCTAAATACTTATTGTATATGGAAAAGTTATTCCCAATAGAGTTTTTGCTGTGAATCACTTCAAAGGTCTGTGATTAAAAATTCTAAGCATTCTGTTATAAATGTCAGAGCATCTAGTGCAAGTCTCCGACGGCTGAGACAATTCCATTGACAACATTAAAATGTTGGAGGAATCCACGGAGGTGTCTTTGCTCTATTTGAAGTTTCTGTGTAACTGCTGTGCATGTTTTTGTGTGTTGGGGTTTCCTATAGGTCCTGATGCTCAACAACAGTGAACGGCTGAATGTTCTCCACTACTCCAAATAGAAGATCTCGGCCAATGTTTTAAAATAGTTATTGTCTCCAGCACCTGAATCAGCAGTAAAGATTTCCCATTCAACAACTCCAATCCAGTCAACTTGAAGTCTCATTTTACCAACTGACGCAGTCTTTGTCCATACCCAAGCATGGTCCGAACAGCATTCAAGCCGAGGTTGATAAGGAGCGAGTAACATACGCACCATACAAGTTCCAGGTAATAACCATCTCCAACAAAAGAGAATCCAGCCATCTATCTTGACATTAAATGGCATTGTTATTGCTGAATCCCCCCCATCATCAGCATCCTAGGGGTCACTATTGACCATAAACTTAAGTGGAGCAACCATATAAATACTGTGGCTAGGACAGTAAGTCAGAGGCTGGGAATTCTGTGGTGAATAACACATCTCCTGACTTCCTAAAGTGTGCCCACCATTTATAGGGCTCAAATCAGGAGTGTGATGGAATGCTTTCCACTTGCCTGGATGAGTACAGCTCCAACTACACTCAAAAAGCTTTATATCATCAAAGACAAAGCAGCCTGCAGGCACCTAATCCACCACTTTCAACATTCACTCCCTTCTCACTGGAATGACGGAGGTTAAGGAGTGATAGAAGTCTACAAGATTATGAGAGGCATGGACAGAGTGGATAGTCAGAAGCTTTTTCCCAGGTTGGAAGAGTCAATTACTAGGGGGCACAGGTTTAAGGTGCGAGGGGCAAGGTTTAAAGGAGATATATGAGGCAGATTGTTTACACAGAGAGCAGTGGGTGTCTGGAACGCGATGCCGGGGGAGGTAGTGGAAGCGGATACGGTATGACTTTTAAGGGGTGTCTTGACATGAACAGGATGGGAATAGAGGGATATGGTCCCCGGAAGGGTAGGGGGTTTTAGTTAAGTCGGGCAGCATGGACGGTGCAGGCTTGGAGGGCCGAAGGACCTGTTCTTGTGCTATAATTTTCTTTGTTCTTTGTTCACCACCAACATATAGTGCACTGCATGAACTGCTCCTTCAACAGCACCTTCCAGACCCATGTAAATCTACCAACTAGAAGGGCAAGGGCAGCAGATGCATGGGACCCCAACATCTACAAATTTCCCTCTAAGCCACATGGCATCTGACTTAGGACTATATTGCCGTAACTTCACAATCACTGGGTTAGAATCCTGGAACTCCCTTCCGAACAGCACTGTGAATGTACTGACACCACATAGACTGCAGCAGTTCAAGAAGGTGTCTCACCACCACCTTTTCAAGGACAATTAAGGAACAGCAAGAAATGCTGGCCTCGCCAGCAATGCTCTGCCTCCATAAAATTAAAATAATAACAAAATATATCGGCTGGAATTCTCTGGTCTCGTATGCGCCGCTACCATTGTCAGCGAGAACAGAGAACTTGGTGCTCAGCCAAATCTCAGTTCACAGCAGCGGGGACATAGAATCGCAGCCATGGATAAGGTTGGAGAATCCAGCCCATTATTGTATTACACAGGCTTCCTGTTGTTCTCATGCCGATAGCAAGCTTGCTATAGAGCATATCTTTGGATTGCAGCTGTCACCCATTCGGCTCCCATGACCCTATCCAACGTTTAAGAATTAAGGGGAATGATAGTAGACTCAGGGGGCTGAATGGCCTACCCCACTCCTTGTTTGTATGTTTGCATCACGACAACTGGCGAAATTTATATTCAATTCATAAATCCAAAATAAAATACTAAAGTTAACGTTTATTTATCAGTGTCACAAGTAGGCTTACATTAACACTACAATGAAGTTACTGTGAAAATTCCCTAATCTCATTAATAATAATCATGAAACTGTCGGATTGTCATAAAAACCCATCTAGTTCACGAATGAACTTCAGGGAGGAAATCTGCCATTGTTACCTAGTCTGACCTACACATTGGGTAGGATTTACTGAGCAACTTGCCGCGTGTTTCACAGCAGCGGAGCTGGTCCACCACTGGCCAGCGGCACAATCTTCTGGTCCCACCATTGTCAACGGTGTTTCTTGTTGAATGCACCCCTCGCTACCGGGAAACCTGCAGCCATGGTGCACTTTTGGCAGGACCAGAATATCCCACTGGGGTGAATGGTCGGAAAGTTCCAGACATGGTTCCAGACCCACTCTCAACTGCCCTTTGGAATGGCTGAGCAAACCAGTCAGTTGTACCAAACTGCTGTCAAAAGTACTGTGAGCATACCTACATCACATGGACTGCAGTGATTCATGAAGGCGACTCATTTTCTTAAGGGTAATTAGGGATGGGGAAAATACAAACAAGCATTAAAGCCATTGTCCAAACTTTAATATGAGCTTTAAATATTGGAAAATTACATCTTGCATATATGTTGATCCAGCTTTTCCCACTGCATTAGCTGATTTACAGTTGTCCCAGGTGCATGCGAAATAGGGACAACAATGCTTTCCATACAATATCTGATGCCTAATATCTGCTTTATAGTCAATCTGTCATAGCCACAATAATGACATTCTTACATAAGTGCATCAATACAATGGCTTTATTTAATAGAGAAACCAGTGTAATAGATAATAAATATTAGCTATAAATTTGAATATGCAGTTGCTATTAAATTTTGTAGACATTTTGCATTTTCATTTAATAATTTAGCTATGAGGAGAGATTGAATAAATTGGGATTGTTCTCCCTGGAAAGACGGAGGTTGAGGGGCGACCTGATAGAAGTTTATAAAATTATGAGAGGTATATCTATGGTGAACAGTTGGAAGCTTTTCCCCAGGGCAGAAATGACAATTACAAGGGGGCACAAGTTCAAGATAAGGATGGGAAAGGTTCAGTGGAGATGTGTGGGGGAAGTTTTTTACACAGAGGGTGGTGGGGGCTTGGAATGCACTGCCAAGTGAGGTGGTTGAGGCAGTTACGTTAGCCACATTTAAGACTTATCTTGATAGACATATGAACAGACGGGGAATAGAGCTATATAAGCGGTTGGTCGATATAGGTAAATGTGATCGGTGCAGGCTTGGAGGGCCGAAGGGTCCATTCCTGTGCTGTATTTGGTTGACGAAGGAAGGGCCGTGGATGTTGTCTATATGGACTTTAGTAAAGCGTTTGACAAAGTCCCTCATGGTAGGCTAGTGAAAAAGGTTGGATCTCATGGGATAAAGGGGGAGGTGGCTAGATGGGTGGAGAACTGGCTTGGTCATAGAAGACAGAGGGTGGTAGTGGAAGGGTCTTTTTCCGGCTGGAGGCCTGTGACTAGTGGTGTACCGCAGGGCTCTGTATTGGGACCTCTGCTTTTTGTGATTTATATAAACGATCTGGAAGAAGGAGTAACTGGGGTGATCAGTAAGTTTGCGGATGACACAAAACTGGCAGGACTTGCAGATAGTGAGGAACATTGTCAGAGGCTACAGATGGATATAGATAGGCTGGAAATTTGGGCAAAGAAATGGCAGATGGAGTTCAATCCTGATAAATACGAAGTGATGCATTTTGGTGGGAATAATGTAGGGAGGAGCTACACGATAAATGGAAGAACCATAAAGGGTGTAGAGACGCAGAGGGACCTGGGTGTGCAAGTCCACAGATCTTTGAAGGTGACGTCACAGGTGGAGAAGGTGGTGAAGAAGGCATATGGCATGCTTGCCTTTATAGGACGGGGCATAGAGTATAAAAGTTGGGGTCTGATGTTGCAGATGTATAGAACGTTGGTTCAGCCGCATTTGGAATACTGCGTCCAGTTCTGGTCGCCACACTACCAGAAGGACGTGGAGGCTTTGGAGAGAGTACAGAGGAGGTTTACCAGGATGTTGCCTGGTATGGAGGGGCTTGGTTATGAGGAGAGATTGGGGAAACTGGGGTTGTTCTCCTTGGAAAGACGGAGGATGAGGGTATAAAATTATGAAAGGCATAGATAGGGTGAACGGTGGGAAGCTTTTCCCCGGGTCGGTGGTGACATTCACGAGGGGTCATAGGTTCAAGGTGAAGGGAGGGAGGTTTAACACAGATATCAGAAGGACATATTTCACACAGAGGGTCGTGGGGGCCTGGAATGGGTTGCCGGGCAAGGTGGTGGGGGCGGACACACTGGGAACGTTTAAGACTTATCTAGACAGCTATATGAACGGAGTGGGAATAGAGGGATACAAAAGAGTGGTCTAGTTTGGACCAGGGAGCGGCGCGGGCTAATTGTTCTTTGTTTATCGTTTCAAGGCTTCATTCTATGATCATCTTGCTGGTGCCAGTACAGAGCGAGACTGCGGATAGTTGGGAACCTGTCTCGGGGGCAGGGAATTCATATGGTGTTCGTGGAAGTGGAAATGAATAGGGTTGGGAAGCATTTTCCGATCAGGGCCAGTGTGATTTCCTGGACTCGTGTCGATCGCCTCAGGGGGTCGGAGAGGAATTTCCCAGATTTTTTTTCCCCATATTGGCCCTGGGGTTTTCACTCTGGGTTTTCGCCTCTCCCTGGAGATCACATGGTCTGGAATGGGGGGGTAGGGGTGAGTTAATAGGTTGTGATGAACAAAGCATCATAGCTGTGAGGGACAGCTCGGTGGATAGGATATTAGTATGTAGATAGGCTGGAAAATTGGGCGGGGATCCTGGATTCAGGATTCAATCCTGGACCGGGGAGCGGCGCGGGCTTGGAGGGCCGAAGGGCCTGTTCCTGTGCTGTATTGTTCTTTGTTCTTTGTTTGTTTGTTGTATTGTTACTTGTTCTTTGTTCAAAAAGTTAACAGAAATTGGAATAAGTTATTATAAATCAAAATATACTCAAAAAAGTTGAGTAAATACCTACCAGATGAATGTGAAAGACACTGTAAGGTCTGGATTATCCATAACTTTACCTCTGGTTGGCTTCCAACTAGAGTAAGCCCCATGACCAGGGTTTCTACCACACCACTCTCTTCAATCATTCGCATATTGTATCTCTTACTCGTTGGATAATATTCTGAAAACAGTTGTGTTAATTGAAAGGAGGTCTGAATAATGAAAAAAAACTTTTTGAAAATAATTAGTTTGCATCCAATTAAAACGACAGAAAATTCAAGGAAAATTTATTCCTATTAAGTACATTTTTGGCAAAAGCTGAATTAAATATAGCAAAAAGGGTGTGTATTGTCTAAATTACACCAGAATACCTGCAATTTCCTTTTGGAGTGGTTCTTTGGAATACAGTCTCATTATGGAGTCACAGATTTGTAATCGGACCTCTGCACTGGGTACTCTCAATAAGTAACCTGTTAGAGATTGATGAGGATCATTGGTTGTAATACTGCCCTTTTCTTTACTGCTAAATTCAACTCTGAACTCAAATGATTGTGCTTAGTTTCAATGTTTTAATTAGAAAGGATATAATCAAAAGTTCCTTTTCAGGTTATTAGAAATGCACCAAGGGAATAATGTGAATTGCTTGGTAAGATACCGCAAACTCTTACAAACTCAATTATTTATCACAGGAAAGTTAAACAATATTAGCAGTAAAGGCATTAGTATCAAATGTCATCTGTACCCACCAAAGTGTACATATATTTTATTCCTGATTTACAAAAGTTTCACTCCTTTCATTTTCAAAGCATCACTTCTTAAATACAATGGCTCAAATGTGCACGGTAGCACAGGGGCGGCACGGTAGCACAGTGGTTAGCACTGCAGCTTCACAGCTCCAGGATCCTGGGTTCGATTCCCAGCTTGGGTCACTGTCTGTGTGGAGTTTGCACATTCTCCTCGTGTCTGCGTGGGTTTCCTCCGGGTGCTCCAGTTTCCTCCCACAGTCCAAAGATGTGCGGGTTAGGTTGATTGGCCATGCTAAAATTGCCCCTTAATGTCTTCAGATGCGTAGTTTAGAGGGATTAGCAGGTAAATATGTAGGGATAAGGGAGTAGGGCCTGGGTGGGATTGTGGTCGGTGCAGACTCGATGGGCCAAATGGCCTCTTTCTGCACTGTAGGGTTTCTATGATTTCTATGATTCTATGAAATTTGTTCCATAACTGCTTGGATGTTAAACATCACCTGGGAGAACTCAGAAATACAATTCTGGTGCAGAAAGTCACAGTGTAGCAGAATATGGAACTCCTGTCACAGGGAGTAGTTGAGGTGTGTGGCACAGATGTATTCAAGGGGAATCAAGATAACCACATGGAGGTGAAAAGAATTGAAGGATCTGTGAATGGGGTGTGATGAAGAATGATAGTGGATGCACATATGCAGCTTAAATACTGACATGAGTCACTTGGGATGAATGTCCTATTTCTGTGCTATATCTAATTCATAATAGAACCTGTCTGATATTTCTTCCCCTGAAATTCATCAATTTAAAATTCAGCATATTTTGTAAAAGGGCATACAATACGTCTTACAAAGTTTTCCTTCCTGCATTCTGTCTAGTAAAGACAATGATCTATCCCATGAATTCCACATTAGAACTTAACAGAAAAAAGTTTAATTAGGCTGTCATCATATTTCTAATGCTAGTTGGAAAGGGAGGCAAAGAAATTTGCCAAATGAAGGAATGGAGAAGATCAAAACAATCACAAATTCACAAATTTGCATTTTGTTTCAAGTTATAGGGAGCCAATATCAAGTAATTGGCAGCATCTGTCCTGGATACACTCCAGGGACAGGAATATTACACGATAAAGAAAAAGTTTAGTGTGTAGAGAAATCAAAATGAAAACTGGATTTTTTTTGTTCTTGCTATTCATAGCTATTTATTTAGATACTTAAAATGTACAATTATACAAAAAACAAATATAGATTTTTACATTAGTACTGTTCTATAGATTTTTTGCAGTAAAACCTTTGAAAATGTTATCACTTTTTGAACCATACAAGTTTGATATTAACATACCCATTTGTGAAATAGACTCAGAGA
The DNA here is from genome assembly GCF_964213995.1 of Mustelus asterias. Classification (NCBI taxonomy): domain Eukaryota; kingdom Metazoa; phylum Chordata; class Chondrichthyes; order Carcharhiniformes; family Triakidae; genus Mustelus; species Mustelus asterias. The sequence goes on along the minus strand of NC_135802.1, from coordinate 49,837,906 downwards.
CAACTTGAGTAAAGTTAGACTCGTCAGATGACTTCTCCATTAAAAAAGGTAAGCTGATGAAAACAAGAAGAGTGATGCCAGGTAATATTCTTTATAAACTTAAAATTCAGAATATGCAAACATCACTACTTATATTTTATTAAATATTTTTTACACTGTAAAACCTTCAGAAAGCTTCTTGTATTATATATATCCCTTTTAAAAAAAAATCAATCATAGGCTACAAGCATCGGTGGAAGGCCAGCATTTGTTGTCCATCTCTAAATATTCCTGAGAAGGTAGTGGTGAGCTGCCTTCTTGAACTGTTGCAGTCGGTCTGCTGTAGATACATCTAGAGTAGGGGCCGGAAGGGAGTTTAATGATTTTGACCCAGTGACAGTGAAGGAATGGTGATATAGCTCATGCCAGGATAGTGTGTGACTTGGGGAGCAACATGCAGCTGCTGGTGTTACCAAGCGTCTGCTGCCCTTGTTCTCCTAGATGGTAGAGGTCACAGGCTTGAAAGGTGCTGCTAAAGTAGTTTTGGCTGCAGTGCTGCTGCTGTGCACCATTTGTGGAGGAAGTGAATGTTTAAACTGGTGTGTTGGCTGCTGATCAACAGGCTGCTTTATCTTGGATGGTGTTGAGCTTCTTGAATGTTGTTGGAGCAGCACTCATTTAGTCAAGTTGAGAGTATTCCATCACACTTTGGACTTGGGTCTTCTGGTAGTTGGACAGGCTTTGGTAAGGAGGTGAGTTACTCACCATGGAATTTTCTGCTTTTAGCTACAGTTTTTCTTTTCACTAAGTCCAAACTTTCACCAAGGCCATATTGAGGTATGGAGCCAATTGGTCCTGGCAAAACCTAATTAAACACTACTTATTGCTGAACAAGTTTTGCTTGACATCACTGTCAACGACTCTGACCTTCCATTACTTTGCTGATGATTGACAGCAAAGAGTAGTTGGTCAGATTTAATTTTTTATGCTTTTTGTGATGAGGTCATACCTGGGCAATTTTCCACACTCTAAGTAGATGCCACTGTTGGATCTGAGAAAATCATTGGCTTTCTTACATTTGGTGTACGCTATTAAAAAATACCCATGCTTACATTTCTGTTGTTAACATTTTCATTCTAAATTTCTATATTACATGCATACATATTTAGAGTGGTTACAACTCATAATGAGCAGTCATAGTGTAATTGGACAATGTGGCAATATCTTATTGGAATATGTTGAGAATTCTGTTTTCCATCTTGTTTTCACTTTAAACAAGTTCTTCAAATACGTTTTAGCTTTTATTATTTTTATTTTATTAATTCTTTCATGGGATGTGGGCATCACTGTAGGCTAACATTTGTTGCCCATCCCTAATTTGCCCTTGAATTGAGTGGCATACTAGGGCATTTCAGAGTCAAGCACATTACTGGAGTTATAGAATCATAGAATCTCTACAGTGAAGGAAGAGGCCATTCAGCCCTTCGAACTTGCACTGACCACAATCCCTTCCAGGCCCTATCCCCGTAACCCCACGTATTCACCCGATTAATTCCCCTGACACTAAGGGGCAATTTTAGCATGACCAATCCACCTAACCCACAAATCTTTCGAGAGTGGGAGGAAACCGGAGCATCCAGAGGAAACCCACACAGGCATGGAGAGAATGTGCAAACTCCACACAGGAAGTCATCCAAGGCCAGAATTAAACTGGGATCCCTGGCACGGTGAGGCAGCAGTGCCAACCACTCTGCCACCATGCCACCAGGCCTTCCCTAAATGACATTAGTAAACCAAATAGGTTTTTACGGCAACTGACGATAGTTTCATGGTCATCATTACTGAAGCTAGCTTTCAATCCCAGATTTGTTATTTGAATTTAAATTTCATCAGCTGCCACAGTGGGATTTGAACCCAGAGCATTAGCCTGGGCCTCTGGATTACTTGCTCAGTGACATTACCACTACACCTCCTATAGTATAGTACACAGTTTAAATTTTAATCATTGTTTTTCCTGCATTCCAGTTGAACATTTTGGCTTTTCAAGCTCTGCTAATCCAGCTTAGGAAAGACATGTTTTTGGATGCTGACTTTTAGCTTTTAACTGCCCAAATTCCCCGTGGAATTTCTATTCCTTGAAATCCACCTAATCTGTTGTCAGTCACATTTGTTGTTTTGCTCACTGGCTACACTAAGGATCACAAATGGTCTAGCCTTTTTTGACTATTTTCTATCAACTGGGGCCTTTATTCTCAAATGTGAACCCACACCTCTAATTTCTCTACAAGTCAGCGCCCAGCATACAAATTGGGAGTATATTATTCAGTCCTTTGCACATTTTCATGCCAACTGCAAATTTAAGAAACATTCAATTCGTCTAAATAATTAATGAAAATGTCAAATGGCATTATTTCAAATCTTTGTTAGTAAATCCTAAATTTAATATGAAGGTTAAATACTAAATGAAATCTGCATTATTTTTAAATCTGCACATTTAATAATTTGATGGTTGGAGAAGTTATTGCAAATCTACCTCCAGGTATAAACATCTGTATCAACAAATCCATTTGAGTCTTTCAATGACCAGGATATAGCAATGAAAGACAATCGCTTACCCACACAGTTTGAGGATATCACATATTGGCTGTACGTAGTCATCCTGATCTCTGACCTTTTCTGCACAAATATTAAGAATTTTGAAGACTTGAACCAAGTCTTTAATTGGCTTTTTGACAGGAAGTTAAGGCACTAAAACTTGATAATATATTTGAAACATAGTCCACTTGCATGGCACCAAGCTTTCTGTCATGTGCCATTTCAACTCAGCAACATCCCCATCCCCACTGGACCATTTGTCACTTGTTCATAAGTTTTCCTTTTACTGAGCACTGACCTTTGTTCTCCCATTAACACATGCTGCTATCTTACCTTAACGTTATTATCATCTTCCACAGCCCTTCACACTGCCATTAGCGCTTCCTCTGCCTCATGTCCTATACATCTTTGTTGCAATCTCTCCTAGCGGTCATCTATCAGTGAGCTTCTACTGTGCTTCAGCTGCTCCACCCCCTCTTATATAATCCATCACATTTGAAGAAGAGTCATACGGACTCAAAACAGTAACTCCATTTCTCTCTCCTGTGACATCAGTGTACCTTTAAGAAGTGTCTGTTTTAATCACGTACTCTGCAGTTGTAAGTAAATTTTTTCCATTTGTTTTTCTAATTGTTGCCGGGCTGTCTATGGGAGTCATTTTATTGCTGCTTAAATGGGTGTTTATGTTTACTCTGGGATTGGTTTTATGGCCCTGCATTGTTAGGAGGAAGGTCATGGGTTCTTGTCAGGTTTTTTCTTCCTAGGGAATTCAAGGTTTAATTTTCTGTTTTGGCTGTCAGCAGTGTTTCAGTTTAGAAGGGAGTGGACATCAGACTTAAAGCAGTCTCTCTCTCTCCTCCCTGGTTTTGGAAAATTCTGCTAGTTATGTGAAAGCAATGTGTTGCCTTTCTGAAAGAGTATTAATACTCGTATGGCAGAACCCTTAAGAGTATTGATAGGCAAAGGGATCTGGGTGTACAGGTACACAGGTCACTGAAAGTGGCAATGCAGGTGGAGAAGGTAGTCAAGAAGGCATACGGCATGCTTGCCTTCATGGGCTGGGGTATTGAGTTTAAAAATTGGCAAGTCATGTTGCAGCTTTATAGAACTTTATAGAGCTTCTGCAGAAAATGCAGATGTATGGGATTGGGGGTGATCTAGGAAATTGGATCAGGAATTGGCTAGCGGATAGGAAACAGAGGGTGGTGGTTGATAGTAAATATTCATCATGGAGTGCGGTTACAAGTGGTGTACCTCAGGGATCTGTTTTGGGGCCACTGCTGTTTGTAATATTTATTAATGATCTGGATGAGGGTATAGTTGGGTGGATTAGCAAATTTGCTGATGACACCAAAGTCGGTGGTGTGGTAGACAGTGAGGAAGGGTGTCGTAGTTTGCAGGAAGACTTAGACAGGTTGCAAAGTTGGGCCGAGAGGTGGCGGATGGAGTTTAATGCGGAGAAGTGTGAGGTAATTCACTTTGGTAGGAATAACAGATGTGTTGAGTATAGGGCTAACGGGAGGACTTTGAATAGTGTGGAGGAGCAGAGGGATCTAGGTGTATGTGTGCATAGATCCCTGAAAGTTGGGAATCAAGTAGATAAGGTTGTTAAGAAGGCATATGGTGTCTTGGCGTTTATTGGTAGGGGGATTGAATTTAGGAGTCGTAGCGTTATGTTGCAACTGTACACAACTCTGGTGCGGCCGCACTTGGAGTACTGTGTGCAGTTCTGGTCCCCACATTACAGGAAGGATGTGGAGGCTTTGGAGAGGGTGCAGAGGAGGTTTACCAGGATGTTGCCTGGTATGGAGGGGAGATCCTATGAGGAGAGGCTGAGGGATTTGGGATTGTTTTCGCTGGAAAGGCGGCGGCTAAGAGGGGATCTTATTGAAACATATAAGATGATTAGAGGTTTAGATAGGGTGGATAGTGATAGCCTTTTTCCTCTGATGGAGAAATCCAGCACGAGGGGGCATGGCTTTAAATTGAGGGGGGGTAGTTATAGAACCGATGTCAGGGGTAGGTTCTTTACCCAGAGGGTGGTGAGGGATTGGAATGCCCTGCCAGCATCAGTAGTAAATGCGCCTAGTTTGGGGGCGTTTAAGAGATCCGTAGATAGGTTCATGGACGAAAAGAAATTGGTTTAGGTTGGAGGGTCACAGTTTTTTTTTTAACTGGTCGGTGCAACATCGTGGGCCGAAGGGCCTGTTCTGCGCTGTAATGTTCTATGTTCTATGAACCTTAATTAGGCCGCACTTGAAATATAGTGTTCAATTCTGGTCGCCACACTACCAGAAGGATGTGGAGGCTTTGGAGAGAGTACAGAAAAGATGTACTAGGATGTTGCCTGGTATGGAGGGCATTAGCTATGATAAGAGTTTAGAGAAACTTGGTTTGTTCTCACTGGAGCGACGGAGGTTGAGGGGAGACCTGATAGAAGTTTACAAGATTATGAGAGGCATGGACAGAGTGGATAGTCAGAAGCTTTTTCCCAGGGTGGAAGAGTCAATTACTAGGGGGCATAGGTTTAAGGTGCGAGGGGCAAGGTTTAAAGGAGATGTACGAGGCAGATGTTTTACACAGAGAGTGGTGGGTGCCTGGAACTCGTTGCCGGGGAAGGTGGTGGAAGCAGATACGGTAGTGACTTTTAAGCGGTGTCTTGACAAGTACATGAATGAGATGGAAATAGAGGGATATGGTCCCCAGAAGGGTAGGGGGTTTTAGTTAAGTTGGGCAGCATGGTTGGTGCAGGCTTGGAGGGCCGAAGGGCCTGTTCCTGTGCTGTAATTTTCTTTGTTCTTTGTTTGTTGAGTAGAAAATCTATTGGTGGCTTGACCAGAGAATCTCCCTGGTTTGGGAAGCTAATCTGACTTCAAATTGTTCTGAGTCTATCCAGAGAACTGCAGACTTCATCCAAAGGTCCCAAGTCCAGTATCACATGAGCATTAGTCTATGCTGTGTTAAACCTTTGAAAAGAGTCTTTTGTCTATGAGATTGGTTTGATTGGAACATATTAGATATATTTGTTAAGGATTATACATTATAGTGGTTGGTCTGTTTCTTGTTTGTAATTGATAAAAGTTCTTGCTAATTTTCTTACTATACATGTTAACCATATTCTTAAATAAACTTTGTTTGATAAAAGCTCCCTAGTGGGTCATTTGAATCATACCTGAAGTGAAACACACCATGCTTATCCTAGCCAAAGTCAAGAGGCAAAACTTATGATCCAGGCAGGCTCCATAAAACACTTTGGAGTTTCTAACCTGAACCATTACACTCCACAGATGCTGCCAAATCTGCTGGGGAGGGGGGGGGGTTTCCAGCCTTTTCTGCTTTTATTAATGTGAAAGATCCATCTAGTTTACCCCGGCTTTTTCTCCAATTTCAACAATCTTCTTAAATTCCTTTCTCCTGTCTCCTCCATGCTGACCTCGAAACAAAAGTGCAAGAAGCTCAGGGACTCCATTGTCAATAAGATTGAGACTATCCAATTTGCGGCTGCTGCAATTTTCCTCTGTACCTCTAATCCATTAGACAAACATTCTCTAAGGTTCTCCTACCCTGGTCCTGAACTTACATCTTTCTCCAGTTTCTCCCCTATTGCTCTTACTGATTTCATCATGGCCATGAGACCCATCTCATGTTCCCTCAACCCTCTTCTCACTAAAGTGCTGACCATGTAAATTTGCTTTATGACTCCGGTGATAGCTGGAGCTGGATAGATAACTTTCTCTCTCCTCAGATAGTCTCATTCCTCTTCAAATTTGCCATCATCATCATCTCCTCAAAAATATCCATTAACCCCTCCGCTACTGCAAACTACCGTCTCACCTCCAACCTCCCTTACCTCTCAAAAGTCCTTGAACACGTTGTTGCCTCCAAATCCATGTGCATTTTTCCTGGAACTCTATGTTTGAATCCTTCTAAACAGGTTTCTGTCCTGACCACAGTACTGAAACAGCTCTTATCAAATTCATAAATGACATTCAAAGTGACTATGACAAAGGTAAACCATCCAGCGCTCCTCATACTTCATGACCTTTCAGTAGCCTTCAATACTCCCCGTGTCTGCATGGGTTTCTTCCAGGTGCTCCAGTTTCCTCCCACACTCAAAGATGTGTGGGTTAGGCTGATTGCCCATGCTAAATTGCCCCTTAGTGTCAGGGGGATTAGCAGGGTAAATATGTGGGACTACGGGGATAAGGTGTGGGTGGGATTATTGTCGGTGCAGGATCAGTGGGCCAAATGGCACCCTTCTGCACTGTAGGGATTCTATGATACAATTGACCACACCACCATCCCCGACGGTCTTGCCACAGTTGTCCAGCTGGGTCGGACTGCTCTTAGCTCATTCCATTTTTATGTAACCAGCCATAGCCAGATAATCATATGGCTTTCTTTCAGATTTGGCAAAAATGCTGGGATGAGCCCTAGTGCGAGCCCCATGTGGGGTTCATTTATGTCTGGTGGGGGGGGGGGGGGGGGGGAGGGGTGGAGAGCAGTCATTGGGGGGTTGAAATGCCAATGATTGTCAGATTGTGGTGGCACTGGGGGAAATGCCGGCAGTGATTGCCGGGTGGCAGGGTTGGAGGAAATGCCGGTGATGATTGTGGTGGGAAGATAAGGGGACAGTTTAATTTTTATTTTTTATTGGGGCGCCCTCTAAAGATGGTGTCCCAATCTTGATGGAGCCTGTTGCTGGGTCTAGGAGTTCCCGCCCTGCCAGAGTGATGATGTAAACAATGACCACTCATTTCTTTTCTTTAGAGGCGCTCAAAATTTGGAAAGAAAACTGGTCTGTGCAACTGGAGAGTTACATGCAAGTTTTTAAACTCAGCTTGATACTGACAAATTCTGGTAAGATCCCTCCCATTGTCTTTGGTCTCCACCACAGTGTTCTCTAACCACCAACTCCATTCCTCTCATATCAGAACTATGGAAATGAAGTTCAACATGGGCAAGTTGAGGTTATTCATTTGGTTTTGATAAAGGTAAATCAGCAAAAGCTACAAAAGAAGTAATCAGAAAGGCAATAGAATGTTTCTCCTTTGAATTTAGAAGTTTGTGGGGTGATTAATCATAGTATTTAGTTTAGTTTATTTATTATTGTCACACGTAGGCTTACATTAACACTGCAAGTTACTGTCAAAATCCTGTAGTCGCCACACACCGACGCCTGTACAGGTACACACTGAGGGAGAATTTAGCATGGCCAATGCACCTAACCAGCACATCTTTTGGAGTGTGGGAGGAAACTAGAGCACCCGGAGGAAACCCACACAGACACTGGGAGAGCATGCAAACTCCGCACAGACAATGACCCAATCCGGGAATCGAACCCAGGTCCTGGTGCGTTGAGGCAGCAGTGCTGACCACTGTGCCACCGTACCGCCTGAAAGATAAACTATTAATATGATAAACTGAACAAACTTTCCTTCAGTGGGGGCAATCCAAATAAGGGAATGTAATCTTCAAATGGGAACTAAGCATTTTTTCACACAAAAGGTAGTAGACATTTTGAACTTTACCGTAAAATCCTAAGGAAGCTGGATTATTTGGGAAGTTTTGAGACTCATATTGATAATTATTTGTTAGGTAGGGATGTATCACAGGTCAATCAATACAATTGAAGTGCAGATGACTTGAGTGAATGGTGAAACAGGGTTAAGGAGCTGAATTGTCTATCCCTGTTTCCATGTAACATTGTGGGTGGAATTTTCTCTTTTCCTTCAGTGTCAGTTTGGGGAAGAAAACTGGTGTGTAGCCCGCTGGCATTTTTCGCCAAATTTGTAAACATTCTGAAAAATGTCCTGGTGGCAGGTTCCACCACATCATGCTGGCAGGTGGGCTCTGAATGAGCTCACCCCACCAGCAACCTCGGCTCCTGATGTCCCGATGTAAACAAAAGAAAAAAAGGAACTCCCCCCTCACCATGGACACTCAACCTCTCTAAAAGAAGCCCCCGAGCACTGCGCTCTAGCATGGTTCCAGGGGCAGTGCCCAGGTGGTAATGGCAGGATACTGACGGGGCATGACCCTCTCCCCTCTCAGGGGTGTAATCACCAGTGCACCCTCGGCTGGTTCTGTTCGCCAGTTCCCTGTTTGTAAAAAACTGTCAGGAACCCAGGGCGGGGGGGAATTAAGTACATGTGGAGATTTTGCATAAGGGAGGCCCACTAGTTATATTTAAATACATTCAAATTGGGTTCCTGACATTGTATGGCGGGGGGAAGTCCCGCCAACGTAAAAGTAGTTTTAGGACTCCCTCTCGATTCCCTGCCCACTCTGCTGTTCCCGCCCACCAAAAACAGAGGGGTAAAATCCCCTCCAATATTTCAAATTGCATTTAATGCATAGAAACATAAATAAGTGAACTGTCAACAGCAAAAGGATACAAAACCAAACTGATAATGTTTCACCACCTTCTCCAAAGCGTGCAGATGTCTGTCAACAAGGTTGCACTGCAGAATGCACAAAGATAGACTTATATACAAAAATGGCTTCAAATGTGATGTGTGTACCAGTATTTAATGAAAAGGTAAGCACCTTCCAAATGCTGGTAAAGTTCTCATGCATCATAATCAGTGGTTTTCACTGAGGCTTCTAACAGTTAAATTGAGAAATTAAGTCCTTCATCCTAAAACCCAATAAGAAAAGCCCAATAAGAAAAAACAGCTTTAAAGAAGAATGTAACCTTCAGTAACACTTGCAAAAATGAAACGTAGGAGAAAATATCATTCTAGCATGACTCTATTAATATATAGAAGCAAAATACTGTAGATGCCGGAAATAAAAATAAGAAATGTTGGAAATACTCTGCATGTCTGGCAGAATCTGTAGAGAGAGAAATAGAGTGAATGCTTCAGGACCTTTCATAACAACGAGAAAAAGTTAGGAATATAATGAGTTTTTGGGTGAGTGAAAGGGAGGAGAATGGAAAAAAGAACAAAAGGGGAAATCTGCGAAAGTGGATGGTGGAAGAGATTAAATGACAAATGGTTTCAATGGTTCAAGACTGAAAGGAGCAGTAATGGGACAAGGAATAGAAGATGTGTCTAGAGGAGGTGTAAATAACATGATTCTGATCAGTTGCTGTCCCAAAGCATAGAGAAGAAAATAGGAGAGAACAAGACAGAGGGAGAGAAAAAAGAGAAAATGGAAACAAAATGAGGGCAGAGGTATTGTTGAACTCAATGTTGAGTCCAGAAGACTATATAGTGCCCAGCTGAAAGATGAGGTGCTGTTACTCAAACTTATGGTGAGCTTCTTTGGAACATGGCAGGAGGCTGAGGACAGAAAAATCAGAGTGGGAGCAAGATGGAGGATTAAAATGACATGCGACTGGAAGCTTGAGGTTACACTTGAGGACTTAGCACAGGCAAATGGTCACCTACCCATGTGTTTCATGTCCCCAATGTAGAGGAGACCACATTGCAAGCAGCGAATAAAAAAGACTAAATTATGAATCACTGTTTCACCTGGAAGGTGCATATGGGTCTTTGGATGGTGAGAAGGGAGGATGTAAAAGGTCAAGTGTTGTAACTTCTTCACTTGCATGGAAAGGTGTTGCAGGAAGATGGGGTGGTTGAGGAGTGAACCAGAGTGTTATGGAGGGAAATCTCTTGTCTCATTCAGTACAAAATTACATTGACATACAAACACCACTGAAAAAATATATAGGAAAGCAATAATTCCTTAATAGGAATTACTATCACTGTTCGTTATGAGAATGTGAACCCTAATGCTCCTTCTTGAAATGTCATATGATGAGGTACAATGCAATGAGATTCAGAAAGAATGACTTGCAAGTGCCATATAAAGTAATAGACATAGAATATAATTTTTAAACAGGGACTTCATATTCGAGGAACCTCAGACGTCACTAGATTTCTGTCAGTTGGTCACCAGAGTTCATATATTTTTATTTTTACTTGCAAGCATGTTATCTCCTTTGCATTTCAATGCAAAAACATGTCCTGCAATCATGGTACCTTTCCTTCTTTAGGTAATGGCACAATTTGTCAGAAATTACAATCATGAATTCCAGGCAGTATGCAGTTATTTGCAGGAATAACTACATAGAAAATAATCAGTGCAAGAAAATGAACCAAAAGAAAGGGAAGGGAGGTAAGTGAAGAATTGAGTCACTCTGTACTAGGACCTCTGCTATTTGTGATATATATAAATGATTTGGAAGAAGGTGTAACTGGTGTAATCAGCAAGTTTGCGGATGACACGAAGATGGCCGGAATTGCGGATAGCGAAGAGCATTGTCGGGCAATACAGCAGGATATAGATAGGCTGGAAAATTGGGCGGAGAGGTGGCAGATGGAATTTAATCCGGATAAATGCGAAGTGATGCATTTTGGAAGAAATAATGTAGAGAGGAGTTATACAATAAATGGCAGAGTCATCAGGAGTATAGAAACACAGAGGTGTGCAAGTCCACAAATCCTTGAAGGTGGCAAAACAGGTGGAGAAGGTGGTGAAGAAGGCATATGGTATGCTTGCCTTTATAGGACGGGGTATAGAGTATAAAAGCTGGAGTCTGATGATGCAGCTGTATAGAACGCTGGTTAGGCCACATTTGGAGTACTGCGTCCAGTTCTGGTCGCCGCACTACCAGAAGGACGTGGAGGCATTGGAGAGAGTGCAGAGAAGGTTTACCAGGATGTTGCCTGGTATGGAGGGTCTTAGCTATGAGGAGAGATTGGGTAGACTGGGGTTGTTCTCCTTGGAAAGACGGAGAATGAGGGGAGATCTAATAGAGGTATACAAGATTATGAAGGGTATAGATAGGGTGAACAGTGGGAAGCTTTTTCCCAGGTCGGAGGTGACGATCACGAGGGGTCACGGGCTCAAGCTGAGAGGGGCGAAGTATAACTCAGACATCAGAGGGACGTTTTTTACACAGAGGGTGGTGGGGGCCTGGAATGTGCTGCCAAGTAGAGTGGTGGAGGCAGGTACGCTGACATCGTTTAAGACTTACCTGGATAGTCACATGAGCAGCCTGGGAATGGAGGGATACAAACGATTGGTCTAGTTGGACCAAGGAGCGGCACAGGCTTGGAGGGCCGAAGGGCCTGTTTCCTGTGCTGTACTGTTCTTTGTTCTTTGTAATAATGTACATCACAGAAACAGGCCTCTTGGCTCAATCAGCTGGCATTAATGTTCCACTTGAGCCTCTTCCTATCTTTCCTTGTCGAACTTGAACAGCATATGATGTGGAGATGCCGGCGTTGGACTGGAGTGAGCACAGTAAGAAATCTCACAACCAACCAGGTTAAAGTCCAACAAGTTTACTTGGAATCACGAGTTTTCGGAGCGCTGCTCCTTCATCAGGTGAATGGTACATTGGCGAGACCATGCAGACGCTACAACAACGGATGAATGAACACCGTGCAACAATTGCCACATAGGAGTGTTCTCTTCTAGTTGGGAAACACTTCAGCAGTCAAGGGCATTCAGCCTCCGATCTTCGGGTAAGCGTTCTCCAAGGCGGCCTTCGAGACACACGAAAATGCAGAATCACCGAGCAGAAACTGATAGCCAAGTTCCGCGCGCATGAGGATGGCCTCAACTGGGATCTTGAGTTCATGTCACACTACATGTAACCCCGACCATTTGGCCTGGGCTTGCAAAATCCTACTAACTGTCCTGGCTTGAGACAATTCACACCTCTTTAACCTGTGATTATCCCTCTTTCCACTCGCACTGTACAGACATGATTATCTTAAAAGACTCGCATTCCAACCATTATCTTGCAATTGTGTCTTTGTCTCTAGATGCCGTGTTTGTGAAACCTACCTCTCCACTCACCTGATGAAGGAGCAGCGCTCCGAAAGCTCGTGATTCCAAATAAACTTGTTGGACTTTAACCTGGTGTTGTGAGACTTCTTGTTGAACTGCATAATCCTCTATTCCCTTCTTCCTCATATACTTTTTTAACTTCCCCAAACACTACTACAGCATGTTAATCAGGAAAATAAAAATTTCAAAACTACCAATACATTGCTTTTCTGCAATAAAATGGCAAGAGTGTAGATTTCAAGAACGCCTTTGGCAAGGTATCACATGGGAGAATTTTTATGGAAAGTCAAGAAACATTGAATTAGGTAGAGGAAAGTTAATTGTATTAAAAATGGGTCACCAAATTGGAGTTGATGCTAGTATTTTAGAGTGGTTAGAAATAAGTGGTGATGTCCTGTAAGGTTCGATTCTGTCATCACTTCTGTAGGGTGCATTAAGGATTGTGAATATTTGCAAAAATGTATTGATATGACAGGGTTATAAAAGGTGACAGATGTAATTCAATCTTAGTAAGTGATAGATATTGGTAGAACAAAGTTGGATCAGTATTCCAAATGGATGTCGACTCAGTGCTACAAAAGAACAAAGGGATTCAAATTGATAGGACATTAAAGATAGCGCCTCAGTAAGGAAATTCTAGGTTTCAATATAACAGATAGAAAACGAAGATATAGTGATTAGCTTATAAAAGCCTTAATAATATTTCAGAGTTCTGCATGCAAGCCAAATAATATAGAAGATAGTTAGGTTTTTGTTATCAGAAGTTACTTACTGAGAATCGATCTTCTATTAAATTAATAATCCGATTTAAATCCATAGGCCTTGTGTGCACATCCTTATAAACAAAAGAATTTTAAAAAAACTAGGATTACATTGAGCTGTAGATAGAAACTTCAAAGTGTGCTTTCTGGCACGATTAGTACTCCATTGAAAGTATAAAATGATGGATGATTACAGCAAGTAATAAGCAGATAGATCAAGGAAGGGATTCAAATGGCATCATAAATAGAAAATAAAAATCAAGTAAATAGCTCTAAATGCAATATTACACTCTAACTTTTTATCCAAATAATCTGCCAATAAAATGGAAATAATGCTAAAAAATAATTAAAAGAATGAATTGCAATATGATGGTAAAGGGTAAATTTAATATTCCTGCGATGGAGCAAGTCTCAAAGAAATCACATTTACTCTTATGTTTTAATGTTTTTTATTAGTTCCTTGTTTCTGGTGGCCATGATGTGGAGATGTGTTGGACTGAGGTGAGCACAGAACGAAGTCTCACAACACCAGATTAAAGTCCAACAGGTTTATTTGGAATTTCGAGCTTTCGGAGCACTGCTCCTTCCTCAGATGAGTTACTCACCTGAGGAAGGAGCAGTGCTGCAAAAGCACTTGTTCCTGGTGGTACATTTTTTGTTGCAGACTTACGTGCAATGACTCCATATCTTGAACACAATGCTAATAGTCTTGGTTGCAGGTGTGGACACAAAGGGTGGAATTTTCTCAGCCCTTTGGAGATGTGCTGGGTGGCAGGATGGCTGGCAATATGACATTGGAAGTGTCGGGTGGGGAGCCTAATGTCTTCCTGCTGCCACGGAATATTGACAGCGGTGGTCCAGAAGGTGGTCTATTGAGCTACTAAAGACCCTGGCCAAAACATGGCCAAACTGCCTCAAAGGGAAATCCTTCCTGTGGCAAGAGACAAAGCAAACACAAAAGAAAATGGTTGTGACTGTTGCATACCAAATCATTACAGGCCTAGAAACTTGCAGGTGGCATTCCTTGAGGAAACATCCTTAGTCCAACCAGCTTTAGCCCCTTCATAAATAAACTCTCCTTCATCATGGATTGGGATTATTTTCATGATGATTCTATATTGTTCAGCCTTCCTTAAATAATCAAGCAGCATATGCCAGCCTACAGTAGGATGGGAATAGTATCTAGGCTTGAGATGATATTCATGCCAAGCAACGTCAGGAAGTCATCGTCTACAACAAGAAAATGCCCAACATAATCAATATGATACGATAGTGACTTTTAAGGGGCATCTTGACAAATACATGAATAGGATGGGAATAGAGGGATATGGTACCCGGGAGGGTAAGGGATTTTAGCTCAGTTGTGCAGCATGGTCAGAGCAGGCTTGGAGGGCCGAAGGGCCTGTTCCTGTGCTGTAATTTTCTTTGTTCTTTGTTAATCGAGCACCAACTGCAAACAAGGCCAGAGCACAGCTGCAACAAAGGTTATGGTGTAACCAGAATGATTATAGAGCACGACATTGATATATTCCAAGGTTAACATTGCACCCTTCCCCCTGCCTAGAGTTTGCAGAATAATTGGCAACTGCCGGAGGAGTAAAGCTGCTTTTAATTTTTGCCCAGTCAAGAGGCACCCCCACCCCCCCGGGACGTGGAGCCACAGTAAAAGTGGCTGAGGAACAGGCTGCTCTCTGGCTGGGATATAGTGAAAAGTATTGGGAAGGCGATGGCCAGTGGTATTATCGCTAGACTATTAATCCAGAAAGTCAGCTCATGTTCTGGGGACCGGGTTCGAATCCCACTTGGCAGATGGTGGAATTTGAATTCAATAAAAAATATGGAATTAAGAATCTATTGATGACCACAAAACCATTGTTGATTGTCGGAAGAACCCATCTCGTTCACTAATGTCCTTTAAGGAAGGAAATCTGCTATCCTTACCTGGTCTGGGGCAGCACAATGGCACAGTGGTTAGCACTGCCGCCTCACAGCGCCAGGGACCCGGGTTAAATTCCGGCCTCCAGTCACTGTGTGCGGTTTGCACATTCTCCCCATGTCACCCGGGTTTCCTCCGGGTGTTCCAGTTTCCTCCCACTGTCCAAAGATATGTGGGTTAGGTTGATTGGCTGTGCTAAATTGCCCCTAGTGTCAGGGGGATTAGCAGGGTAAATGAGGGTCACAGGAATAGGGCCTGGTGGGATTGTGGTCGGTACAGACTCGAGGGGCCGAATGGCCTCCTTCTATACTGTCGGGATTCTATAATTCTATATGTGACTCCAGAGCTACAGCAATGTGGTTGATTCTCAATTGTATCATAGAAATCATAGAAACCCTACAGTGCAGAAGGAGGCCATTCGGCCCATCGAGTCTGCACCGACCACAATCCCACCCAGGCCCTACCCCCACATATTTTACCCGCTAATCCCTCTAACCTACACATCCCAGAACTCTTAAGGGGCAATTTTTTAACCTGGCCAATCAACCTAACCCGCACATCTTTGGACTGTGGGAGGAAACCGGAGCACCCGGAGGAAACCCACGCAGACACGAGGAGAATGTGCAAACTCCACACAGACAGTGACCCGAGCCGGGAATCAAACCCGGGACCCTGGAGCTGTGAAGCAGCAGTGCTAACCACTGTGCTACCGTGGATGCCGGCGTTGGACTGGGGTGGGCACAGTAAGAAGTTTCACAACACCAGGTTAAAGTCCAACAGGTTTATTTGGAATGAGCTTTCGGAGCGCTGCTCCTTCCTCAAGTGAGTGACTCTCAACTGCCCTCTGACAAGGGCAACCAGGGATGGGCAATAAATCCTGGCCCGGCCAGCGATGCCCACATCCCACCTGTGAATTTTTAAAAAACTCTGCTGCAGCCCCAGACAGTCACTGCGTGCATGGGGGGAGGGTAAAGTCAGGGGTATAAGAACCCGGGAGCAATCCACATTCCCCCCAGGGTGTGCCACGTGCAATCCCTGGGCTGATACCGGACCTAAAGAATGTGCACCGGGAGCCAGGCTGTGGTGGGCTCGCAGACTCACCGGCTTGGGGCCCAGGTCACTGTCCCTGATGATGTGTCTCACCACCGGGACGTTCTTCTTCACACTCATCCTGACCGCTGGAAGATTGAACTCCGCAGCCGGCGGGTGAGGATGCTAAGCCGGGCGGGCGGACCGGAAGATTCTTCCTCTGTTGTTTGTTCGCCATGCCGTTGCCATGGAATTGTATCTGGTTGCCATGGGAAGGAGGGACGCCATTTTGGGCCGCAGCGACTGACAACCTCCAATCCCACCGCGGGGTGTCGCTGCAGAGTCACTACAACAACAACTTACGCTTCCCTAAAGGTGTGCCTGTGGCAGGAGACTTTCAGACACAAATTTGGCACTGAGCAAAAAAAAATGAACCCCCTTGGGAGAAATACAAAATTAAAAAGAACCCAGGCCATGCTTAATCGTCCCACTGTCAATTCTACAGATACTGAAGCTATCCATGACCACATGCAGCCACCGCCAAGACCAAGGCTTGTAAATCGCAAGTCACATTCACACCACACAGTGGCAGGCCAGCATAATCTCAAACATGAGAAAGTCTAATCTTCAATCCCCATGATATTCAATGTCATCGCTGCAGAATCATTGCGCCATGCACACCCTGTAGATCGCAAATAATCACTCTAGTTATCCAGAATTTAAACGTTAGCTCTGTTCTTCACAGATGACCTGGCTGGCTGTAGAGATTCGCATTCTAATTAGTATTCTGTAACTTGATTTCTGTGTCTGTGCACTGTTTGAGAGCACATTTCCACTCCATCTGACGAAGGAGCAGTGCTCCGAAAGATTATGGTATTTGCTACCAAATAAACCTGTTGGACTTTAACCTGGTGTTGTGAGACTCTCCACAGATGCTGTCAGACCTGCTCGGCTTTTCCAGCATTTTACATTTTTCAGATTTCGGCATCCGCTGTAATTTGCTTTTAACCTGCAGGTCCAAGTCAGGCGACCCTGACCGATACAAGAAAGCCAGATATGAAAGCCAGGTGTGATAAGGGATAGGATCTACAAATATTTGGATAGACAGGGACTTATTAGGGAGAGTCAACATGGCTTTGTGCGTGGTAGGTCATGTTTGACCAATCTATTAGAGTTTTTCGAGGAGGTTACCAGGAAAGTGGATGAAGGGAAGGCGGTGGATGTTGTCTACTTGGATTTCAGCAAGGTCTTTGACAAGGTCCCTCATGGGAGGTTAGTTAGGAAGGTTCAGTCGCTAGGTATACATGGGGAGGTAGTAAATTGGATTAGACACTGGCTCAATGGAAGAAGCCAGAGAGTGGTTGTGGAGGATTGCTTCTCTGAGTGGAGGCCTGTGACTAGTGGTGTGCCGCAGGGATCGGTGTTGGGTCCATTGTTGTTTGTCATCTATATCAATGATCTGGATGATAATGTGGTAAATTGGATCAGCAAGTTTGCTGATGATACAAAGATTGGAGGTGTAGTGGACAGTGAGGAAGGTTTTCAAAGCTTGCAGAGGGATTTGGACCAACTAGAAAAATGGGCTGAAAAATGGCAAATGGAATTTAACGCAGACAAGTGTGAGATATTGCACTTTGGAAGGACAAACCAAAGTAGAACGTACAGGGTAAATGGTAGGACTCTGAAGAGTGCAGTTGAACAGAGGGATCTGGGAATACAGGTACAGAATTCCCTAAAAGTGACGTCACAGGTGGACAGGGTCGTAAAGAGTGCCTTTGGTACATTGGCCTTTATAAATCGGAGTATCGAGTATAAAAGTTGGAGTGTTATGGTAAGGTTATATAAGGCATTGGTGAGGCCGAATTTGGAGTATTGTGTACAGTTTTGGTCACCTAGTTACAGGAAGGATGTAAATAAGGTTGAAAGAGTGCAGAGAAGGTTCACAAGGATGTTGCCAGGACTTAAAAAGCTGAGTTACAGAGAGAGATTGAATAGGTTGGGACTTTATTCCCTGGAGCGTAGAAGATTGAGGGGAGATTTGATAGAGGTGTATAAGATTTTGATGGGTATAGAGTGAATGCAAGTATGCTTTTTCCGCTGAGTCTCGGGGAGAAAAAAACCAGAGGGCATGGGTTAAGGGTGAAAGGAGAAAAGTTTAAAGGGAATATTAGGGGGGGCTTCTTCACGCAGAGAGTGGTGGGAGTGTGAAATGAGCTGCCGGATAAAGTGGTAAATGCTTTTAACATTTAAGAAAAACTTGGACGCGTTCATGGATGAGAGGGGTGTGGAGGGATATGGTCCAAGTGCAGGTCACTGGGACTAGGCAAAAAATGGTTCGGCACAGACAAGAAGGGCCAAAAGGCCTGTTTCTGAGCTGTAATTTTCTATGGTTCTATGATCTGCGGAGAGCCATCAAAGATGCCAAAAGACAGTACCGGACCAAGCTAGAATCCCAAGCAAGTCACACGGACTCCTGCTGACTATAGCAAGACATAACAGGCTACAAGATGAAGGCAGGTAAAATTGCCAGCTCCAATGCAGCCCTCCCCTATGAGCTCAATTCATTCTGACTATGAAACCACTAATAGTCTGCCTCCCAGACTGCCTGAATCCGCTACAGCTCGCCTACCGTCGCAACAGGTCCACAACAGACACCATCTCCTTGGGCCTACACTCAACCCTGGAACACCTAGATAACAAAGATACCTACGTCAGACTCCTATTCATAGACTACAGCTCAGCCTTTAACACCATTATTCCTACGAGACTCATCTCCAAACTTTGTGGCCTGGGGCTCGGCTCCTCCCTCTGCAACTGGATCCTAGACTTCCTAAACCACAGACCGCAATCAGTAAGAATAGACAACAACTCCTCCTCCACCATCATCCTCAACATTGGTGTCTCACAAGGCAGTGTCCTCAGCCCCTTACTATACTCCTCATACACCTCTGACTGTATGGCTAAATTCCCCTCTAGCTTGATTTTCAAGTTTGCTGATGAGACCACCGTTGTGGGTCGGAACTCAAACAATAACGAGACACAGTGCAGGAAAGAGATAGAGAATCTGGTGAACTAGTGCGACAACAATAATCTCTCCCTCAATGTCAACAAAATGAAGGAGATAGTCATCGACTTCAAGAAGCATAGTGGAGGGCATGCCCCTGTCTATATCAATGGGGACAAAGTAGAAAGGGTCGAGAGTTTCAAATTTTTAGGTGTCCAGGTCACCAACAACCTGTCCTGGTCCCCCCATGCTGACGCAATAGTTAAGAAAGCCCACCAATGCCTCCACATTCTCAGGAGACTAAGGAAATTTGTCATGTCCGCTACACCTCTCACCAATTTCAATAGATGCAACATAGAAAGCATTCTTTCTGCTTGTATCACAGTTTGGTATGGCTCCTGCTCTGTTCAAGACAGCAATAAACTACAAAGGGTCGTGAACGAAGCCCAGTCCATCACTCAAACCAGCCTCCCATCCATTGACTCTGTCTACACTTCCTGCTGCCTCGGAAAAACAGCCAGCATAATCAAGGACCCCATGCAATCCCGGACATACTCCCTTCCACCTGCTTCCATCGGGAAAAAGATACAAAAGTCTGAGGTCACGTGCCAACCAACTCAAAAACAGCTTCTTCCCTGCTGCCATCAGACTTTTGAATGGACCTACCTCGCATTAAGTTGATCTTTCTCTACACCCTAGCTATGACTGTAACACTACATTCTGCACTCTTTCCTTTCCTTCTCTATGTACAGTATGTTTTGTTTGTTTAGTGCACAAGAAACAATACTTTTCACTATACTAATACATGTGGCAATAATAAATCAAATCAAATGCCACTGATTCGGAACCCAACTGGACCAGGCACTGCAACTACATGCAGCTCAGCTGAATATCGCCCAGCAAGTGCTCACATCCTGCTCCAAAGCTTGTCTGACAAGTCATAAGTGAGATGGCACGATGGCACTGCTGCTTCACAAAACCAGAGGCCCGGGTTCGATTCCTGGCTTGGATCACTGTGTGGAGTTTGCACGTTCTCCCTGAGTCTGTGTGGGTTTCCTCCGGGTGCTCTGGTTTTCCCCTACATTTTGAAAGATGTGCTGGTTAGGTGCATTGACCTGAACCGGTGCTGGACTGTGGCGACTAGGGAAATTTCACAGTAACTTCATTGCAGTGTTAATGTAAGCCTTACTTGTGACTAATAAATAAACTTTAACTTTGCATACTCTCCAATTGCCTTGATCGGTGCAGCTACAACTATATTCAAGAAACCCAACACTATTCAGGACAAAGCAGTTTGATCAGCATCTCATGCACCATAAGAACCAAGAGCAGGAGTAGGCCATCTGGCCCCTCGAGCCTGCTCCACCATTCAATAAGATCATGGCTGATCTTTTTGTGGACTCAGCTCCACTTACCTGCCCACTCACCATAACCCTTAATTCCTTTACAGTTCAAAAATGTATCTATCCTTGCCTTAAAAACATTCAATGAGGTAGCCTCAACTGCTTCACTGGGCAGGGAATTCCACAGATTCACAATCCTTTGGTGAAGAAGTTCCTCCTCAACTCAGTCCTAAATCTGCTCTCCCTTCTTTTGAGGCCATGCCCCCGAGTTCTAGTTTCACTTACCAGTGGAAATAACTTCTGCTTCTATCTTATCTATTCCCTTCATAATCTTAGATGTTCCTATAAGATCTCCTCTGATTCTTCTGAATTCCAATGAGTATAGTCCCAGTCTACTCAGTCTCTCCTCATTAGCCAACCCTCTCAACTCTGGAATCAACCCTGTGAATCTCCTCTGCACTCCCTCCTAAGGGTAGCATGGTGGCACAGTGGTTAGCACTGCTGCCTCACAGCACCAGGGACTTGGGTTCGATTTCTGGCTTGGATCACTGCCTGTGTGGAGTCTGCACGTTCTCCCCATGTTTGTGTAGGTTTCTCTCGGTGCTCCAGTTTCCTCCCACATTCTGAAAGATGTGCTGGTTAGGTACGTTGACCTGACAGGATTGTGGCAGCTAGGGGAATTTCACAGTAACTTCATTGAAGTGTTAATGTAAGCCTTACTTGTGACAAATAAATAAACACAAAATAAAACTTTACTTCCAGTGCCAGTATCCTTTCTCAAGTAAGGAGATCAAAACTGTACACAGTACTCCAGGTGTGGCCTCACCAACACCTTATACAGCTGCAACATAACCTCCCTGTTTTTAAACTCCATCCCTCTAAAAACGAAGGACAAAATTCCATTTGCCTTCTTAATTACCTGCTGCACCTGCAAACCAACTTTTTGTAATTCATGCACAAGGATACCCCCAGGTCCCTTTGCACAACAGCATGCTGCAATTTTTTACTATTTAAATAATAGTCTATTTTGCTGTTATTCCTACCAAAATGAATGACCTCACATTTACCAACATTGTACTCCATTTGCCCACTCACTTAGACTATTTATATCCCTTTGCAGACTTTCAATGTGCTCTGCACACTTTGCTCTGCCACTCATCTTAGTGTCATCTTAATGTCACCCACGATAAACATCTACTCTTAAATCCACAACTTGGCCGACCGTGCACTACCTATAGGATGCACTGAAACAATTCACCAAAGTTTCTTCCCCAACACCTTCCAAACCTTGTAGAAGGACAAAGGTCACAAATGCACAGGAACACCTTAACCTCCAATTTTCCCTCCAAGTCACAACCCACCCTGACTTGGAAATATACTGTCCTCATTGCAGCTGGTCAAAATACTGGAACTACTTTCCAAATAGCACTGTGAGAGCTGCAACAGTTTAAGAAAAACATTGTCAAGTGCGATAGGTGCTCGCTAAGGACCTGTCCAAAAATTATTTTTTAAAGATCTGTTTTGTTATTAAATATGCTGCCCAAATAATTTTGTTACATAAACAATCTCTCTAAAAGTACTCCCAGCATAGCTAGAGTTTGTTCCAGTTCATCTTCTGACTGTGTTTTCTGAATGTTTCTAAAATGTATAAATAGTAATTAAAAATTCCATTTTTAAAATAGCAATTTGTATTTCTCTTCTGTGTATAATTATGTGGAGGCATTAATTAGTGAGTTATGGAGCACCATGAATGGTTTACCTTACCTGCCATCATAATTGGCCTGTGGGTCCTATTTGCCACTCACAAACATTAGCAAATTTCTACTGGCTAGATCAAAAAAATTGGTAATTTAACTATTTTTAGCTGATACTTTTGAGCCTATTTTGGTGCACTTGGGATCCACCAGAAGGGCTGCATGAAGTTTCAGTCAGAATTTGGGAATTACTTATTGTGAAATAGATCAGGAGCCCAGAAATGAAACAGGAAAATCAAGAAGTCAAAGTTATTTTTTAAAAAACTTTTATTAATGAAGCCTAGCCACCTCAGCCCTAATCCAGAGGCGCTGAGACCAAATACAGTATCTATACCATTGAGATAGCACAGGATCAGGCAACTCAGCACAGATTAAGGAACAGACGTGGGGCCCTACAGGTTTATATGGCTTGGCTACTTTTTAAATGGTTCGTTAAGTATGTTGAAAACTGAGATAGGCAGATCTTTAATCAGGAAGGGAACCAAAGGTTATGGGGATAAGGCGGGATGAGGGATAAATAGAGGATTATATCAGATCAGCCATGATCTCATTGAAGGCAGAGCAAACATGATGGGCTGAATGGCCTACCTTTGCTCTTACTTTGGTCTTATCTTAAGCAGCTGAGCCATTGAGTCATAGTTATTCTTAAATTTGTCTTTCAGTATCTTGGGGCAGAAAACATTTTTTTGAAATGTATCTGTCAATCCAATCCTACACTGAGTCTATTAGAGTTTGCAGAGTCAATGGGAGGGCTCTGGCAGGTGCCTACTAGCCCCATACATTTGGAAACTCCAGTACTTTATTCTGTTCCGTTGCTCCATTGAGAATTATATTCAGTAGGGGTGTGTGGGACTGGATAATGTTGTTAAAGTTGTATAATTACTGCAACTTAAATTTAATTGAATGTGATTTTCTATGCATTGTATGACCCAAAACGAGTGTCAGAACCCCACGGAAGCCCCACATTGACTCCATTGTAATTGCCCTGAAAATTTGAACTTCTGAAGGGTAATTCCCCAGTTCCACGGGACACTCTGAAAAATATTTTGACTCTGAGCTGGAATTGGAAATTTTGGACACTTCCACGGCACTTACCTGAATAGTTATGCAGGAAGTGTTAGACAGAAAAATCCTAGTTTCACTCCCGGGAAACTATGCAAGCAACATCCCTGATCATCTTTATTGACAACACCTACTCCCCCCTACTGGTCTCTACTGGTCCCCCACCTATTGGTCTCTGACTCCTTGACTACCCCCATGACACTACCCCCAACAAGAGGGCGGCACGGTAGCACAGTGGTTAGCACTACTGCTTCACAGCTCCAGGGACCTGGGTTCGATTCCCGGCTTGGGTCACTGTCTGTGTGGAGTTTGCACATTCTCCTTGTGTCTGCGTGGGTTTCCTCCGGGTGCTCCGGTTTCCTCCCACAGTCCAAAGATGTGCGGGTTAGGTTGATTGGCCATGCTAAAATTGCCCCTTAGTGTCCTCAGATGCGTAGGTTAGAGGGATTAGTGGGTAAAATATGTAGGGATATGGGGGTAGGGCCTGGGTGGGATTGTGGTCGGTGCAGACTCGATGGGCCGAATGGCCTCTTTCTGTACTGTAGGGATTCTATGATTCTATGAAATAGTACCCAACCCCCTGACTCTCCTCCACCGATCTGACCCAACTTGACCTGATTACTGCCTGATCCAACCTGACTATCCTCCATCACTGATTGAAATGACACAATAAGAAGTCTCACAACACCAGGTTAAAGTCCAACAGGTTTATTTGGTAGCATGAGCTTTCAGAGTGCTGCTCCTTCATCAGGTGAGTCCACATCATGATTAAAATGAGTGAGGGGCTGTCATCAATGGAACAATGAGTGAAGCTGCTGGTGCAGTGTTTGATCATTGAATCCCTTGCGGCACTGAATGCAGGTCTTCAGGGTTCCACTGCTGGAATCGATTGTTACACTATCCACTACCACTGTCTTTATCATGCCTGTCTGGGAGCTTCCTACTTCCTTATGGATAGAGGACTTCTCTCAATCCACCTATTCACCTCCTGCACCAAGGCATCCAGTGCTGGATTAGAGAACATTACAACATGCTTCTTGCAATGTTGTGCCATTCTTGTGTCTGACTCCGGTCAAGCCCACATTTTATAATAGTACCTGATCCTCTCTTTAAGAAGAGCAGATTTGCTTTAAGGAGTCAGAGCTAGCTTGAATTTGTGCGAAACTCTCATGATATTGCACCCTCTGTTCAATTAACAGCATGCTTAGTGCTGGTTTCACACCAATATCATGTCATGTTTGCTTGCTGCCTGCATTGAAAACAATGGGCATAGGTTAAGTGTGCATTGTGATCCCAATTCTATTTTGAAGATCTATAAGCCAAGCCTCTTGCTTCTGTATTACAAGTTTCCAAGTTCAAGTTCCCCTCCAGGGTTTGAGCACAAATATCTACATTGAACCTCTGGTGCAGCACTGCGAAAGCAGCACTGTCAGACGAGACATTAGACTGAGGGACCCATTTATCTGCTTCACCTGATGTTAAAAAACCATGGCACTGTTCTGTCCAATATTTAAAAAATCAATTAACTCATGATCACATTGTTGTTTATAAGAGCTTGCTGTGTGCAAATTGATGATCATGTTTCCTACATTACAATGGTCGCTGCGGCCGCGATTCTCCCAAAAGCACGGAATTGGCGAGAAAACTGTTCTAGATCCCAACTGTTTTGTCAGTTCAGGTTCTCACTCGAATCTCCCCACTCTGGGCACTGCAGAGGTCCCAATCGTGAATCTCATTAAAAACCCAGGGGGCGGGGCCTATTCGCGCCGGAGTTTGACAGTTCTGGAACTCTGTGCATGCGCAGTGGCCCCGATCTGTCAGATTCCCCGTTTGCTGGCCAGCTCAATCGCTGGCCAACCTGGGATCCCCACAACAATTCCCGGGCCAGCCCTGATGCCCTCCCAACCGCCCCGGAGCGCCCCGATGCCCAGCCCACCCCCCCAGCAGTGGCAATCCCCCCCCCCCCCACTGACCACCCCGGGGTCAGATCCCCCCCCAGGAGGCAGGCCACCCCCCGGCAGACCAGCCCCCCCAACCCGACTCGATCGCTGGCTTCCCTCCAGCTCAGACCGATCCTCATGCAGAATGGCAGCGGGATCCCCCCACCCCCACCAATCACCCTTAGGCCCTGCCCACAGTAGGCCCCACCCCCTTGGCATTGCTCAATGCCCAGTGGGCAGTGCCAAGGTGCCCCCTGGGCATGGGTGCTTTGCCCCTTGGGCAGTGCCAGGGGGCACAGGCTGGCACTGCCAGGGTGCCGATGCCCAGGGGGCACTAACCCCTGCCGCCCGACCCCCAGAGGGGCCTGATCATCCCTCCCTTCATTCCAGCGGGGTCTCCCGCTAGTTCCCCGAATACGGGGAAATACTCTAAACCCCACCGGAATGAAGTACTCCTGGCGGGGTGGGAGATTCAATCAGGACCGGAAAGTTCCCGATAATGAAATGTAAAAGACATTTAAAACATATTAAAAACAGATTCAAATGACTTACCTATCTTCCTGCCGGTTTCCAGCGTGGTCTGGCCTGCGGCTGTTCGCCATCTCTGGGAGATGTGTATGCGTTCCCAGCACATGCGCAAATGTTGGAACAAGGCCAACGACGCGCATCTCCCACCCTGACCCGCCAGAAAAGTTGCGGGTCGGGATGGGAGAATCGTGGCCTACCTTTCAAAAGTATTCCATTGGCTGTTAACGTGCTTTGAGATATCCAGTCATTAAGAAAAGCGCAATATCAATGTGAATCTTTTTTCCTGTTGCATTTTGTCCCCTTTGTCTGTTATGTTGAGGTCAACAGAACAGACAACACCCATTCAAGCAAACCCAAACTCTCTGAAAGTCATGATGCACAGCAACTGTTTTTTGTGCCTCACCCAAATGGAATTAACTTCAGCAAAAACAGCACAGCCAAGATAAACCAGAAAACAAATAAGTATTCAGCTGAGCTGCAAATTTGCCCATTTATTTTTACCACAGGTATTCTTTGCTCTGTGATTCACTTGTTTAATGTGTAATCGGCGTTTAGTTGTAATATGTTAGCATAAGGCAATAAATACACAGCTCTATAGGATGATGAAAGAGTATTCATAAAAGGAGTGTTGTGGTTGATTCAGTGCATGCATCATTCAACTGCATACAGTATGTGATAGCATATACCTACACTTCCTTCTTCATCTATTATTTTATTTCACAGTCAGAATGTCCATAACTTGTGAGTTTTCTTTGCAGCTGCTGATGGCCTGCTCCATATTTCTGGCATTCTGTGATCTTATTTTATAAGATGCTGTGATTTCATTTGATTTGATTTATTACTCGTATACAGTGAAAAGTATTATTTCTTGCGCCCTATACAGACAAAGCATACCATACACAGAGGAGAGGGTGCAGCATGTAGTATTACAGTCGTAGTTAAGGTGTAGAGAAAGATCTACTTAATATAAGGTAGGTCCTTTCAAAAGCAGGGAAGAAGCTGTTCTTGAGTTCTTGGTCTATTATGGTTTAATTTCTGCCTTCCAATACCCCGATGTATCTATTTTTAGTTTGACAATCAGGAAGCTGTGTCGTGTTACTGTGAAGAAGAAAATAGGATATGTCGTAAAGAGAGTGGAATGGCTGCTTTATGCAATATATATCACGCAAGGTATGCTACAGAGCTTGGAATAGCAAATGACAACACAACAAGCCCACAGTGAGATTATGGGAGTTTATTAAATTGAGTTTTAATGTACTTGGAAGGAAAGGAATAAAAACTAGGACATACTCTTCCTGAAGTATGGCTGAGCAAAGTGCTTCTGTTTACGCATACGGTTTTGGAGCAGCCAGACTATGCTTGCTTATTTTAGATTCAATTGGAAAATAGTAAAATACTAACTTTACAAAGAACTTTACAATAAACTCAGCAAAAACAATCACTAATCTTAAACTTGATTTAGCATTGAATCTGTAAATAACCATTGGAAAGTAAATGCTAGAACTCAAAATGCAAGGAAGTGAACTGACTGCTTTGTGGCAACAGGACAAAAACCCCATTCATAGAGAGATCCACTTCAGTGAAATAATTATAGAAGGCCTTTCCATAGTCAGTCTCCTTCGGTTCAACAAGTGCTTGTTTTGATTTATGTGTTGTAAGAATTTTAGCATGACAATGACATTATATATTATAAGAGTTTGGATTGTTAACCATATTGAAATAATTTGATTTTTCTGTACTATTAAATTCAAATATTTTCATTTCTCAAGAATGAGCCAGCAGCAGGGAACCAGGCTGGTTGCTCTTGTGTTTTCAACTTTAATCAGTATACCCAGGTTTATTTTCTACGTACAGTCTCAAGCATTGTACACCATTGTGAGAGGTTGGCTCCCTAGTGAGAATTTGTGGAGCAAAGGGGCTTGACTGAGGCAGAAAACTGGGATCCTTGTATTCCCGTATAAGAGGGGAAGCAATTCGATCAGGAGTGACTGCTGACACAGAAGAATATTTAGTGCAAGGCATTCTCTTAAGCTACCATTGCTTCCATATAATGTGCATTTGAAATGATAAATGCAATAGGACATAGTTATAGTACATAGTTACACCATGTTATTAGGCTGAAATAATGGATGGAATTTAATATCAGCAACACAGGACCTAGCGGCAGACCTGGAAGTGGGTGTCATTTGCTGCTTGGGACAGAAATGGCCAGCTAAACACTATCACATGGCAGCCGGCCAATCAACAAGATACAGTTGTGGAGCCCAGTGAATCAAGCAGCAAGGCTAGCTGTAAGGCCAAATGTACCTACAATGTTTTCCTGACTCAGCTGAGAAGAGCCAGCATGCAGCCTAAACCAACTCCAAGGCAGAACTAATTGTGAAGGAGTATCTTGACCCACCAATGGCCACAGCGTTATCCTGTATCACTATGCCTGCAGCCTTCAGTGAAGAAAGTGTCACAAGAGGCTGAGAGCTAAGGAATGGTGACAAAGGGTGGGTCCATTGTTCAGTGATGTCTACCTGCAGGTTCTCCTCCAGACGGTGCGAGTTCTTGTTCCCAGCTGATGAGAAGACGAGACCCTCCCTCCTGACCAAGGATACCTGGAAGGTGGTAGCAGCAGAGGTTAGCAACTGTGAGATCCACGAGTTCAACTGGGTACAATGCTGGAGGCAGGTCAATGATCTCCTCTCCACTACTAGGGTAATCTGAGTGAATGATGAGTTCACCGTGGCTGCCGGGCGGACAACAGGCAACTGATCTCAATGTGGGGAGGGATTGGTGGAGCAGGGAGCAGTATACCCCAGCAGAGCAACTGCGGATAGTTGGGAACCTGTCTCGGGGGCAGGGAATTCATATGGTGTTCGTGGAAGTGGAAATGACTAGGGTTGGGAAGCATTTTCCGATCAGGGCCATTGTGATCTCCTGGACTCGTTTCGATCGCCTCAGGGGTCGGAGAGGAATTTCCCAGATTTTTTTTCCCCATATTGGCCCTGGGGTTTTCACTCTGGGTTTTCGCCTCTCCCTGGAGATCACATGGTCTGGAATGGGGGGGTGGGGGTGAGTTAATAGGTTGTGATGAACAAAGCATCGTAGCTGTGAGGGACAGCTCGGTGGATAGGATATTGGTATGTAGATAGGCTGGAAAATTGGGCGGGGATCCTGGATTCAGGATTCAATCCTGGACCGGGGAGCGGCGCGGGCTTGGAGGGCCGAAGGGCCTGTTCCTGTGCTGTGTTGTTCTTTGTTCTTAGAGTAGATTGTTGAACGTTGCAGCCATTTGAGGTTAACTGGTTTCCTTTAAAATTCTGGAGTTGAATTGAAGTCCAGGTAACTGCATATTGCAGTTACCATCTCTGAGAAATCAATGAGCTTTTCTGAGGTTCTTTTCGATGGCCAGTCACTAGCTCTGTGAATGATTTTTAGATTGTTGAGAGATAGGGTTCTTCTTAGCTTATACGGAGAGAAAAATATTCCTTACCGCTTCTTTCAGCAGTTTTTGCAGATGATTTCTCTCTGTTTCTTGATTGGCAAAGTCAGTTCTTAAACTTTCTGTTTGTATATTCCAAGAAATGAATTTGGTTTATATGTCTTGTTATCATTGCTGCAGACCATGTAATCAAATTTTTGATCTTTCACCTCAGAAACATTTAACACCTTTCAGTAGTGTAGAAACTAACAGAGATGGGGTCATTTTGTCCTCCACCATGGGCTTTGAGTGTCTGTTGGGCGTAACTGGCTGCTTAGAAGTTCCCATAGTTTTTACCATTGATTACAATTCAACACTTTGTATTTTTGATGCCTTCCTATCAAGAATTCCTTTCTGAACTAAACCCTGACACCCTCAGATGTGAAATTCCATGCAACATGTCAGGACTGGTCTGCACGTAAACCATACAGGAATTTTCCAAAAAAGTGGTCAACTTACAATATTAGACATCAGGTGACTGATGGTAACTATCTTTGGTCAATGACTTTTCTTGTCAATGAATTTTTTAAGAAACTGGTCCTCTATAAACAGTTCAATATGTTTTTGTTAGCTGCTAAAGTTATAGGTAGATCTCAGTCACAGTTTCCTGTTGTTGTGACATTGGGGGAAATTTGACAGACCATTTCGAGATCCATTGACCTTGGGCAGGAATTTCGGGTTTCAGGCAGGGTATGACTGGAAAATCCCACCCATTATTCATTCATATTCTTATAAGCACCAAAACAATTTGAAGTGCCAAGTGAGCATGAAAATGGGAGAAATTATTTTATGTTATTTTGGGTGACTTAAAAGTCAAATCTTACAACATTCTGGCAAAAAGAAAATCTTGACAAACTTGAAACTCACCAGTAGGGGGAGTGGGCAGGGCTTAAATCGCCCGAAAGCCGGGTGATAACAGCAGAGGGCACAATTGTGCATGTGTAGATTTTGGTGCTCTGCAAGCAGCAGAGACCTGTCAGTGCCTCTGCTGCTATAGCCGGCCTCCACTTGCCCCACCCTAGCCCCCCATGACTGATCACAACCCCCTCCCCCCGCCAATCGCTGTTGCAGAGTGGCTGTGGTCCCCCTCTCCTTCCCACCACCAATTGTTGAGCAGAGTGGCAGTGGTCCCCTCCTCCCTCTCCTCACTGGTCGCTATATAGAGTGGCAACAGTCTCCCCCTGAATGGCTCGCTCCTCTGGCCCCACCCCCTTGGCACTGCCCAGTGCCTGGTGGATAGTGCCAGGGTGGAAGAGTGGCACTGCCAGGTTTTCACTGCCCAAGGGGCAGTGAAAGGGGCAACCACCCCCAGCCCCTGATCTGCCGGGGGGGCCTCAGTGGCCTTCGGTTCTACCGACGAGGCCATCACGCCTGGTCCCCATTGATGGGGGAACCATACGTAATCCTCACTGGAAAGAATCTTCCCCAGCGAGGCCGCAGAGGCAAGTGAGCCCGGGACGATTCTGTTCCATGTTTGCTAATTACATTCGAATTTGAATTTACATTCATTTAAACAAGATATTCAGCCTTGCGCCCTTTCCGGGTGAGAGGCTGAATGCGCTGGATATCTGGTGCCGGTAAGATCGCGAGAGATGGGAAATCAGGCACGAAGCTGATTTCGGGCTCTCTCGCGATCTTACCTGCTCACCTTTCCATTGGCCGGTGGGGAACAAAGGTAATATTGCGGCCCTAGATTATAGTAATATTTTAGAGGTATTTTTAGTTCTGAGAAGATTAAAGCTTAACTGTAGAAAATGGGAAAAATGCAACAAAAGTAGCTCATAGACTATTACTCCCTTCCTCATAACATTGTGGGTGTATCTACACCAAATGGACTGCAGTGGTTCAAGAAGCAGTTTGCCACTACCTTCTCAAGTGAAATTAGGGATGGATACTAAATGACAGCCTAGCCAGTGCCACCCACATCCCATGGAAAAAAAATTAAAAAACACTTAAAAGGTTGAGTTCATGTTGACCTAACAGCTAGAAATGCAAGATCATAAAACAGCAGTCGGGCTGATTTAGCTGGATACTTGGAGATGAGCCATGTACATTGCTTGCAAAGAAACGCAGTCCAGAGAATTGTTTTGCTTTGTGAGTTAAACTACATTTAATTTGAAAACATTCAGTGAGCCTTGTAAGCTATGTCATCATGGGATGAATGGATCTTAAGAATGGGTTTCAATTTATCTTTGTGTTTCTGGGGAAATTAGTTTTCTGCAGAAGGGGGAAAGGCCATGACACAAACCTGATTCTATTAGCAGGCTTCAGGCTGGAAAAGTGCTGTTGTTAGCTAGCTCTGCATAGTTAGGGCTTAGGAGAAGTCCCAAGAACTGAAAAGGTGCCATAAGGTCAGTGGCTCCATGCTAGAAAGGCTTAAGACTTTGAAGGAGACCTGGGAGCCATTTATAGCTTGTTATAGCTGGGAGATTGGAGCTTTCTGAAATCCAGGGCCAGTGCCATCCCGGTAAAGCTAGCCAGAGTTGAAATTTGCCAGTAAGTAGATGCTGGAGTGCAGACTTAGAAATTCAGTCTCAGGAGATGAGAGTGAAACCCTGGGAGGTGTGTGGTCATTAAGGCAGAATGGAAGTGGCTTTGAAGGAATTCAACAGGTTCCGAGACATTGTTGACCCTAGCACCATGGAGGCAACATACCATCCTGGAGACTCAATTGCACAGAAATGCCTATCTATTCCCCTTACAATTGAATTCCCTATAACTATTACATTCTCAAACTTTTTACTCCTCCCCTCTGCAGCAGAACCAACCATAGTGCAGTGAATTTGGCTGTTGCTGCTTTTCCCTGAGAAGTCATTCCCCTCAACAGTATCCAAAGTGGCATTTCTGTTTTTCAGAGGAATAACCACAGGAGATTCCTCTACTGCCAACCTCACCCTCTTGCTCTGCCTGGTAGTCACCCAGTCTGAGGAATCTTAGCCTATAATGTGACCATCTTCTCTTTATGTGCTATCCACAATACTCTCCGTCTCCATAGCGTCCCCAGCTACCACTCCAGCTCCAAAACCTGGGCTTACAGGAACTGCAGCTGTAGACACTTCCTGTATACATGCTGGCCCCGGGCACTGGAAATGTTCTCAGCTCTCCACATGGAACACGAGGAGCACACCATGGCTTGGAGCTCTCCTGCCATGACTTACCCGTTTAAATTAAATCTTTGAAAGATGCTTGCTATCAGATTATATCCCTTCTTTCCGGGTTCTCGTTATAATTAAATATATATTTACAAACTATAAAACACAAAAAAGATCTCGGAGACTGTAAGTGATAAAAGTATTAAATTCTTACCCACAACCGACAACTTGCCAATCAACTCTCTCCCTTGTGTTCTCTACTGCTGCAGCAGGGCAAGACCTCTCTCTCAAGATTTAAGAGTTAGAAAAGGAAGAGAAAAGGAGAAAAGCAACTCTTTCCCCTCTAGATTGATTTTTAAAAATTCGTTTTAGGACATTGCTGGCTGGCCAGCATTTATTGCCCATCCCTAGTTGCCCGAGGACAGTTGTGAGTCAACCACATTGCTGTGGCTCTGGAGTCACATGTAGACCAGACCTGGTAAGGACGGCAGATTTCCTTCCCTAAAGGACATTAGTGAACAAGATGGGTTTTTGCAACAATTAACAATGGTTTCATGGTCTTCAGTAGATTCTTAATTCCAGATTTTGTTTTTATTGAATTCAAATTCCAACATCTGCCATGGCGGGATTTGAACCCATGTGCCCAGAACATTTGCTGAGTTTCTGGATTAATTGTCTCGTGATAATACCACTCGGCCATTGCTTCCCCTATTCCTATTCTGCTCCAAATTCCTGATACCCACACTCACTCTGTCTGTGTCTCACTCTGGATGGATGTTCTCTCCCACAGGTTCGTGCACAAAGCTCACTGTTTGTACACTTTCAATAGTCCCTTTTTAAATAGAGTTGAGGCCAAAACATTGAATGTTTTCAAGAAGCATTTAGATATAGCACTTGATCCAAAAGGAATCAAGTGATATGGAGGGAAGGCAGGATCAGGCTCGTGAGTTGGATGATCAGCCATGATCATAATGAATGGCGTAGCAGGTTCAGGAGCTGAATGGCCACTTCCTACTCCTATTTTCTATGTTTCTATGAACTGAGTGACCCACACATCAGTTAAATTTCAAAAGTATTCACACCTGTTGAGGTCCTAATCAGGCTTCAGGTGACTGGCAGTTAACTGCCACTCAGCTAGCTAGGTCAGCTCCTTATTGATCTTTAAACTAGACTACTGAACTTACAAAAGAAAAAAAGACTTACTAATTCAATTCCAACTCAGCCCCAAATCTGATACCCACACTCATTCTGGCTGCGTCTCATTCCATATGGACGTTCTCTCCCACAGTATAGTAAAGTTTATTTTTCTTTGTTCAAAAACCTGTGGAGTCATGTGGTTTTATCCCTGTAGCAAGTGTGTTGAATCTCAAGCTTGGTCTACTTTAAACAAAAGTTTGTATTACTGTTTACAATATATATAAATGATTTGGAGGAAAATGTTACTAGTTTGATTAGTAAGTTTGCAGACGTCACAAAGGTTGGTGGATTTGCGGATAGCGATGAGGACCATCAGAGGATACAGATCCATTGGAGACTTGGGCGGAGAGATGGCAGGTGGAGTTTAATCCAGACAAATATGAGATAATGCAGGTCTAATACAGATAGGAAATATACAATAAATTGCAGAACCTTTAAGAATATTGATAGACAGAGGGATCTGGGTGTACAGGTACACAGGTCACTGAAAGTGGCAATGCAGGTGGAGAAGGTAGTCAAGAAGCATATGGCATGCTTGCCTTCATCAGCCGGGGAATTGAGATTAAAAATTGCCAAGTCATGTTGCAGCTTTATAGAACCTTAGTGAGGCTGCACTTGGAATATACTGTTCAATTCTGGTTGCCACACTACCAGAAAGATTGGAGGCTTTGGAGTATAGAAAAGATTTACCAGGATGTTGCCTGGTATGGAGGGCATTAGCTATGAGGAGAGGTTGGAGAAACTTGGTTTGTTCGCACTGGAACGACGGAGGATGAGGGGTGACCTGATAGAAGTCTACAAGATTATGAGGGGCTTGGACAGAGTGGATAGTCAGAAGCTTTTTCCCAGGGTGGAAGAGTCAATTACTAGGGGACATGGGTTTAAGGTTCAAAGGGCAAGGAGATGTACGAGACACGTTTTTTTTACACAGGGGGTGGTGGGTACCTGGAACTCACTGCCAGGGGAAGTAGCGGAAGCAAGTATGATAGTAACTTTTAAGGGGCGTTTTGACAAATACATGAATAGGATGGGAATGGGGGATATGGCCCCCGGAAGGGTAGGGAGTTTTAGTTCAGTCGGGCAGCATGGTCAGTGCAGGCTTGGAGGGCTGAAGGGCCTGTTCTGGTGTTGTAATTTTCTTTGATCTTTGTTCTAAAAGGTTATTGGACTTAGCCAGATGTTATCAAAAATGTGGGGGGGCGTCTGAGCTAGGACCATAACAATATATAATTGTTTTTTAACGACATGTCCAAAATGAATTTCCATATGGACAATAAAGTGACATTGAGAATTGAAAGGTGATGACAAACTAGGCGAAGCAAGAGAGAAATATAAAGATGACTACAGCCAGGATTCTCCAACCTCGTCCGCGGCTGGGATTCTCCAGTTCTGCTGCAGAGAATGGGGATTTGGCTGAGCGTCATATTCACCATTCTCATTGGGAGTGATAGAGGGGTGTGCAAGACCACAGAATTGCGGCCTCTGTCGTAAGTCTGTAAATTGAGTTGAAAGTCCAATCGATGCAAATTCTTTTTTCCACCCTGGTTCCATGTAACATTGGGTTTATACATCACATGGTGTTAAGGCCAAACGGATCTTGTACCGGTTGGCATTCACGCATTCTGGCTCAGATCATTATCAGGCTGCAAAGCTATGTAAAGCCACTTTTCCTTTGATTCATATCTGAATATGTTTTGCATCAGTGCTGATGTGGCAACATGATACTACTCAGAAAGACAAAGTTTCATGTAAAGTTATACCATTAATTAAAAAATTTGGCATTTATATAGCATCTTTAACATAATTGAACACCAAGTTTATTAAGTTTATTTATTATTGCCACAAGTAGGCTTACATTAACACTGCAATGAAGTTGTGAAAATACCCTAGTCGCCACACTCTGGCGCCTGTTTGGGTACACTGAGGGGCAATTTAGTGTGGCCAATGTACCTAACCAGCATGTTTTCTGGACGGAGGGGAAACCAGAGCACCCAGAGGAAACCCACACAGATATGGGGAGAACGTGCAAACGCCACACAGACAGTGACCCTAGCCAGGAATCGAACTTGGGTTCCTGGCGCTGTGAGACAGCAGTGCTAACCACTGTGCCACCATGCCATCCCTGAGGTACTTCACAGTAATCAAAGGCAAATTCAGACAGCAGAAAGGTTTATATTGATGCTTCCCAATCCCTATGTATGCTGCATAGGCCGGAATTTCCCGATGTCGGATGCCCTGCCACCGTTGCCAGTGACAACGGAGATTTGGCACTCAGCCAAATCTTGATTCACAGCAGCAGGACCGGAGAATCCCAGCTGCAGACAAGGTCAGAGAATCCTGGCCAAAGATGTGCGGGTTAGGTGGATTGGCCATGATAATCCCCCTGATCCTAAGGGGCAATTTAACAGTCTAAATACGTGGGGTTACAGGAATAGGACCTGGGTGGGACTGTTGTCGGTGCAAGCTCGATGGGCCGAATAGCCTCCTTCTGCACTATAGGGTTTCTATAATTTCTATGATTCTTTTTGCAAACTTGGTTGTCAGCAAAATACATTTTGCACAGATTTCTAGCCAGCTAGCCCCAGTGATTAAAATGCAGAAGCACTGTTCTACTTGTCTCGTGGAGATAGTAATAAATAGATAGAATCAAAATTAACACCAGGAATTGTGCAACATGTACGTGAAAATGGTCATGTAGGTACTAATTGTGAAACAATTCTGGATACAATGGATACAAAGCAGGTTTCTCATCACTAACTTTGTTAATATTTGTTTAGAAACAAAAAGAGCTTGGCAATGTCAATTTTTATTACATTTAATGAGCAGTTCAATCAACAAAGACTAAAATGTAAATTATAACATTGATGGATTTTATGAAAAAT
Organism: Mustelus asterias; assembly: GCF_964213995.1. Classification (NCBI taxonomy): domain Eukaryota; kingdom Metazoa; phylum Chordata; class Chondrichthyes; order Carcharhiniformes; family Triakidae; genus Mustelus; species Mustelus asterias. The sequence goes on along the minus strand of NC_135802.1, from coordinate 49,801,522 downwards.
GATAAGGTTAATGTCTAGATATACATAACTTGTTACACTTTGACATAAACAATTATAGTATAATTATGAACACTGCACATTACTGATGTGCCAAGATTGTGCTGGGCTTGTGTAATAATGATATTCCACTTACTCCATGGTAAATAATTCCTTTGAAAATCTGGTCTAAGTTGTTACACCAAGTGTCATATAATAATTTACACATGTGGATCTTATGTTGGTTGGTCTGAATTCTTATTCTACTGAAAGCAACATTTGAACAAAAATAAATTTCTTTTTTGTTACATCAGTTGCTCAAATGTCATTTAATCCTACAAAAAAGAGTTAACTGCCTTTATTGTTCAACTATTCTCACAGGATTTAAAGACATTGCAAATTGAAGGAGCTATGTTTAATAAACACTCTTGAACACACGTAAAAAGAGAACTATAATGAAATGCTGATTTGAATTTACCAGAAGCAGAGAATTAAATAAAACAAATGACAATACAAACTAGGGCTCGAACCAGGGACCTCGTCAAACTGTACAATGCAACACCATCGTTACGTGTTGAGCAGGATTCATTTTCCTCAGCAACTTCAAAAATCATGTGTATCCAATAATTTAAGTTTTTAAAAAACATTAATTGCTTTACATGTCTGAATAGCGTGGCATTTGGAGTTCAGAATTCAATCAGCATTCTTGGTATTGTTAAGATGAAAACAAGTTCACCATCTTTTCTTCCAGAAAAGCAACAGGGCAGGAAGTAAAAACATTTAACAGATTCTCCTGACAGGATCCAGACATCACATTACTAAAACTCTTCACCATTTTTAATCACTGCATTAGATCATTTTAATACTGAGTTCATTTAATGTGTTAAATTTAAAAATTGGCACAAACAAAATAGAGGATTGAATTCATAACCTGCTACTTATGAACTGAGTTCAACCTGTGCGATTACCATGGATCCTCTCATACGATTCGCTTCTACACACTTAATATATACTCCATCATTAGACAGCAGGCCACAAAATACAACCGGGGTTTCTAAGATGACTTGTCACTAACTTACAACATTATTAAACAAACTTGACACAGCAGTCTTAATTTCATAAGGTTGAATGGTTTTAAATGGAATTATCTATTAGTAAAATGTCACATAACGGTAACTCTTTCTGGAGATGCTTGAAGCACTATTGCTGAAGGATCATTTGTGAATTGGCTCTTTTCCCAACCCTTGCGTATTTTTCTCAGTCTTCTATTGATGCACGGAAGCAACAAGATAAGTTTCCCAATGATGACTGTGAAAGGCAGTACAAGAGCTAGTACAAAGTTTGGTGGTGTGTAAAACCTGTAGTATTGCTCCTCAAAGGCTCGTTTCCATCCATAAATCAGAACATGAAAGGTGCTGATAAGGAGGGCCACATAACCAAGTGTAGACTTCAGGAGAAAAGAAAGGATATTATTCTCTCAGTAAAATTAATTTTCATCAATTCACTTTGTTAAATTTTGTGCACAATGTCTATCTGAATGGTAACTTTTAGCAGAGTCAGATGCTTGTGATGAATGAAAACCAATATTTTAATTCGGTATCATGGGCTTGGTGGTCTTGCATACACAGACAGGATTAAATGTAAAAGGTACTTAGAAAAAAAAAGTATTTTTGATGGAGTCAAATGATTGTCTCCTTGGCATCTATATCAGGCATAGTTTTGGTTTGATACAGTGTTACTTGCTGAATTTGCAGAGAACACGTAGCCGGGTTATTATCCCTGAGATTTCCTTTTGTATCCTGAGGTTTCATTATGGGTACCTAGGTATTAGGGAGATAAAAGGTTCACTCTGATCCATAGGAGATGCAAGGGCTGCTTACAGGAATAGCCAACATCCATAGCCCAAGAATATAATAATGGAAAATATGCATCTGTTCCATATGTTTTATAAATTTATATAAAAATTTCTGTGCGATTCATACATTACATTATTTCGTGGATTTTTTCTAGTTTGGTTAGAGTCCAATGTCAATTCATCCACTGTTGTGTGATGTACTGTAGGCCTTAAATGGTTATGCTTTGAACAGTCTGTTCAAATGAATTTTATGGAAAAGTAAATTACAGCAACTCAACCTAAGAATGTCACAGTAACCTCAGAAATTTCCCCTGGCTTGGCAATTCTTCAGATGTCAGCTCACAAAGCTGAGGATGTTCATAATTTTACAATATTAATGCTCGTTAGATGAAAGATTACTGCAGTATTATGCTAAATATATTCTGATGTTTTAATGCTTAAAAACCTTTATTCCCCCACCACCCCCATCCAATTATAGACAAAATATTTTTCTTTCATGCCTTCTCTTGTCTGAAAGTGGGCAGAGGTAATGTTTTTGTCCTCTTAGTTTGTTTGTCTGTAAACAATATATCTCAAAGAATAATAGACGGATTTCATAGAAGAGAATCAGAGAATCCCATAGGCCATTTGGCCCATTGAGTCTGCACAGACCACAATCCCGCCCAGGCCCTATTCCTGTAACCTCTCATATTTACCCTGCTAATCCCTCTGATACTAGGGTTAATTTAGTATGGCCAATCAACCCAACCCGCACATCTTTGGAGTGTGGGAGGAAACCGGAGCACCCGGAGGAAACCCACACAGGGAGAATGTGCAAACTCCACACAGACAGTGACCCGAGGCCGGAATTGAACCCAGGTCCCTGGCGCTGTGAGGCAACAGCGCTAACCACTGTGCCACCCACAATGAAACTTGGTATATACATAAGGTATGGTCCAAGGAGAAATGGAGTAGTGTTTGGCAAAGATGCGGGGACAAATCCTGAATTTTTAAAAGATCCATGAACATTGTGGGATAGGGTGAGTTGACTTTTTTGCCTAACAATGGTTGTGGGTTGTTTCTTCCTCATTACTTTGACCAATAGTCAATCCTGGAAGTAGAATCCATATTTATCTTAGGGCTACACTTTATTACAGATCCCAGACTGGTAGAGTGTAGTTTCTAACCAGGTAGATTTAAAAGAGCCCACAGCATAGAAGCAGGCCATTCAGCCCATTGTGCCTAAGATTGTTGTGTAAAGCTATCCCAATGTAGCCCATTATTTCCTCATAAGCTTGACTTTTGAAAGTTCTATTGAATCTGATTCCAGAACCCTTTCAGGCAGTTGGCCTCAACTATTTTCTGTGGTAGTGAATTCCACACATTCTGGGTGAAGAAATTTCTCCTCACCCCAGTCCTAAAAGGCTTACCTCTTATCCTCAAACTACGACCCTTGGTTCTGCACTCCCCCACCATTGGGAACATTCTTTCTGAATCTACCTTGTCTAACCCTGTTAGAATTTTATGAGTTTCAGTGAGATCCCCTCACTTTTCTAAAGTGCAGAGAATATAATCTGAACCGATTTAGTCTCTCCTCATATGACAGATCTCCCATCCCAGGAATCAGCCTGGTAAACCTTTGCTATAATGGGCAGCACGGTAGCACAGTGGTTAGCACTGCTGCTTCACAGCTCCAGGGACCTGGGTTCAATTCCCGGCTTGGGTCACTGTCTGTGTGGAGTTTGCACATTCTCCTCGTGTCTGTGTGGGTTTCCTCTGAGTGCTCCGGTTTCCTCCCACAGTCCAAAGATGTGCGGGTTAGGTTGATTAGTCATGCTAAAAATTGCCCCTTAGAGTCCTGAGATGCATAGGTTTGAGGGATTAGTGGGTAAATATGTAGGGATATGGGGTAGGGTCTGGGTGGGATTGTGGTCGGTGCAGACTCGATGGGCCGAATGGCCTCCTTCTGCACTGTAGGGTTTCTATGATTCTATTCCCTCTATAGCAAGGACATCCTTCCTCAGATAAGGACACCAAAACTGCACACAATATTCCAGGTGTGGCCTCACCACTGCCCTATAGAAATGCAGCAAAACATCCCTATCCCTATACTAAAATCCTCTCGCTATGAGGGCCAGCATACATTTGCCTTCTTTACTGCCTGCTGTACCTGCGTGCTTACTTTTAGTAACTGTTGCACGAGGACTCCAAGGACTTGCTGAGTATCCACCTCTCTCAATTTGCACCCAGTAATAATCTGTCTTCCTATTATTGCTACCAAAGTGGATAACCTCACATTTATCCACATTATACTGCATCTGCCGTGCTGATCATGCTGAAGCATCTCTGAATCCTCCTCAAAGCTCACCCTCCCACCCAACTTTGTATCATCTGCAAATTTGGAGATAATACATTCAGTTCCCTCTTCCAAATCATTAATATATAATGTGAATAGTTGGGGTCCGAGCGCAGACCCCTGCGGAACCCCACTAGTCACTGACTGCCAATCAGAAATAGACCCATTTATGCAAACTCTTTGCTTCCTATCTGCTAACCAGCTTTCTATCCATCTCAAGACATTACCTGCAATCCCAAGTGCTTTAACTTTACATAGTAGTCTGTTATGTGAGACCTTGTTGAAAGCCTTCTGAAAGTCTAAATAAACCACACCCAATGGTTCTCCTCAGTCAACTCTACTAGTTACATTCTCAAAGAATTCCAATAGATTCATCAAGTATGATTTCCCTTCTGTAAATCCATGCTGACTTTGTCTGATTATACCACTGCCTTCCAAATGCCGAGTTATGAAATCCTTGATAATGGACTCTCGCAACTTCTCATCCTTGTTTTCAAATTGATAATGCAAGAAGGGGAAGGAAAAGATAAACTTGTTAATTTTTGTTAATAAACAAACTGTTCGACCTCGACACAATATGGTGGCTGAATAGTCCCCTGACCTAAGCACTTGACTTTTATACATTACTGGAACAATAAAATGCAGCCGTGATCTCCACACGTGGACTGTTGCGATATAATCGGGCACTGGAGTCTCGCACTATAAGCCAGATGCCCGAGGCCTGATCTGTACAGCACATGACTATACAATTGGGGAATTCTTTGTTCGAAAGGCTCATTAAAGAGCAAACTGAATTTAGATGAGCTGTGCTCCTCATACTTTAGCCTTAATATGTACCCAATTGGCTAAGCATCTGTATAAAATGGGTGCTGCAAAGGGAGGCCTATTCTGCTGTATCACACCCTCGTCGGATTTCTCAGAAAATTACTGTGCACTGCTTTGGTCATGGTCCTATTGGACAAATTAAATTAGGGAAGTTTTTGAAATCCTTAAAACTGTGCTGTATCTTTTGTCCATGACCATATATTAGAGATCCATTGCATGACAGATAGGTGCAAGCACTCAATTTAAACAAATCCTAATGCTGTCACTTATGTGTCTAGGTGTGCAGGTTTTACCTGTCTGAAGGTATCCACAGTTCACATTTATCCAAAATCAATTATTTCCGCTATTTACCTGTGGAAAGAAGTTGGGAACAAACAAAAGCCCTTCATATCCACCTTGTCAATTTTAAAACAAGGATAAGAAGTTTAACATCAAGACCTTGCTTGATCAATGTAGGTCAGTGAGCACAGAGGTGATAGGAGAGCAAGACTTGGTGCAAGCTGAGACATGGGCAGCAGAATTTGGATGACATCAAGTTTATGGAGAATGTGGGAGACCAGCCAGGAGTGTGTTAGAACAGTTAAGTCTAAAGAAACAGTGGCGTGAAAGATGGTTTCAGCAGCAGATGAGCTGAGGCAGGGGCGAAGTCAGGTAATGTTACACAGGTGAAAATAGTCAGTCTTAGTGATGGCATGGATGTGAATTCAGAAGCGCATCGGGGGTCAGAAATTAAGATTGCAAATAGACTGCCTTAATCTCAGACTGTTGCCCAGGAGAGAGATGGAATCGGTTGCTAGGGAACAGAATTTGGAGCTGGGACCGAAAGCAATGGCCCAGATTTTTGTCACGACCGAGAGCCTCTACATTGTGACAAAAATGGTAGATGAGCCTGAAAATCTAAAGTCCCGCCTGAACACGGCACTTCCTATTTTTACATTGAAGGGTTACAATCCTGTGCTTAGGAACTGTATTTGTGATGGTGTGAGGCATGGATCATTATCTTTCTCTACATAAAAATGATTCAATAAACACTTTAAATTGTTTCAATTAAAAATGTGCAATAAATAATACTTTCTCTGAAGGTTTGAATTTGAAGTGCACATTGGGATACAGTGGGCCCTCGCTGGCTCCCCAGCCAATAGCTGAGACCCTCATCGCTTCCCCAAGATTTCCCACAGAATGCATGACATTCTCCAAGAAGTTCAGTGGCTCTTATTCTGAATGGCAAGTGATGAAAAAGGTAATTTCACTTATTTTAGTTCATCCAGCCACAAAGTGTTGCATCTGTTCCTAAATGATGTCAAGGTCTTTACCTCCACTATATTTTTACATTACAAAAATCACAGAATACTACAGTGCAGAAGAAGCCCTTCAGCCCATCGAGTCTGCACCAACGCATGAAAGGCCCTGATCTGCCCACCTAATTCTACTTGTCAGCACTTGGCCCATAGCCCTGAATGTTATGGCGTGCCAAGTCCTCATCCAGGTACCTTTTAAAGGATGATGGCATGGATGTAGATCTATCCACCCTATCCATGCCCCTCATAATCTTGAGCACCTCAATCAGGTTGCCCCAGAGAAAACAACCCAAGCCTATCCAATCTCTCTTTATAATTTAAATGGTCCATCCCAGGCAACATCCTGGTGAATCACCTCTGCACCCCTTCCAGTGCGATCACGTCCTTCCTATAATGTGGCGACCAGAACTACACGCAGTACTCTAGCTGTGGCCTCATCAAATTGCCACACAACTCCATCATGAATTCTCTGCTTTTGTAATCTATACCCCAATTGATAAAGGCAAGTGTGCCATATGTCTTTTTCACCACCCTATTGACCCGTCTTTCCTGTTGATCATTCTTGGTGTGATTTCATTCCTAAAGTTAGCTTCTGAAGTTTGAATCTGTTCCCTTACCTTTACTCCTGCAATTTAATTTAAATAGTGTTAACTTTTTCTATTTCTTGAACAATCTTCTAAATCCCCATACGAAGACTTCGCAGATGCATCTTTAAATGCTTACAAATCCAAGGCTGGAATTTTACCATCCCGCAGGCCATGGGAATTGGAGTGGGCAAGGGGCGGACTATGAAAAGGTTCCTCGGCTGGGATCTTAAGGTTTCGGGACAAGTGAGGCCATAAACCCTTGCCCCAAGTTTCTTCAGTCTTTAGCCCATAACTCAATTCCCAGACACTGGGTGCAAGGGTTTTGAAATATATGATGTGGAAATGCCAGCGTTGGACTGGGGTAAACACAGTAAGAAGTCTCACAACACCAGATTAAAGTCCAACAGGTCTATTTGATAGCACAAGCCACTAGCTTTCGGAGCGCTTGCTGCTCCTTCGTCAGGGAGTGGGATTTCAGTTCACAAACAGGGCATATAAAGACACAAACTCAATTTACAAAATAATGATTGGAATGCGAGTCTTTACAGGTAATCAAGTCTTAAAGGTACAGACAATGTGAGTGGAGAGAGGGTTAAGCACAGGTTAAAGAGATGTGTATTGGCTCCAGCCAGGACAGTTAGTGAGATTTTGCAAGCCCAGGCAAGTGGTGGGGGTACAGATAGTGTGACATGAACCCAAGATCCCGGTTGAGGCCGTCCTCATGTGTGTGGAACTTGGCTATCAGTCTCTGCTCAGCGACTCTGCGTTGTCGTGTGTCGTGAAGGCCGCCTTGGAGAACGCTTACCCGAAGATCAGAGGCTGAATGCCTGTGACCGCTGACGTGTTCCCCAACAGGAAGAGAACACTCTTGCCTGGTCATTGTCGAGCGGTGTTCATTCAGCCTTTGTCGTAGCGTCTGCATGGCCTCCCCAATGTACCATGCCTTGGGACATCCTTTCCTGCAGCGTATCAGGTAGACAACGTTGGCTGACTTGCAAGTGTATGTACCGTGTACCTGGTGGATGGTGTTCTCACGTGAGATGATGGCATCCGTGTCGATGATCCGGCACATCTTGCACAGGTTGCTGTGGCAGAGTTGTGTGGTATCGTGGTCACTGTTCTCCTGAAGGCTGGGTAGTTTGCGGCGGACAATGGTCTGTTTGAGATTGTGCGGTTGTTTGAAGGCAAGAAGTGGGGGTGTGGGATGGCGTTGGCGAGATGTTCGTCTTCATCAATGACATGTTGAAGGCTCCGGAGAAGATGTTGTAGCTTCTCTGCTCCGGGGAAGTACTGGACGACAAAGGGTACTCTGTCCGCCGTGTCCAGTGTTTGTCTTCTGAGGAGGTTGGTGCGGTTTTTCGCTGTGGCGCGTCGGAACTGTCAATCGATGAGTCGAGCGCCATATCCTGTTCTTATGAGAGCACCTTTCAGAGTCTGGAGGTGTCTGTTGCGATCCTCCTCATCTGAGCAGATCCTGTGTATATGGAGGGCTTGTCCGTAGGGGATGGCTTATTTATCGTGTTTCGGGTGGAAGCTGGAGAAGTGGAGCATCGTGAGGTCATCCATGGGCCTGCGGTACAGCGAAGAGCTGAGGTGACCGTCCTTGATGGAGACGTGTGTGTCCAAGAATGCAACCGATTCCAGAGAGTAGTCCATGATGAGTCTGATGGTGGGATGGAACTTGTTGATGTCATCATAGAGTTGTTTCAGTGATTGTTCACCATGAGTCCAAAGGAAAAAAATGTCATCGATGTATCTAGTGTATAGCATCAGTTGAATGTCCTGTGCCGTGAAGAGGTCTTGTTCGAACCTGTGCATGAAGATGTTGGCATATTGAGGTGTGAATTTGGTCCCCATGGCTGTTCCATGTGTCTGGATGAAGAACTGGTTGTTGAAGGTGAAGACATTGTGGTCCAGGATGAAGCGGATGAGTTGTAAAATTGCATCTGGAGATTGACAGTTGTCGGCGTTGAGTACTGATGCAGTTGCAGCAATGCCATCATCGTGGGGGATGCTGGTGTAGAGTGTCGAGACATCCATTGTGATGAGGAGTGTTCCTGGTTCAACTGCTCCATGCGTGCTGAGTTTCTGTACGAAGTCCGTAGTGTCGCGACAAAAGCTGGGGGTTCTTTGTACAATGGGTTTCAGGATGCCCTCGACGTAGTCGGAGAGGTCCTCGCACAGGATCCCATTGCCCGATACAATGGGACGGCCGGGTGTGTTTGTCTTGTGTATTTTCGGGAGGCAATAGAGATCTCCAACGCGGGGAGTATGTGGGATGAGAGCGCGGAGGGTGCTCTGAAGGTCCAGATCAAATGTCTTGATCAGTCTGTTGAGTTGACAGGTGTGTTATTTGGTCGGATCTGCGGGTAACTGTCTGTAGTCTTCCTCGTTGTCCACAGCAAACTACCCAGCCTTCAGGAGAACAGTGACCACGACACCACACAACCCTGCCACAGCAACCTCTGCAAGACGTGCCGGATCATCGACACGGATGCCATCATCTCACGTGAGAACACCATTCACCAGGTACACGGTACATACACTTGCAACTCGGCCAACATTGTCTACCTGATACGCTGCAGGAAAGGATGTCCCGTGGCATGGTACATTGGGGAGACCATGCAGACGCAATGACAACGGATGAATGAACACCGCTCGACATTCACCAGGCAAGAGTATTCTCTTCCTGTTGGGGGACACTTCAGCGGTCACGGGCATTCGGCCTCTGATCTTCGGGTAAGCGTTCTCCAAGGCGGCCTTCACGACACATGACAACGCAGAGTCGCTGAGCAGAGACTGATAGCCAAGTTCCACACACATGAGGATGGCCTCAACCGGGATCTTGGGTTCATGTCACACTCTCTGTAACACTCACCCCACCACTTGCCTAGTCTTGCAAAATCTCACTAACTGTCCTGGCTGGAGCCAATACACATCTCTTTAACCTGTGCTCAACCCTCTCTCCACTCACATTGTCTGTACCTTTAAGACTTGATTACCTGTAAAGACTCGCATTCCAACCATTATTTTGTAAATTGAGTTTGGTGTCTTTATATTAACTTTGTGAACTGAAATCCCACTCATCTGATGAAGGAGCAGTGCTCCGAAAGCTAGTGGCTTGTGCTACCAAACTTTAACCTGATGTTGTGAGACTTCTTACTGTATTTTGGAATATAACCAGTTGATCGACACATCTAGCTTTCCATAATCATGTGACTATGCCATGAGGCTGCATCTTGAGGAAGACATCTTAAGATCAGTTCAATAAAGACCTCTCACTAAGAGCAGACTGATGAAGATTGCTGTCCTTCTACTTGAAGCATGGGGGCGATTTTCCCACCCAAAAAAAACTAAGTGCCAAACGGGTGGGAAAATAGGAGATATTCCCATCTGTTTTTGGGCACATTTAGTCAGTTGAATTTCTGACACTCTGTACATCACAGAGTCCGCCGGGGGATTCAGGCCGGTAGGGGGCAGAGAACAGGGCCTAATCCTGTCCCTAAAATCCCACTGGCGTAAATTCTGCCCACGAGTACCAAATCACGATAAGCACTGCTTTTCTCATGACTTCCTTAACACACTGGCTCAAGGAACAATCATGCATTTTGTCTACCAACTCTGACTCTAAGCTACTTAGTATTTCTTAGTTCATGTTAGGTTGATTCATGTCTCACTAAATAATCAGTAAAATAATTTGCCTGTTATCATGTTTCTTTTTAATGCAAAATGTTCCTCATTATTAAGAAATGAAATGAAAGAGAAACATACATGAATAAAGCTGAACTCCCTCCAATTCAAAGAACTGCTGACTGAAGGAATTGATGTAACTGCTAGCAATGAGAGTAGACCCAGACTCATAATTCCAAAGGAGATATACATTTCCATTCTCCACACCTCCTCCTCATTCCAGGAACTTTCAATGTTGACGTGAACCTATGAAAGGACAACAATGAATGAAACATATCAAATTCAGGCATTTGTATTCCAGCCACCCACCTTAAATATAATTTGCAAATGCATAAAACACACAATACAAAAAATCATAAGTTAGCTTCATAATTGGACATCAGACAATTAGGAATTAAATCAATGCCAAGATCAGGAATTAGGATTTTTTGACAGAAACAAAATATTGTGCATGACATAATGGGAATAATACTTCAGGGCAGATCAACAGGGAAACGGATACATAGCATTTGGGCCACTGTGTCTTCCTACTTTGGTTTTTAAGTCTCTGTTCCCCTTTACACTGTCCTCAACCACCAAAGCCATACAGGGTCCGCCCCTGGCGCTGTAGCGCGTACACCACATCCATGGCGGTCACCGTTTTGCGCTTGGCGTGTTCAGTGTAGGTTAACGAGTCCCTGATCACATTCTCCAAAATACCGTCAACACCCCGCGGACCTCCTCGTAGATCAAACCGGAGATATGCTTGATGCCTCTGCGGCGAGCCAGATGCCTAATAGCAGGCTTGGTAATGCCTTGAATATTGTCACGGAGTACCTTACGGTGCCACTTGGCTCCGCCTTTCCCGAGCCCTTTACCACCTTTCCCTCTACCTGACATGATCAACACTGTGTCTTCCTACTTTACCGAACTTTAAAGCGAGTTTTGTACATGTGATATTTTTGAAAAATGTGATATATTGTATCAGTGCAAATCTTTTTCTGAACGTAAAAACATTTGATTTGAAATAATGTCTCCCCACAGATACTTATTTGTTATTAACCATATACTAGGCAAGACAGATGTCTGGCAATCTGGGTCACAATAGTGCCATATTTGTTTGCATCATGGGTGATATTTTGGATACAAACTTGCAACTGCTCTGTACATTTCTGACGCACCTTGTTAGCATGGGCATTAGGACTGTTCATTCACAGTATGCAGGGTTGGCAGATAGTGACATCAGTTACTGTATAATGCTGATTTGATCTCAGCGGTGCAATTTTCAACCTCTCCACTCTAGCTAACACCTTCTCTTAAACACCTTCTTTTAAACATGCACAGCTAAGCATTCAGCAGCAGGGAGGGACCCCAGTCTTCAGGGAAAAATTCTTCACCCTCAGCAATGAGCAGCATGTGCAATTTCTGCTCATCAGGCGTGAGGTATTCTCGGGGTTGCTGTATGCAGCGCAAGTCTGCCCATATCCCCATCCTGCGCCACAGCAGTCACCCAAGCCATCTTCAGGTTCTTCTGGAGATCCAAGATGGATCGTCTCTGAAGGGATACCATGCACAAATCTCGAGATAAGGGAGGATAAAGTGTACCCAACGCTGCCCTCATCCTGATGGCCACCTTAGTGTGTGATTGCACCAACTGTGTGTAGATCCTCAGTATGCAAACATCGAGTGCCACCATGTACTGAGGTTCTATCCATCTCTAGTGTTGCAAAGGACGGTTCTGGCCACTTTGCCGCACAACACTCCAAGTAGTTGGGCTGCAACGTATCATCTGTCCCTCGTGGAAACATTTGTTCAACCAAAAAACACCTTTGACCACAAGGCGATCAGGCAGTGGTCTGCACGTAATGTCCTTGAGCCCCTGAGGGAAAAGGAGATGGTGGTTCCTGTCGGATAACTCCCTGAGCAGACTGTCAGAATCATTTAGCAGAAACACCTCATCACCGGAACTTTCAAACAAGCACCAAGACCTAGCTTGGCTGGTGGTGAGAATGACACTCCCCGTCAGAATCTTTATGCACACCTGAAGTCTCTGCACCACCGCACGCTGCCGTTGAAATGGTTGCGAGGTCGGGGCAAGAGACGGTTGCACACCTCCTTGTGGAATGTTCTTTTGCAAAGAAGGTCT